>NC_051070.1:2201716-2908591 GCF_004664715.2 Peromyscus leucopus
GCAAAGAGGAGGGAAAAGTCCAATATAATCCCCATCTGCCAAAATTAAAACGCAAGGTAAACAGCAAGCAACTACATAAATACTGGTTATATTTAAGGAAGGGCCCCAAACAGACTCGATATAAAAAGTTAGAACTTTTACTTCAAAAAATACTAGCGACTTTTTTTTGTGTGGCCACTGAGGGGGGAATCTCTTTTAATTATGTCAAAAGCAAAGAGAAGGGGTAGGTTCTTCACCTCTGAATACCAAGTGAGGGAAGAGCGGCATCAAAGACTTCCCTTCATCTGTTTTGCCTGAAAAATTAATAGGCTTTACCAAGTCCTCGAATTGCAAAAAGCTGGAACTGCAGAAACCTCAAAGTGCAAAAAAAAGAAGCCGGGTGACACCCACAGTCCCCGGGACAAAATGCAGCCCGGAAGAGGGAGCTTGCAGTGGAGGGTCGGTGGCTTGGTTGGGGAAGGGGAGTTTCTGTCGCTGTTGTTGTTTCCTGTCCACAACGAGGCAGATGAGACCGTCCACCGAAACTCTTCAGGGCTAACCAACCGTGCGTCCCGTGTCCTCTTCCTACCTTCCCTCTGCCTCTTCTCTCTGCTGTCCATCTCCCTACCCTGCCTGAAGCAGATGCTGGAGGCTGGCTGGGGCCCAGTAGGAAGGCCTGGCCACCCAACCCCGCAGTTTCAAAAGGAACGTTGAATGGCCTGAGGATGAGCCTGTGGAAGGAGGTCTGGAAAAGGCGTCAAGTCAGCATTCCTGAGGCCTAGGCCTCCGCCCTGCCTTTCTTTTCTCTCCTGCAAGGGGGAGGTGGGCCCAGGACTTCAAAGGGGAAAGTTTTGGGGTGCCTGGAAGGTCTTCTCTAGTTCACACTCCTTCTGGCAGCAGGGTGGCCACTGAAGGTGGATATTTGTGTCTCTCTCTTAAAGAAACCCCACAGTAATTTCATTTCTAGAATTAACAGCTGGGTGTTGGAAAAGAGAGAGCGGGAGGGGGATGGGACAGTCACTGTCCAGCCTTCTGCTTCTCCATTCAAACCCTCATCCCAAGGTGTCTTGGTCCACACTGGTCCAAGAGGGCTGGGAGGGCCCAGAGATGACATATTATTACCAAAGGACAGAAGCTAGAAAGCCCCCACTCCAGAGCAGGAAGAGCTAAAGAGGAAAGTCACAGAAACGTGGCGATGAACGGAGATCCTTCTAAACACATTCCCTTGGCTGAGGGGCTGGGGAGTGCGTTGGAGAGATGTGTTAAAACCGCTATTTACAGATGAATAGAAGCAGAGCTGCTCAATTCTCTCAGTGACAAATCTTAATTGCTCAAAACAAAGCCAGTTTCCAAGGGCCTGGCACTTCGAAGGTCCCATCTTTGCCTGCAACTCACAGAACAAAGCTCTACATCCAGTATTTCCATAAAAAAAAAATAATGAACTATGGCAAGTCACGATAAGTTTACCTTAATCTGTTTCTAAGGGTTTAATTTCTTCCCAGCTCCCAGCTAGGTTAAACCTACATAATGTCATCATGACAGCCCATTTATTTTAGTCTTTTTAGAGAGAAGGGATGAGAGAGACCTATGTCTTATTTCTTAAAAGGTGGATCAAAATCTGAATTTCAAAGAATAACATTACTAAGCAATTACATGGGAAATCTAGAAGGCCTTCTGAGAGAACTATCAAAAAACAATATTTGTCTAGAATTCGAGCATTAACGGCCCTGACACAGCAAAACCATTGTATTTTCCACAACTTTTGTTTTGCTCTATACAGCTGTGTTTTCACAGATGTCAAGCCATGTGTCTCCACCAAAAGGTTTAGCCCTCCCTTCAGAAGCGAATGCTGATCAAAGGTTCAAACGCAGAAATACAAGCCCCCTTTCCCTCTGGAACATGTTTTTATTTTTCCGAAGTGGCTGCAAACCAGAATTCCCATCTGCTGTCCTGCGGCACCCAGGTTAACCTTAGCAGTGGGGCTCAGAGCACTGTTATCTCAGCTAAGAAGGGCAGAGATGAAGCAAGCGCGCCTTCGTTCGCCAGGAGAGCCCCTCCCAAGATGTCCACTCAGCTCAAAGAGAATTGAGCCAGGCAGGAGCCGAATCCATTTTAGGTGATGTTAGAAATTAATTTTTCCTTGCCTCTAACGTCAGAACAGATTTGTGAGGTCAGAATGGGTTCTGCTCTGATTGCATACCAACTTGTAGAAAGAAAAAGCATGTGAGGTCTCCTTTCTCCCCTCTTCCTCCTACCCCAGCAATACACAACAAGAATATGCAACTGACGCTTGGCTCATTTGAAATCGTCTGACAATAGAAAATGACCTGATAAAACAACATTAATCTCAAATATATTACATTTTACTAAGCTACAGTTCTGAATGGAAATGTTTTTAGACGTCCCGCTGACCTGCTATTCTTTTTAATAACCCCCTCGCCCTCACTTCCTATTCTTCCCTCTGAACATATCTTTGAGATGACTAAAATAGAAACAGGTAAGTTTCTGTATACAAAAATGGGTTCAGGGGTGAGTAAGCATTAGATCCAGAGAAGAGCGAACACAGGGTAAGGCAGATGACAGGGTTTTAAGACCTTTGGAGGTATTTTTGCCAGGTTCTTAAGATCACTGGGTGAAATGAATTAGAAAGAGACACGTATCTGTCTACCTGCATCTCTGCAGACAGTGGTTAGGGGATGAATGGAGGAAGGCAGGATGGATACAAAGCTCTGGCCAGACCTTCTTGAGATTTTGACAGGCTCCAAAGTGGAAGTGGCGTGGACTGGTCTGAACACCAGTGTGTGAGTGCCATCTAGTGGCCACCCTAGTACTACAGCATGGTCACCGCACCTACTGGAGGCTGACAGGCTCCTTGGGTCTCCCCACACTGACTCCACTCTCTCCAGCCTTCCCAACATCCTATGCATTCACTGCAGCTTTTGTTGCCCTGATTACAAAATCAACTTTAAAAAAAAAACCTGAAGAGCTTCAGAAAACAAAGCAGGATGTGGAATGTGGCCCAAAGTCGCTTCTAACTAGAAAAAGTAACACATTGTTAAATTCCACCACTGGAGCCGCTCAAGAGCAACCCAGGGAAGGTGAAACCGGCCATTTCTACCAAGGAGTGGCTTTGACCATATCTGAAGGACGAGTCTATGAAAACGGAGCCCTGCCATTCACAGCTGCCCTTCAGATGTTAGCTGATCAACCTTACTGAGGAAAAGCTCCCTGCCTGGGCACTCATACACAGCCCTCCTGAGGTCCTCTACACGTTAACTCATGCAGCTAGACTGGTGGGCATCTGGGAAGAAAACTCAGCCATTTCAACTACTTCAAATGCCTGGACGTAAGCCCCACGGCGGGCAGAGCAATCCACCAACATGTCCTTTCCTGGGATGACAGGAAACTCTCCCCCAGCTTTGCCAAGCACAGCTCTGAGTGTGGGGCATTCACCACTGGGCAGCAGGTGGTCCGAGAACTCCCTGCCAGGCACTAGAGGCCATTGCTCTGCCTCCATTCTATGAGTCCCACCTTGGTAAAGATACCTGGACCAGCACACAGTCGGGACAGGAACAAGAGGCGGCACTGTGGCTCCAAGTCATCACTTACAGGGCCGCAGACGGGGAAGGAGGGCAATTCTTCTAACAGCCCAGCCATTGTCTCTGGAGCAGGGATGGACCTGAACTGGGTTCGGTGGTCCCACCAAGCCTACAAGAACACTCTCGTTCATCTGTCCATTCCCTAAGCCGGCCTCAGTAGGAAAGGAGACAGTGTCATTCCTAAGGCTCCCAGGCAACCAAGAGGAACCAGGGCTCAGTGCATAGTCACTGGCTGACAGAAAGGAAGAGGATAACGAGAGTAAATACTCATGGTCTGAGGTCCCGGAGGGCAGCGAGCCTCAGCTTGTGAGGAGTGGGGATGTGGCAGCACTCGGATGGAGGCCTTGTTTCTGAAGGAGGAGGACTGGGGTGCCCAAGGGCAGCTTCTCATGTGACCTTGGCTGACTTCACTTTCTTTTCCTTTGAGGTGGGGTCTAGTCATGTGACCCAGGCCAGCCTGCAACTTGAGCTTCTCCTGCCTGGGCCTCCTAAGTGTTGAGATTATAGATGCAAAACTATACACACTAGGACCTAAAATGCTACTTAATTTAGCATGGTGGCATGCCCTCCCTTCTGGTTCATCTCTGGTCGAGAGGGAGTCATTGGCTCTGCCCACTCATGCTCACCAATGCCCTTCACACACCACTTAAATAACAGACAGCTAACATGACTTGAGTCTTTCAGAGTGAACAGGCACACCACTGGAAGAGACAGAACACAGTAGGAAGGACCCCTCAAAGGCAGAGGTTTGCCTTGGACTGACCCTGGGCTGATAGGATGGTGAAGGTTCCAATCCTAGGGTCCCTCCTTTTCATAGTTTCTAGCTCAGACCCATGTGGATGTAACATACCCCCAAAACCAAGCTCCCTCACCCAGCTTCCCAAGTGTGGAAAGGAGCCAGGAAAGCCCATGGGTCTTGACTCTGCTAAGTAAGGAACCTCCTAACTTCACCTGTATCTGGATGCAACCAGACGACGACGACACCTGGCTGAGATGTGGTCAGTGAGAACAGAAGGACTCTGTGGCTCTTAGGATGGAGCAGGCCCCACATGATGGAGAAGACCAAACACCCAACTTATGTAAGATACGCTGTGAGCAGAGGGAACAGGGCCCCAGGAGGATTGGGCTGCACCTCCTCCCATGTCGTAGTGATGAACACAATCTCTGAAGTCATTGTATTTGGGGACCTTTGACCACAGCCCTCAGAACATGTCCAGTTTATACACTAGTTATCAGTATGAATGAAATGGGTACCTTTAGCCCACATGCTTAGTGTATCGTACTTGAACCTGCTCAGGAGAAACAAAGCTGATCTGTGACAGAGCTGTGCCTGCCACAGTGAGATCCCAAGGTAAAAAAGCCAGAGGTGGTATGTGCCTGGAACCTCACAACCCAAGAAGCAGAGGCAGGGGGGTCACAGGGCAAGTTCAGATCCAGCCTTAGTTGTTCAGTGAGATACTGTCTCAAAAGGAAAAACAGGGCTGGGGGAGAACTCAGCAGGTGGGAGTGTGGCTTGCTCTTCCAGGGACCAGAGTTCAAGGCTAAGCACCTATATGTGTGAAAAACATTCATGCACATAAAATAAAAATAAGCAAATCTTTAAAAATATTCGTATGTCCCCATAATCATGGACACTTGTTTGGCTGTTCACCTACACTGTATGAGAAGCTGTCTGGTCACTTTCTCATTTGACTGGTGTTCCACTGGCCCTTTGGTTTATTCTTCCTCTGCGCTAGTGTTTAATTATTTATTTTTGCTTTTATTTTTGTGAGGGGTTTGTACATATGAAGGCCAGAGAACAACCTGAGGTATCACATCTCAGGAGTCATTCACTTTTTTGGGGACACAGGAGACAGGGTTTCTCACTGGCCCAGAGCTTGCCAAGCAGAATAGGGTGGCTAGTGAACAAACCCCAGGAATCTTCCAGTCCTCCTTCCCCAGGGCTGGGATTACATGAGTGTACCACTAGATCTGTTTTGTCTTGTTTTGTCTTGTTTTCTGAAACATGAGTTCTGGGGATGAAACCTGGGTGGAATATAAGCTTTACCAACTATATTATCTCCCAGTACTCTTTTCGGATGCTTTATTTTGTTTTGTTTTAAATTTTTCCCTTTATTATTTTTCTGTGTATGGGTATCCTGCCTGCATAACACCTGTGCACCATGTACATGCTGTGTTCAGAGAAACCAGAGGAGGGCATCAGATACCCTGGTACTGGAGTCACAGACAGTTATTAGCCATCATATGGGTGCTGGGAACT
The DNA here is from genome assembly GCF_004664715.2 of Peromyscus leucopus. NCBI lineage: Eukaryota > Metazoa > Chordata > Mammalia > Rodentia > Cricetidae > Peromyscus > Peromyscus leucopus. Next base: position 2,207,555 of record NC_051070.1, read on the forward strand.
GAGCCTGGGTCCTCTGGGAGAGTAGCCAGTGTGGTTAGCTGCTGAATTGTCTCTCCAGCCCCAACATTTACAGTGAAGCATCATTATTTCAGGCACCCTGACAGGACCAGCAAAGAAGCCTCAGATGGACATGCACCTGACAAGATGCTTCCTCCGAATCAGCAGTGGGTGGGCAGCAGGTCTAGGACCCCACAGTTCTGATGCTCTCTGCTCTAGTGCCTGCCTCTCTCAAGCAATGCTCTTTATTCCTGGTGTTGGCCTCAGAGCAGAAGTTTCTTAGCTTGTAGCTGCTTATCCCTGCTCTTTAAAGAAAGGTTCACGCAGGCTGGCTATTACTTAAAGGCAGACCACTTGTAGGATCAAATGCCCTGGGTTCTATCTCCAGTTCCCTAGGAAATAAGGATGTGGAAGTACAACATCCACCATGACACTTTCATCCCAGAACACCCACATCCCATTCCAGAACACCCACATCCCATCCCAGAACACCCACATCCCATCCCAGAACACCCACATCCCATTCCAGAACACCCACATCCCATCCCAGAACACCCACATCCCATTCCAGAACACCCACATCCCATCCCAGAACACCCACATCCCATTCCAGAACACCCACATCCCATCCCAGAACAACACCCACATCCCATTCCAGAACACCCACATCCCATTCCAGAACAACACCCACATCCCATTCTGGAACACCCACACTGGAACACCCATAACCCATTCTGGAACAGCCACATCCCATTCTAGAAAAGATACATGCTTTTCTGAAACACCCATATCCCATTCCAGAACACCTACATCCATTTTTGGAACACCTACAGACACTTGCAGTTGTCTTTACGGGTATCTAAAAACCCCGAGTCTACAATCCAAGGCTCCTCACAGCCTGATCCTGTGAAAATTTCCACTCTCACTCCTCACCACTTCCCTACACAAACCCTTTCTCTTCAGGGTGGACTTGCTCTCTCACTAGCCCAGGCTCTTGTCACTTGCTCACACTGGCCCATCTTCCCCAGGGCCACCCTCTGCTGTAAGCAAAGTCTACTCATCCTGGGAATATTATAGTCGCACATGACTTCATGGAGATACATTCTCAGGCATGGGCCATTAGCTACTTCGTCATTGTTCAAAAATTCATACTAATACAACTGCGATTACTACATTGTCACAAGGTCATTTAACTTATGGGACCACCACTGTACATGCTGTCCATGGTTGACAGACTCTTCATCTGTAACCCATGTCTGTTTACGCACCCACACTCATGACTGCAACTCTTCCCATGGTACTGTCTGTCACATGGGTGTTCTGCACAGTCCTACCTGCAGAAAGGTAGCCATCATTTGGCTGTGACTGATTCATCAAGAGAAGCATGTTTCAAGGGCAGCTTTGTCTCCCGGACCCTAAAGCCTGTCTGTTCCTTTAAGTGGCCTCACTCACATGTGTGGAGGAAGATAAAGCAGATGTGTGGCATAGGTGGGATTGTTAGGATGCTTATACCCCTTCCCCATCTCATCTACTCATGTCTACACTGTATTCATCCCTACTTCATCCACTGTGTCTACCCTATACCCTTCCTCACCTCCTTCACTCAAGTCTACTCTACACCTCTTTCCCACCTCATCTACTCATGTTTATGTTATACTTCTTTTCCATACCATCTACTTGTGTCTACTCTGTATCCTCATCTAAGTCAGTGGCTGCTGGCAAGGCTGGAATCCCAGGTCTTGCCAGAGAGGTCTACATTTTAATAGAGTACTTCCTCTCCTGCTCCAAATGCTCATCAAGTCACAAAACCAGGCAAGATAGAAGCTACACATAGAGGTCCACTCTCTTACAGACATCTACTGGCTGCTTACACCCTAAAACCCACTCTGCCTCTTGAGGAATAGCTGCATCCACCCAGAGCTCCCGGTCTGCAGCAGGCGCAGTTCTGTGGACGGACCCTTCTGAGCATGCTAGTCTTCCCATGGAGTCTGCATCCAGATCACAGTGAAGGGAACCAGCGTGCTATGTCACACAGCTCTAGGGACTGAGCTGAGAGGCAGGGCTGTCAACATGACCAGAGCTGCATCCCTGACCCTCTGAGCAGGTCCAAACCTCCTAAAACAGATCTCTCTGCCTAATTGAGCTTTAACTGTCCAAGAGCCACATTCAGACTCCTACTTCATTTGAAAGAACATTTTCCCCCAGGTGGTGGTATACTTGGGAGGCAGAGGTAGCCTTTTTGAGTTCGAGGCCAGCCTGGTCCAAAGATCGAGTTCTAGGACAGCCAGAGCTACACAGAGAAACCTTGTCTTGAAAAACCAGAAATAAACAAAAACATTTTTCCATCTTTGGAAATGCTCACATGCTCTGCACCAGGGTAAGTGCTGGGATTTCAAGCAGGTATAGAAGCAACCCTCTAAGAGGTTTAATCATGTTTTAATCAAGTGTGTGTGTGTGTGTGTGTGTGTGTGTGTGTGTGTGTGTAAAACCTTGTGGGGTTTTGTTGTTAGTTGGTTGATTGGTTGTTTGGATGGTTTGAGACAGTCTCATGCTGTTGGCCAGGCTAGCCTGGATCTTATGGCAATCCTCTTGTCTCTGCCTCCCACATCCTGGAATTACTGGCATGTGCCACCATGCCTAGCTAGAGGGTTTACTTTAATGGGGACAAAGAGAAATGATCACCCATGAGCAAAGCAGAAAACAGGGGCTGCATTGGCAGCTGTCAGCTAATGTGAGTGTTTAGGTTGTCACAGAGAAAGGGACACCAGGTTCATCGATCTCACCACACTGGAAGTGGGAGGGGCTCAATAGGCAGAAAGAACAGAGCAAGCCACAGAAAAGAGAGAAAGGAGTCCGGGAAGTGGCCTCCGTGGTAAGACTCTTCATGCAGGAGTCAGGGAGACGCAATGGGATGGAGAAGAGTCTGGAAAGACAAGCTGAGGTCTAAATGTATAGGACACTATATAGTCACAGAAGGCATTCTGCGTGTGTGTGTGTGTGTGTGTGCATGTGTGTGTGTGTGTGTGTGTGTGTGTGTGTGTGTATCCACACATGACTTGTGGGAGCTGGTTTTCTCCTTCCAGGGATCAAACTCAGGTTGTCAGGCTTGGCGCCTTTACCCACCAAGTCATCTCACTGCTCCCAAGACATGTGATGACAGACAGTTTCTATGTTGCTGGACCAACACCTGAGGCTTCTATTATTATCCTTATTGCTCCCCTCTTTCATAAAGAATCACACAACATTCAGACATAAGTCTTTTATCCTTGTTTCAAACTATCTCTGCCCTTCCCCCCTTTCAGGAGCAAATCCGTGAAATCTGCCAAAGGAATGGCGGTTGCGATATTCGCGTCTACACCACTGTTACACCAGCTAGCTTTTCTACCCTCACGACACGCTCTGCTCTTCTGGACCATCCTTGCACTTGGACCATCATATTAGCGCATTAGTATTTTAATTAAAAAGGATCTCCGGGCATTATTGTCTTAGCTCAAAGTGAGCTGGCACCAACAACAAAGGATGCTATAAATGGAGCAACACAGAATGCGAGTGGAAAATGTGAGTGAAACTGTGGTTTGGGGAAAAAAAACACCACTGTTTAGTGCCCAGGAACAGGACAGACTGTGTAGCGTCTGTGCGGGACACAGAGCTGAAGCATCATTGTGTCACATCACACGAGCAGGACCTGTGTCCATCCAAACACACCTCCGATGTCCGAGAAAAGCCACCCCATCCCAGGGCTTTTAATTTGCATTTAATTTGAAAACATGTGCATTTGGGCATCCTAGACAATTTTTACTAATTTAACTCTCCTCTAATCATTAATAGTTTTAATTGATGGGGTTGGTTAGATTTATGAATGAAATATGAATATAAACATATATACATCCTTATGTTCAAACACAGAACATTTCAAAGTCCAACACGCAAACATAAAACCACGTGACACAGAAGACTGAGCTGGGAAAAATGTTACTTCCGCGCATTTTAAAAAACTGCTCATTTAAAAAAAGCTACCAGTGAAGCTAGATGACTCATTTTCAATTACTAATAAAAGGAAGTAGTGAGAATACATTTGACCAGAATGTCAGTACAGGCTTATTATAAAGAGTCCAACCATCAGAAATGGTGCTATCGCCTTTACCAGGCACTCATCTGTCTCAGGCAGAGAGAGCCTCAGCTGTCACTCCTCAGAACCCAGCCTCCCTGTTTGGTGAGACAGTGTCTATCACTGACCTAGAGCTCACCAAGTGGGGTAGGCGGGCTAGGCAGCCAGCCCAGGGACCTGCCTGTGCCTGGCTTCCCAGCGCTGGAATCATAACCGTTCACATAGGGTTCTGGGGACCAAACTCAGGTTCTCATTCTTATAGACCTGACAAGTAAGCCATACCCCAGATACCTTTTTTTTTTTTTTTTGGTTTTTCGAGACAGGGTTTCTCTGTGTAGCTTCGCGCCTTTCCTGGATCTCACTCTGTAGCCCAGGCTGGCCTGGAACTCACAGAGATCCGCCTGGCTCTGCCTCCCAAGTGCTGGAATTAAAGGCGGGTGCCGCCGCCGCCGCCGCCGCCGCCGCCGCCGCCGCCGCCGCCACCACCACCACCCAGCCAGATACCCTTTTTTAAGATTTACTTTTATGTATTTATTTATTTGGTGTTTTGTTTGTTTGTTTGTTTGTTTTTTGAGACAGGGTTTCACTGTGCAGGCCTGGGTGTCCTGGAATTCACTCTGTAGACCAGGCTGGCTCATACTCACAGAGATCAGCCTGCCTCTGCCTCCCGAGTGCTGGAATTAAAGGTGTGCACCACCACACCTGGCTAGATTTATTTTTATTTTTAATTATACATATGAGAATTGTATGTGTGAGGAGGTATTGTACAGACATGTGAGTGCAATTGCCTGTGGGAGCCAGAAGAGGGCGCCAGACTCCCTGTAGCTTAAGTTATAGGTGGTTGTGTTGACATATCTGGGTGCTGGGAATGGAACTTAGGGTCCTCTCCAAGAGCAGTACACACTCTTAGCCATTGTCTTTCCAGCAGACCTGACTCCTCTTTAAGACAAGGTCATGCTATGTAGCCATGGCAGGCTCAGCACTCACACAGAGCCCAGGCTGGCCTCAAGGTCACACCCTCAGCCTCCCAAATGCTAGAATCACAAATGTGAGCCACTACACACAACTTTTATGAAATTCTAGGGCTGTCGGCACTTCTGGCCATTCGATCTGCTCTGAGACACATATCTGTAATAAACAGGAGCCCCTAAAGAGGGAACACAGACAATCCCATAAATCAGATTATTGACATAACATGTGGGTGGCAAGGAATCTCAGACACCAGGCCTGACAAGAATACTGCTTCAGAATCCAAAGAACAATGGACCATTAACTATGGTGCTCGGTAACCATCTCACCTATAAACTCACTTAGAGAAGAGGTGGGGTCCAGGAAAGCCGAGCCATGCAGAGCTACTGCGCACTCAAGCCTTCGGAACAGTCAGTGGTGTTGGGATTTTTGTCTCGGGACTGTAGAGTTAAAGGCATGGTCCTGCCAATTGTGAGCTGCCCTCTCTCACACAGACCACCCACAACCATGGATTTTCCATCTGGTGAACAAAACAGACAGCTCCCTAATTATTTCTGAAAAGGATTTTTTCCCCGTAACATACTTTTCTTTATTTGTCTGTGACCTGGAACTTAACAGAAAACCTCATGCATGCCAACTTCATTTCTTGTAATGAAACATTCTATTTTATTGTTTTAACTGGTGTTTGGGGTTTTTGTTGTTGTGTTTTTTGTTTTTGTTTGTTTGTTTTTGGCTCTAAGATGGAAATTATTACCCCAAGATCCAGCACATCAAACACAATTCCCAACACAATTCCAACCAACAACTGTTTTCTTTGAACAGAGAATACCCTGTTTAAATACGAACCACTCAAGTGTTCTGCTCACAACCAACAGGATGGAAATCGGAGGGAAATTATTTGCAATCGTTCTCAACTGGGCACCCATACTGCTAGTGTCAAAATCTATGGCTTTTCCAACAGGCTGGCCACCTCTGCCAAAGCATGCTCAGAAATGCCAACTGTAATTAAAATCTGGCACCTGTCTTGGGCGCCAAATTTGCTTCTAATGTCTCCATGATGAAATGTGTCTCAGCTTTGGAGGATGTATGATATTTCTTGCCCTCTGCCCTTCGGAAAAACACTCTAGCATGAAAATAATTGACGGCTGTTATCCCCAAAATTACTTTCCCCCCATCTTAACTCTGATGAATCTTCTCTGCTTTCTTCCTCAGAATCTGTTTGTTTAATTGATCCTAAGAGAAATCAGCATACACCCTTCCCCACATTTTGTTTTTACAGCCCTTAGGGAAAACAGGCACCGATAGTCTTCCTCCTGGGGCTGCTTTTGGAGAGCTGGAGTGTAATATGGACTGACTGAACAAGATTTACATACCACTGAATTGACTGCCTTCCCCACAGACTGCCTTCCCCAAGCAGGGTTTTTAAAGTAGTAAATACACTCCATGGTGTGTGTGTGTGTGTGTGTGTGTGTGTGTGTGTGTGTGTGTGTGTGAACTGAGAGCCTTATGTACTTTCCCACTAAGTTACCCCTAGACCAGGACCAATAAATCTATTTTGTTTGACTGGTTTTTTAAATAGAATTTCACTCTATAGCCAAAGATGTCCTCAAACTCATGGCAATCCTCCTGCCTCAGCCTCAGATTACTGAAATTACAGACATGTGCCACAATGCTCAGCTTATGAAGAACAAAAATCTGGATTTGATACACATCGCCATTGCCCTTCTCATGCTATCTACCCAGAAGCTGTGTCCCATCAACTCTTCTGTTGAACTCCAAATCATACTGAGGTCTTTGTGTTTGGCTTTGGTTGTTAAGGGATCTCTAGCCTTTCTCATGAAGGCATTCCAGAGCTGGGGGGACGGCTCAGTGGGTCACAGTGCTTGCCACACAAGAAGGGGCCCTGAGTTCAAATCCCCAGGACTTACACGGCAGAACTCCTATGAGCTCGCAGGTGGAGACAGGAATCCCTGGAGGCCTGTGGGCCGACCAGACTGGGATATGCAGCACCAACAAGAGACCCCATCTCAGACAAGGTTGAAGGCAAGGACTGATACCCGAGGTTGTCCTCTGACCTCCACGTGTGACGCACATGTGGTACACCCACACCCACACTCACATGCACAAACACAAACACAGATAGTGCACACACACAAAGATTTAAAAAACAAAACACCAGGAACTCGCCGCAGTGCTTCACAGAGCCTCCCAAGCCCTGGACCCCGGGCTCAACACAAGTGCGGGTAGAGCGGTCTGAGGTGTGTGTGTGTGTGCAGCACGGTGCCAGCACTCCTGCCCAGGGCACCAAAAGGCCAGCGTGTGCAGGTGATGACACAGTGGCTTCACCAGAGCAAAAGGATGCTGCCTGCCATGTTCATCTCTGCACCCCAGGCCTAAGACAAGGCCCAGCACAGAAAGGGTACTTCACACAAGTTGGCCAGGAGACAAGCAGCTAGATCTGGTGTGCGCTCACCCTGGCAAAGGGTCAATTACTGTTTCGAGATATTTGTTCACACTGACACTCCAAAACTGCCAATAAAATTTAACCTTGAATCAGACGGGCTGACCAGAATAGAGGTTTTGGAGGATCCAGGATACATATAGAGAGACACAGGAAGCAGTAGGGAGGGGCTTAGAAAGATTCATAGCCCTTTTGAATCAAGGAAGGAGAGGGAGGAGGTCATTTCTCCGCCACTTCTCTCATCAATCAGCTTTTTTACCCCAATATCTGACTCCCGAGTTTTATTTAATAATAGAACAATCAATATACGTAAATGTTTCGGATTACAAATCACCACAAACGAAGGTGTCCTTCAGAAGCACACCTTGCCCACTCTGAGCTCCCACGGCTCTCTGCCCAGAGACTGCTGAAAGTACATTTGACTTCCTGCCACATGTGTAAAATGGTTAGTTTAGGACAAGGTCCTGACCAGTTTCATCAAGAAATCGCTTTATGGTGGAGTGTGGTAGCACATACCTTTAATCACAGCACTCAGGCAGCAAAAGCAGGGGGCTCTTTGTGAGTTCAAGGCCAGCTAAGGCTACATAGTGAGACCCTGTCAGAATGAAAGACAAGAGGGAGGAGGGAGGAATGAATGAATGAATGAATGAATGAATACATTGTGGGGCTGGGGAGATGACTTAGCGGTCTGGAGTACTCACTGCTCTTGAAGAGGGCTCAGGTTCAGTCCCCAGACCCCACTTGATGGCTTACAACCACCTGTACCCCAGTACAAGAGGGCCAAAGCTCTCTTCTAGCCTGTGTGAGCACCAGGCACACATATGCACATAAAAGAAAAATAAACAAGTCTGCCAGGCAGCGGTGGTGCACGCCTTTAATCCCAGGACTCAGGAGGCAGAGCCAGGTGGATCTCTGTGAGTTCAAGGCCAGTCTGGTCTACAGAGCGAGATCCAGGACAGGCACCAAAACTACACAGAGAAACCCTGTCTCGAAAAACAACACCAGCACCAACACCAAAAATAAACAAGTCTTTAAAAAGAAAGATAAAAAAATAAATAGCTTTATTGGCAGGCAGGGTGTTCTATGCCATTAATCCCAACTCTTTAATCTCAAGAGGCAGAGACAGGCCTTGGCTACACAGTGATTTCCAGGCTAGCCAGAGCTACATAGTGAGACTGTCTCAAAAACAACAGACCATCAACCATCCCCTCCCAGATTACAAAAGGCAGGTGGGCACTTAGGATCATTCACAAAAGTCCCATGAGCCCCCACGATGCCACTGAACCAGTGTGTTCATGAAAAAGAGAATCTTGTTCACACAGGGGGATTTCTTGACTGCTGGTAAAAAGACACTCTACATTGTTATTCGCTTATGACTGTCCCACACCTCCTTAGAGGAAATCCCCTCAGCCAGGTGTGGTGGCTCATTCCTGTAATTCTGGTACTTGAGAGGCTGAGGCAGAAGGATCACCGAGCCCTCCTTTAATCCCAGTGCTCAGGAGGCACGAAAGTGGTGCACAGACATGTATACAGACAAAGTACCCAGGTACGCAAAAAATAAAATTAAAAACGAAAGAAACTATGTGAGGAGCAAAGGGAACACTCCTCCACTGTTGGTGGGAATGTAAACTTGTACAACCACTGTGGAAATCAGTATGGTGGTTTCTCAGAAAATTAGGAATTGAACTACCTCAAGACCCAGCCATACCTCTCTTGGGTATATACCCAAGGAATGCTGATTCATACCATAAAGATACATGCTCAGCTATGTTCACAGCAGCACTATTTGTAATAGCCAGAACCTGGAAACAACCTAGATGCCCGTCAACGGAAGAATGGATGAAAAAAATGTGGTATATATACACAATGGAGTACTACTCAGCAGAGAAAAACAATGAAAGCATGAAATTGTCAGGCAAATGGATGGAACTAGAAAAAATCATCCTGAGTGAGGTAACCCAAACCCAGAAAGACAATCATGGTATGTACTCACTCATAAGTGGATTCTAGATATAAAATAAAGAAAAATCAGACTACAACCCACAGAACCATGGAGGCTATATATAGCATGGAGGTCCCTAGGACGACTGAGGCTTATAATAAATTTCGGTTTTACTCAATTATTGAAAAAAAATAGCCAAATGAATGGAAACACATGAACTATGAACCAAAGGCTGAGGGGCCCCCAGCTGGATCAGGCCCTCTGAATAGGTGAGACAGTTGATTGACTTGATCAGTTTGGGAGGCAACTAGGCAGTGGGACCAAGTCCTCTGCTCATTGCATGAGTTAGCTGTTTGAAACCTGGAGCTTATGCAGGGATACTTGGCTCAGTCTGGGAGGAAGGGACTGGACCTGCCTGGACTGAGTCTACCAGGTTGATCTCAGTCCTCGGGGGGAGGATTTGCCCTGGAGGAGGTGGGAATGGGGGGTGGAGCTGGGGGTAAGGGAAGGGGGTGGGAGGGGGAGAATAGGGGAACCCGTGGCTGATATGTAGAACTGAATGATATTGTAAAATAAAATAAAAGGGAAAAAATGTAATAAAAAAAAAGAAACTGTGATAAGCAATTTTCTTTTCTTTTCTTTTTTAAGATTCTGGTTATGGGGGGATGGAGAGATGACTCAGAGGTTAAAAACACAGGTTGCTCTTCCAGGGTTCCTGAGCTCAATTCCCAGTAACGACACAGTAGCTCACAACCATCTATAGTGACATCTGGTGCCCTCTTCTGGTGTGCAGGCATACATATAGGCAGAAACACACACACACACACACACACACACACACACACACACACACACACACACACACATGTTGCCAGAGTCTTCCTGCCTTGCCCACAGTCAGGACAAATCCTTGTCACCCGCCAGTCCCACAGCCGCTCAGACCCAACCAAGCAAACACAGAGACTTCTATTGCATACAAACTGTATGGCCGTGGCAGGCTTCTTGCTAACTTTTCTTATATCTTAAAGTAACCCATTTCTAGAAATCTATACCTTGCCACGTGGCTCGTGGCTTACCAGCATCTTCACATGCTTCATGTGCTGGCGGCATCTGGCAGTCAGTCCTTCTGCCTTCCTGTCCTTTTATTTCTTCTCTCTGTTAGTCCCGCCTATCCTTCCTGCCTAGCCACAGCCGATCAGGTTTTATTTATTGATCAATCAGAACAACTTGACATACAGACCATCCCCCAGCACAGCCAAGTGCAGACCATCTCAGACACCTGCACTCAGGCCCATGGTCCTAATCATCCTCTATGCGGACCTGCTGGGTAACGCCACAAAGAACCCAAGAAGGGCTCCCACAGGACATACAGAACATCCCACAGCACACACACACACAATAAATAAATAAATCTTTAAATAAAAAAAAAGATCTGAGTTCATGAGTTCATCATTCTATCTCACAACTCACCCAAGGTTGAGAACCACAGTGTGAAATATGCATGAAATATGAAGGTGGCTATGAGTTCTAGTCCCTGCAACTTATAGACTGTCAAAATCATAATTACGAACTAAAATGCAAAACTGACACCATCACTTACAAAGAAAGTGTCAGAAATGTACATTCTCCTTCCACTTATCTAAGTAATTTCTTTCTCTGTTTCCACCTGGTTGAAAATGGAGGAGTTGACAGAAAACATGAGGAGATGGGTGATTAATGGTGTGGGTGCCAAAGACGGAGAATTCAGGTTACACTAGGTAGAGGTGCTCGTTACTCAGAATGTGTGGGCGTCATTCCATCAAAGCACAGGCTTTAGCACAGAGCACTGACGCAAACCCTTGGGGATGTGAAGCAGTCATTACTGGTTACCCCCAGAAACACGAGAGAACGGAGAAGCCAAAGCCTTCCGCCTCTGAGCAGACATACTGTGCTTTCTCTGCAGAGTGAAGTGAACTGGTCTGGAAGAAGGGACAGTTACGGTGGCTCCAGGTACAGTGGGGATCTCAAGAGAAGTGTCCTAAGCTCAAGCCCCCAAGAAGGCTGTGCCCTAACAACGAGCCTCGGCTCTGGCTTCTCACTCTAAGATGGCATTCAGTCCACAGAAACAGAAGCAATGAGAACCCAGTCCACCCTTCCTTCCTCCCTGTCCCTGCTCTCCGGTTCCCTTTTCTCTCTTTCCCTCCCTTCCACAGGGTCTGCCTATGTCACTCAGCCTAACCTCTGACTTGCAATCCTCTACTTCTGCCTGCCAAGAACTGGGACGACTGGCACTGCCAGCACGCTCAGTTTGGCCTTTACTTTCTAGGATTTCTTTCCTACTTTTGTCTGACAAAATTTTTAAAGAAATAAACTCTTATTTTTCAGTCTAATAAAGGAAATATATATGTATATATGTATATGTGTATATATGTATATGTGTATATATGTATATGAATATATATTCTGACAAAGCCAAAATGTAAATAGCTTTTATTTATTTGAGTTTCCACCTAGATTCATTTAAAATTCATCTTATCCAAGCCTCCTGTGTTGTTCTAGGATAGGACCAGCTGTGAACAGTGTGTGACCACAGGCTTGCATTGGTGAGCTGAGGAGACCCCATGGGACTAAAAACTTCAGAGAATGATGATGTATTTTTCACACTGTCCCTGTGGTAAATATGATCCACAAGACTAAGGAACAGGGCTGCGTGCCTATGATCATAGCACTTGGGAGACAGAGGCAAGAGGGTCTCAACAGCTTCGAGGTCACCCCGGGCCATATTGAGACACCTTATTTCAAAGACAAGAGTAAGACCGACTCAGGGAAAAAATGTTAGAAATACAATCGGTATAAAGTTGCTGTTGATCGTGTTAAGTTTTCCTATAAAAAAGAACCTGCTAGAAATGCATGAGCAGTTCAAACTGTCCCTTCACACACTGGGACCAGTGTGCCTACCAATGCAGAGCTCTGTCTGGGTATCGCGGTGGTCGGGACTGTCAAGTTGACACCATTTAGGATCACTGAGAAGACAAACCTTTGGGCATGTCAGTGAGGGAGTTTCTACACTGGGCTAACAGAGGTGGGGAAACCCATCCCAGCCACGGTGGAGCCCTACCATGGACTGGGATCCTGGGTAAGCAAAAAGAAGAAACCAAGCTGAGCACAGCTCTCTCTCTCTCTCTCTCTCTCTCTCTCTCTCTCTCTCTCTCTCTCTCTCTCTCTCTCTCTCTCTCTCCCTCCTGACTGCAGATGATGTCATGCAACCCCCACTTCACCTCCTGACACCCGGGGGGGGGCCTTCCGTGCCACCTGCCTCTGTTATGCATACAGGCACTCAAGTATTTAACTGCTGAGCCCAGGGAACTCCGTTAAGAATGAGTACACACGTGTATGCTCTAGGATTGTATTTGGCCAGGTATTTATAATTATGGCTACTGACATTTATGACTAATAGAAGCTAAAAGCAGAGCAGAGTTACTCTGGCTCATTCCAATGGGAAATAAGATCTACAAATCTTGATGTTCACACTGTATGACAATAAATGACACTGCATATGGAGTGACAGCCCTTCCCTCCTGGACAATCCTAGTGGACGCTGGTACCTTTAGCATCAACATTAACCTCACCATTTTCATTCTCCAAAACATCAGGATCCTAAGTGTATAAAGCCACCCGATCACACACAGATCCAGAGACTGGGTCGTTGTTATCATTGTTTAATTTTTTACATTTATTTATTTGGTGTGTGCGTGTGCGTGTGCGTGTGCATGTGTGTGTTAACATTTATTTGTTATGTGTGTCAGAAGATAACATTCAGAGTCTATTCTCTCCTACTACATGGATTCTAGGGACAGAACTCAGGTCTTCTGGCCCGGTGACAGGCGCCTTTACCTGCTGAGCCATCTCACCAGCCGGAGACTATTGGTTTTCTTACTCCTTAATCATCACTATCTGGATGTATCCCAGGTATATACATCTTTTCAAAATGCCATGGCTTCTGTCACAAGATTATGATGAGTAAAAAAGTAAACCCAAGCCTAGGTGTGGCTCAGTTGGAAAAGTACTTATCTAGCATGCACAAAGCCTTGGATTTAATCTCTAGCACTAATAAACTGTCACAGTATACACCTGTGTCTTAGAGTTTCCATCACTGTGAAGAGACACCATGACCACGGCAACTCTTATAAAAGAAAACATTCAATTACAGCTCAGAGGTTGAGTCCATTATCACCATGGTGCGACATGGTGGTGTGCAGGCAGACATGGTGCTGGAGAAGAAGTGTTTTACGTCTGGACTGGCAGGCAACAGGAAGTGGTCTGGGACACTGGGCGTGGCTTGAGCATACATGAGACCTCAATGCCCCCCCCACAGTGACACACTTCCTCCAAGAAGGCCATACCTACTACAACTAGGCCACACCTCCTAGCAGTGCCACTCTCTTTGGGGCTGTTTTCTTTCAAACCACCACACTCTGTAACCTCAGCACTCAGGAAAGGGAGTCAGGAGGTCAGAAATTCAAAGTCATTCTCAGCTACACAGCAAGTCTAAGGTCAGCCTGGGATACATGAGACCCTATCTCAGACGGATGGAAGGACAGAAAGAAAGAAAGAAAGAAAGAAAGGAAGGAAGGAAGGAAGGAAGGAAGGAAGGAAGGAAGGAAGCTTCTAGGTAAGTGATAATTCTTAGTAGTTAAGGGTAAGTAACCAAATAACAGGAAATTATATCAATTACCTTACAACAAGTCTAAAATGTCTTTGCCTCAGAAAATATAACAGGAAGGAATGTGTTGTATTCCTTTACACTGTGTGGAGATGTTGCTGGGATTGGTTTAATAAGGAGCTAAATGGTCAATAGCTAGGCCGGGTTTTCAGGGCAGAGAGAACACTGGGAAGAAGAAGGCAGAGTCACCAGTCAGACGAAGAGGAAACAGCATGAGCAGTACAGAGTAAAGGTAATAAAGCCACAAGACAATAAGTAGATTGATTAAGATGGGATTAATTTGAGTTGTAAGAGCTAGTTAGTAACAAGCCAAAGCTATCAGCCAATTTTTATAATTAATAATAAGTCTCTGTGTGGTTATTTGGGAGCTGTGGCAGGACAAAAAAATCTGCCTACAGGAAAGTGAGTAGCATCCATACAAATGAGTTTCTTCAACTAGGACTACATTGGAGCCCATCAAATACAAGAAGAGTAGACATGCCAACTTGCAGCCTCCACATGCTTGTGAACACACATCATGGGTTACCACAGCCTGTTTCCAGTGCTGCTGAGGGAAGCTCACCCTCATGGCTGCTCCTAGCTTCCTCTAACTTGCCTGTAACTCCAGCTACTTTGGAAACTAGGGTTCACATAAGCCCAGGAGTTCAAGGCCAGCCTGGGCAACATAGCAAGACTCCATCTTAAAGCTAAATTAATCAGTATGTTAGGTAGGGGTTACCCCAAGTTCAAAAATATCTTTTCTCACCCATTAACCAGTCTCTCCCCATTCCCTCCTTTGCCAATGTCAGGCAGCCATTACCTGTTCAGCTGTTTTTCAAGTTTTTATTTCTAAGCTGATATCTCTTTCTGATCTGATCATTCCTGGTATGCATATTTTCTATTGACTCCTTGAACATATTTATGACATATGCTTTAAAATCATTGCCTGTTAATTGCAACATCCAGATCATCTTGTGTTTGGATCTTCGCAACTGCCCCTCTTTCTACATCTTGCTGATTTTTTACAGGACACTAGACATTACTCATGACATGCTGTGCATACTCCAGGGTCTGTACTCCCTCTGAAGGGTAATTTCCACTCTAACACAGAGTTAACATGCTGAACATGGACACCAGACTGCCTCCCTTGTGTTGGGCAGTACATGGTCATGCTGAGTTTTACATCAGGTTCTCTGGAAGCCACATAGTTCAGTGGCCAGCAGTGGATACACTTGCCTCCAGCACTTTAAAATGCCTAGAATCAAAAAATAGTTTAGACCTATTAAGATCAATCAGGTAAAGATGTTTGCTGCCAAGCCTGATTGACATTTGAGTCCCATCTCCCCTGGCACACATAATGAAAAGATAACCAACTCCCACAAGTTGTCCTCTGACCTACACACACACACCATAGCACATACACATCTCCCATACATAAATAAATGTAATAAAACATTTTAAAGCAGATTTTATTAATGTAATCTACACAATATAGGGAATGCAAGCAACTTATTCACCACTCATGGGACTTACCTCATTTTTCTTAGTACCTGGATCATTACTGTGGTAGGACAACATCATGGTTTAGTGGGTTTCCATAAAAACTCTGTTTTATGTGTATTTTCTAAAATCCTCTTTAGGGTTGGAGAGATGGCTCAGCAGTCAAGAGCACCGACTGCTTTTGGATGGGACCTGGAGTCCAGTGCCCAGCACCCACACTGTGGTTTACGACCATCTGTAACTCCAGCTGGAGGGGACCCAATGCCCTCTTCTAGTCTCCGTGAATACTGATGTGGTGCACTCACATACTTACAGGCAAAACACTTCCACATAAAATAAAAATGATTTTTTTAAGAAGAGTATTCCTTTTAAAATTTTATTTTTAAATGATTTGTTTATTTATCTTATGTGCATTGGTGTTTTACCTCATGTATGTCTATGTGAGAGTACCAGAACCTCTGGAAGTGGAGTTAGGGACAGTTGTGAGTGGCCGTGTGGGAACTGAATCCAGGTCCTTTGGAAGAGCAGCCTGTGCTCTTAACCACTGAGGCATCTCTCCAGCCCCAAGAGTATCCTTTTTGATAGCAATAAAGGACTCCTCCTTCCCGAAAGCACCCAAACTAAAGGGCTAAGATAAAATGCTCGTGGCTCCTGGACAGGGTTGGCTCCTGCCCTCCCTTCGTCTGTAAGTTTAGACTAAACTCCCACTTCCTTTATCAGTAAAGTAGGTAAAGAAACGCTCTTCTCACGGGCGCACAGGCAGACGGACGAATGTAAGGCAGGGTGCTTGGCATATCGGGAGAACTCAGAGTGGAGTCTTCCAGGAAGAGGGCAGAGGTGGGTCAAGAAGAACAGTTCAGGGCAACTGGGGACAGGAGGGCTCAGCTGGAATGGGAGGTCACAGGGGAAAGGGGAAAGAAAAAAAAGAGAGAAGAAAAAGGAGAGGCCAAAAATAATGTCTTTGAACTGGGTAAGATTCCATCAAACGCTGCTGGCTTCAGAACTCCCTGAGTGAAAACCAGTGAAACCACAGAGCCCATCCTTGGCACGCTCCCGGCCCCAACCCAGCCGCTTTTAGCACTTCTCTGAACCCTCAGGGTTCCCGCCTGGCGCCTGAGTTACAGCCAGTCCTGCTTTTCAGAGAGCTACTAGCCAGCAGCCCAAGATCTCCCTCCACGGGAACTCTAATAATGTGATGTTGTCCACACTAATAATGTGATGTCCTGTATGAGGAAACAATGAAGAGGAGGAAGGGAAAACTAATCAATCCAAGGAGATTTAAGTTTTGTTTAGTTTACTAGTAGTAGTATCAGTACTTGGCTTCATTATGTGTATATTATTTTCCACGTGTTAACGTGTGAGTGCATGCCACAGTGTGGGTCCGAGGACACTTTGTGGAGCTGATGCTCTTCTGTAGCCTTTATGTAGGTGAAGTGGATCGGACTCGGGTCACCAGGCTTGTGCAGCAGGCACACTGATCCACTGAGTTATTTCACGGGTCCCTGTTTTTTATTATTACTATTGGAAGACAAGGGTTCACCATGCATCTCAGGCCAGTGGTCTAGAACTCATGGTGTAGCCCGGGCTGGCCTTGACTTTGTGATCCTCCTAGCTGTTAGAAGCCTTCAGGTCAGGCTTTTAGAAAGGCGTTTTAGTCTTCACCAGCACAGCAGCCCCTGAAAAGGGCACTGCTTCACCCCATGCTGCCCCTGAAGCAGAGATGCAGGGTCTGCTCCCAGCATTTAAATGTGTGTATGCTGGAGAGAAGCACAGTCAGAGGAGCGAGGCGCCATGACGCCCTAGCACCTCTGAGCTGGACTTGCGCATGACCTTTCCGTTGGTACAGCTGGAAAAAAACTGAACCTGGTTACTCTGAACAAGAGTCAGAGCAAGCTACCCGCAAAGCAAGAAGCCAGAAGGTGCTTGAACTCCTGAGACCTAAGGGAGGATCATAAAATCTCCGTGGAAAGCAAGTTCCCCACAGGCTTGAAACTTCAAACAGGGACCTGCACCAGAGGAGTCTGAGCCCAGGAGCACAGTGTTTCCAACCACATCATACTGACCTCAGGGACAGAGGTGTAGTTCATCTGAAGAGTGCTTGCCTAGCATGCATAAAATCTTAGGTTTGAGTCCCAGACCACACAAATCCAGTCCACTCCTGTAATGACATTTGGGAAGTGAAGGTAGGTGGATAGAAAGTTTAATGTTATCCTTGGCTTTGCACCGTGAGTTTGAGGCTAGCCTGGGCTACATGAGACCCTGCCCTAAACACACACACACACACACACACACACGCACACACACACACACACACACACACACACGCACAGGCACATACACACATATACTTCCTGATGAAGAGTCACATCATCCCACCTGTGTGCTGTGGGAAGAATCGGACCTGGAGACAAAGGACAGCCATCTATCCAGGAGCCCACAGCTGCCTCTGTGCCAGTCCTCTGCAGCCAGGCATGAGAACCCACAGCCAGAAAAGGACAAGTGGTGAAGTCTCCAGGTCCGAGGGCTGCAGGGAGACCAGTGCCATTCACTGCCCCATGGACCTGGAATCAAGAAGACCCCCACCACACAGCAGGACTCAAGGGGAGAGAGTGAGGCCGGGAAGGGGTGACTCGCTGACACCTAGAGGAGGTGGGGGGACCTGAGCACCGAGCTTTGAGCACTTGTTAGGAAGTCTGCATAGACACACATGTCCTGGCACCGTTAGTTTCTGGAGCAGTGGTATGGTTCATCGAGTTGTGGTGACCCTCACCATGAAATTATGTCATTGCTACTTCATAACCGTAATGTCGCTGCTGTTATGAACCATAACATAAGTAGCTGATACGGTTCCCCAAAGGGGTTGTGACCCACAGCTTGAGAACTGCTGTTTGAGGTGCTGCTCTTGACTCACAAAAGGAGCCCTGAATACTCGCTTCATCTTTTTGGTTTTCTTCATGGTTTCAGTTAAAGACCACTCGGGAGCCGGCAAGACGACTCAGCAGGAGAAGTAGGCTCTTGCCGCCACGCCTGACACCTCAACCTGAGTTGTCTTCTGACCTGCCTGTGCATAGGTGTGCATGTGCATAGGTGTGCATGTGCATAGGTGTACGTGTGCATAGGTGTGCATGTGCATAGGTGTACGTGTGCATAGGTGTGCGTGTGCATAGGTGTGCGTGTGCCTGTGCATAGGTGTGCATGTGCATAGGTGTGCGTGTGCATAGGTGTGCGTGTGCGTGTGCATAGGTGTGTGTGTGTGTGTGTGTGTGTGTGTGTGTGTGTGTGTGTGTGTGTTAAGGGCACGTTCACAACATAGATAAATAAATGTATTTTAAATTCTTTTTAATTAGAAAAAAATAAGATCCTTCCCCAGCTCGGGTCTTAGAAACCTGGAATTGGGTCAGTCACTGTCAGGACGGTTCGCCAGCCGCACAGGTCCTGTCCCCTCCCCTAGTTTTGAGGACTGTGCCCTCCGCACTCACCCCAGGCTCAGAATTCAGTCTCCTGTTCCCACGCAGCATGGATGTGCTCCAGTTGCTGTTTTCACATTAAAAACCTTATTAGCTATGGCTCTTAAACCATGGTGACAGCCGACCTTTTTTTCAACTCACAAAAACAATCACACTTCTACGCAGTTTTTTGCTGGCAACACCATTCCCCATCCAGAGTCGGAAACAGAGAAATCACATTGTCACAACAAGTAGTGGATAATGGCACCCGGCCCGGCACCCTCGCGGGTCCACTTGTGGATCTGATCATCTAAGACGTGAAACTCTACCACAGAATGATTGGTGTGCAGGGCCTGAAGTCCAGGTTCACAAGCCCTCTCTGCCTCCTACTGGCCCTCCATGCTCACAAAGGAGCGAGAGGCCACTCACCCTCACTTCCCAGGCGGCTAATGGTGTCACATAAAATGGGCTCCCATGATTTTATTGCCACCCTGCTGCAACTTCACGGTGACAGGCCACCCGGGAAGGATGAGGGACATGTCCTCTACGCCTGGTCTCTGACTTTTCCATTTGGTGTTTCTGATACACTGATGCGCTGAGCTTCTGGTTAATAAGAACAGGGCTCTCCCGTGTGACTCAGAGAGGCCAGGAATAAATCAGCAAGTTCTCTCTAGAGAGAGGGGGATTTGAATTCACTTCCTAAATCGATGGCTGTAAAGCTGATGGAGCCACTGAGCCTTTGTATTTCCACGTAAATAGACCGGGGGATATCAGCTGGTCTTGCATTTTGAGAAGTAACTGGAAGGAAACATTAAATTGCACATTCCGAGCACATAAGGCAGCTTTGTACCCATGCTCACTACCCAAGAATTGCTGTAAGTCACAGGGGTGACCATGGGAGCCACACAGCGGAAAGGCCCCAGTGGCTCTGTAAACCTTGTGTTTAATATGTGTACATTTACATGAAGTTTTAACAACACACAGCACACCAGACACTGTGCCAACGAGCCGCATTCAAAAGAAAACACCTCCTAGGAGCCTCTAACACAAACCTGACCACTAGAAAATACACAGAATCTTGAGTTTGGAGGCTATCTGCCATGTATCTAACTTTGTAGGCTATTTGCTATGAGAGCCTTTTCTGGCCAGAGACCGTGTAGCAACCCACTTTGTCTGGGAAAAAGAAACCTAAAAATCATACAAAGTAAAAATAAGTTTTCAACTTTCAAAGGCAGCTGACAGGCCACGGAGAGGCTCAGCTTGTAAAGGCGCCTTCAGGCCTGATGACCTGAGTGGATCCCAGGGATCCACAACAGGAGGAGAGAAGAGCTGAGAGTTATCCTCTGACCTCCACACATGTATGGTGTAAGCACACACCTGCCAACACGAGGGTGAACACACACACACACACTGTACCCCCACCCTCTGTCCTGGAAAACACACACACACACACACACACACACACACACACACAAGGTAACATCTTTATTTCTAAGAAATGACAAATACTTATTTTCTCAGTTATCTTTTAAAAATACAAATTAACTTTTAAATGTCAAATATATGAAAAACAGTTCAGGGGCCGGGTGGTTGTGGCGCACCCCTTTAATGCCAGCACTCGGGAGGCAGAGGCAGGCAGATCACTGAGTTCAAGGCCAGCCTGGTCTATAGAGTGAGTTCTAGGAAAGCCAGGACGACATAGAGAAATCCTGTCTCGAGACAAAACCAAAACCAAAACAAGTTCAGTATGACATATTTGAACCAGTTTTAAAACTTTACAAAATTTCAAATTCAAATAAAACAAAATGTCACACAAATTACTTATTATGTATATTTCTTAATATGCCTATTCTTAGGCTGTCAAAATACAACTTAAACTCTCTCACACAGTTTTCTCTTTTATGACCACAGATCTTCCAGCATCATTAGTCATAAACTTAGAAGTGGTGAAAAGTAACCCAGCTGCCAAAAATTATTTACTTTGTAGCACAAAGGCCTGAGGATGTAACACCCACTAACGGACCTGCAGAGAAAAGGCGGGGTTAATTTATTCTGCCTGCCTTGCATTTTGCCTTCTGTTAAAACAAGACTTGTTGCCCTGTTTACCCTTTCTTCACACATTTTTTTTCAAAAAGAGACAACAGAAAGAACAGAGAAAAAGAGAAAGGAGCAAGAAGCCGACATTTGTGAGTCCCAAATTTGTTAGTGCCTTTGAGTATAAGATTTAAAAAAATCATAAACCTTGTGTTTTTGGTTAGGTTTTGGCGGTTCGTGGCACTGGGGACTGTGAGCATTTTAGGCTCCAGGGTCCATCACTAAGCCATCCCCCAGCCCACGATTAGTGTTAATGTAGGGATAGTTGCACTTACTACGCATTCCATGTATTTTTTTATGCAGAGCGCAGCTTCAGGGGCCTTTTGCCATCTAGAAGCAGCAGAACCGTGAACAGAGAGTCGGAACTCCTAACTGGATGATCCTTCTGGCTGAGCGACGACAGGGCTGCTTATTAGTGCCCACTTTAGAAGCCCTTTGTAACGGCAGCCCAGGAATGACATCTGTCTTGAATTATGTCCACCTGGGATTATGTCCCGATGACCAACACCGGCAGAACGCTGGGACCTGAGAACTTCGCTGCTTCGGTGATTGACATTTAAACTGTTTGAAGTTTCTAATTAAGGTCTCTTAACAAATTAACTGCAGATGTAGGAAGCTAAGTGTGCAGTTGTGCAGTATACACAGATCCGAGGTCACCTGAGAGCTGCAAGCAGCTAGAACCAGTTCCATGCAGTGAGCTCATTAAAGCAAAGAGCCTGCTGCTCCTGGTGCAATCACTGTTGCGCTGGTTCATTTAGCTTTCCCAGAGCACCCTGCAACCCAGGGCCTCCTGCATATGAGGGACGTTCTACTACTGAGCAGCACCCCCAAATCCCCAGTGTTTTCAATATACGGTAAAAGAGGAAGGCACAGACTGAAATGCCATGGAAATACCACTTAGACCACCCGTTAATACAGATAGACAGGTCCCCAGTCACCTTGAAACAACCTCTGGGCACATCCACGAGTTTCTTGACAGGTTATTTGAGGTGGGGCAGCACCCATCCCACGGGCTGGGGTCAGTTACTGGAGAACAAGGAGGAAGCCGACTAGACACTCACACCTCTGCTTCCCAACTAGGACCAAGAGGACCCGCCACTTCACCAGCCTGATGGGGTGAGCTGACGTCATCTCCGCTGCCTCCCTGTTGCCTGGGAGGAGTCCTATGCTGGCCAGGGAAGCTCAGTGGTCTCACTTCCACCTGCCTGCTCGGCTCCACAGCCAACCCTGTGGTGAGTGACCCCCAAACTCTTGTGACACGCAGTTCCCTCTTCCAGGAACCACCCTTTCCTGCCTGTCATCCTTAAACTCAGCTCCCAAGAGCAGGGTCCAGACACCCTCCGAACACCCCCACCCCTGGGTCCCCGCGGCACTCTCAGCTTATCTCTGTGTGACAGTTCATCTCAACTGTCAACCTGATGTCATCTGGAAATGCCCACAGGCCCCTAGGCACACCTGTAAGGGAATATCCTAACTAGGTTAATGGAGTGGGAAGTCTGGACCCCGTGGGTGGCGCTATTCTGTGGGCTAAGAACCTGGACCATATGAAACGAAAATGAGCTAGCACAAGCATTCATCTCTCTCTCTTTTTAAATTAAAAAATTGTATCTGTCTTTTCATGTGTGTGAGTTTTACCTACATGTATGACTGTGCACACACATGTGTGTAGTGCCTATGGCGTTCAGAAGGGAGTGTCAGATTCCCTGGGACTGTAGTTACCTATGGCTGTGAAACGCCACGTGTGTGCTGGGAATTGCACCAGGTCCTCTGGAGGGGCAGCCAGTGTTCTTAACCGCTGAGCCACCTCTCCAGCCCTCTGGTCCTGGCTGCTGACGTCATCATGATGGGCTGCAATTCAACTATAGCAACAGGAAGAGCACAAAGACAATCTTTCTTGCCACGTGCCCCAACCGAGTCGATTTAGTCAGCACTGCTAAGACCTACCACAGGCCAAGGGGCTATGTGAGCTGCTGGGGACTAACAGTCATGACAGAAGCACTCGCTGGAGCGGGTGTAGTGGCGCACACCTCTAGTCCCAGCACGTGGGAGACAGAGGCAGGTCCATCTCTGTGAGTTCAAGGCCAGCCTGGTCTAAGAGTGAGCTCCAGGACAGCCAAGGCTACACAAAGAAACCCTGTCTTGGAAAACAACATTCCTTTGAGAGTCTCTCCCACACAGCCAGCTCCTCACACCACACAGGAAAGGACAGGGGCTAACGAGGAGTGGTGAGTGGCACATGCCCATAACCTCAACACTCACGGGGCTGAGGCTGGCAGCTCTCCATGAGCTCACGGGCAGCTGGGATGCATATGAGACCATGTCTGAGGAGCTGGGAGGCGAGTCAGTAGGTAAAGTGCTTGCCTTTGCAAGTCTAACCACTTGAATTCAGATCCCCAGGACCCACAAAAAGCCAAATACGTTAGTGCATGTATACGGTAGTGCATACATGTAAACCTAGAGCTCCTGCTGTGAGACAGGAATCAAAGACAGGTGGATCATCTGGAAGCCTGTGGGCCAGCTAGACATGTGCAGCAGAGAGGTAGAATCAAGAAGAGACCCTGTCTCAAAACAAGGTAGAAGGTAAGAACTGCCTACCCAAAGTTGTCCTTGTGCTTCCATGTGTGTGCTATAGCACACACATGCACACACCCACACCCACCCACCCCCACACAGGCCACCCCCACACACATGCCTCCCACATACACATACACATGCCCCCACACAACACACCCCTACACCCCCACATATGCCCCTCCACATGCCCACATTCTCACACACACACACATACACACATGCCCACACACAACACACCCACACATACTCACACATGCCCCTCCACATGCCCACATTCACACACAACACACACACACCCCACACACATGTCAGAAAGCAGTCACACAAAAAGAATGGGAACATCTTACACAAGACCATGTACCAAACAAACAGCCTTCTGGGGTCATGTGGAGACTGTTCTTCACCTGATCAGCCCCTCAAGAGTGATTAGAACCTGGGACACAATTCTCTGCTGCAAGCTGCAGGAAAACGTAATGGAATTCAGCTACTATCTTAGAAAAGTCAAGGACTTTTCCAAAGGTCAAGCCATGGCTTAAGAAGTCTTGGTGATATTTCATCGTGAATATATATATATATATATTAGCTGGTTCCTAAAGTGATTTTCTTGTAATGATATGTGTCCTTCCAAGAACTCCTAACAGTATATTTATCTAAAATACCTATCTAGCATCCAAGGCCAAACGATCTCCTGAACTAAGGTAACAAACACCCTTGTGGAAACGGCGCCTGTACCCTAGGTCAGGTGGATAGCTTTATTTCTTGTGCAATCTGAGACCCTCCTTTTCTATTACTAACATTATAGACTCCTAACGTTTTACCTAACCATTTCTAGGAATGTAGTCTGAGCACATAAATTCCCTTTTTCTGATATATTAACCAATTTTAGCTCTTAGCTGACCTCCTCCTTTAACCATTTCCTTTTTGGGTTGTAAAAGAAAGCCTGACAGTCACTGCCTGAGGAAAATTCTTACCTGCCTTTATGACCCTGTAGGAATTCAAGCCTGGTGACCTGGCTGGAGGAGGAGGATTGCTATTGCTTGGGTTTAAAACTGAACACCCTAGAGAACTTGGGAATGAAGAACTGAGGGGTATAAGGAGAGAGAGGAGGAATTTGGGAAAGAGAACTTGAGGACGAGATAGAGAAGAGAAAAGAGAATGGAGGAACTAGATGGGTAAGAATGGGAGAGGAACAAACTAGGTGGGAAAGAACTAGAGGAACGAGATGGAAGATGAGGAGGAACAAGATGAGGAAGAAGGAGATGGGAGAGGAGCTAAGAGGGAGAGGAGCTAAGATGGAAAGGAACTAGATGGAGGAGAACCTAGATGGGGCAGAACTAAGATGAGAGAATTAAGACAGAAAGTACTAGATGGGTAAGAACGAGATGAGAAGGACCTAGATGAAGCAGAATTAAGGTGAGAGAATTAATATAAAGCTTAGAGGAGAGAGCAGATAAAGGTAGAGAGAAATCAGGCAAGAAAGGAGCTGGGCATGAGAGCAGAACAGAAGCTGTGTAGAGAGAGAACTGACAAAGAATAATAAAGTGTGTGGACTAAGGAGGTTCGTGTACATAGATTTATTTCATATCATCAAAGATTAAATTATCAGCTGGCTGTAGATTCTTCCCGGACCCTGGGAGAGGACTACCAAGGGCTGGACCCCCATAGTCACCGATAATTCTCTTCCCTTTAAAAAGAATGTATGAATGATTGCCTGAATAATAGAGAGAAACGTGCTGGAAAAGCTCTTCCCGTTGATGTGTTCTAGAATTGTTTGGGGACAAACTGTTCTGGGAAGTAAATACTGTTCTCATTTTCCTGCACAACAAAATCAATAATGAGTTCTGCAAGAAAACGGTGTTGTCCTTACAAAAATAACAAGTTTAGAAAAAAAATTTTAAGAGAAAAACCACATTAATCAAG
The DNA here is from genome assembly GCF_004664715.2 of Peromyscus leucopus. Lineage (NCBI taxonomy): Eukaryota > Metazoa > Chordata > Mammalia > Rodentia > Cricetidae > Peromyscus > Peromyscus leucopus. Next base: position 2,233,247 of record NC_051070.1, read on the forward strand.
AAACCATATGGTTGTGAAGATGAAAAGATACATTTCTTATCCCTCATTAACAATAATCCTGGAAATATTAACATGTTCACTAATTCCTCCCCAGACAGGATACTCACTAATAGCGTGCACCTGGACCAAAGGCACAGTTCCCATCTCCCACAGCCTTCCTCGGGCTGGTGCCTGGGATCCTCATTTTCACACCTTAGATGTCTGTGCAGCCTAAAACCTGCTAATGCGTGCTGGTCCCTGGGTGGCTGCATGTGAGTGAGGCTCAGAGGCAGGCTGGTCAGCAGCAGCCCCACCCTAGTCCTGAGAGGGGACAGCTGTGTCAACATGACGTCCTGTCCTCAATGAGTTTACAGCATGAGCCCACACGGGGACTCAGACCCAGCAGGCTGTGGACGCCATCCACATGAGTGCAGGCCTCCTCCACAGCCACAGCTGGAATTCAAAACCAGGAGTGGACAAAGCCATCAGCCCACAGGACCCACTGTGTTTCCTTCCAGAAGTTAAGAAGGCAAAACAACCCGAAGACAATTCCAGGGGCTGGTGGCACACTTGTGATCTCACGCGGAGACGGGCAGATCCCTGGGGCCTGCTGGCCATCAGGCTTTAGCCTGATTGGTGAGCTCCAGTCCAATGAGAGCCTCTGTTCCAAAGGAAGTGAATGGGCATCTCTGAGGATGACACCTGAGCATGTGATGCCTGCAAACATGTACATGTGTGCCCACACATGCGTGTGAACACACACACAAAAATGGTAATCTCACAATAAAAGTGAGCCTTGCTCCCATCTTGCCAAGACACTGCTCCACTGAAAGACCATTGGTTTTTTGTTTGTTTGTTTTGTTTTGTGTCGGGGTAGAGCTCACTGGGCTGCTGAGATGCACCCAGCTCATACCACAGCCATTGTTAGTGGACCTTCTAGACTCTGAGTGGGTCCTGCCTTGAAGAGCAGAAGCTCCCTAGAAATTCTGAAACAAACAGGAATACTAGAGGTAGTGACAAGGAGGTGCCCTAGGTCACACGGAGTTAGACTGGCCAGTGTATCCTCTCGGACACCTTGGGCTGGGGTAAGTCACATGTGGCCTTTCTAAAGGCCCCTATCACTCAACCGTGTAGATCAACAGTGCAGTTTGTACAGACCTCTGATTTATTCTTTGGAAAACTCTTCGACAAGAGGAGGAATACTGTGGAATCTGAAAACAGCCCTGGCCTGTGTTCAAGAACTCAAGCCAAGAAAGAAACTTCAGATTTGACATCTTAAATTACCAGGAATGTTTAGACAAATCTATAATCTAGGAAAACATACAGACACCCACATGCACACACAGAAAGTCTGCCTCTCCACCTTCTCACGTCGAACCGATAATTAGTAACAAATTCTGCTTACTGGGGCCATATGATGAGGTGTTCATTCAAGAATTCCTTCATCGGTGCCCATTGTGTGCCAGGCACTGTACTAGGCACAAGTAGGAGAGGGTGAATCCTGAGTTTCCAGTGTATGCAGAAGAGCCAATATAAGAAGAAAGTGTGTAACTCATACCTCAGGATAAACCTTCAAGTGAGGCAGAATGGGATACTGAGGGAAAAGAGATGGGGTGGGAGGGGGACCTGCCCCAAGGGTGGAGCTTTTATGTAGGTGTCTGGTTTCCTTTTGTGTACCAACATTTTGTTGGTTTTGAAGCAAGGTTTATTTGCTTATTTTATGTGTACGGGTGCTGGGGGATACCTTTCTGTATGCTCTGAATATATGTTGTTCCCATTGGTTAATAAATAATCTGCTTTGGCCTATGGCAAGGCAGCTTGGAGGCAGGTGGGAAAGGAGAGAAACAGGAAAGAGAAAGGCGGAGTCTGGGGAGACTTGAGCCAGCCGCCCGAGGAGCAACATGTAATGGGATGCAGGTAAAGCCACAGAACACATGGTAAAGCATAGGTTACTGGAAATGGGTTAATTTAGTCTATAAGAGCTAGCTAGTAAGAGACCTGCCACAGCCATACAGTTTGCCAATAATATAAACCTCTGAGTGATTACTTGGGATCAAGCAGCTGAGGGGCGTGGGTCAGAGAGGTTTGTCCCAACTGCAGGGCTGGGCAGAACCGGAGAAAACTTACAGCTACATACGGTATTTGTTTGCGTGTATGTCTGTCTACCACAGGCATGCCCAGTGCCTGGTGCTCACAGAGACCAGAAGAGGGCATCAGTTTTTCTGGAACTGGAGTTACAGATGATTGTGAGTCACCATGTAGATGCTGAGAGTCAAACCTGGGTTAGGGAAGAACAGCCAGTGCTTTTAACCACTGAGCCATCTCTCCAGCCTCTTCTTATGAGCAGATACCATAGCCACCGTTTGGTGCTTCTTCCCACCTAAGTGGACATCGGATGTGAACTCTGCCACCCCCGAGCCTCAAAGGCCATGGTCCAGCTTCAGGAAGGAGGAGGAAACCCATGATGTATGGTGAGTGGAGTGTGAAGAGGGTGAAGGGCAGCATATGAAGGTGGAGAGGAGGGTTGTCATGGGCACAGCGGGAGAGCACAGGAGGGGCAGAGGAATGAACCAGGGTGCATTTTGAGTGATTTGGAGAAACGGCATGGAGCTTTCACCTCACACCTGCCAGAACAGCTATAGCAGACTGTAGGAGAAGAGCTACAGAGGAGGTAGGGGTCTGAGCCCCAGTGCACTGAGGGCATGACAGAAAGTGGAGCATGCCCAGGGTCAGGTCAGAGGAGCAGCAGGTGGCAACTGAAGTTCAAGGTGTCAGTCCACCAGGAGGCAACTCCATGATGGATGAATCTTGGATAGGCAAGGCCCCAAGACCCCAGACTCCAGAATGTCTTTGCTTCTGCTGTGCCTTTACATGTTTGCTGCTGCCATCCTTCTCTGGTATCTGGCATGGTGTGAATGGGTGTGGGGAGATCCCCACTGCCTGTGATGTAGTGTGTTTATCTCATGGAAACATCCCATTCTAGTGGGCATTTTTACTTGTGGATTATTATGAAGATGATTTCTTCTGAAGTTTTACTGTTTAATTAATAATAATAATGTAGGTTTAAATAGAGTTTTGATGCTTAAAAATATAAATAAGGAAATGTCACACAGCTAGAACACATGAGTTTCTATTGAGGAGCCACACAGACTGTGACTTGGGTTAATGATTAAGAAAAACAATTGAGTCCCAATAGCCCAGATAGTTTAAATTCTTTTAACTTTAATGTTGGGAGATGTTTTCACAGGTTTTGGAGTGCATTATAGCTGAAACAAAGCTTTAAAAATAACAAAGTTAGACTAAGATGTTTTCATCAAATAGCTTTGAGGTGAAAAACCCAAGAAGACCATCTAAAGTTTATAAAGGCACACAGTTGAGTGAGGAACTCACTAAGGTCAGGGAACAAGAACAACAGAGCACAACTATCATTAGCTGATGCACTTTTCTTGCTAGGATTGGTTGATGACCAAAGGTAGTGAATAATTCCTTGTACCCATTTTTGCTTTCAATCTCTTGATATAAAAAACTATTGATCAGTGGGTATGCAACCTAAAGATTTAAAGTAGAGCTGACTGTTTAGGTTTGTGATTCCTTTAAGATTCCTTATAAGATTATATTTCAAGGTAAGTAATAAAGTGATTGGTTCTCTCTTTGTAGCCACAACATATCCTGCGAGTAAAGGAATACCTTGCTTGCCAACACTGTCAATCTACAGCAAGTTGCTTGGCCATGAATGTATGTGGGTTCTTGGGATAATTTGTTTTTCACCTGTAACACGTAAAGTGTTTAATCATGTAAGGGATATGGAAAACATGCTGTTTTTCACTTGTATTCATTGTAATCATTCACTTGAAAAATAGAATGTAACCACATAGTAATTTTTATATTACTTGAAAGATTTTGCTGGGGTATATAAGCTGTAAGGGAAAAAATAAAGATAGAGTTGGAAGGAAGGAGAAGAAACATCAAGATGGGAGAAGGAAGTCATCAGAAAAAACACAGAGTCAGAATATAGAAAGAATAAAGAAGGAGACCGTCAGGAGAGAGTGTGTGAGTGTCTTCCCCTCAGATGAAAAGTCTCAGTACGCCAACTCTGGACTCCCTTCGAGCCGTGCGCTGCTGGAGGCGGTCCCCAGGCATCAAGAGCAGCAGAGGCGGACAACGGCTAACTAAACAGCTCTCAGAAGCTATTCACCGAGACACCACACAGCCCAAGCATCCCGCTCCTGTGCATACCTCAGAAGACCCGACATAAGGGTGGTGGTGTAGCTCAGTTAAGAGGACCCACCTAAGATGCATGAGGCCCTGGGTTTAATCCTCAGCACAGCATGAAGTGGGCATGGTGGTGCATACCTGTAATCCTAGCACTTGGGAGTTGGATGCAGGAGATCAGAAGTTCACTGTTGTCCTCAGGTATATTCTGAGTTTGAGGCCAGCCTGGGCTAAATAAGACTCTGCCCCCCCCCCAAAAAAAAGGCAGTTACTTGAGTAACCTTGGGTAAATGAACACCCCAAACAGCACTATTCACAAATGCCAAATGGCAAAAACAACCCTAATGAAAGGACAAATGATGGGAATGTCTTTCTGTGTGCTGTGAATATGTGTGGCTCTGACTGGTTGATAAATAAAATGCTGATTGGTAGCCAGGCAGGAAGTATAGGTGGGATAAACAAACAAGGGGAATTCTGGGAAGAGGAAACCTTGAGGAGACGCCAGCCTGCCATCCAGGGAGAAGCATGTAATGGCACACAGGTAAAGCCACAGAAAACATGGGGACGTATAGATGAACAGAGATGGGCAGAGTTTAAGTGTAAGAGCTAGTTAGTAGTTAGCCTGAGCTAATGGCCAAGCAGTTTTAATTAATGTAAGTCTCTGTGTGTTTACTTGGGGAACGAGAGTGGTAGAGACTGTCCTGGCTGCCAGCAAGCTGGACACAGGAGAACTTTCAGCAACAGATAAACAACAGTATACATGAAATGGTATGCTGTTCAGCCACAAAAAAGAACTAAATACTGATGCATACTACAGCAGAAGTGAACCCAAACAATACTCTAAGCCAGCGTGGTGGCAGACCACACCTAGGTGACAGATTCGACACATTTTTTAAGATCTCTCTTCTTCCTTCCTTCCTTCCTTCCTTCCTTCCTTCCTTCCTTCCTTCCTTTCTTTCTTTCTTTCTTTCTTTCATCCTTTCTTTTTTGAGACAGGGTCTTTCTATGTAGTCCTGGTTGTCCTGGGACTCACTATGTAAACCAGGCTGGCCTCAAACTCAGATCCGCCTGCCTCTGCCTCCCAAGTGAGTACTGGGATTAAAGGCGTGTGCCACCACCGCCAGCTTCATTTTCTTATTTTTAACTAGGTGTGTGGTGGGGAGTGTGTGTGGGGTAGTGTGTGTGTGTGTGTGTGTGTGTGTGTTGGTATGTACATGAGTATCCATCGAGGTAGATGTGTTAGTGTGAGCTCTTAACCTCTAATCTATCTCTCCAGTCACAGTATCGTCCCGATACCTATGCAGGTGCTGGGTAACATGAGGAAGGTAAAGGAACCAGCCGATTGGGCAGTCACATCCAAGAGCTCAAACCGGAACCAGGACTGTAGGTGAATGGGCAGAATTCCTCTCAGACATCCATGCCCGAATCCCCAGACCCTGTTGATACTTAAGGTTATGTGGAAGAGTGGGATGAAGGAGAGACTCTTGGAGCTCAGCTGGGGACATCAGTCTGGATGACCCAGGCCAACACAATCGCAGTGGAGGAGGGGGCAGAGGTGAGACCCAGAGACTACAGTGAGGCAATTCACTCTACGCTGCTGGCTTTGAAGAAGGAAACCGGTGGCCCCGCGAGCTGGAGGAGGAAGGAGCGTCTCCTCTCGGTACACGGCCCTGTGGACACTCAGGGTCGAGCCCTTGCTGTCTCTGTCAGGCTTCTGACCTCCGCAGTACAATGTTTGCGGTGTTCTGAGCCACCAAATTGGGGATAATTGGCTATATGAATAACAAACTGAGTTGGCAGGTGATGGCAGCAGGTAAGGCGTGCACAGGAAAGGGAACTGAAGGTCACACATAGCCTTAGCACATCAGAGGAGAGGCAGTGTGAGCCAACGGTGGAGGGTTGGCCTGTGAAGGCTGGAAACATGGCTACCACCTGAGAGGTCCAAGGAAGACAGGATGCCAGGAGAGGGCGGCAAGAGGCAACAGGCCCTGAAAGATGAACACGATTTGAAGACAGGGAGAGTGTGAGCAAAGCAGGGTAAAAGCTTTGTGTGCCACGATGAGTGTGTGGTTGGATAATGGTGTGTGTCCTGAAGAGTGTGTGGTAGGGTTGCTGAGTGTGCCCTGAGGAGTGAGTGGCTGGATAATGGTGTGTGTCCTGCCGGGTGTGTGGTGGGGTTGCTGAGTGTGCCCTGAGGAGTGAGTGGCTGGATAATGGTGTGTGTCCTGCCGGGTGTGTGGTAGGGTTGCTGAGTGTGCCCTGAGGAGTGAGTGGCTGGATGGCTGCATGTGGTTAGATGAGCAGGGTGTAAGGTGAGACACCCCACCAGACCCCTACACACAGGAGGTGGGGAGCAGGAGGAAGAGGGTTTTTAAAGTATGTCTATCAGAGAGGAGTGTAGAGAAGTCGCAGGGAAAGGCTTCTACATGGTCCTCAGTAACAGTCATGTCCCCGACCACTCAGTAAAGCCCTGATGTTCCTGCCTCCTATGGGTAGACCTGGTGATCCAAACTCACATCCTAAACCTCTACCCAGAGGATGCTGGGATAAGGGCCAGGGGTTACCACAGAGTTCTCTCTCTGTGAAAGATTGTCTCTTCAGTCATGGTAAGTACTCACTCATAAGTGGATTCTAGATATAAAATAAAGAACAATCAGACCACAACCCATAGAACCATGGAGGCTATATATATAGCATGGAGGTCCCTAGGGCGACTGTGGCTTATAATAAATTTCGGTTTTACTCAATTACTGAAAAAAAAAATAGCCAAATGAATGGAAACACATGAACTGTGAACCAAAGGCTGAGGGGCCCCCAGCTGGATCAGGCCCTCTGAATAGGTATGACATTTGATTGGTTTGATCAGTTTGGGAGGCATCTAGGCAGTGGGACCAAGTCCTGTGCTCATTGCATGAGTTGGCTGTTTGAAACCTGGGGCTTACGCAGGGACACTTGGCTCAGTCTGGGAGGAAGGGATTGGACCTGCCTGGACTGAGTCCACCAGGTTGATCGCAGTCCTTGGGGGAGGATTTGCCCTGGAGGAGGTGGGAATGGGGGTTGGGCTGGGGGTAAGGGGAGGGAGTGGGAGGGGGGAGAATAGGGGAACCCGTGGCTGATATGTAGAACTGAATGGTATTGTAAAATAAAATAAATAATTTTTTTTTTTTAAAAGAAAGATCGTCTCTTGACTGGCTACGGCTTTGCCTCTGAGACCCTCACACATGTGGGGAGGTCTACATCTCCAACACCAACACTCTGCGATTATTCTTGGTGACTGCAGGACCCAGAACAAGTATGGGCTGTGAGAGCTCTGTGGGCCAGCTTGGGGGTGCTAGAAGGGGCAAGGAAGGTAGACAGGACAGGGGACGGGGGAGTAAGAAAAGACAACAAAAATCAGGTATCCAAGGACCGAGATGGCTTCAGAAATTAACAACATTGTAGAAACCCAGAGTCCATTCCTAACACCCATGTTGGGCCACTCACAGCTGTCTTTAACTCTAGTTCCAGGGGGTCTGACACCCTCTTCTGACCTCCATGAGCACACTGCACATACATGGTGTACAGACATACACTGGGCAAAGCACTCATACACATAAAATAAATGAATCTTTTGCTTGTTTATTTATTTATTTACTTATTTGTTTGTTTTTTTTTGTTTTGTTTTTGTTTTTGTTTTATCAAGACAGGGTTTCTCTGTGTAGCTTTGGTGCCTGTCCTGGATCTTGTTCTGTAGACCAGGCTGGCCTTGAACTCACAGAGATCCGTCTGGCTCTGCCTCCCAAGTACTGGAATTAAAGGTGGTAGTTCTTTTTTTAAACAGGGTTTTTCTGTGTAACCCTAGCTGTCCTGGAACTCACTCTGTAGACCAGGTGGCTTTGAACTCAGAGATCCACTTGCCTCTGCCCTCTGAGTGCTGGGATTGAAGACAAGCACCACAATACCAGCAAATAAATGGATCTTAAAAAATAAGATCTTGGGGCTGGAAAGATGGCTCTTCCAGAGGTCCTGAGTTCAATTCCCAGTAACGGTGGCTCACAATCATGTATAATGAGATCCAGTGCCCTCTTCTGGCATGCAGGCATACATGCAGGCAGAACACTGTGTACAAAATAAATAAATAAATAAATAAATAAATAAATAAATAAATAAATAAATAAATAAATATTCCTTCCTTTTTTTAAAAATCACTATCTCCCCCTATCTCTCCAGGGTCTCAGGTAGCCCAGGCTAGCTTCGAGTTCATTATTTAGCTGAGCATGAGAACTTCTGCCTCCACTGAGATGCGACACCACGCTGGGTTTCTACTGCGCTGGAGATCAAACCCGCAGCTCTCTGCACACCACGCACGCCCTCCAACTCAACCACATGCCTAACCCTGCAATTCCTTTCCTAACAACGGGACGTCGGGTTTTGTAGTTTCGGGGGTTTTAAAAGCAACAGAATAATCTGGCCACAGCCGTGATGTTGTAAATATTTGTGGCCTGGAGGGAGGTCAAACAGACAATCAAGAAACAAACACCTGGTATTTCTGGGAGAGGAAGTGACGGCGAAAGCTAGGCAGGATGGAGAGAAGGTACAGAGGCAGCTGCTGAGGACGCTATGTCCTCCCTGATTGGTGACGCCTGAGCTGAGACCTGAGGAGCGAAATGCCCAGGCTGGCACGCGGCACAGCGGGGCAGCCCAGGACAGGGAGAGGGAAGGTCAAGCGGTACCAGGAGTACCGTGCGACTTAAGTCTCTTATCAAATTTTAAGGCTTAAATTTAAGCAGACCATTTGCAGGCCAGTGTAGACATATTCCTCTCTCCTCCATGTGTCTTTCATTTGTCTTAAAGAACAAACAGAAAAACCCCTTCCTCATCTTAAGAAAAGCAGCCGGTTTGCGAGGGCGCGGCCCACGACTGCAGAGACCGGCTACATCTCCCGTTGCTAGAGCGCCCTCCAGTGTCTCAGGGATGAGCTACACGTTGCATGGGGGCTGGGGACTTCATTTTTCATGTTAAACTTTTAATTTGGACCCAAAACTAATGTGGGCAAGTCAGGCTTCTCACAAAGGCCGGCGAGAGATTAGATAAGAAGACAAGAGACGTTTACACGCCCTTACACAAGCCTCTCTTCCTTCTAACCAAAGCAATAAAATGTGTGTCTGTGACAATGTTTTAATGACCCATATACAGCTAAACATTTCAAAGGTCTACAGAGGGCCCGTATTAAAGGGGAAAAAGGCCGTTTTTAGAACCATAGAACTGTTTTGTTTTGTGGTTTGTTTTCTGAGACAGGACCTCATGCAGCCCAAGCTTGTCTCAAGCTCGCTCTGCAGCTAGGCTGATCTCCAACTCCTGACCTGTCCCTACCTTCCCAATTCTGAGACTGCAGACGTTTGGCGCCTCAATTTGAGCTGTGAGTTAAATATGGAATGCAGTCCCCAACTAAACTGTGACTTGAGCTGTAAGATGGCTCTCAGGTAAAGGGATTTATGCCAAGCCTGATGACCTGAATCCATTGCCCCCACCCACCCACGTGGAAGGACAGAATCAACTCCTGAAAATTATCCTCTAATCTCCACACAAGTAGATGTCCAGGTGCACACACACACACTCACACACAGACACACACACATCACATACACAGACACACCACACACAGATACATACACACATACACAGACACACCACACACAGACACATACACACAGACACACACACACCACACACAGACACATACAGACACACACACACCACACAGACACATACACACACACAGACACACACCACACACACAGAGACATACACACACACACACAGACACACACACGTCACATACACAGACACACCACACACAGACACATACACACATACACAGACACACCACACATAGACACATACACACATACACAGACACACCACACACAGACACATACACACACAGACACACACACACCACACACAGACACATACACACACAGAGACACACACATCATACATACAGACACATACACACCAAACACACACACATAAACACATAAACACACACACACACACACACACACTTTTTGAAATACTATTTGAAAAGAGAAACCCATCAAGATGGTCAGTACATAAACATGCTTGCCTCCAAGCTTGAGAACTGACTCCCAAGGGTTAACCTCTGACCTCTACACCTGGACTCTGCCATCGGCACCCATACACATGCATTCACACAGATACATACAAATAAACAGAACTGTATTTTGCCAGGTGTCGTGGTATACAACTTGCTTCTCAGCACTTGGGAGGCAGGAGATCCCTGTGAGTTTGAGGCCAGCCCAGCCTACAGGCCAGCCAGCACTACATTGTGTGACCCTGTCTCAAAAACAAAACAAAACCAAGAATTGTAACTCTTAGAAAATGAATAAATTAAATGTGGCTCTCATGGAGGGGCAGTGGGATAAGAGGGAAGTGATTGTTGTCATTTAAAATTTCCAGTATCCGAAGGTTCTGTAAATCATTATCTCAAGTGTCCTGCAGCCACTCCAGCTGCATGCAGAGTGCTTATTAAAACCATTGAGACATTGACTTTCGGCTCCTTATTAGTAATGGGCACCTCTGGAGCTCAAAAGTCTAGCTAAGAGTAAGACATGGCCTCCTGGGTAGAGGCCTGGCAGGTCAGAGTGCCAGCGAGGCTGACAGCCAGAGGGCAGGGTTCTCGGTATGTCGCCACTGCCAGTGTCCTAACCCACAAGATGGTCTGTGCTCATCTTACCAAGTATGGGCCTGCTCCTCTGAGGGAGAGGGCCAGGCAAGCTCCACAGGGCAGCCTGCGGTCCAGAGGACAGCAGCCCCTTCTAGAGGGCGATTTGACAGCAGGCCCCAAAAGGATGCAAAGACCACAGGCTTGGAACCTCAAGTTTACATGTCAGAAGCTGCCCAGGTGAGGGATCCCGTTTACCCCTGCATTTCCCGAGAAAGAAAACTTGAGAACAGACTAACGAACAACTGTGGTTATGGCCATATGCACACACATGCACACATGCAATATGTCTGTTTTCTACAAAAATCAGGAGGAAAGTTCTAAAGGATGGGCTCGGACAATGACTTTAGGAGCAAAGCCCGTGTGTGTGTGTGTGTGTGTGTGTGTGTGTGTGTGTGTGTATCTGTGTGTGTGTGTGTGTGTATCTGTGTGTGTGTGTGTGTGTGTGTGTATCTGTGTGTGTGTGTGTGTGTGTGTCTGTGTCTGTGTCAGTGTGTGTGTGTCTATGTCTATGTGTGTCTGTGTGTATCTGTGTGTGTGTGTGTGTATCTGTCTGTGTCAGTGTCTATGTGTGTCTGTGTGCGTCTGTGTCTATGTCTATGTGTGTAATGTGGAGCAACAGAGAGCATCACTAAAGCATCTGTATTTTAGGTTAATATCCTAAAATAGGAACAAAACAAAATAAAAAAAATAATAAACATTTCTCTAATCATGGTGGAAGGGAGATGAGAAGGAAGCTCAGCTCTGCAGCCCATAACTGAGTCATCTGAAAGAGTACTTAATTAAGTGTCTCAGTCCACTTTGTGTTGTTACACCAACGCCACAGAGCGGGTCATTCACAGAAAAGTTTGTTATTGCTGGGTGTTGTGGCCCATGCATGTAACCCAGCATGTGCCTTAGGAGTCTGGGTGTTGTGGCCCATGCATGTAATCCAGCATGTGCCTTAGGAGTCTGGGTGTTGTGGCCCATGCATGTAACCCAGCATGTGCCTTAGGAGTCTGGGTGTTGTGGCCCATGCATGTAATCCAGCATGTGCCTTAGGAGTCTGGGTGTTGTGGCCCATGCATGTAATCCAGCATGTGCCTTAGGAGTCTGGGTGTTGCGGCCCATGCATGTAACCCAGCATGTGCCTTAGGAGTCTGGGTGTTGCGGCCCATGCATGTAACCCAGCATGTGCCTTAGGAGTCTGGGTGTTGCGGCCCATGCATGTAACCCAGCATGTGCCTTAGGAGTCTGGGTGTTGCGGCCCATGCATGTAACCCAGCATGTGCCTTAGGAGTCTGGGTGTTGCGGCCCATGCATGTAACCCAGCATGTGCCTTAGGAGTCTGGGTGTTGCGGCCCATGCATGTAACCCAGCATGTGCCTTAGGAGTCTGGGTGTTGCGGCCCATGCATGTAACCAGCATGTGCCTTAGGAGTCTGGGTGTTGCGGCCCATGCATGTAACCCAGCATGTGCCTTAGGAGTCTGGGTGTTGCGGCCCATGCATGTAACCCAGCATGTGCCTTAGGAGTCTGGGTGTTGCGGCCCATGCATGTAACCCAGCATGTGCCTTAGGAGTCTGGGTGTTGCGGCCCATGCATGTAACCCAGCATGTGCCTTAGGAGTCTGGGTGTTGCGGCCCATGCATGTAACCCAGCATGTGCCTTAGGAGTCTGGGTGTTGCGGCCCATGCATGTAACCCAGCATGTGCCTTAGGAGTCTGGGTGTTGCGGCCCATGCATGTAACCCAGCATGTGCCTTAGGAGTCTGGGTGTTGCGGCCCATGCATGTAACCCAGCATGTGCCTTAGGAGTCTGGGTGTTGCGGCCATGCATGTAACCCAGCATGTGCCTTAGGAGTCTGGGTGTTGCGGCCCATGCATGTAACCCAGCATGTGCCTTAGGAGTCTGGGTGTTGCGGCCCATGCATGTAACCCAGCATGTGCCTTAGGAGTCTGGGTGTTGCGGCCCATGCATGTAACCCAGCATGTGCCTTAGGAGTCTGGGTGTTGCGGCCCATGCATGTAACCCAGCATGTGCCTTAGGAGTCTGGGTGTTGCGGCCCATGCATGTAACCCAGCATGTGCCTTAGGAGTCTGGGTGTTGTGGCCCATGCATGTAACCCAGCATGTGCCTTAGGAGTCTAAGCCAGAGATCACAAATGAAAGACCCATCTTAGTGAGAGCTTGTCTCAAAAATGAAAAAGAAAGAAAGAAAATGAAATATAATTTCCCTCACATTTCTAGAAGCCAGGAAGACCAACCATTATCTCTCGAGTGCCTCCCTGAGGAGTCATTCCATGGCAGAAAGAACAGCAGTGAGGAGGCTGGCCGGGCTGGGCCAGGTGGCCGGGCTGGGCCTCCTATGCCTGATGCCTGATGTCCTAAGCTTGATCCCCAGAGCTGCAGAAACAGAGGGGTGGGGTAGGGGAGCTGACTCACATTCACTTATTTATGTATTATTTACCTATTAACTCTATCTATCTAGATATTTAGAAACAGGGTTTTATGTAGACCAGGCTGGCCTTGAACTCACTGTATGCTAAGAATGACCTTAACTTCTGATCCTCCTTCCTCCACCTCCAGAGAACTGGTATGACAATGTGTACCACCATGGTCAGTTTACGTAATGCTGGAGATTGAACCCAGGACTTCATATATGTGAGGCAAGTACTCTCCCAAATGAGCTCCATTCCCAGCCCCCAGACTTACTTTATAACAAGCCAGTCTCAGTCATGAGCACAGGCCTATAATATCAGCATCAATCCATTCATGGGGCAGAACCATGATGACCTAATTACCTCTTAAAGTCCCACTCTGAACACTGTTGCTTTGGGGACTTCATCCCCAACACATGACTTCGAGGGACACATTTAAACCACAGCAACAAGCTATAAAAGCAACATGAAATAAATCGAACCTGCTTGGATGGCAGTGGATTTATATTCATACCCAAGTGGCCTATATGAAAACACAAATACCATTTCCTCTATAATATCTTTATTACCTAATAAAATTCTAAACCTAACCTGTTGAGAACAAGAGGAAAGTGTAGAAAAACAAGTAAACTATGCTGAACACACCATAGCTGTTTTCAGTGGCAGCAAAGAAGTTTTGCTTTACAATTAGCAACTTTTCCTGTGGTGGTATTGTGTATTCTAATAAATTTATCTGGGGTCAGAGAACAGACAGTCACTAGATACAAAGGCTAGAAAATGGTGGCACTCACACCTTTAATCCTAGCATTCCAGAGATAGAAATCCCTCTGGATCTCTGTGAGTTCAAGGCCACATTGGAAATAGCCAAGCATGGTGACTCACGCCTTTAATCCCAGAAAGCCAGCCTTTAATCCCAGGGAGTGGTGGTAGAAAGGAGAAAGATATATAAGGCGTGAGGACCAGAAACTAGAAGGTTTTTGGCTGGTTAAGCATTTGGCTGGTTAAGCATGTGGCTGGTTAAGCTTCAGGCTTTTGAGCAGCAATTCAGCTGAGACCCATTCCAGATGAGGACTCAGAGGCCTCCAGTCTGAGGAGACAAAACCAGCTGAGGATCCGGCAAGGTGAGATAGCTGTGGCTTGCTCTGTCTCTCTGATCTACCAGCATGGACCCCAATAACTTGCCTCGGGTTTGATTTTATAATAAGAACTTTTAAGATTCCTGCTACATTTTCCCCTTAATAAAGTTCATCAAACATACCAAGAGCCCCTCCCCCAAGGAGCCCAGCTCATCCCCAGCTTTCTCTCTGCATCATCTAAACCCACATTTCTGGCCCAGTGTGGTAGCACACAACTCTTGGGAGGCAAAGGCAGGCTAGTCTCTGTGAATTCAGGGTCAACCTGGGCTACATATTGAGTTCTAGGCCAGCCAGAGTCACATAGTAAGACCTTGTCTCAAAAACTAAACAAATAATGAAAATAAAATAATAAACTTATATAAATTACAATGTATCACTGAATTTGTAATACACACACACACACACACACACACACACACACACACACACACACACAATGATGCCAGGAAAAGGAGAAAAACAAAGACAGATACATAGAAGTCACTGGAACACAGTCCAAGAACAGAGTACTGGGAGAATCCAGAGTGCCTGTGAGAAAATCCCAAAACAAGAGTCTTGTAACCTCAGTATCTTCAAAACAGAATTTTTCTTGGAATGTGAGCGGATAGGAGTGAATTTACTTCAGATTACCAAATATAACTGGTTATTGTTTATATACCACTTTGGAAAAACATGTTTTTGCCATGTGCAGCTTATCTTTGTGATTGTACACTTTACTCAGGTGACTCTACTTAATCCTCAAAGTCTAAAATCGTCTGATGCTCTGAATAAAGCTGGCTACCTCATGAGACTTTAGTCAGCCTCATTTACTGGCTCCACTCTCCCAGGTCCCACCACTTCTAAAATGGTGAACAATAAGTAACATTTCCATATTTCCTTGAATGAAGTAGTGTAAGTCAAAAGCAGATTAGATCCACGAAGATGTAAATGGTAATACACATTAGCAGCATGTGACCGCCAATACAAGCGAAGTTCTGGGGCACCGCAGCAAGGGTAAGGCCTTTAAGGGTTATGCTAAGCAAAGGAAGCCACAACAAAGAGCTGGACACTTACAAATGCATCCAGATTAGACAGAGACCCAGAGCAGTCACCACTCAGCAGGGACAGGCAACGGAGAGCGCTCTGAATCAACAGTGCTGACGGCTCCCCACTCCCAACATAACTACAAACTCTACCATCAGGATGGCTAAAATGGAAAACTGAATGTGCAGCATATCTCTCCATTTTTAAAAGTGAGCCATTTTAATTTTATGTGTATAAATGTTTTGCCTGCATGTATATCTATGCATCACGTGTGCAGTGCCCAACAGGGCCAGAGAGGGCATCATATCCCTTGGAATTGGAGTGGTTATGAGCTACCAATGGGGGCTGGGAATTAACCCAGGTCCTCTGCAAGAGCAGCTTGCAGTGTTCTTAACTGCTGAACCAATCTCAAGACTCAAGATTCTTAAGGTGTTAATTCCTCCGATTTACTGTATGAACTCAATGCAATACTGACCAAATCCCAGCAGGTTAGTCCGTGGTATTAACAAAAGAATTCTGGTTTATGGAGAAGAGCAAAGGGCCCAGAACAGCCATCACAACACACCAAACAAGACAGTTTGAAGAGAGTGTGGTGTCTGCAAAACGACAGAAGCATGGTCAAACAATGGGGTAGCGAGCCCAGAAAGGACTAACCAGATGCTCCCAACGGATGGTGCACAAAGGAGCAAGGAAGGTCTTCCTCAACAAACTGGCTACAACAACTGAAGGGGTCGTGGACACACAACACTGTCGGCCTGGCTACAACAACTGAAGAGGTCGTGGACACACAACACTGTCGGCCTGGCTACAACAACTGAAGAGGTCGTGGACACACAACACTGTCGGCCTGGCTAGAACAACTGAAGGGGTCGTGGACACACAACACTGTCGGCCTGGCTACAACAACTGAAGGGGTCGTGGACACACAACACTGTCGGCCTGGCTAGAACAACTGAAGGGGTCATGGATACACAACACTGTCGGCCTGGCTAGAACAACTGAAGGGGTCATGGATACACAACACTGTCGGCCTGGCTAGAACAACTGAAGGGGTCATGGATACACAACACTGTTGGCCTTCCAAAAGAAAGGACAGGGGAGGGGTACTCAAGATCCACAAATGATAGGCTGGACTGACTTCATTAAAACTAGATCTTCTTTTCTCTTTGAAATACACTCTTAAGAAAATGATGAGAAAAGCCACAGACTGGAGAAATATTTCCACAATACAAATCTAATAAAGGACCTGTAGCTGATATACACCAACAATGTGAAAACTGAATGGCAAGCAGACAGCCTGCCGGACAGGCCTGACCAAGGTGTCCTTCTCTCCCAGGCTCATTCAGCTTCACGGGGGAGGGAGGCTCCCACACACACAGCAGATCCTCTCTCCTGCAGACGCCACCTCCATATCCTTTAACTCAACTCTGACATTTTCCAGCTGGAGCTAGTAAGCACCAGATCCCACACATCCAGGGCTCAGTCCCTCATGGCTGCCCCTACTTCAGATACAAACAAAAGCTATGTGTGTTTGTCTTGCGTTTCTAACTGATTGGCCATAAGTCAGGGGTTCATAAGGTTCCGCTCTTTAGATTTGATTTTTCTACAATAGCTCACAGAACTCTTGGAAACTGGTTACTATAAGAGACGTTCTAAAGGATACAGATGAACAGCCAGATGGGAGGATGCACAGGGCAGGGTGTGGGGGGAGGGCAGGGGCGGCTGTGCCCTCTCTAAGCACACCTCCCTCCAGAAAGCTTTCCAAACCCTGGCCTTTGGATTTTGATGGAAGCATCTTTGCACAGACATGATTGATTACCTCACTGGTTCCTTAGAATCAACTCAATCTTCACCCCCATCTCCTCTCCCCAGAGGTTGGGGCGATACATTTCCCATGGGCTTTATTTAGGTTTTATACTGCAGTGATAAATACCATCACCCAAAGCAGCTTGGGAATGAAGGGTTTATTTCCACTTACAACTCTCATGCCACACTGCATCACTGAAGGAACTCAAGGCAGGAACTGGGGCAGAGGCCATGGAGGGAAGGCGCCAGTTTACTGGCTTGCTTCATCTGGATTGTTCAGACAGCTTTCTTATACAACTCAGGACTACCTGTCCTGGGTGGCGCCACCTAACCCACATCAACTGTTAGTTAAGAAAATGCCCACAGGCTTGCCTACAGGCCGATCTTGTGGAGATAGTTGTGGTTCTCTCTTCTCAGAAAACTCCGTGTCAAGCTGATGAAGCACTCACCAGCACAGGCTTGCTTTAAAGTTCAAGGCCTCCAATCACGCTGTGGGTTTTCTGAGAAGGTCCACACCCTGGAGCCTGGTAGGGCCTCCAGACGCTCAAAGTCTAGTGGCTTAGGCTCTGTTCCAGGAAACAGGGACAGAAATCAAATACACATTTCTTATTATGTCACAGAATCACAACAACCAGGCTCGGAAATCAGCAAAGCAGTTGGACAAATCTACAGAGAATCTACACAGATGGCAAATCAGCACTTGGAAGGTGGCACACAAGTGTGACCCGTGACACACCTCCTCCACAGGCCACACCTCCTGATCGTCCCCAACTGTTGCACCAGCTGGGGACGAAGCGTTAAAATATATGAGCCCGTGGGGACGATTCTCACTCGAGCTCCCACAGCATCATCTGAGGGGATTTCAAGTTCAAACACACGGACGACAAGATCCCGCAACTGCACGCCCATTAGAGGAGCGGATGCTCTTCAGCCAACAAGGACGATGGCGTTTGCGAAGCTGCAGGACCCTCCTACACTGATAAAACGGTGCGGCGACTACGGCGTTTTCTTATATAGCTAACCACAATCTTCTCAAACAATTCAACAGTCACAGTCCTAGGTAATTATGTCTATACAAACCTGTACACGAATATATAGTGAAGGCTTATGCATAATCAACAAAAACTAGAAGCAACCAAAATGTCCTTCCACAGCAGCACGTATAAATCCCTTGTGGTATAGCTATACAATGGAATATTACTTGGCAGTAAAAAGAAATGAGTTATTAGGTCACGAGAGACATGAAGGAATGTTACATGCATATTATTAAGTAAAAAAAATCCAATCTAAAAACACTGTACACTACATGGTTCCAATTCTATGGCATTCCAAATGAGATGTATCAGCAGTGAAAGTTACATGTTACATGGGCTTGACTACCTGACTTTTAACCCTGGAGCCTATGGTGGAAGAGAATCAACTCCTGAAAGTTGTCCTCTGACCTCCACCCATAAACACACACACACAATAAATAAAGTAAACATAAACACTAAATCATCTGTAGAGGGTACCTGAAAAAGCACCCGACCATACACAAATGCACAAAAGGGATCTGCTGAAGAATCCCTTTTTCTGACCTAAGTAACTCTAGAAGCAAGTGGAGAAAAGATGAGCACCGACCTAGTGGGTGGACCCTTCCCAACGGGGTGTGACGACAATTCTGATAACGCCGCAAATGCTCATGAGGATTGAACAATTAAGTGACTGTGTGGTGGACAGCAGGAGCCAGCAGTGGTGATTTACAAACAAGCCTGGGGAAGCGGCTGGACTGGTCCCTGTCGGGATGCCCGGGAGCTGGGGACATCACAAGAGCACACGCGTAGCTTGATAAATCGTTACACATGGTTCTATATATACCAATGTTTTTGTTTTTGAAGACATGGTTTCTCTGAGTAGTTCTGGCTGTTCTGGATCTCGCTCTGTAGACCAGGCTGGCCTTGAACTCACAGAGATCCACCTCTGCCTCCCAAATGCTGGGATTAAAGGCGTGCACCACCACTGGCCAGCTTCTATATAACAATTTTTATAGATTGTGTTGTGGTGTGTTCAGAATGCTCTAAAATGGTTCAGAAGCTCTAAAAATAAGGAAAGAACCATCAGAAGTGGCCCACTGGTCCGAAGCTAAAGTTCAGTTCAACAGACATAGAAATTAAGTCATGGCACATAGCATTTCACCAGGATCCACACTGATTTCACACGACTGGGCTCGGTAAAGCCTGGTACGCTTGGTAGAGATGCAGATACGTGATATGGAGAGGAAGTAAAAAGCATTTCACATTAAGCTCCAAGTCTATTAGAAGTGGTGACTGTGTGGTCAGTGTTGGACAAACCACAGAGGCTGGCCTTTCTCAGAAAAGGAACCTCTAGGCAGGCCTGGGACCATACTCTTCCAGGTGCCACTCTGGTTCCAGGAGGGATTTCCTGAGCTTGGGTGCAAAGCCACAGGTAATGGAGAAAGTGGGATGCCTAAGACCATGCGGGTCCTGCCATGGGTCAGGGGTGAATCTTGAAGCTAGATCAAGAACCTTGGCTTCACCACTCCGGGACTTTGACAGTCACTTGGGCTCTCTGATGCTGTTCCGCATCATAAACAGGACACCCTACTTCTTCAAACAGCGGTAAGGAAACCACAGGAGGTGTGTAATCCACAAATGGGCAAGTGTCACATCAGTAGTTCTCAAAATGGAATTCCCTGACTCGAGGCCCCTGACTGTGACAGTCTACTGATCTTTCACCAACTAGTATTGCTGTGTAGACCAAATCTGGCCTCCAACTTGCTATGCAGACAAGCGTAGCCTTGAACCTGCGTCCTCCTGCCTCTGCTTCCCAAGTTCTGGAATTCCTTTCAAATATTTACTCCAAAGCTGGTGACATGAGACTCTCATGTTAAACCAAAGAAAATTTCAAAATATATAAAGCCATTATGCTCTTTTCATCTAAAAAGTCTGTTTTTCATGAACAAATTTTGGCAAAAGCTCTTTGGGACGCTCAATCATCTTTAGGTGGGTAAGTGGGTACAGAGACCAAACATTTGGGAACCACTGTGCTTCACATAGGAGTCAGGTGTGTTGTCGCCCAGTAAGCGAGCGTCTCGGCTACTCCAGAGCGTCCCTGGAAAGCTTGGCGCGTTATGTGCCAACGGCTGGCAGCCCTGCCAATCGGGCAACATTAGTACCCAATGACCGGGCCCATACAAAGCCCTCCCACTGGGAGGCAGAGCCGCAGCGACCTTGGCAGAGGTCAAGCGCGGAAGGCACAGAGGCTGCGGGCTACGGTGCCCTTGCAGGCTCAAGGGGCCGCTCTGGCCACCGCCTTCACCGCGCGGCGGGGACTGGGGACCTGAACTCACAGCCTGGGCAGCGCCGCCGCTCCGCGTACGGCGTTCCGCAGCACACACAGCGCCATCTTCCCGAAGTGATCCGCCCCGCCGCCGCCCCGCCCCAGCCGGAGTCGGACACGCCCATCGGCCTTAGCCCCGCCCCGCCCCTGCAGCCAGGCCCCGCCCCTGCAGCCAGGCCCCGCCGCGCCGTCATTCTTCCGAACGCCACGCCCCCGCGGCCACGCCACGTCCCCGCGGCCACGCCACGCCCCCGCGGCCACGCCACGCCCCCACGCGCCCCCGCCGGCCACGCCCCTCCTCTGCTCCTCCCTTGCTCGGGTCTCTGGTCCTTTCTCACCGCCCTCTTTGTGGGGAGACTTTGGGGAGTCCCTCTCGCCGCGCTTCTGAAGCGAGTTAGGAAAACTTGGATTTTCTTAGGCAGAACAGATTCAGATTTCCGAGGGTTGTTTGTTTTTTTAAACAGTGGGCGAGCCTGCCGCGGTGAGCGTGCTACGGGCGGTCAAAGCAGATGGGCGACCTGGAAAGGCGCAGGGTAGTGCGGCTGGGACTCACACCCGACCCTCCACTCTGCCTGCGGAGCTTCCGGAACCCGAGAGAAGCCCACAGGCCCGTCTTCCCTAGCCCAATGGTGCCCCAAACGCCGTGGGAAGCTGGATTCAAAATTAGTTAGACCCGAGAAGCCCTGTGCCGCCAGAATGGGGACATGGATGCCGAATATCGGCAGCACAGAGTTAGGGCTTTGTGTGTGATACCAACAGGGCGGACTGCTCAACCCCACCCAGGCCTCCAGCCCACATCCATAAGGACCACCCCACTTTCCTGACTCAGCCTGTGCCCCTTTCAGCCGTAACGGAGCTTGAGGCAAAAGAGGTATCTGGATCCTCATCCCATCTCTAATTTACACGTCGATCTTTTGTACTAAGAGTCTGAGCAGGCAGGCCTTGTCTCCGGACACACACGTCTCTATGGCCATCCAAGAATAAAACACAGTTCTGGAAGTCTCTTGAGTTTTCATTTCTCAAGGCTCCTAAAATCACGCAAAGCTTCGGTTACACGCACATGAGATAATATTGCAATTTTTTGCACCTGAGAGGGTCAGAGGGTCGGGTGCAGCTTTGAAAGAGGAGGGTGTAGGGAGGGTAAAGGTCTTCAGGGCAAAGTAGAGCGGTCGGAGAGAAAGCTGCAGGGATCTGAGAACCGCCTGGGCCCAGACGTGAGTGATCTAATGCCTCCTCCTTGCCAGATGAGCACCCTGGCCCTAGACTGCTGAAATCTTAGCGTTGTAGTCCACAAATACAGATGTCCTAGATAGAAGTGAGTTATATTTTCACCACATGGCCTTGTAATTATCGTGAAAACTCAATTATCGTTCGCTGTTTGTCTCGGGAGATCCAGCCTTTGCATTGGCTCCTGGAACGTCTGCCCAGGACACGTCGCCTGAAAATTCCTGGTCACCCTCGCTGTTTGCTGTAACATTTAAATAACTTTCCGATGGGAAAGGGCAGACCCATTAGGAAAATGAAGCCCTTTATTCCCCGGCTAGGAGCCCCAAAGGCTCTTCATCACAGTCCGTTCTTCCCTTCCTTTTGCTGTCTGGCCGGATGCAGGGTTTTCTCACCAAAGCGGAGTCTCAAAGGCTGAGCCGGGCCGGTGTCACCGGTTTCCAACTTCAGAATGGCGCACTTAGAAAGAGGCCTATTAGAAGTTCTGCGGAACGGTTTTAAGCAGCGGCACAGATAGAACTTGGCTCTGAGATCATTGCTGCCTCCTGCTGCTAAGACACAAAACCCTCCCGGCCGCGCTCCCGGCCGCGCTGCCTTTGATAAGGGGACCGCTGCGTCTGGCTCCTTGGGGAGAGAGGAAGAGACGTCTCTCAGATTTAGGCCAAATGCAGAATAACTAACGGCCGCGTCGTGAGCCTGCCGGGCCTTGGCTCCCTCTCTTTAAGCTGAGGAAGCGAGACTACATAACCTTTAAAATATCCTTGGGCTCTGGAGGGCCTGGAGTCTGATTTTATGACTTCATGGCTTTCCAATCTTGGCTGCCAAGCCGCGCTGCAGCGCCCCCTAGGATCAGAAGGCCGGTGCTGTCCCAGTCTTCTAGGCCATGGTCTCTGCCTTGTCTCTGCAGCTCTTCTAGTATTTATCTACCCATATAATTTATATTTTATTTATTTGGGTTTTTCGAGACACGGTCTCATATAGTCTAGGCTGCCCTCTTACTCACGGTGTGGTGGAGGCTGGACGTCAACTCCCGATGCTCTGCCTGCACCTTCCCAAGCCTTGGTGTGGTGAAGTGCTGGCGACTGAACCCAGGGCTTGTGTAATACTGGGCAAGCGCTCTCCCGACTGAGCTACCTCTCCAGCCTCAGTTTCTGGATTTCCAAGCGTGGTCGAGTATTCCCAAAGATGTTTGCATCCTAACCGCTAGAATCTATGCGTGTGTCACTCAGCAGGTGTGATGAAGGATCTTGAGGTGGGAAGATTGCCCTGGATCATTGAGGGGGGGGGCAATGTCATCATAAGCGTCCCTTACAGGAGGCAAGAGAGTCAAATCGCAGTGCAGACAGACACGAGACAAGGGAGCACAAGTGGGGCCTGGAGAGGAACTGGCAAGGTAGCCAAGTGCTTCCTCCCTTCAGCGCCCCGAAGAAATGCAGCCTGCGAACACCTTGAACTTTTCTCCATGGAGCTATTTGAACTTCTGGCCTCTAGAACTGTGAGACGATAAGATGATTATTATGCTGCTTTGAGTCACTGGGTTTGCAGCAATGGATTGCAGAAGCAAAGGAATCCTGACGTGCCTAGTAAAAATGAAACTTTCCCAGCGTGCCTCTACGCGGGAGTCGCTCTTAAAAACGGACTTCACCGCATGGAAAGGGGCTTGGGATGTAGCTCCGTGGGTAAAATGTTTGCCCGCATGCATGAGGCCCTGGGTTCCAGGCCTAGTGCAGCATGAAGCGGATAGGATGACACACAGCCGGCGTCCTAGCACTTAGGAGGTGGGGCCAGAGGACGCTCGGGGATGGAGAGCGCAGGACAGAGTTCCGTTCCAGCAGCGCCCGGGGTGGCTCACAACTATCTATAATCCAGTTTCAGTGAATCTAATGCCTTCTGACTCTGTGGACAATAGGCATCCATGTGGAACACTTAAATACATGTAGGTAAAACATGTACCCACGCACATAAAATAAAAATAAATAAAAAATTTAAAAGACTTCAAGATCACAACAACATAGGAACTTGAGGTCAGCCTCATAAAATATATGTGACCTTAAAAAATATATATGTGACCTCATAAAAAAATTTAAAAAAATTCAAAGGGGCTGGGCATTGTGGCGCACACCTTTAATCACAGCACTCTGGAGACAGAGACAGGCTATCTCTGTGAGTTTGAGGCCAGCCTGGTCTACAGAGTGGGTTCCAGGCCAGCCAGGGCTGCACAGTGAGACCCTGTTCCAGAGAGGAGGGCAGTGAGATGGCGCTTGCCTCACAACCCTTAATACCTGAGTTCAATTCCCGGGACCCACGGGCACAAGGAGACAACTGACCCCAAAGAGTTATTCTCTGACCCCCACACATGTGCTCTAGTATGTGTCTCCCCCAACCCTCACACGTGATAAATAAGTCATGAAGTCTAGTACATGAAATGACAGAGGAGCTTGTAAGAGTCAAAAGCACTGTTTCCAAGTACTAATGGAAACCTCACAGCGCTCTGCCTGCTCTGCCCCGAGGACCAGGATCAAGAGGATGTACACTCCCGGCCCTGCCAAGGTTTTTATAATGGAACAGAAATGGTGGTGCATTCCCACAACCCTAGCTACTCAGGAGGCTGAAGGAGGATGCTGGAAAAATTCAAGGACAGCCTCAGCTACATAGCAAGTTCAAAGTTAATCGGGGCACCTTATCAAACCACTGTCTCAAAAACGAGAATGAAATAGGACTGAAGATGTAATTTGGTGGTAGAGCACTTGTCTAGCATGCTCAAGGCCTTAAGTGCTACACAAAAATAAGACAAGCCAGTATATATGAGTGCAGGAATTGGTTAGGAACTGTGTGTGTGTGTGTGTGTGTGTGTGTGTGTGTGTGTGTTCTTCTATCGTCTGTCCATCGACCTAGAAAGCTGTTCCCACTTGGAGCAATGCAAACACTGGGAGAAAGACACGTAAGACACAGCTGGAGAAGGAACTGACCCGAACAGTGACAGCCAGGCTGCCTGCCTTCTGGGGTTATTTCTCCCCACACCCCAAATTTCAATTTTGGTGTTTCAGTTTGGCTATAATAAATATCTATGATTGCCTATGCAATACTAAGCAGGATTTTTTTTAAAGATTTATTTATTTATTATGTATACAGTGATCTGCCTGCATGTATGCCTGCAGGGCAGAAGAGAGAGCCAAATCTCATTACAACTGGTTGTGAGCCACCATGTGGGTGCTGGCAATTGAACTCAGGACCTCTGGAAGAGCAGTCGGTGCTCTTAACCTCTGAGCCAACTCTCCAGCCCAGGATTTTTTTTTTTTTTAAGGGAAAAATAGGACCTGGAGAGATGTCTCAGTGGTTAAGAGCACTAGCTGCTCTTGGAAAGGATCTGGATTCATGTCCCAGCACCCATGTGGCCACTAACAACCACCTGTAACTCCAGTTCTAAAGGATCTGATGCCCATTTTTGGCCTCTGTGGGCACTGCATGCATTTGGTGCACATACATACATTCAGACAAAACATCCATACACATATAGATAAATAAATAAGCCGGGCGGATCTTTGTGAGTTCAAGGCCAGCCTGGTCTATAGAGCGAGATCCAGAAAACGCGCAAAGTTAGCTACACAGAGAAACCCTGTCTTGAAAAACAAAACAAAATTAAAAATAAATAAATATTTAAAAACTAGATTTGGTCTTTTGCAATAAAAACAGACATTTTTCAGAGAACACTGTGTCAGCCATCATTGATGGGAATACAGGAATGAACAAAGAAATGGTGTTGCCTTCACTTGATCACAGCAACAAGTTTTTTGTTTGTTCTTTAGGACAAGTGGAAACAAGGCTGAGGGCCCTGGAGAACCCTCAGGCTCACAGGCAGGCCAAGGCTGTCTTAGTTAGCTGGGCAGGCTTCACTCATGGGTCAGAGTCATTTGTACCCTGTGGATAGGGGTACAAAGAGTCGGCAAATGGGGATTAAAGAGCAGCTTGGAGCAATTAGATCACATGAGGTCCCAAATAACTCATTTATCAGGAAGAATCCAAATTTGACTCCCATTGCTAAAAGAAGAAATAAAAAGCAAGATACATATTTCTTACAAGCCAACCTGGGGGCGTTATCACGCTGTCTATTATCAGCAATGAGCAGATTTGATTCCTTTCCAAACAAGATTGGCAGGGCCTGCGGGATCTGTCAGAGTCGAGCTAATCCTCCAATCATCCGCCTGCCCTGAGACGGTAATAGAAAAGTGTTGGTAATAAGGAGGTTAACAATCTTCTTGTCTGGCGCATTAAAGATAATTCCACACAACCCAGAGGGTCTTACCCAAACAGCCTCCATGGTGTGGCTCAGCATTACATATCACCGGGTGTCACTTCCGCCAGGGCTGCCAGCTGTCAGTGGTGCAAGTAAGTCACTAGGTCCCTGCTCCAATCAAGACATAGGCCGGGCGTTAGAGTTCCCAAAGCATCATGGGACAGAGAACACGCAAAACTCAGCAGCTAAAACTCGGGAGATGGTGCTGCACACTGCACATGCCAAGGCATGCTCGGGGGCCCGGGAGCCCGCTAGTGAGCTCAGCTTCCTGAAGGTCACCCTGCAGGTCCCCTTCATTTCATCGCATTATCTAGATGATTTAAATGTACTGTTTTGAATAACTCATGTATACACAGAGCTAAAAAATTTTAAATAGCAAAAAAAGATATAGAGGAAAGCTTACCACTCCTTATCTCCATTTGCTTCCCCTGGCAGGTGGCTTTCCTCAGAAATATTTCATCCTTTCAGAGAGAAAAAAACAAAAACCAGAGCCAGGTTGTGGTGATATATTGTGTACCCTAATAAACTTTGGCTGAAGATCAGCGAACAGAACAAGCCACTAGATTAAACATAGATGTCAGGCAGTGGTGGCACACACCTTTAATCCTAGCACTCAGGAGGCAGAGATTGGTCTGGATCTCTGAGTTCAAAGCCGCCCTGGACTTGATGAGATTGACTCAGTCTAGGAGAGAAGCAGAGCCAGGCAGTGGTGGCACACACCTTTAATTTGGGAATCACACACACCTTTAATCCCAGGAAGTGAGAGCCAGGTAGAGAAAGGTATGTAAGGTGTGAGGAGGCAGGAACTTGAGGCTTTTCAGGCTGAAGAGTCCTAGAGGTAAGAGGTGGCTGTGGCTTGTTCCTTTGTCTCTCTGATCTTTCAGCATTTATCACAATATCTGAACCCGAGGTTTTTTGTTTTTTGTTTTTTGTTTTTATTACAAGACCTTTAGAAATTCGAGTTACACCAGGTAACATCTGTGGTGCCCATCTTTAATTCCAGCCCTTGGGAGGCAGAAGCAGAGGGATCTCCAGGCTCAAGCCTAGCCTGGTCTACAGAGTGAGTTCCAGGACAGTCAAGGCTACAGGAAGAAACCCTGTTTTGAAAAACTAAACTAAAAACAAAAACAAACAAACAAAAAAATCCACATTGGGAGTTTGACTGAGCCCTGTGACTTCATGTTAAGCAAATTAAAGCTATTACAGAGAAGAAACATAAGAAACATTGTACTTGCTTGGAATCCTAGAGTAGTCAGATTCCGAGTAACAGCAGAATGAAGGTTGGCAGTGAGAAACAACCATCCTCACTTGGTAAGAGTGCTGGAGACTCAGAGGAGCAGAGGGAAGCTGCTTGCTTCTTTTACCCCCTGCACAGCTGAGGTGTCAGCCTAGAGAGAAGGCAGGAAAGGCTGGATGCCCAGTTTTTTCAGAACAGTGGCCTTGGTATTCTAGATGGCATTCCCCTGCTCCCCGCATCCCTTGTTGGCAGAATTCTTCAAGGAGGTACAATGTTTCCAGTTAGCTAGTGCAGGTCCCAATTCAAACTCCCCATCCTCCAAGGGTTCAAGGACCTTCCCCTTTTCTACACAAGGGCTCAGTCAACTCTAGATAGATAAACTAACAAGTGTCCACCCCAGCAGGCGGTAGCTGAGAGCTAGGGAAGACAATGGCTTAGTGATTCACTGATGAGCTCAATATGCACCTCATACTGAGGATGGACAGAATGATTTATTTCTTACAGCAGAGGCAAGGGAAGAGGTGGGGAGGCCATGCTTCATGGAAAACACTTTAAGTGTGAGAAGGGAAAAGTTCTACAGGTAGATGTTGATGATGGTTACTCAACAATATGAATGTTCTCTCTCTTTCTCTCTCTCTCTCTCTCTCTCTCTCTCTCTCTCTCTCTCTCTCTGTGTGTGTGTGTGTGTGTGTGTGTGTGTGTGTGTGTGTGTATGTGGTGCTGGAGATCAAACCCAGAGTCTTGTGCACATAAACAAGTATTTCACTCCTGAGCCCTACCTCCAACCCCATGTGAATGTAAACCATGTCCCAGAATTGTCCACTTGAAAATGAGGCTGGGGCTTGGACTCAGTTGGAGGAATGTTTGCCTAGAATACACAAAGCCCTGAGTTCAATCTCGAGCATGGCATATGCCGAGTATGGTGGCGTATGACTATAATCCCAGCACTCAGAAGATTGAGATAGAAGAATAAATTCAAGGTTGTCCTCAGCTACATATGGAATCCAGTGTTTGGTCTACACAAGACATCGTTTCAACAAAGGGGAGGGGGAAAAAGAACTAAAGTGATCTGGTTTGTCAGGAACATGACAATAAAAACTATGAAACTCAGATTTTATTTCACTTTCCTTTTCAGTATAAAAGATGAACTATAATTCTTGGTGTGATGGCACACACTTTTAACCCCAGAACTTGGGAGGCAGAGGCAGGCAGATCTCTGGGTTCAAAGTCAGCCTGGTGTACAGAGAGAGTACCAGGACAGCCAGGACTACCCAGAGAAATCCTATCTCAAAAGAGAGAGTGTGGGAGGGGCGGGGGAGATGGAATATAATGCAATGTATTGTTTTTTCTTACTGACAATGTCTCAGAGAGGCTTTTTTCAAAACAAAACAAAAATACCTTAACAAGGCTGGGCGGTGGTGGCACACCTTTAATCCCAGCACTCGTGAGGCAGAGCCAGGCGGATCTCTATGAGTTCGAGGCCAGCCTGGGCTACCAAGTGAGTTCCAGGAAAGGCGCAAAGCTACACAGAGAAACCCTGTCTCGAAAAGCAAAAACAAAAACAAAAACAAAAAAAACTTAACAAAAAGCAATTTAGGGGAGAAATGATTTGCTGTAACTCACAACTCCAGATCACAGGGGAGTCAAGGCAGGGACTTGAAGCAGCTGGTCACCCCCACCGCCGAGAGCAGAGAGAGCGACTGCCTGCTGCTCCGCTGACTTTCTCTGCTCATACAACAGGGACCCAAAGCCGGGCAGTGCTGCTGCCACAGTGGACTAGGTCTTCTGGCATCAGTCAACAGAGCCAAGACCAACCTCCCACAGGCGTGACCACAGCCTAGCTGGCCCACACAATCCCTCACTGAGACTCTCTTCCTAGATGAGTCTAGATTGTGTCAAGCAGAGAACTAGCACTGCCTCGGTGGTTAAAATGGCTCTCAGAGACCTGGGTTCAGTTCCTGACCCCCACATCAGCCAGCTCCCAACGGCCTTGCAGCTCTAGCTCCAGGGGACTCAAGTTCTTTTTATGACTTCTGAGGGCATGTGCACATACATGGCATATGTTGCTCGAATTTCTAAAGGTCTTTTAATAAAAAATTAAAAAAAAAAAAAAACACAGAGCCAGAAATTGGGGTAAATGATGAAAGATCAGAGAGACAGAAGAACAAGCCACCTCTTAACCTCTAGGACTCCTCAGCCTGAAAAAGCTTTCTAGCTGAAAGGGGTTCCTCAGCTGAAAAACCTTCTAGTTCCTGTCTCCTCACACTTTATATACCTTTCTCCACCCAGTCATTAAAGGTGTGTGTGTTTCCCAAGTGCTGGGATTAAAGGTGTGTGCCACCAGTGCCTGGCTCTGCTTCTCTCCTAGACTGAGTCAGTCTCATGTAGTCCAGGGTGGCTTTGAACTCACAGAGATCCAGACAGATCTCTGTGCTCCTGAGTGCTAGGATTAAAGGTGTGTGCCATCACTGCCTTGTAGCTAGAGAGTTTTCTCTCCAGGTCGTGCCAAGCCCCAGCAGTCCCGTAGCCCACTTATAAAATAAACACACAGACGCTTATACTATTTAAACTGTTTGGCCTAATGGTTCAGGCTTCTTACTAACTGTTATTACATCTTAAATTAACCCATTTCTATAAATCTATACCTTGCCACGTGGCTCGTGCCTTACCGGCATCTTCACATGCTGCTTGTCATGGTGGCAGCTGGCAGTGTCTCCCTCCACCTTCCTGTTCTCTCAATTCTCCTCTCTGTTAGTCCCGCCTATACTTCCTGCCTGGCTACTGGCCAATCAGTGTTTTATTTATGGATCAATCAGAGCAACACATTTGACATACAGACCATCCCACAGCACTGCCTGGCTTCTATGTTTAATCTAGTGGCTTGTTCTATTATCTGATTTTCAGGTAAATTTTATTAGGGTACATAATATATCACCACAGGTATATATTTACACAAACACATAAATAAAAATATGTCCTTGATAAAGAATAAAGGATACCAACCACGACATATGTGTTTCAGGCACTATTGCAAAACCCTAGTATACATAGAGATATTCAGAATTTTGTAAATTTTAATAAAATATTCATGGCAGATCTAGGGAAAGTACCTACATGAACTGAGAAAATGATTTTGGGCTTCATAGAAGCTGGGTTCCCTATCTGATTCACACTTTTTTTTTTTCCTTTGAGGGAAGGTCCCATTATATAGCCCTGGGTAGCCTGGAACTCACTATATAGACTAGGTTGGCCTTGAACACACAGGGACTGACCTGCCTCTGCCTCCTGGGTGCTGGGATCAAAGGCATGTACCACCATACCCGGTTCTAAGTCAAACTTTTTTACCCTGGTACACTTGGAAAACTATTTTCACACCATACGTTTTTAAAAATAAGATTACAGCTGGGAAGTTCGCCTGTTTTACACAGTCCTCAGCTTAGAGTTTGCAAAATCCAGTTTCCACTTCTTTCTCCTCTTCTTCATCTTCTTTTTAAAAGCTTTTAACTTACTGACCTCAGTATTTTTGCTACATCCATTGCTCGGATCAAATCCTTATTCTTTTCAAAAGCATTCCTTTAACCTGAGGTCAAAACCAATGTGAAATATGAGGAAGTTATAAAAAGACTAAAATCTAGAACAGCCATAACCCTGATGTACTTTATCCAAATTTCTACAACTTTGAAGTGCACTGGCTACAGAAAGGAGGAGGGTTTTATGTTCCAGCCAGAGGAACGGAGCACAAGAAAGAGCGAAGCAGTATCATTTCCCAATTCCATGACCACCTTCTCAATCCAAAATTAAAAACAAAACAAAACAAAAACAAGTGGGGGAGCAGGCAAGCCGAGCCAACAGAAATAAACTGTTGCCACTGTTTACTTAGAAAGCAATTCCCTGAGATCTCTTTTTTCCCAAGGGGGGAAAAATCATTTTCTCAGTTTACTTTCTAGAAATTTGTACGAACAACCAACAAGTGGACCCAGACAATCCCTGCACTCGGGTCTGTTGGGAAGTGGGACCATGCTAAGTAGCTCACGGCTGGCATAGTTTACTCTCTGGCATTGTCTGATCTTGTCCGACTTCTGTGAGATTCCCAAGGGCCATGAACTGTGTCCCACCTGAATAACCCACAGTGAGAGATTCCAGTTGCATGGGTGGAGATGATTGGCTCCTGGCAGATTCTATCCAAGCATAGAGATTTGACTCTGGGTGGGAGAGTGAGTGGATGGCTGTACCCACACTGTTTGTCATGGTCAGTATGGTGGCAGACTGCCTCTCCTTGACATTGGCTTTCAGCTTGGACTGTGTCAGTTCTGACTGTAGACCTGGAGGAGCCTCGCACACTTCAGTTTCTTCTGCTATCATTCCTGCAAGGAAAGCATGTCTCATCAAAACCCACAATGTTCAGGAGGAGAAAGAAGTCCATGAAGTGTTGCCACTCAGACCTGCAGGGGAACAAAACAGTTTCAACATCTTCAGCTGCCTCGGCACGGAGCCCAGGCCAGCCTAGGACAGTCCACCTTCTGCAGATACAAGATTACATCCGCAAAATTAAACATTGACTGCAGGAAGCCCTGGAGGTCCGGAGAGTGGTTATGCTGCTCTCTGAAGCTCAGTGTTCACCCCATAAGGGCTTGCAAGGGTTGTGTTCTATACGTCAGGTGGGGAGGGACATCTGCAGGGTCTAGTCTGAGCAGCATGTTTTTCTTTGGAAATGCCTCTCTGGGACTATTCCCACAACCACCTGCCCTTCTGCCAGGACCCAGGCATGGGTGTGTAGTCCAACTGTGTGGAATCCATGTTGGGGGTGGAGCTGAGCACTTGGTGGACATAGGGTCTCTTCTCCCCTATCAACAGCACTAAAGACAACTGTAAGTCTGACAGCATTCCTGTGTAGACTGCTTTTGGGAAAGAGTTTGTGCAGGAATAAAGCCAACACAGGAAAAAAGCGAAGGCAAGATACAGAGGGAAAAGACAGGCGTCGAGCGGCAGTGTTCCTCTGGGCTTCCTGACTGGGTGCCCTGTGACAGTCGCTTCATGCCCCTGCCACCACGCCTTCTCCAGCAGGATGGACTACACCATAACAGTGTGAGCCACGTGAAAGCCCCCTTTACGCTGATCTTCTCAGGTATTTTGTCAACAGCAATGCTTCCATGTGTGGCTGTGACCAGGGGAAAGGGAGGAAAGCAGCCTGTGTTGAAAGTATGGCTTCCATTGTACCCCGGCCAGAAAACTAGCCAGAGAGGCAAAGACACTACCATGTTTGAGAGTTAGAAAGCATCACAAGGAGCCTCTGCATGGTACATGACTGCTAAAGATCGGGTGCTGTGATCTCTACTTGACCATCACCTAGCTGTCCATGGGGCTAGGAGACATCTTTTGACCTTCCTCTCCATGGGCTCTTTGATCATGAACTGGACAGGAACTTAGTAATTGGCAGCCCAGAACTAGGAGAAAACATCAAAACCTGGCATCCAGATCCCTTGTGGCAACTAAGCGTACCACTGAGTGCAACCAGAAGTAGTCAGAGCAGAAACAGAGAGCAGAGCTCTGTCACTCACACGTGTGCAGAGGACACCTGGCTCCGAGCGTCTGCTTGTCTTAAGGATTGTTCACAGGATTGTGTTACCATGCTTCCCTGCAGTCTTCGCTTGTCCCTGCCTCTTCCTTCTATGGAAGAAAAGTTGTTCTGGAATATTCCTTTACACTGTGAGAGGATGTGTCACTGTGACTGTTTAAACAAAGAGCTGAATGGCCAATAGCTAGGCAGGAGGTGTAGGCGGGACTTCCGGACAGAGAGCTCTGGGAGCAAGACCTGCAGGAGGAGAGGTAAAATCCACGACTCATGCGGCAGCACGTAGATGAACAAAAATGGGTTAAGTTATAAAGAGCTAGCGGGCAAGCCTAAGCTATAGACCGAGCTTTCGTAATTAATAAGGCTCGATATCATTTTTTTGTGAGCTGGCAGCCCAAACAAAAATCCATTATAAGCCGGGCGGTGGTGGCGCACGCCTTTAATCCCAGCACTCGGGAGGCAGAGGCAGGCGGATCTCTGTGAGTTCGAGGCCAGCCTGGGCTACCAAGTGAGCTCCAGGAAAGGCGCAAAGCTACACAGAGAAACCGTGTCTCGAAAAACCAAAAAAAAAAAAAATCCGTTATAAGAAGTAACTTGAATTATGTATTTTCCTGATTGTAGTGGAGTTGTCCATGCCTGTGTTTCTCTTCAAATAATCCAGTTATCAGCAGAAACTGCGTCTTTGTCCCTGTTAACCTGAAGGAGTTTGTTTAATGCACCATCAGATTGTCACCCATCTACATCCAGACACCAAATTAACTATAGGAAATCCTTCCCTGGGGTCAATCCTCAGTTTTGAATAAAACAGACAAAACAGCAATACCCGCCTTTGCCTGAGAAGCTCCACACATTCCACTTGGTGACAGGTTTGGCTGAGCATAGGTCTCTTGTAGTTGGACCAAGTCCCGGGACATCGATAACTCAACCACCTCTTCAGTGACCCCAGGTTCACGGAGACGGTGGTGATTTGACCTCTTGTCCTGCCCAGTGTGAGCATGAGACACAGGTGTGAGCTGAGGAACACAACTTGGGCACCTCTTCAATCCAGAGCCACTCAGCTGTTCAGACAGCAAGTGACACAGAGAAGTGGCCCAGGGGAGACAGGTTCATTGGGACCCTTGATCTCTACAAGTTCTGCCTTCCATACACACCTTCTCCACTTGGCTGGTGGTCCCAGCCCAAGTAGTGCTTGGTCAACTTTGTCTGGTCAACATCACCATCTCCTTTGATGAACGGGGACTCAAACTTGTTCCCCTCCCTCAATCAGCATCTCAAATGGAACCCTCAAAGTGGACTATAGGTAAGTTCCTTCCGGGGTGCTGGGGGCAAGATGAGGTACACCAGAGGCTCCCATCTGTCAGTGAGTCTTGCCTCCAATAGCTTCTCCTTCCCACAATAGTCACTTCATGATTTTGAGAAAAAGATTCCTTATAATGTCTAGAAAATCTAAACCTAGGAAATCTAGTAAAGTTGGGATAACTATTACAATATTGTGAGGGGCAGAGGCAACTGTTTCAGCATTTTGTCATTTGTTAACAGAATTTCACATGTATTTATTCATAGATAACTATAGCAACCAAAGGTTAAATATTTGAATGTAAATGCAAGTCAGAAAGGATTAAAGGTAATTTGCCAGTTTCTCAGGGCTTTGAAAACAGGCTGCATCTTCCAGGGTAAGGGGGCCACTCTTAGGCACAGCATGAGAATCTGCTCTTCCCTTAGGGAGTGTTTACCCACTACCATCTTCCCAAGCCTCCCGTGACTTGCCTGGCAGGCATGGAGGATATATCTGGGGACTGCTGGGGCTTGGAGCCTGCAGGGGTACCCTGAGGCACTTGGGCACCTGTGCCTGAGTGTTACAAAGGAGCAATTGCTCAGCCAGACAAGGTCGAATCACTCCAAAAGCATCAGATGAGCCCCAACCCAGAGTCCAGATAAGGGAAGGAGGTGGATCTCAAAGGAGCAAACACTGTCCCATCACGGGGAAATAGATGGGTCCCCCCTCCTCCACCCCCCATACCGATCCATGGACTGTTGTTACACACCCAGCGCATGCTACCCACTCTGACAAATATGAGGATGGCTAGCATGCTCACCGGAGGTAGAAATAAGCCATGATGCCTGAAATGAAGCTGTGAGGAGCTTGTGGAGTCGGGTGGAGACGGGGAACCAGCCTGCAGATCCAGCAGGGAGGCGCTGTCAGGGCACATCACGGCTAGGCGGCAGGTTGTTTCAACTTTGTTTCCCAGAGGTTATTAGTGAGGGCTACACTGGGGGGTGAAAGATGATCCGTCTATTAGCTGGGCTCCAGCAGTGCTTTGATTAGGGCCTTTGTCATCTGAATTGATGCTGGGGAGACATGGAGCCATCGTTTCTAAGTCAAATTTCTGAGCATACTCATTTCTTTCTCCCAACAGGTCCCAAGAGGTGGCCTCTATCACTTTCATGTTTACTTAATCCAAAAGGGTTAAATAAATGACAGTAATGTGTAACACGAATCTTTTTTTTAAAAATTTTATTTATTTTATTTTACAATACCATTCAGTTCTACATATCAGCCACGGGTTCCCCTATTCTCCCCCCTCCCACCCCCTCCCCTTACCCCCAGCCCACCCCCCATTCCCACCTCCTCCAGGGCAAATCCTCCCCTGAGGACTGCCATCAACCTGGTAGACTCAGTCCAGGCAGGTCCAGTCCCTTCCTCCCAGACTGAGCCAAGTGTCCCTGCATAAGCTCCAGGTTTCAAACAGCCAACTCATGCAATGAGCAGATGACTTGGTCCCACTGCCTAGATGCCTCCCAAACTGGTCAAGCCAATCAACTGTCACACCTATTCAGAGGGCCTGATCCAGCTGGGGGCCCCTCAGCCTTTGGTAACACGAATCTTAAAAGATCTTATTAATAAAATCAAACCCGGAGTCAGGTATTGGGGTGAATACTGGAAGATCAGAGAGACAGAACAAGCCATAGCTAACCTCACCTCAACAATTCCTCAGCCAATCCTGTTTCCTCAAACTGGAAGCCTCTGAGTCCTCATGCCAATGGCTCAGCTGAACTGCTGCTGAAAGGTCTAAATATCCTTCTACTTCCTGTCATCACTTCCTGGGATTAAAGCGTGTGTCATCATGCCTGGCTGTTTCCATTGTGGCTCTGAACTCAGAGATCTATATGGATCTCTACCTCTGGAATGCTAGGATTAAAGGTGTGTGCTACTACTGCCTAAACCTATGTTTAATATAGTGGCTGTTCCGTTCTCTGACCCCCAGATAAGTTTATTGGGGTGCACAATGTATCAACCACAGTAATGCCTTGTCTGCACAATAAAAACTTCATTTCCACAGTTGCTTTTAAAACATGCCCACCAGGGCTCGAGGACTGACTCAGTGATTAACAACACTGACTGACTGCTCTTCCAGAGGACCTGTATTCAAAACCCAGCATCCACATGGCAGCCCACACTTGCCTGTAACTCCAGTTCCAGGGGACCCGACACCCTCACCAGATATATAAGCAGACAAAACACCAATGCACATAATTTAAAAATTTGCTCCTTAAAAAATTCCTACCAAGCTTGAAAATAAGTATTATTAATATTGTCAGTTAAATAAGAATCCAAATAAGAGGTGTCAAGAACTTTGGCTAAAAGGAAGGAGATTCAGTGTCTGGACCAACAACTAAGAGACCCTTAAGAGCAGTGTCTCCAGAAAATGACAAGAGTCTCACTTTTCTCTATATCCTATTGTACAATTTGAATTGTGTGCCATGTACAGTAACTATCTCCTCCAAAGGGAAAATAAATGAAAATTAAATATTCAGAATCTAAGTTGACTATTAAAATACTTTTTCTTAAACCTTCACGATAAGAGGGAATGGGCTTGGCTTTTGAAGAGCCCTCTCTTCCTCCCCAGTGTTCCAGGTTCTATGTACAATTCCTTAGAGGACTGAGTAAGCGTGTGTGGGAGTTGAAAACACTTCTGATCACCTCCTCCCCACACGTTTGACGGCAGTGTAGTGAGAAGGGCCATCTGTTTTGTTTGAATGAGAAGTGACCCAGCATTCTGATTTCAATTAGCCTCTTTGTAGCTTTCTGTTCCGGCTGGTTCCATGGGTAATAGCTCAAACCAAGTGTAGAGAGCAGCTGGCCAAGGTCTGCCGCTGCTGATTTGTTTTTAACAGCTGCCAATGAACGCAGAGCAAACGCAGAAGACAATGATACTGGATGCACATTAAAGTTTTCTGGAAGCAAAACGGCATGGTCTGGAGTCTGAGGGCTGAGAAACAGTGACAAGGTTCTTTTCAGTTAAGTGAACTATTTAAAATCAACATTCTTATCATTTAAACCCCAATTTCAGCCAAAGGTATGCCTATTATGGAAAATATATATGAAGTATTGTGGTAGGGCTCCATGTTGACCTGCTGGTAGCCATCTTGAGTTACACATGATTGCCCAAGGAGGCACGGTGTCCTCTGGTGTTTCTCAGCACAGACAAGCCCAGCAGGGTAAGATATGGAGTTTATCATCACACTCTAGAGCCCCCAGCATCAGAGATGCGCTGAAGTTGCTCATGCTAGAGCCATTCAAACCAGGACCGTTGCTGGTGGACACTATATGGTCCCTCACTATATGAGCCCTCTCTAACCCAAGTCCCCGGGATCTTTCTGCCACCTTGACTATGCATCTCTAAGTCCCCAGTCACTTCGTGCAGTGACCTGTGGTCTCTTGTAAGGTTATTCGTCAAGATCAAGGCCTACGCTAGTCTCTGCTAAAAGTGGCCACAAGAAACAATAAGACTTTATAAAATAAAGTAATTCATTATTGAGAAAATCAAATAATCATTGAGTCCATGAACAAAAAGGAGAAATGGGAATCAGAGATAAGGCTGTGACTACGGAGCTCCAGCAAGCAGGCAGAAGGGGCCAGGAGACCCCCGGGGAACTAAGGGAACAATGTTTTTTTTTTTTTTAAACTTTTAATATTTAGACATAAAAAAATACAGTTACAAACAAAAGGAGGAAGAAGGTCCTATCAAAGAAAAAATAGAAAAGCAGGGGCTAGACAGAAGGCTCAGGTCAAGTTCTCAGCAGCCAGATGGCAACCAACTCACAATCATCTGTAACTGCAGTCCTGGAGGGCCCTTGGGCCTCCGACCTCAGGCACACCCTAGGTGCTCCCAAGATGACTCGATGGATAAAGGCACTTGCTGGCAAGGCTGGGAACCTGAATTTGATCCCTGTGATTCACATGGTGGAAGGAGAGAACCATATTCCCAAAGCTATCTTCTGACCTCCACACTTGATATTTGATGTACCCAACACACACGTAAAGTAAATAGTAAAATGTGATTTAAATACTTTTTAAAGATTTATTTATGTACTTTATATTGGTGTTTTGTCTGCATGCACTTTTGCATACCAGAAGATGGCATCAGATCCAATGGGACTACAGTTACAGTGGTTGTGAGCCACCATGTGGGTGCAGGGAATTGAACTCACGACCTCTGTAAAAGCAGTCAGTGCTCTTTACTGCTGAGCCATCACTGCAGCCTCCATAATTCAAAATTTTTAACCAAAGAAGACCTGCTTTGGGGTCTTTGTTTACTGTGGTGCTGGGGCTCAGACCCATAGTCTGGTGCATGCTGGGCGAATGCTCAGCCGCTGAGCTGTGCCCCTGCAGCAGAAGCTCTTGGCTTGCAGGAGCAGAAAAATGAACTCTGTTGACACAATGAATTCTTTGCTTTGTGCCTGTAGATGGTAGAACAGTCTTGCATTTAATTAACATGCATCTTTACATTTTTAAGAAAATGTTTTTCAAATGTGTATTTTTCTTCCTATAACCCAAATAGTTGGTGACCATAATCTGAGCCTACAATAAGATCAGTGAGGAAAACATGCTTTGCTTTCAAAAATACATTTTTTTTTTTAAATTTTATGTGTATGAGAGTTTTGCCTGCATGTCTGTATGTGTACTATGTGCTTGCCTGGTGATCTCAGAGGCACTGGATCCCTGGGATCTGGAGTTATAGATGGCTGTGAGCACAAAGTCGGCCTTTATAAGACTTCGTAAAGTCGACCTTTTTTTTTTTTTTTTTCTAAAGAGTCCTTTAGGATCTGTAATGGTGTTGTGATTGTCAGCATTTTGTAATTTTAGACACTGTCTGTAAGGATGTCTGGACACTGTAAGGCATGGACAGCGTAGCCATGGATGGGTAACCTTTGAGTCACATAACTGCCCCAGGGCGACTCATGTCTGCACTGCGAACCTTCCAAGTATGGCTGTCTGTGCTCACCTTCCTTGAAATTGTCCCATTACCTAAATGGCACACTGTGGGGTCTCTCCCCTAATTAGAGCACTTGTACCACAGAAGACCTAAAATGCAAGAGTTGAACAGTAGTGTTAAGTCCGTCCTACTTACTGGTATTGTTTAAATTATTAGTCTAAAGCTAGAGCTTAAAAATAGTGTAACTAGAATTTTGAAGTGACATGAAAAGATTCAGAGGCATTTATTTTCAATTCAGAATGCATGCGGTTGCTCCCTGTGTGCATGTTGCCATGGCAACCGGCATGGGCAAATCAGAGAACCCGGTGCCCAAAGAGCTTACTCATAACTTCATGGGTGGTGGTGGTGGGGGCATCTAACACATAACTGGATGTGGTTCCACTGGAAAAGATCTTTACAATGAGGGTTTATAAGAATATTTCCAAACCTATAGCCAAGGTTCATTATTTTAAAAAATGAGGTGGCCAGGTGTGGTCACCTTTCACCCCAGCACTCAGGAAGCAGGGGCAGGCAAACCTCTGAGTCTGAGGTCAGCCTGGTCTACTTAGGGAGTTCTAGCACAATCAGGGCTGCATAGAGAGATACTTTCCAAAAAACAAACACAAACAACAAGAATAGCAAAATGAATCAAAAAGGCTGTCCATCTGCCACAGCAGGTCGAGGGTGCCCAGCACCAAGTCCAGCTACATGAGTTCAATCCAGGGAACCAGTGACCCTCTTACCTGGACACAAATGCAACCCTCCCCCATAAATAAATAAAAAAGTGGAGTCCTTCCGAGTTATTTTTGTGTGGTGTGTGGTTGTGGGCTGCACACCTGTGTGTGCCAGAGGCCAGATATCAGGTGTCCTCTGTTGTTTTCTACCTTATTATTATTATTTTTTAATATTTTTATTTTAGGACTGTTAATCCTGAGATTCGCCAGAGAAAAATCAGTTTCACTATCTTGGGCCAAATTAAAGCAAGCTTTATTAAAATACTTTATATTGACCAAGATGGGGTTTTGGTCAGGACCGCTCCTGGAACTATCCCAGATGAGTGGCCCTGAGTCACATGTTGTCAGGGCTTATAAAGACAAAACCCCTAGAAGCCATACTTTCCCATCAGACTGTTATTTTCAAGAACTACAACTCCCAGCATTCCAGGAAGTTACCTGGTTCTTGGGCAGGTGGAACTTAGAGGTAGTTCGTGGTATAACAATGATGTTTTGCCAGCATATATGTATAAACATTACAGGCATGGCTGGCCCCTGCGGAGTTCAGCAGAGGGCATTGGCTTCCCTGGAAATGCAACTAGAAATGGCGTCCCATGGGGACGCTGGGAACTGAACCCAGGTCCTCTGCAAGAGCACCAGGAGCGCTTTACTGTTGAGCCGTCTTTTTAGCACCCTACTTTATTTTTTGAGACAAGGTCACTCCCTGAACCTGGACAGCCTGGCTGGGATCTCTTGTCTCTAGTCTCCCAGCAAGCAGGGCCAGCACTCTTATGTGAGTGCTAGGGAGCTCAAGTCCTCGGTTTGTCACCCAGCCATCCATCTCCCCAGGCCCATGTTGTTTTCCTTTCTGATCAATGTTGGTTATGTCAGAAGCAGGACTTCTCAGAAAAACAACAGCACTCCACCCCCCACCCGTGTGTGGAAACACAAAGGAGCAATCTGGTCATGGAATCAAATCCAGCCCAGAAGCCCTTGACTAGTTGTCCAGAGGCCTAGCAATGTATTATGGGTACCCATTGCCTTTACCTCTAGGCTGTTTTTTTTCCCCTGAT
Source organism: Peromyscus leucopus (assembly GCF_004664715.2). Classification (NCBI taxonomy): domain Eukaryota; kingdom Metazoa; phylum Chordata; class Mammalia; order Rodentia; family Cricetidae; genus Peromyscus; species Peromyscus leucopus. The sequence continues at coordinate 2,274,257 of NC_051070.1, forward strand.
TTTCCGAGACAGGGTTTCTCTGTGTAGTTTTGGTGCCTGTCCTGGATATCCATCTGTAGCCCAGGCTGTCCTCGCACTCACAGAGATCCACCTGGCTCTGCCCCTGGAGTGCAGGGATTAAAGGCGAGCGCTACCGCAGCCCGACTAGGCTGCTTTCATCAGATGTGAAAGCCTGGTCAGAGGAGCGCCCACCTTTCATCCAAAACTGAGTTTCTTCGGGTAGTGGTCAGGCAATATCACCGGGAGCAGTCAAAAGCTGGGTCTGCTCTAACACCCAGTGCGATGAACAGTGTTGAGCGCTCAAAGGATGCTGGCAACAGGAACAACAACAAAACCCCAGAACCAAACCAAACCAAGACCCACAGAGAGGGGAGAGACGCTTGCTGCCAAGTTTGGTGATCTGAACGACTGGTTACAACCATCCCCAACTCCAGTTCAATCCCCAGGTTCTACAAGGTTGTCCCTGACCTCCCTAGTACTGTACCACAGAGCCCCCTCGCCCCAAGAATAAATACAAGTAAAAATGGGGAAAGAATTTGTACATTGTTCCCCTAGATGTAGCACTATAAAAATTAAGTGTATTGTGATGGGCTGAAAAAACTATACTTGCTTACAACCCTGGAGGTCCAAGGTGTGATTCCTCAGCATGGGAAATAAACAGAAAGGTGACCACACAAGAGGGGCCTCAAGAGAAGAACCAAGTCATCTACAGACGTGCACCCCAAACTCACCTCATCTTGTCCGACCTTGAGAGAACCTAGCCCAATGACACCTCCCCAGCACTGAGGAAGAACTCTCTGCTGTTTAAGGTGACTCTGTCATTTCACGTCCAGGCCATGGTGTCCTATTACAGCAGTCCTATCTAACTAATACATCCAAACAAAACAGACCTGTTTGTTTTCAGATCTGAGAGTAAGACTCTGGAGAAAGGCATTAGAAATTAAGCCTGGGGGGCTGGAGAGATGGCTCAGTGGTTAAGAATACTGGCTGCTCTTCCAGAAGACCTGGGTTCAATTCCCAGCACCCACATGGCAGCTCACAACTGTCTGTAAATCTAGTTCCAGGGGATCTAAAACCCTCACACAGATATACATGCAGGCAAAACAGCAATGTGCATAAAATTAAAAAGAAATTAAGCTTGGGGCATCACACACACCGAGTTCTCGACCCGAATTCTACCCTGAGGCTGTTTTTACCTTTAATTTTGAGGTAGAGTCTTACTAAGTTACTCAGGCTGCCTTGAACTTCAGTAGCCCAGGAAGGCCGAGTCTCTGCCTTCTGAGGAGCTGGGATCAGGCCAGCAGCACTGGGCGCTTTGGGCACTATGAGATTGATGGCACATAGAACTTTGAAGCAGATGTGTGTGAAATGCTTTTAGGTTCTCTTCTGGTCACCAACCCTAATGCATTAGGATAAACAGTAGCAGAACAAATCCTCATGCTTGGAGCTGAAAGGTGGTTTAGGTCCATAAACAGTTCTGTGTGTCTCAGAATGCTCATACTCGCTCTTTTGCTACACTATGGTGAAGGCTTTCTCTAATTTCCTAAATCAAAGGGCTCATGAGTTCATAGTTGGCATGGCTGGGTGTCACAGAGGCCAACTGCTGCACCGGGTGCATGCGCTTGAGGCCCATTCTGTGGCAGGCATCGTATGAGGAGCAAGTGATGAGCCAGCTGGCTGCAGATGTCCTGGGAGGTGCCCTGCAAGTCCCAGCGGTGGAGGGAAGGAGGGAGGGACATACTGGGGAGCAGGAGGTGACAGGCACAGACCTTGCTTACTAACTGAAGGGGTGTCCCAGTGCCCTGAAGTTCCAGCTCAGGTGGAGTAGGTGAGAATCTCCATTCTCTGCAAATGGACAAGCTGGGATGAGGCAGGTCTAGTAGATGAAGTCCATCTATATGCAAACTGAGCTTGAGGGCTGTGAGAACCATTCAGGTTGTCCAGCAAACTGGTGGCTACAGCTGGAGATGGATGAAATGGTCAAAAGCTGAAATCGAAGCAAGTGCATTGGTGAGGAGAACAGACATGGAATGGGGGAGAATATCAACATCCCCTGGCAAACACGGTCTCCTATACCATGCACTCCACCGAGACATGAGCAGGGCTGGCCATGTCTGTGACATTGCTTTGGGATTCTATGCGGTGTCTCTTGAGGAGTGAGGCTCTTGGGACAGTCATGTCTGTAAGACCTAAGAAAACATGGACCGAGAAGTACCCACCAGATGAGGTTCAAGGGGTACTGGAGGTCTCAGCAGCACTGCCAGCAGAATGCTAAGGATGCAACATGGCAGAGGGAAGGAGGAAAAGAGAAAAAAGTGGGTCCGAGGGATTTTTTTTTTTTCTCAAACCAAGCAGAAAATTAGGTATATTTAAAAACTGCAAGGAAAAGCACTGAACACAGAGAAGGGACCAGTGAGCGATGGGCAGTCTAGTGACTGCCGGAAAAAGCTTGAAAAGAGGGCCACCTTTATGTAGCATTGGGCAAGATGATGGACTGCAAAGAACCACCTTCATCAGTGCTCAGGACAGCCTTGCTAAACAGCTCCATTAGACATGGACCCAGGGAGAGGTTTATCAAGCACACTTCTAGCAGGAACACATCTCAGACCTGGTACCAGGTCTTTACACACTCCCGGTCCCTTCACAAAAGATTTCAGGCAGGCTAGCCCATGGATGACCCCTGCACTCTCGGGCTCCGATCACTCAGAGGTCTATAGGTGCTGTGGGTTCACCAGCACATCTCCAACAACTCACGGCAGCTCACTCGGGCAGACCTGTCAAGGCTGCAGTTTTCTCCAGTCCTTTTTCATTGTTTTACTTCCTTACCATCCTCTCTTCATAACGACCCCTCCATGCTTTTTTTAGGGGTGGGTGGGTGGGTGGGTGGGATGACACAATCTCATTCTGTACCCCAGGCTGGCCTTGAACTCACAGCAATCCTCTTGCCTCAACTCCCCAAGGGCTGGGATGACAAGCATGAGCCACCATGCCTGGCCCCAAATTTTTTTTAAAGGTTTGTTTAATTATCTGTGTATATGCACATGAGTTCAGGTGTCTCCAGAGGCCAAAGGAAGGTGTTGGCTCCTCTGGAGCTGGAATTATGGGTGCTTGTGTATCTCTTAACATGTGTGCTGGGCACCAAACTTGGATCTTCTACAAGAATAATGTATGATTTTAACTGCTGAGCCTTTTCTCGTCCTTCAAATTTTCTTGTAACACTTGTATGGGCTAAACATTCCTAATCTGAAAACCTAAAATCCTAATTTGTGTGTGTGTGGTGCTGGGAACCTAAACTGGGACCTCAGTGTCTGTTGGGCAAGCACTCTACCAGTGTGGGTCTGAGGGGTTTTTTCTCAAACCAAGCAGAAAATTAGGTATTTTTAAAAATTGCAAGGAAAAGCACTGAACACAGAGAAGGGACCAGTGAGCGATGGGCAGTCTAGACCCCCAATTCAGAATTTCAAACTTTTAGAACACTGATAATAGTTTCAGATTTTAGATGTTGAGACTAAGCAGCTTCAACTGGATAAAGGCGATGGATGCAAACATTCTTAAATCTGAAACCTTCCCATGAGAGTGTGTGGAACGTGCCTTGTTTATAAAGAACACCAAAGGCAGACCAAAACAGCCAGTTAATTGTGTTGAATCCTGATTGTTCACTGCAGCAAAATTAAAAGAAACTTTGCTCCACTAAAGTCAACCTGGTGTCTTTGTTGATAAAAATAGATGCTTCCTGTCTGGTCAACCAGCCTATTCTACGGTACCAGTTACAGTGTAAGAGAGCACATAACTGAGAACTTTTAAAACGCTATATCACTGAACTTGAAAAGCAACAGGCTGTTCAGTTATGAGACAGGGTCTCAATCTGTAACCCAGGCTAGCCTCTGCATGCCATGTTCCTGCTGCCTCACTTTCCCGGGCTGGGATCCAAGTGTGTATTGAACACACTTGGTCCAGCTGGTGTGTACAATCTCTTCAGTAAGGCCCGGCAACGTGAGTGACAGCTAGTAATCTCAGTTTAAGTTTAAAGCCAATGTCTGATGTGTTCTCATAAGTAGTCAGCAATGAAGCCCTCAATACAGAAGCCATTTACAGACAGAGAGAGATTCACATCTTTGAAACCACCTCGGCTTTCTGTATAAATAGATTCCAATTTGCCAGACGTATATGAGTATTAGTGATTTCCTAATCTAGGACAAGAGTTGTTTGTGAAATGTAAATTGAACCACTGCCATCGTGGGGACGAAGGTTGCTAACTCCTGCGAATGTGCTGAGACCATGGAGCCTAACTCACACCGTGTGCAAGGAGTCTGCAATCCAGGCTGGCTTCCAACTCACCATGCAGCAGGATAGACCAACATCATCCTCATGCCTCCACCTCCAAACCATAGGCATTACAGAGGTGTGCCACCACATCCTGCTGACTTAAAATAAGTCAAGAATATAAACTATTAATAGTAACAATATAAGGCCTGCATTTAAGTTCTAAATGTGTCATTTATCTGACCAGACAGGCATGACTACAATTTCTATCATCCTTTCAGAGTGGAAATTCAGATCTGACAAAACCCAAAAGACTGAAATTTCACTTCAGTGGAAAGTGAGAAAGCATTATATTAACAGTATTCAACAATTCCAGATAAAATATATATGCAAATCACTCCAAACATCTGTGGTCAACAGATTTATAGTCATAGGATCTCCTTAAACACGCAACAGGGAATAATGCAATGAAGACATTTTTACAATATTTATTAAGATAACAAATTTATAAATTCAAAGACTCAGAGGCACATAGTTTAAAAGGCCAATACCATGGGAATAATGAAGTCAACACAGAAGAGTAAGAAGATATGAACAATTACAACCAATACAAGATTTTTAAAAGCCACATTCCCCCCAATGAACATGTCATAGGAATCATCCTTCAAAATTACCATGATAAAAAGTTATTTCCTTCAAAGAAAAATAATTCTTTCCACCTACCGAGCCTAGAAAATCCTATTTACAAGCAACTGTCCAGTCTTTCATCAATATTATGGCCTCCTCTAATCTGCCATTAGAAGTATTGAAAAGTTTATAGCTATTGTATTTACAAATGCACATAATATTTAAATTTGCTCTTCATTGAGAACAACTGAATATATACTTAATCCAATCACAATACAAATGCTTTAGTGTTGAAATACAACTTGTGGGTACAGGTGTGTGGGGAGAGGTGTACTTAGAAGTATGTTGTTTCTGAAGGATTACTAGGCCAATAAGTCTGAGAAAACTCAAGGTAGTCACAAACCAAGTCTTTGTTGATGAAGATTTAGTTTATTTCTGTTTTAACTGGACACACTGGGCTTCCTCAGTCAACCTTCACCACACTGTATATTTTGGTGACAAACCAAAAGCATGCAAAGAAGCCAATTGTTCCTAGAAAAGAAAAGAAAAAACAAAATAAATCCCTTTCAAAAGAAGTTCATTAGTTTATACCAAAAACCAGATGTAAAACGACTGGGTCCTTTAAAAAGAACACAATTTTTCAACTTTGATGAGCCAGGAATATAACACAGCTCCATGAGCTTGTTTTTGAAGAATATTAAACCACTTAAATTCCTTACAAAAACATGTAGAATTTCTTATATTGTAAAATTACCTAAATTTTCCATAATATACATTATTTTCTTTTTTTGGGGGGGGGGTGGGGAAGAACAGGGTTTCTGTTGTAGCCCTGGCTGTCCTGAAACTCTCTGTAGATCAAGCTAGCCTCGAACTAAGAGATCTGCCTGCCTCTGGGATTAAAGACATGTACCACCAATGCCCAGCTGTTTTCCTTTTTATATATGTCACTGAATTAAAAAATGAAAATATATCAAACCATGATCCCCATTTAAGACTATTTTTATAACAAACTGGAACTGCTACCATATTTTTACCACAATCACAGGATAAATAATAAGATTTTTGTTTGTTTGTTTTGCTTTGTTTTGTTTTCTAAGACAAGGCTTCTCTACTTAACAGTCCTGGCTGTCCTGGAACTCGCTCTGTAGACCAGCCTGTCCTCGAACTCACAGAGATCCATCGCCTCTGCCTATTGAGTGCCGGGATGTTTTCTAAGTATAGTTGCTAGGAATTAACAGCATTCAGTGAGCTGCAGTAAGAGAATCTAGATGTTTCTGCAGTATATGCAAAGTGATATGAGCAGGGTAAGAACAAGGATGCCCCAGCAGGAGACGACAGGCAGCGTGGTTCTGTGCAGCCCTGGGCTGTGACACGCACACTGTGTATGGTGAAAGGTAACTGGCACCTCTGAGCCCACTGCTTTTTGTGTTGGTGTAAGAAGGGCTTGGACACGGCCTCTCAGACGCCAGGCGAGCACTCGACCTCAGCTGTGTCCTCAGCTCCGCACACCCTCTCTCTGACACAGGGTCTCACTAGGTTATCCAGGGGGTCTTGGACTCTTGAGTAGTTAGGATTCTAGGCCTGCACCATCACCCCACTCCAAATCCATTTCCTGACCACAGTAAAGAGACGCCTCCATCAGACGGCTACATAATAACACAGGTGCCTTCATTTTCAGCTACCTTCGTCAGTCTAGACTCTGAAGAATTGAGCTCTATGGGGATCTTCTTTCAGCATGACCAAAACAAAGCTCAAAGGAGTCTTGTTGGAAGTATGGCCAAAATAAAATCTACTTTCTGTGATATGACATGTGGTATTCTTTCAAATCAAAGTTGTTGAAAAGTGACTTTTATTTTGACTGTGCATGTGTGGGTTAGTGTGGAGGTCAGAGGCCAACTTTGGGGCAGTTCTCTCCTTCCACCATTGGTTCTGAGGATCAAACTCAGGCTTGAGTGGCAAGTGCTTCTATCCCTTGAGGCATCTCACCAGCCACAACAGAAGCTCCTTAAACTATGGGCTGTGGCTACATGACGGTGATTTTCAACCTGTGAGCGTGACCCCTTTGGGGGTTGCATATCAGATATCCTGCATATTAGATATTTATGTTATGACTCATAACATTAGCAAAATTACAGTTATAAAGTTGCAACAAAGTAATTTTCTGGCTGGGGGTCAGCACAACATGAGAAACTGTATTAAAGGGTCACAGTGTAAGGAGAGTTGAGAACCACTGCTACATGTAATCATGCAATTAGGAGTATGGTCATGTAATGGTAAGAAAAATTTGGTAACAGTGAAAGGTTTCCAAATGTGTAATGAGTGAAAATTAACCAAGATCCAACGTGAGCCGTGGTAGCAGTGCTCGTCGGTGACGTGCCACACTCCACCGCAGCCTCACACACAGTGTGCGCACAGTCCCGCGTGCACATGCACTATGCCATCAGGCCACACACCACCAAGGACGCGGCCTGGACACCCCAGCTACAGCACATTTGTGAACTGCATCCTCTTTAATGTACCTAACAGTTTTCTGTTCTTAAAAGAAGGCTATTACTCCATCGTGGAAGACGACAGACTTTCAATGTTTTCTTACTATTATTTCTCAGCATATCACATGGGTGTATCTTTGGATTATAGCACGTTAGACAAACAAACACATCTATTTCATTTAGATGCACATTTTCTTTAAAGACTCCATTTTCATTTTTAAGCCATGTGTTTGTGTATGAGCATGGGTAGGTGCCCTAGGATACAGGGGAGTTGGAGCTACTTTGCAGATCGTTTTAAGCCACCTGTCGTGGTGCCAGGACCTGAACTCAGGGCCTCTCAAAGAGCAATATATGCTTTTGACCACACAGTGATCTCTCTAGCCCTTGCAAAGCTGTTTAATCTTTAATAAATGGTTACATTATACACCAAAGAGTTACTTTAAAAGATTGTCTTTATTATTAATCAGTCGATGTTGATTTGAGCCCCGTGTAAACCACGCTTGCACTTAGTGACCCTGACTCCGACTGCTCTACAGCAGCATGCATTACACTGTAAGACTCCACGACGTTGTCAATACTGTAAACCACGCTTGCACTTAGTGAACCTGACTCAGACTGCTCTACAGCAGCATGCGTTACACTGTAAGACCCCACGACGTTGTCAGTACTGTAAACCGTTTAAGAAATAAATGGAAGCAGATTACTTTCCTTAGGAACAACTCTGGGAAATGCCCAATAAGTAGGGTACAGACACACACATACAGGGGACCCATATGGCCCCCATGAGAGGCTTCTGTTTAATGTCCCAACAGGTCTTCATCATTATTTTAAATATAACACACAGAAAGTATTACACTTTCTAAATCTATACACAGTATTTGGAACAGATCTGGGAAGTTATAAACGTTCCCATATCCACCCTTACACTGGGCATATGGTGAGGAGGGGTTAGGTGAAGGTTGTGTGCTGGTGCAGAGCGCTCAGTATCACTTTTTGGATCACCAAAAGGCTTGGGAAAAGGTCAGGCTTAATTTCACAGACCTAATGGTGAAAATACAAACGTCACATCACCATCACGGCAAGCCTAGGGGCACAATGTCCATTCTGAAAAGGACAGCTTTCCTTAGACTACAGGCAGTTACGTCCGTTTTTACGTAAAACAGGGTCAGTGTGGAGTTCCTCTGGATGAAGCTTTTGGAGTGCGCCCCACACCCTCCGACAGATCCCTTCCTACAAAGCGAAGCCCACAGGTACATGACACTGCTGTTTTAGACATCATGTAGCTGACTAGGGCCCAGGATCGAGATCTGTCTCACAGCGCCAAGATCCACACCCAAGCCCAACCTGTGTGACGTATGACCTCACTTCCGTTCTCGCATTTTCACTTTCCTGAGCTACAAACACAAGCCGGCATGCCAAATGACGCTGAACCGGGCTGAGGCTCAATAGGGGCGTAAGGAGCAGAGACATTCATGAAGGAGGAATAAACTGAATAAAAACACATTAAAAACCACCATTTATGTCTTACCTGTAAAAAGAAAGAAGATCAAAACCATTATCATAGTATAACCAAAGTACAGGATTGTACTTGCTGTTCCGGTGATCTGAAGTTTCGAAAAGAAGTAGTGTATGGCGTATATTAAGAAATAAACCGCAGTGAAGCCACTGGTGAGGAAGGAACGCCACTGCCAGTGATAATCCTAGGTGGAGAGGGAAGCAGGGAGTGACAATTCATTCCTAACATCAACAACACAGAGCTAATAAAATCACAAAGCCAGAGCGTTCAGTGGAAGCCCCAACCTCACTGCTGCCATAGTTGCTGGCCGACTGAACTTTGTGTATTTCCCACCTCATTAAAGATGCTCAGAGGCACACTCTTATTTGTGTATGAGAAAATATCCAACAGTTTATGAATAACAAAGGATCAGATTATATTTGAAAGCTTATGATTCTGAAGGAAAAACAAAGTACAAAATCCCTTTGACAGTTCAAAATTAATATTCATTTTATTCAACTTTACAGTTCAGTCAACTCTACACAAGAGCAATTTCCTATTAAGGCCTGGTTGAGATTTACTTCCAATTATGACACATAATTCCAACAAGGTAGGTGGTTAGGACAGCTATTCTTGCTTTACATAAAGTGGTTTATAGCACAGCAGAGTATCTTTAGAAAAAGAACACTTTCCAATCTCTGCTACAATTGGGAATATGTGAAAAAAAATACTGTTTTTTAAAAAGCAAACTAAGAGCTGAGTATATCTATAATCCCAACACTCAGGAGGCTGAGACTAGCCTGTCTACATGGTGTATCCAGGCCAGACGAGGCTTCGGTGAGATAATGTCAAAAAAGAAAAAAAGTAAAAACAAAACCACCACAAACAAAATAAGCAAAACAAGATCAGGGGAGAAAAGCACACATAAACAAAACTCTAACAAGATCAGGAGGAAAAGCATACATAAACAGAGCTCTACTACAGTTGATCGAAGAATTCATCAATGTTTCCGAGCACTGACACCTCCACACAAAACCAGGCAAGGGCACGGATGTGCACACACTAGGCAAGCGCTCTACGTCACTGAGCTACCCTCCAGCCCAGGGGTGTTTATACACCAACAATGGACAGACAAAGGACACAAAAATCCCTAGAAATACCTTTCAAAAGGGATTTCAAACGTTTATATGCCAAAAAGTATAAAACATCATGACATAAATGACAGAAAACCTAAATAAAATGAAAAATATATGCTTGTGTTTGTACACTGGACAACTTAACAACTAAGATGCTACTATCTCCATGATAGTCTGGATGAGTGCAGACCCCACCAACTGTTTAAAGATCCAGGCCAGGTCGGGCGGTGGTGGCAGTGCACGCCTTTAATCCCAGCACTCGGGAGGCAGAGCCAGGCGGATCTCTGTGAGTTCAAGGCCAGCCTGGGCTACCAAGTGAGCTCTAGGAAAGGCGAAAAGCTACGAAGAGAAACCCTGTCTCGGAAAAAAAAAAAAAAGATCCAGGCCAGATAGCACAGTGCTGGCTGCACAAGCATGGAAATCTGAATTCTAGCTCTCAGAGCTCATGTTGATCTTGCCCAAGTGTTGAGCTCCTGGTTCAGTAGAAGACACTGTCCAAAAATTAGGTTGGGTAGTGACAGATGGCATGTGACAAGCACCTGCAAATATAAGTTCATACACAAACACCAACACACACAACTCAAAGATCTTTTACTGTGACAGAAAGGCTGGTCTTCAAATTTCAGATGGAATTACAAAGAATGGCAAAATATACTGATTTATTTTACACACAGCCAGAAGACTCGCCTTTCTCTAGTCAAAGCCTACAATGAAAACTCTGACAGCACAACAGTATGGCAGACAACACCCTACAGATGATGACAAGAGAATGGAAAGTCCAGAAGTGAACTTAAACATCTACGGCCAGCTGATTTTCAGCAAGGTAGCCACAGCCAAGACCATTCAATGAGGACAGAAGAATTTCTTTATCTGGCAAGAAACGTTATCATGACATTAAAATGCAAAAGCAACAGAAGAAAAACATTAGGTAAGTAAACTGGGGGAAAAAAACAAGCCTCTCTGGAAGAATATCAGGAAAGTGAGAAGCACCAAAGAATGGAAGAAATGATCTGAAGAAGGCTTAGTATCTAGGGACATATAAGACAATTGAAAAATGGGCAGGACTGAACAGACATTTACCAAAGATACAGTATTCCTGCTCAAGGAAAGATGTGCAACACCATCAGACACTGAACACAGGAATCCAAAGGAGACAGCCCTGCATACCCACTGCACAACTAGGCCAAAGAGCCAAGGAGGCCCAGACTGGAAGAGCTGATGAAGACTTAGAGGACTAGAATCTGTACACTGCTGGTGGAAACATGAAGCAAAGAATCATCACATGGCAAAGCATCCAGAAGAGCTAAAACACACTGCAGTACTGTGGGTGGGCGTTCACAGTAGCATATTGACAATGCCAAAAGGGGGAAATACTCACATGCTCGCCAGTGGATAACCGTATACACAGACGTCACACATACAGTGGAATATTATTCAATCACAAAAGGAATAAAGCACTAAATTACGCTAGAGTAGAACCCTTAAAAATTATAATTATTTCCTCTGCTTTGACTTTTTTAGAAATTTATTTTTTATTACTGTGTATGTGTGGTGTGCATGGATACCTGGGTGTGCTCAGGCACATGTGTAGTGATCAGGACAACTGCGTAGAGTGGGTTTTCTTTTTGCACCTTTACTGTGTTTCAGGGACTCAAGTCGTCAGGTTCTTTATCTGGCTAAGCCATCTCCCTGACTCCAGAATCTTTTCTGCTTTTTGTTTTTGAGACAGGGTTTCTCTGTGTAGCTCTGGCTGTCCTGGAACTCATTTTGCAGCTAGGCTAGCCTCAAACTCAGAGATCTGCCTGCCTCAGCCTTTGAGTTCTAGGATTACAAACATGTGCCATACCATGTTCTCTTTTAGAGACAGGAAGCAGACTAGTTAGTGGGTGTCAGGATCAGGGGAAGAAGGAAATGGACAGTCAATGCTTATGGGGTTTCTATGTGTAGAAAGAGTGAAAACATTTTAGACTCAGACAAGAGGAGAGAGTTGCACAAACATGCTAAGTGCCAGTCATTTTTTTAACTTCCAAAACGTGAATTAAACTTAAATGAACAAATAAAAGCAGAACAAAAAACTCAGTTTAACAGATTTTATCTGTATAGAAAGCAACTGAAAGAATGGATCTAATGATCGGCCAGGCTGCGAGCTGCACACACAGCCAAGGACAGCTGCAAATGCAGCCCTTCACAGAACAGAAAACTGAGAGGAGCAGAGCATGAGTAACCTAAACACTTGGTTCTTGGCATGAATTTTGTAGATGACACCATGCTTCAATGTCAAAAGGCTGGACGCTCTAGAACCTTACCAACCATTCTATCTCTGATACAATGATGCTAACATTGTGGTGTAGCCATGAACCATAACTCATCACAATGTAATCATTGAAACTTTTCCATGAACTTTGCTACTCCAACTACTTATCTTTTTAGAAAAAAAAAAAAATGTTTTTTTGAGACATGGTTCCTCTATGTAACTAACAGTTCTGGCTGTCCTGGAATTAGCTTTGTAGACCACGCTGGCCTTGAATTCACAGAGATCCACTTGTCTCTTTCTCCAGAGATTAAAGGCATGTACCACCACCACCCAGCTTAGAAATATTAATTATGTGTGTATGTGCCTGTCTGAATTGTGTACCACCTATGTAAAGGTGCCTAAGGAGGCAGAGTCACAGGTGGCTGGTTTTCTGTCACTTGATGTGGGTGCTGGGAACTGAACCCTGGTCCTCTGCAAGAGCAGGTGCTCTTTCCACTGAGCCATCGCTCCAGTCCCCAGTTACTTATTTTTTACCAATTTTTAGAACTCAGAAACATCCATAAGAATATTAATTTTTAAGTCAGATAGTCATAAAAGTCAAATGCAGTAAACTATAATATGCTTGGGAAATTAACATTCTAAAACCTTTAAATAAATACAAGGAAAAAGAATATGATCTTGATTCAATCCTAAAGAGGCCTTCTTTTGATTTGTGAATAGAGGTCAATTTCTTTGATAATAAACATGTATGTAGAGAAATTATCTCAACAACACTCAAGCTGAAATATGCCAAAGTTATAATACTGCCTATAAATTAACATTGAATACTGCTAACACGTACCTCCGCACATAGGTGGAAATAGCAAAGAAGTATAGTTGCTTCAGAACATGTAATAACCAAAATGATAAACACCAGAAACAGGAAGCCAAACATGTAATACATCTGATGTGACCTGTAATCAAACATGTCAGGACACAATGATATAAATATTTTGACACAAAAAAATGACATATTGTTCATTCTATTTTGAACTAGGAAGGTTATCTTTTTTTCTCAACAAATCAAACAAGATAATCTTGCACAGGTTTGGTGACGGAGAGGGCTGAGACAAGGAAGGATATGGTGGCAATGCCATCAAATTTTAGCCTCCTGTTCAGGTAGACCCTGAAACCACTATTCAGGAAAATGTGGCAAGCCTGTTTACCTACTAGTGAGTCAGCAATGTTTGAGAAAAACATGATGGAAAGACACAAACTAGGGGAAAAAAAAAACCACATCAGCACACAAGGCTTTAGAATGTGGAAAACTACTATAATAACTGGGAAGGAGAGATACTCTAAGCACTGACAAAGCTCCTGTTTATTTCAATCTTGGCACAACTGTGATACGTGTCCACACAACTAAAAGTGATCACAATACACTACCACTCAAACACACTGCAATACAGAGGCTCAAAATTACAGTAATTTTCCATGACATGGAGGCACATGCCTTTAACCTCACCATTTGGGAGACAGAGGCAGACAATCTCTATGAGTTCAAGCCCAGCCTGGTCTACATAGCAAGTTCCAGGCCAGTCAGAGATACGTAAAGAAGCCCTACTTCAAAAACAACTTTCCCACAGGAACAAGAAACAGTGAATTCAGGATATGAGTAACGGTGCAGAACTTCCAGGTCATGGTAACCACCAGCCCTTTTTCCAACCTCCAACCTCTTCCCATGAGCACTCAAGCTCTTCTCTCTGCAGCAGTACAATTACTTAAGAACATGGTTAGGAAAGACCTGGGCTGGGCTTCTGCCACACAGATCATATTCTGCGGATACAATCACTCAGCCACCCAAATCTCATTTTCTTCTCTGGAATCCTGAAAGTTATGTAAGAATTAACAAGAGTAAGAAATGTAAGCTTTCAACTAGTGTTAGCTATCATCACTGCTCCACTCTTCCCCAAGGAAAGGTAACCTTTTGGTTTGTTATCAGAGCTGTTTACACCTGTGACCCACAGACACCAACAGTCCCTCCACGTACAAGGATAATGAGGAGGAGAGGACTCTGTCCTCAGCTTACCAAATGCTATTCAGAATGAAGAAAAGCTGTATAAAGATGCAGCCGAAGGGCAAAATCCCCCCCATGATGATACCAGGCAAGGGCTTTGTGTAGAATGACTGTTCAGGAATCTGACGAGGAATTTGATTGGTTCGAACTGGGTGTTCAATGGCCTTCATAGACAAAAAAAAAAAAAAAAAAAAAAAAAAGGGATTCATAATCAAGTAGCTATTAAAATACTCTCAGCACATCTTTTTTTTCTTCCTTCCATATTAATACTACTTGACATTGGAAGTCTATTTAAGTCATCAAATTGAAATATGTAATTAGAAGCACTGAATCAGACATTGCCAGGTCTAGTCTGCCTACTGAACAGGCTAGGCCAAAGCTTTTTCTTGTGTTCCTCTACTGACATGGCTTTACACAAAGTAAGAAATCAGAAAAGACAATAAAAACGGCATTAATAAGGCAAACTCTGGATTTTCATTTTAATTACACACTTACTGAAGAATACTGGGAAATGGGCAAAAATACGCTTATTACAGCCCTGCCCCCAGTTTACTTGTTTACGAGTGTAAGTGGGGGAACACTGCAAACAAAAACAAAGAAACCGTATGCCTGGTGTGTGGTGCATGCCTGTGTGCTAAGCATTCAGGAGGTGGAAGTGGGGAAAAAAGCTTGCTACAGAGAACTCGCCTTTAAAAACCCAACATTCCTGGGAACTAAATTCTTATATTTTTGGTTGTGAGCCTAGCTTTTAACAGCTGAGCCGTCTCTCCAGCCCTAAAAACCCAACATTCCTAACACTATTATTTCATGAACTTAGGAAGCCTTGATCTTAAGGATAAGTTTACACCTTGTGACATTTTTTATGGTATCTTTGAAGGTAGAATAGACTAATTTCCTCAGCTGAAACCACTGAAGTTAGCACCTAAGAACTCACATTCTTCTTAAAGCCAAAGTATGCACCAATAAACGTCAAAGGCACAGATATGCAGAACCAAAGGGCCAAGATGGCAACCAGCGTGCCAAAAGGAATGGCCGCCGAAGAGCCTTCCCCCCAGAGGATTAGGTTCATTATGAAGAAGTCAGCAAACACAATCCTGAAAGACAAAAGTCAAAAACAAAATCAACAAGGGACAGTCACCTGCGATTCACGTTACAACATTAGAAAGAGGACAGAGAATAAAAAAGGTGGAATTTCTAAGTCATGGGGCTCACAAAATTTAAAACTTTACTACAAACTGCTAAATAGCTTTTTCGGCTGCTCTGACCAATTTAAACTCCAACCAGCAGCTGATGAAGGTTGCCTTTCCTCACATTTTCATCACAGTTAGCACTGTTGTAACTTGCATTTCTATGGACAACTGCAGTGAGCATCTGGCCTTGCTGGCTCTGGCATCACTTTTGCACTTGCTGGCTCGGCACCCTGCCCACTCTTCATCTGGGCTCCATGTTTTCTGCAAAGTGGCTGTGCATTACTTCTACACTCCAGTCACTAATTCCTTGCTAAACATCACGCTTCCCCTTGAGCTTTTACTGAATTGAAACATCTAAATGTGTGCAGTTATACTTCCACCCAGGCTTTCTAAGTACATTTCTCAATTAGCAATAACTGTGCCTTGGATAAACGGTACTGCCTATGATACTGCCACTGCTCAAAGCTCCCAAGTATATTTTTTAAAACAAGGCTGTTAGTCATAAAATACATTCTTTACACTATCTTTCCACACTGGGGATGGAACCTACATCCTTGTATGTAATACTTAGCATATATAAGGATGTAGGTTCAATGCCCAGCACAGAAAAAAAAGGTCCGAGCAGTGGCAGTAAGAGCCTGTTCCGCCCACCTCCCCTTAGTTTTTTTGAGACAGGGTTTGTGTAGCTCAGGCTGTCCTGGAGCCAGCTCTGTAGACCAGGCTAGCCTTGAATTTAGGGATCCGCCTGCCTCTGCCTCTCAAGTGTTGAGATTAAATAAAGGTGTGCACCACTGCCTGGCAAGACCCAGTCTTCTAAAACAGTATAAACCCCAGAAGAGCTGCGAGAGACGGCTAGAGGAGGACTAGAGAGGAAGACACCGACAGCCCCGAGGACAACCACTTCCAGATTTGAAAACGGGAAAGCCACTATCAATTCCAGTGAGGCAATGGGAGAAAGTACTGATGACATGAGTTTACACTGCACCATGTGCGCAGGGTAAACGAGAACAGGAGTGTAGACTGTTTGCTGGGGTGGAAAAGAAATATGCACCAGCAGGAAGATACTCAGGGGAGCTCTCTCAGGAGCTGGAGAGCTAAGTGTCTTCCTAGGAAAGAGTCATATGCAACAACACAAGGGGAGCACCAGGGGGCGTCTGACTGAAAGACCCTGAGGGAGCAGACAGACAGTATTGGTGAGCCGGTCACAAGGTGGTCACAGAAGCAGCCATGACGAAGAGTGAACTTGAGAAGAGTATGCAGACTGGATCAGAACATGGCTGAGACGCATGTGGGTCTCATGGAGGTCAGTTACTAAGGGAGTGTGTGCTTCCAGTGCTGGTCTACGAGACACTGCTACCATCACGCTTGTTTCCTGGGGAACAGCCCTTCTGCTAGACCCTTGTGTGCTCTCACCGCACTGCGTGTCCCCAGAAACGGGAGGATATGGCACACACCAGGTGAGAACAGAAGCACCTCTCAGAAAGCCGAGGCTGTTTTGATTTGTGGCGTTCGTTAAGTTTTGGGACACGTCACTCTACATAACGGAGTATACCAAACATTGGCAATACATCTGATGAAAACCCCACACCGGCCTGTCTGGGCACCCTTCAGGGAGAAGCCCTCCCTGAGATCAGGTCAAAAGCTTTACTGCAACCTTATATGGCAAAATGTCAGGACAACTGCTGCAGACTAAGAGACAGACAGACTTTCTGTCAAGGGAGGTGCTAGCTAGCCTTTTCTCCCTCATACAAAAGAAAGCAACTGTTTGTTGTATCTAAAGATAATTTTCATATATAAGGTATATGGTATCACTCAGCACAGGTATACTAAATATTCATGTTATCAGTTTTCAAAACTTAAATGCTTTCTTAGATACCTGACTTAGAGACATAAGGGACTGAAAAGGCTGGAGGAATAAGAGATGATCATTAAGAATTACTGAAAAACTCACTTACCCAGGACAAAGAAATGATGTCAACAAAACATTTGTTTTCCACTTCTCGCCCCCAAAGGCTAAGGAAGAAAACAAAACATAAGCACAGATTTTTCCTTCAGAGCAAACCAGTGCTCACACCCCAGATGTTTGTCAGGCAGAGACCCTCGCACATCTCAGTGCATGGCAAGAGGCTAAGCCACCCAGATCTGGTCTCATTTATTGATGCCACAGAGCAAACAACCCCTATGCCAGCATCGATGAACTGCCTGGGTGTGGAAAGGACACAGGGGACTCTTGCCCACCTGTGCTCAGTTCTAGAATCTGTTCCACATCCCTCAAGCCTAACTTGCAACATCTTTTTTTTTTTTTTTTTTTTTAAAGATTCATTTATTTATTTTGTATGCAGCATGTATGACTGCAGGCCAGAAGAGGGCACCAGATGTCATTACAGATGGTTGTGAGCCACCATGTGGTTGCTGGGAATTGAACTCAGGTCCTCTGGAAGAGCAGTCAGTGTTCTTAACCTCTGAGCCATCTCTCCAGCCCACTTGCAACATCTTTAATTCCACAGTAGGTCTGAGTGCCCGGGGCTCTCTAGTACTGTGGTTTCTGGAGCGTGGGTGGGGAGAGGGGTGTGGCATCAGGAGACTAAGAAAAAGGGCCAGAGCTTCTGACAGAATGAATTTGCTCACCCAATTTTTACTTTCCTTTACTTCTCTCTAATTTTTTCCTTTCACTTAAAAGTATCAAATCATGAACTGTGCAGAGTAAAAAGTGACATTTCTTCTCTGTTCCCAGTTTAAACTGGGTGTGAAGAGTTCTCTTTTTTATTTGAAAAACATTTTAATATCATTTATAAGCAAGTGTGCATACACTACTTACCTTAAAGGAAAATGATAAAATTAAATGAATTATAAAAATCTCATATGAATTCAGTTATGTAGACTGTGAATTTACTGTTGAGTTTAATAAGAAACACAACTCCAAACTTCAAACTATTCTGTTTTTAATGTATTTTATGTCTACGAGGGCCTTGCCTGCATGTATGCATGTGTACTTGTGCTCACGCCTGGTACCAGACATCAGAAGGTGTTGGAGCCCTGGGTCTGGAGTAGCAGATGTTTTTGAGTGACCATGTGGGTGTTGGCAACAGAACCCACATCCTCTATAAGACCAACAAATGCTCTTAACTACTGAGCCACCTCTCTAGCTCCTCAAAACATTTTTAAAGCACAAGCAATCACATAAAACGTGGTTTAAAAAAATCCTTTTAGCAATCAGAGTTCTTCTGCAGGGGCCTATGACACCAGCTCTCAGTAATGTTCCGACTGTCTAATGAGACTCTGACCTGAGCAGGGAGGTGTGAGGGTGGAGAGACATTAGCAGAAGGTCTGGGAGGGGTGATGTGGATGGAGAGAGAAAGGTATAGAGGAGCAGAGTCTGCCTAGGAACTCAGAGAAGCCTCTGTGGCTGAAAATAAGGCTGGTATGAGGCAAGCAGGGTTCTGACCGTATCTCACACGTACTAACATGCCTAGGTCCCATGTCCTTCAGTGAAGAGCACAAGGAGAAGAGCAAGGACAGAAGTTGGGAAGTAACCCTGAACCCCACCCACCCCCACCCACACTCTTAACAGGACCTGACAGGGAATCAAGTCTAGCTTGAGGTCTCCCAATCCCACCCTATGGTCACCCAGGCAACTCTACAGTGTTTCACCTCCAATCTTCTTCCCATCAGCAGACCTCAGGGAACTAAAGACAGGGCTTCAGCATGCCTAGGCACAGCTAACTGCCACCTTCTTTGACCTAAGCTGCCAACCACAGCTGTGGCCCTGACCCTTTGTTCTCTGAACTCTGCTTTACCTCTGAAGGGAAGAGACAGAAACTAATGACACAATGTTACTTCCTTCAGGGGCTCCCCCAAAATGACATCTTTGTTTACTTTAGTTTATAAATGTTAAATTGGTATGCTGTTTTGTTCCACCCCAAAAGCTAACACTTTCAAGGAAAAGGGAGAGGGACAGCAGGTAAGCAGCATCACAATGGCTTACGCTACTGTCAAAGCATTTGAGAGACAAATCTACAACAGCCATCCATTAACTAAGAAACCACTATCCAGGTTCCTATCTAGAAACCTGTGATATCTGCCCAGGCAGTGCCACCCCCACCCCGTCGGAAGCACAATGGTGGCAGACTCAGCTGCAGTCCTTACGGCCTTTACTTACACTTGTAGAATCTGGCAGCAACATAGCCAGCAGGTGTGCCCAGCAACACCCACAACACCACAGCACATGTCATCAGGGCTCCTCGATTGGCAGGAGACAAGAATCCCAGACAAGCAAAAACTAAGAAACAACCATTGAAAGTGGAAAATGTTATTACTCTGCTTCCTTTGTTATGAAATGGTAGAATACTTTTGTTTTTTCTATAAGAAAACAAATACAACCTCATGAAAAACACACAGCCCCACGCAGCTAGTGATGGGTGACATATACATGAATATGATCCTGAATGGAGCTAGCTCCACTGGGGAGGCTCCCATGGGTCCAGAAGATTCCATCTAGGTAGTTCCTGATAAAACGCTAATTCAGAACAACATCCTCAAGTGCCATTTCTGGGCTGAGTCCATCTTGGTTCTCTGGTGGCATCATGCTAGCCCCTGGCTTACTAAGATTTTTTATGCTGCTTTCTCCAGGCCTACCTGGAGAATACTAAGTCTAAGCAGTCTAATACTCTTAAAAATCCTATCTATCCTATCAAAGCCATTATCTCCTTAGTTGTTATTACATTAAAACAACAACAGCAAGTACTACCTAGTCTTCAGAATAAACCTAGCAACCTGAGTGTAAAGCCTGAAGGTGTGAACTGTGGCTTTCAAATTTACTCAGATATCCGGCATTTAGAAATGTAGTTATTCCCACTACAGAATATGCAGGCAGGCGGTAGTGGCATACACCTTTAATCCCAGCGCTAGGGAGCCAGAGGTAGGAGGATCTCAAAACAAACAAGCAAACCAACAAAATAACAACAAAAAGCCATCATTTTACTGACAGAAACTTACTTCTGTTGACTGTGGCTCACACTATATCCCGCACTGGGGAGCAGGAGCAGGGGCACTACTGTGAATTTGAGGCCACCATGCCTACAGACTGAGTGTCCAGGCCAGCTCAGGTTACAAAGGAATACCTTGTCTCAAAAAAGTAAAACTAAACAAAAGACTACATACACTATTACATATTTGACCTGTAACCAAACAAGAAAAAAATTTAAAAGGTCATCTGTGAATTTTGTTTGTTTGTTTGAGACAGGGTCTCTCTGTGTAACCCTGGCTGTGTTGGAACTCAAATAGGCTGGACTCCTCTGGCCCCTGCTGGGATTAAAGGCTGTCTGTGGATTCTTTCAGTAACAACATTTGTTACTTGCCACCAGGAGCTGAACTCAACAAGTAAAACTATGGCTTAAAAATACACACACAATGCAGAAAAGTCCATTCATAAACAGTTTCTCTTACAGAAAAGAAAAGAGTATTAATGAACCCTAGGGAGCAGTCTCAGAGTGACCTGCATCTGACCAGTCCCTCTAAGGAGATCTATTTCACCGATAAAACTTTCTGCAATAAAATTTTTCAAGATCCCCAGGTGGCTCAAGAGACCCTATAGTTAGGGAACATTGCCAAAAAAGAAGTTACTTCCTAAATTCCCCCATGAGAAAACACTACAAAAACTCCCTTTTCACCCCTAGTTCCCTCTCTTTTCTATCCTGGGTGCTGCAGATCCATGGACTCCTAGCTGCCTGCTCCTTCCTCTGGAGCTGGATGGAACAGCCAAACTGAGTGGCGCTGGCTCCAGTTGGGTCTCTAAGGACCTGCATATCTGTAGCCCAGTTGGAGGAAGACACCCCATCAGCCTCTGGGTGAATCTAACCTGTCCCCAAGGTGCTCAGAGACAAAGAACACAGAATTTGAAAGTCAAAGGCTCTTAGCACACCCACTTCCCACAGGAAAACTTAATTATTCAGACAAAGTATTTTCTTTTTAGTCTTCATTTAAAACTTACACAGAGTGACAAAAGTCATAATTAAGATCTGTGTCCCGGATCCTAGAAAGACTGACAGCAGCATCCCCTTTCTTGGAGGACGGAATATATCACCATGAACTAATTTCCAGCCAAATTCTTCCTGGGCGTCCTCCTACAAAAACAAACAACTCAGTTCAGCATGTCACATGGGAACATTTTGATCTGTTTACTATTGGATATGCTGCTATACATTTCTCAAACTTATGCTAATTACTTCAGTTATGAAGAACAGAACGTTAAACATGGAGTTTTAAACAGCTTTCTAGAATTGTTTCTACCACACACAAGGCCCTCTGTAAGATCCTCAGCACTGTCAAGGACAAGAGACTGAGGCTGGAGAAACTTTACAGACAACATGATTCTGTGTAAACAACGAACTGGGGAGTAAACCTAGCTGTAACATGTTTGTACTGCACGCCCAAACTGCATCTGTCTTACACGTATGTACTGAATCAACAGCTCTCCCTGACTGCTTGACAGACATGATAAACACAACTACAGAATCCTCATCCCACCAAGTCTCCTCTGGATGAAAACACCACCTGCCAACTGCTCAGCCTCCCAAACCCGGAGTCATCCTCCTCTTGTGCCTCAGCATCACAACATGCCCACATGTCACACTCCCTCCTCCTCTTTGGTTCAGTTACACTCAACAGGCCTGTTTCTGCGGTTGTTCCCGTTTAGCTGATCCTTAGTACAGCCGTCAGAGGGACCCTTCTAACCAATTATAAGTAGCTGGACCAGAAACCTGGGGGTCATCCACTGGCCCTCTCTGGCTTCTGTATTCTCTAGTACTAGCTCCACCTACTTCTTAAATACCCCCTGGATGTATCTGTCCCTCCTTTCATTTTGGGGAGATATGTAACACTTGCTGGACTGGTCTCTGCATTTCTAATCTCATCCTGCTCCAAACAATTCTCCAGGTAACATCCAAAGCGGTTTTGCTAAAATACAAACACAGCACATTGCGGCTGTTTCAAATTTTTCAGCAGTTTCTCAATGACCTTTCTTCACTGCAGCTTCCTAGTCCTGTGGAACGTGCTCCACCGGCTACTTCAGCCATTCCTCTTGACAGTCCTCTAGGCCCATCTGAATACCTCTCATAAATACCCATTTAAACCCTCTATCCTTTTAACCAGTGGGCAGTGCTACTGCTAATACATCATATTTTTGTTTTTAGTAAACATAAAACAACTGAAACTCAATATGTCTTAGAGTTGTATGTAGATAGGACTCTAGCTCAAGATAACAGTAATGAACAAAGTATGTCCCTTTTTGTACAGAACACTTGACATGCATTTTGGTCTTACTTCCAGGACATTACACAGAATACAAAGCTGATGTATTACTAAACATACAAGGCCTCTTAAGAGATTAAATAAAATTTAACCTGGGATTGGTTTAATAAAAACTGGAGGATGGGGAGGGGAGGTTAGAATCTATAATCATGTCTGAACCTGAGTTGGCAGATGCTGGGTTTACTGATTTCTTTGCTTTGTAAATGTTTGTTTAAAACATAGGAGGCTGAGACACACACACCCCTCTTTCCAGCTGAGCTAGTGTTAAATAAAGGACTGCTTCGGGTTACTTTTTATTTACTGGATAGATACTTGGGGGCTGGAGAGATGACTCAGTGGTTAAGAGCACTGACTGCTCTTCTAGAGGACCTGGGTTCAATTCCCAGCACCTACATGGCAGCTCACAACTGTCTATAATTCCAGTTCAAGGAGACCTGACACCCATGGCAAAACACCAAAGCACATAAAAAAAACCCTGCAATTAAAAAAACAAACAAAAAACACAACTAAGTGTGTGTGGCACAGACCTCAAAGCCCAGTACTAGTGAGACTGAGTAAAGATTACAAATTTAAGGCCAGCCTGGGATATATAACAAGACTCTGTCTCAAAAACAAAACAAACAAAACAAAAACCACAAAACAACAACAAAGAACAGCTAAATTTTGTCCAAAGTGCAAGGGCTTCTTTTTCTGGGGAAAAAAATCTATGTGACCTAGGTTCTTATTATCCCTGTAGAAACAGTTTACTATTACTTACACACACACACACACACACACACACACACACACACACACACACACACCCCTTGCAACTTTGCTTCTTTATTCTAATACCATTTTGAACCTTCTTTTCACGCTATATTCAGTTGCCTCACTGTTGTTATTAAGTGTCTAGTATTCTACTGTGTGGATATTCCATAATTTGCCTTCCACAGGGTGCACCGCTCTGCATTTTCACTGGCCATCCAAAGTGTATGTGTTCTCTCAATCATCCAACATGGGTAAAGAAAAGGGGAACAAAGAACACGTAATATGTGCCTTCCTTATTGTGAATGATCACCACTTGGATTTTCTAATTACAGAAATAATTGTATTACTAGCCTGTGTGTCCATGTGGAGGTCAGAGGACAGCTTTCAGGAGCAGTTCTCTCCTTCTGCTGTGGGTTCTGAGGACTGAGCTCAGTCTGTCAGGCTTGCACAGCCAAGTCATCTCCAATGTTTCATTAGGGACATTTCTTATGTCCTTTGCCCAGTTACTTCTTTTCCTTCCAGAGGAATACCTATGCTATCCTAATACCATTCACCAAATAATCTGTTTGTCCATGTTCATGTCCTTTAAGCCTTCAGTTTCGAATTGGTACAGAAAGTGTTTCCTTGTCAACTCTTCATCCTTCTCTCTCTGAACTGTTTCCATTTACTCACAGTCTGCGAAGTTATCTCCGCAAAAACTGCTTCAGTGTAGATCTGTTTGTGGCCATGTATTTTTGTTCATAGACAAAAGCGTCTCTCAGTTCATCTCTCAGTTCAAATAAGCAAAGAATTCATTTTATTTATATGTTTGGGAAATACTTGAATCTATGGATTTTCTGTTTTGGAAAAATTTTAGCTCTTATTTTTTCATATATTTCACATTCTGCAACTGAAGGTTTCCACATCTGAAATTTCTGTGGTATCTAAAGACTAAATGAAATGTTTCCACTTACCGTAGAGTCCATCTGGTTATATCTGGCAATATCTTTATGTAGTGTGCGTAACATAATCATGGCTACCATCCCAGATAAGAAGAGAACAATAACCAAGGAGTTCATGATGCTGTGGGAACAAGCACATCAGGATGGAACTGCAGCTTAGGCACAGGACAGCGGACACGAAAACAGCTCCGTCAGGGCGGCCACGGCGCACGCCCTTAATCCCAGCAGATCTCTGAGTTCCAGGCTAGCATGGTCTACAGAGCGAGTTCCAGGGCTACACAGACTATATAATATACAAAACTGTCCACATTTAATCACACCTCTTCTCCAAAAACAACACCAACAACCCCCGCCCCAGCTCAATCAAAATAAAACAACCCCACCCCCCCACCCCCCACCCCCAGACAGGCTTTCTCTGTATAATAGGCCTAGTTGTCCTGGAACTCGCTTTGTAGACCACACTGGCCTCGAATTCAGAGATCCGCCTGCCTCTGCCTCCCGAGTGCTGGGATTAAAGGCCCGTGCTCCCTCCCTCGATCTCTCATCCTTTATCATTCCACTCCCATGAGCTAAACATGTCTAGATGAAGAAACAGATGGCCCGCCTAGACAAACACCTCATGGCTTAAAGCAGGGGCTCTCAACCTGTGGGTTACGACCCCTTTGGCAAACCTCCCTCTAAAAGTATTTACATTATGACTCATAACAGTAGCAAAATTATAAAGTAGCAACAAAAGTAACTTTCTGGTTGGGGGTGGCTCCAGCATGAGGAAGTGCACTCAAGTGCTGCAGCATCAGGAAGGCTGAAGCACTGGCTTCAAGTCAGGCGCTGAACTCTAGTCTAGAGCACAAACACACTGAACAGGGCTGGAGAGGGGGTGAAATGCTCACAGGGATGAGCAGAAAGCCAAAGGCAGACGATCTGCACTCTTACCTAAACCACTGAATGTGGGTATGAGGCATAGACTCCAAAATATAGTCCCATCTAGATGCCCATCTGATGTTTTTCTGTTCCTGGAGGGGGAAGAAAGAAACTCTAAGCATCTTCAGACAAGGTACATTAAGAATCTGAAAATTCTCTTCAATAGTTCACCCTCCTATTCAGTCAACACCAGCAATTTTAACAGCAGTACCTGAGTTACTAGTGAGGATAAGGTAGTTTTAGATTTATTCAAATCTAGTGCAAACAGAATGAAACTAAGCCATGAATTTAAAACAAAAAACAAACCCAAGAGGCCTGGCAAGAATTGCAGCAATAACTACATGTTTGTATTTTAAAAGTCCATCTCTAAATTATAGCTAGTACAAGTCTATTTTCAATGCCAAAATCCAGAGCTGTATTTAATTTCTTGAGAAAATAACAGAACAGAATGAGTTCTTCTTTACACTGTACCTATGGGATAACTAACAAGACCACGGTTAGAACCCAGGTCCACTAAACATCTGGCAAATGCCACTCACACTGGGGTTTTACCTAAAAACACAGACTGCTTATTGTGCTGGCCTTGAGAGTTAAATACTACACATGGGGAACATTGAACATCACAACTATATTAGCTAGTCAAGGTAAATATTTAAAAGCAGAGGAGGAATTCTTCCCCACACTTTTGACAATCACCTTCTCTTTCGTCCTAAGGAACTTCTCCACTGACAAAAACATCTCTTAAGAAAACCTCCCAACATGCCACTCTCCATTTAAATTGATACCCTCATGCTCATTATGAAAAGGATGGTGCCTCCCACAAACTTCTAACATGCCTGGCATTTCATATCACCTTCTATACCTATTTCTTGCAGCTTGTCTTACATGCATCTCTTAATTGTAAGACACACTAAACACAATTAATTCTCCAACTTCCTCTATCTTTTCATTTAAAACAAAATTTAGTTTTAGGAATGATTATGTTGTTTGGTGCACTGACAGGCTATTCTAAAAAGCAGCTCATTAAAAGCTTATCTATTCATTAGTATTTTTAGTTAGGTTAAATGGCACATATTTAAAACCAATTTCTGAATTATACTAAAGATTAAAAACAAACTTACCTCAAAACTAATAGAGTAAGTATAGGCAATTTTGATCTCCCCAGAAGCCTTGTTACTTATATCCATGGGGGGTCCAGAGCAGTCTGGTTTATCTATATGAGTATGTTTGAAGCTGTGGGAAGAAACATTTTGGCAAGATAATGATAAAGTTCACTTTAGAAAAAGAGGTAAAATACAGGTCATAAATTCTCTCTATATTTCAGAATGCACTGACCATTAAAGATGACATCATTCATACCATATTATAAAACTCGTCTCAAATTTGACTATTTGTGTGTGTGTGTGTGTGTGTGTGTGTGTGTTGAAGTTGTGGAACACTTTTGAGGAGCCAGGCCTCTCCTTCCACCATGGATTTCCTTGGAAAACACTTTTACAACTGAGCCATCTCATTGGTCCTCACATCACACTTCACAGCATATTTACTGCATGGAAATAATGGGATTCAATTATAAACAAAAATCTGAACCCTTTCATTTAAAAGAACACAGAAGCCCCACTCCTCTTTTAAGATAGGATCTTACCACTGGGCGGTGGTGGCACACACCTTTAATCCCAGCATTTGAGAGGCAGAGCCAGGCAGATCTCTGTGAGTTCGAGGCCAGCCAGTCCAGATTGAGATCCAGGACAGGCACCAAAGCTACACAGAGAAACCCTGTCTTGAAACACCCCCACCCCCAAAAGATAGTGTCTTGCCACACTGCTCATGCTGGTCTTGATTTCTAGACCCAAGTGACCCTCCCGTTTCAACCATGTGCTGGGACTACAGGCACATGTCACGGGGACTTTCAAATTAACTGCATTTTAGTATGCCATGCATTGCTTTACCACTAATAGTGTGAAAACACGGCTAACTCAGTGGCAAGAAAAGTCATGGAAAAAATACAACCCAGAACCAAAACAAGTGCTTTATTTTCTTTCTTTCTTGAGACAGGGTTTCTCTGTGTAGCTCTAGCTGTCTTGGAACTCACTCTGTAGCCCAGGCTGGCCTCAAACTCAGAGATCTACCTGCCTCTGCCTCCCGAGTGCTGGGATCAAAGGTGTGCACCACCATGCCTGGTTCAAAACAGGTCCTTTTACCTTAATACCGGGACAACCTCAAAAGACTCCCTTGCAAAGGCTGACATGGAGACTTTCAAATGATAGTTCCAACAGCTACATGGGCCTCAGGGCAGGAAAGCTTTCTGTCACTGAAGAGATGCTCTTTCTACCACAAACCACTCAGTGTGAAAATTTCTGAACAAAAAACAAAACAAAATGCAGAAAGGAAGGCATCTCAATCTGACCACTTCCCTATTACAGAGAAATAATAATTGCTGTTTCTCTGGGCAGCCTCTAAAAATCTCAGAAACATTATACTGAATGAAGGGAGTTCTCACTGTAATTAATTTGTAAATGTCAGAATAATGATTAAGAAATAAGCGCTTGATCTCAAAATACTTATTCTTTAGATCTATGTTTCACTTGTGCCTGTTTTACTGGGGTGAGGGGAGTTGTTGAGGCCAGGCTAGCTTAGAACTCACAATGCTTTGCACTCACCTCAATCCTCCTACCTCAACCTCCCAAAGTGCTAAGATTCTAAGTGTGAGCCACCACACATGGCTGCAGTAATTTTTGTTTCTTTAACCTACTTGTGTATTTACCTTTTTGGTTCAAGTTTAGCAGCTACTAATCTTGCTCCCATGGACCCAGTTTCAACAACATGATAATGTATTTTGATGTCAACATGATTGAAGATGTAGAAAGTATCTCTTTCATGGAATTCTGACTGTGAAACAGAACTTAAAGTTAAAGACAGAACACTGCCCACGGGAGAATCAAGCATAGTACTTCACAATGACTACAGTAACAAATAGACACTTAAGTTCAAATGAAATTTTAATCCTTCCCTATTAAAATGCTAAGGCTTTAAGTTTGAAGTCCTTATAAGCCAAAATTAAGTGGAGAAGGTAAATGATGCTTTCTAAGGTTTTAATTTTACATAAAACTATTATCTGCTTAAACTAGGTAACTAGTATTTTATTGCTTTTCAATTACAGTAACATGTTAAAAAAAGAAATACTATGAATATACAAAACTGTCCACATTTAATCACACCTCTTCTCCAAAAATCTGTAATCTGTTTAAATAAATAACCTAACCTACTCAAGTACCTTTGCTCAACTTTCACAAGAGGATTAATCAATATAATGAGATTGATGCTAACTTACCAGATCATATCCATTAAGAAAGTACATCAGAGAGTCTGAGTATGCGAACACCTCATACACCCAGTGTTAATAATAACAATACAGAATTAGTGGCTATTACATATTGATCTTAATAACAATTCCATATCAATGCCCCTGCTCTTAGTACTCCAATTTCATCATAAAAGCAGGACTTAAGACAAACAGGTCTTAAAAAAGTATATTCTCAAGCTTTTGTGAAATAAATTCATTAACTTGGGGAGAAGCCTCTGACACCCCAGGATCTACAGGGTTTAGTGCAGAAGACTGACACATCAGAGGCTCCTCCCTCGGAGCCCCACCACCACTAGCAGTTTTTCCTTGCTTCCTTAATCACTCTACCTCCGCTCTAAAAGTGTTTTACGGCTAGACCTTTTTAAAAGTTACATTTTATTGTATATGTGTGGGAATAAGTGTGGAGATCTGAGGAAAACCTTGGGGGTCAGTTATCTCCTTTTTCCATATGGGTTCTGGGAACTGAACTCAGGTCATCAGGCATATTTACCTACTGAACCATCTCACCAGTCCTGAGTCTAACTTTTTTTAAAATTAAAAACATTTTTTAAAAGATTTATTTTAGTGGGGCATAGCGGTGCATGCCTTCAATCTCAGCACTCAGGAGGCAGAGACGGGCAGATCTCTAGGAGTATTTGAGCATTGTATGTGTCTTGAGTGCCAGTGTTCTTGCAAGCCAGAAGAAGTCTCCCGGAACTGGAGTGCTAGGCTTTTGTGAGCCACCTGACATGGGTGCTGGGACTCAAACTCAGGTCCTCTGCAAAAGCACTATGCAGTCATAAGAGGTGAGCCGTCCCTCCAGT
Source organism: Peromyscus leucopus (assembly GCF_004664715.2). Lineage (NCBI taxonomy): Eukaryota > Metazoa > Chordata > Mammalia > Rodentia > Cricetidae > Peromyscus > Peromyscus leucopus. The sequence continues at coordinate 2,303,851 of NC_051070.1, forward strand.
CACAGAATCCAACTTTTAATTGAGTTAGAATAAAAACTTAGCCCTTAACACACAACTATCATAAGAGACTGTAAATGTTGAACTGAATCTGAATTATTTTAATTCTAGAGTTAAATTTGCAGTTTTAATCTGCCTTAAATTTAAGATCTAAGTAATGTGCTTGAGAACATCTAACTGTATTCATTCTATGCCTGTAACAATTTTGTTTAAAGATCAAATTCTCCTTCTAAAAAGCAGTGTAAAGTTTACCACAGACTTACACTAATAACACAGGCATCTTTTGCATGGCCTTTATCTGTAATGTAACAGCCAATAGGAAATCCAGGATTACAGAACCTCTGACCATCTTCGACATCATAACACCACGTTACAGGCATGTTATCCACAATCCTGTGCACGTAAGTACAAGTCAAGTTAGAAGAGAACCTAGTAAACACAACTTAGTAAGTATTGCTTAAATCAACGTCATCATTTTATAAAATGTAAACATTTCTAAATGTCTTTTTTGTTTTGGTTTGGCTTTTATTGAGTCAAGGTTTCTCTGTGTAGCCCTGGCTGTCCTGGAACTCACTCTGTAGACCAGGCTGGTCTTGAACTCAGGAGTCCGCCTGTCTCTGCCTCCTGAGTGCTAGAATTACAGTTGTGAACCACTACTGCCTGGCTTCTAAATGTCTTAGGATTCCAAATTAAAAAATGTTTTGATGAAATCTATGATACACTGTGTAAGAACAGATTTTTCACAGGCTTTGAAACTATAAATGCATGTAGGAGTTCTATCAATCAGCCTATTGTAGCTGTGAATTTAATGACATCATCTAGGTACTTGAGCATAACTTTTACCTTCAGCAGAGCACTTGAAGCTTGAAACAGGTGCAGAGCAATGTATCTGGCTCCTTAGGAGCTTATTAGATAAACATAAATGGTGTTTATTACAGCAGCTCAACATAAAGACAAAGAATATAGCTGCGAGATGAAATTTAACTAAAGAGCACAGAATATAAGTGGAAATTACAGTATTTTCTCTTAAAACTTATAAATCCAAGTGACTTATAAAAGAAATATTGCTATAAAGCAAGAGAACAAAATCTTTCAAAGTTTATAGTGAAAAAGCATTAAAAGAATAATGAAGTTCTGTAGCATTGTGAAGTTGCATTATAGTCTAGGCATGTGGTCCTCTATGCTTAGAACACACTGCAGGGTACAAAATAAAAAATTAGCCAAAATATACTAGCTGTATTACAGTCATAAGACTACACTCCAGGGCATGTTTTATTTTTTAATTAATGTGTGCCCTAGGAAGTAAAATTATGACTCTATATTCACCCAAGGTGTATGTTAATGACCTAATAAAACATGCCTTGTCATATTTAAGTGCTACTTAATAGCACTCTGTGTACCAAATTTTAGAATCACCTATACTGTTAAGCTGTTTATTATTATACCCCAAAGACTATAACATTATAAAATATTAGAAACATAAAACAATGCTATATAAATAATTCAGAGTTTTGTGGGGAACTAAATAATCAGTCAGTTGCTTTAGATAGAATGAAGTATAACCAGTGAGTGCATACAGCCAACACAGAATGTCTTTATGCTAGCCAACTAGAAAGAAAATGCCATAAAAATTAGAGTGCTAGCTGCAGTAAGGAAGTCAGAGGCAACTGGGGTTTAAAAAAAAAAACATTTCACTTATTTGTAATTTATTTAATGTCTTGATGTTAAAAGCTATTTGAGTTATTAGAATGTACTAAACAGAAAGAGAAAGCCTTAGAAATCAATGTAAGAAAAATTTAAGAATATCATTTAAAATGACTGCTTTCCTAGGTATGTCAGAAAGCAGTACTTAATTTCTAACACAAAATAATTCAACCCTATTTCCAATTTGCCACAGTGCAAAAGAGTGTGGAAGAAGAATGCAAGGGTAACAGTGGGTGACTGGTCTAACTGTCTACAGAAAGAACTCCTTCAGTGTAGAGGAAGCTTCCTCCCCACATTCCAGGGCCGCTGTGGGAAACACTGCCACCAACAGTACTTCAGTATAAAGAACTTAATTTTACCAACAATTCATTTATAAAAGCTGTTCATTAGACTGGAAAGACCAAAACTGTAGCAAAAAGGAATGAAACTTGGCAATAAAGTCCTACTGTGTGGTTTAACACAGCAGATTTACATTAATGAAGACTGCAGTTTTGAAAACTGCACATGACTCCCCTTTGTTGGACTGGTAGGATCTGAGGTGAAATGTGCTCAGGTCAGCTTCAAAGTCCCTTTCTATACCATGAGCTGCAGTGTAAAGGTTCTATGTCATTGAACTGAAAGTACTAAGGCAACTAGTTGAGTATGACTGTATTTGTAAAACACCTTTTGTAAAAAGGGTTGGGGTACAGCTCAGTCGTACAGTGCTTTCTAAGCATGAGTAAGACCCATACTTGGTCTTCAGTAACACACGTGCCCCCCCCCAGGCAGAGGGACAGTGGGTAGCACAGCTGAAGGGGATCAAAACAGGCTCTGCAATGACGGAGCTGCTCCAGCTATAATAAAGTCAGCCCCAAAGATCTCAAACCTACTTTTAATGACCCAAGTAAAAACGGAAAAGTACTCAACTCAAATAAGAAAACTAGATCCCATTAACCTTTCTCTATAACGAAAACGATGAAATTATGTATATGGTTACAATGTTCTGTAGGGAAAAAAAAAAAGGAATCTGACCTGGGAAAATGCCTAGTGTTTCTTTAAACAAGAGAAGCACGTAACAGAATAAAGAGCACAGTGGTATGTCAGCTTTGTTATTTTCTAACTACATCCGCCCTTTTACATACCCACAGATGCAGAAGTCTGAAAACAGGCAGCAACATACAGTGCTACCCAGGAGGGGACAGAATAATAGTTGGCAGTGCCAGACAACTCTTACTTGCTATTTAATATTTTTCTGTACCACTTGTGGGTTTTTTTGCAAGCGTATACTGCTTAATAATTTAGAAAATAATCATAGCCTCCCTAAAGCAGCTTGGTACAACGAATAAAATGAAATGAACTACAAATCACAATAAGGTTCCATAAGAATTCAGTACTTCTGAAGGTCTTTCAAATTCTGAGAGACACATTTAATTTCTGCCAGTTCTGCTTAAAGTCAAGTTATTTAGCATAAACCTTCTAAAATAGAAACATACTCAACTCAGTTTCAGTAAACCCACCATTGAGAATCAATGTTTCCAAAAATAGAGTGACCTGGGGCTCAAGGACTAAAGCCTAGAATTACTAGTCTCCAAATTCCTGTTCATGATGCAGACCTGATATTACAAACTTTCCAATTCAACAGCAAAAACTATTATTTATCAGTACTTTTCCAGTTGACTTTTTAAAGCCGTCATTTGTTGGCAAATGCCTTTACAAACTGCTTAGTAAATTGTACTAGTGAACACCTTGAACTCTGTAAACTACTTTAAACAGCTTTTCTTCCTAGTAACGTATATATCCTGGCATTGAAATAGGACCTAGAGTAATTGCAAAGATTAGCTAGATTTCTCAGTATCTTCCCGTATGGGTGCTGCTGAGGATCAATGCTTCTGTTCTCTCTCTCACCTACAGAACTGGGACAGAACCATGTAAGGAAGGGCCTTGCACATTCTGCCACCAAACCACACCCCTAGTTCCTGCTTCCATTATCTCCAGGACCCAGAGTCTAAGCAGTACGCTCAGAACAGAATGGTACAGAGAGAGCTAAAATAATCACAGGCCTGAGAGGTCTGTGCTTCAGTCAACAAATGAGCCACTAGAATAGATGAAGGTGAGAAGGGCTAAGTGAAACAAATACTAAAACAGGACTTTATTCTTTTAAGCATAAAGAATACTTTGAAGGAAAGAAAGCAACCAAGTAAAAATGGCTCCCAACTCCCACTGGTCTAGCACTGTGTCTGCATAGCAGCTTAGGTAGTGAGGCCTCGGTACCAGGACCATCAGCACCACTGACATGATGCACCACACGCTCCTGGCGGCACTCCTTCCTTCCCTCCCTCCCTCCTTCCTTCTTCTCCGAGGGCCCTGCTTGTCTAAGGACACTTACTTCAACAGGGCTCAAGGCCCGGTGTTGATCAGAATAAACCAGCTGACCAACAAGCTCATGAATGGACACATGCTCCAAGACTTCCCTGACTAGGAATCCTTTGCTTTGAGCCTGGCACACGGGAATTGAGCAGACAGTGGTGAGGGGCCATAGTACCCCAAGTCTGAACTGGGGTCCAAAGCCCCTCATCTTCCTAGGAGTGTATAAACTTTCCAGCTTGAGACACCAACACCACATTCAAGGCGTGAAGAAGAGAGAATGCTGGTAAACCAGGAGCAACCTAGTTTCTATAAAGGAAAAACTCACATGAATCTACACAAACCACAGGCATGTGTAAGTAGAATTATTTTGAAAAAGGTGGATTTGGAGAGCCTTTAAAGTGTTTTACATTTGAATACTTGATGGGGAAATGTCATTCTGTAGGCTGGAAATATGTATTGCTCTGGTTGGTTGATAAATAAAGCCATTTGGCCTATGGCAAGGCATTTTAGAGGCAGGCAGGAAATTCAAAGAGAATTCTAGGAAGAGGAAAGCTGAGTCAGCAGACGCCAGCCTGCCGTCCAGGGAGCAGCATGTAATGACGAACAGAGGGAAAGCCATGGAATGCATGGCGACATACAGATTAACAGAAATGGGCTGAGTTTAAGTGTAAGAGGTAGTCAGTGGTTAGCCTGAGCTAATGGCCGAGCAGTTTTAATTAATATAAGCTTCTGAGTGATTATTTTATAAGTGGCTGTGGATCCGTGGGGCTGGGCAAGACTGGAGAAAACTTCAGCTACAAATACTGGATAACAAGTGTATACTACTCAAAATCAAAATGAAATGCTTTTTGGTTTCAACACAAACTGTTAAGAAACTTGTTAATGTTGCACCATGGTTACAAAACATGAAATAGATTTGATCTGTAAGAAGATATTACTTACAAATTTGGTTTTGCTAATGTTCCTTCTCTTGGCCCACAGAATGAAGTAATTAATGGTTTTTCTCTTCCCCACAGCATAAACTTACTCCCGTGCTAACCACACACGACTAAGGAAGCAGTGCCGCAGGGCTGAGTAGGGCACCTGACACAATCGTGATCTACGCACAGAGGAACGACAACACTTTAAACTCCGCATGAGGACTGCTCTGGCAGGGACACAAGTCAGTTAATCTGCTGTATTTGATGCACCTACAAGTGACTTTAATAGACAATGACATTGAAATTTCATCGTAAAAGCCCCGACCGCTGAACCTCTGTCTCACCAGTGATGCTGATAGTTCAGTAGCATACTTTTTTTCAAGAAGTCTAACTTTTGTTTGTCTTCAGCCTTCTCCGTATGGTATGTTTTTGTGCAAACAAGCTTGCAGGTTTCCATCTTATTAAATGTGAACTGTACATAAAGAAAGAAGTAGTATATTAACAAAAATTATCCAAAAAGATACAGGTTTTTCCTAAGACAAGAGAATTTCTTAAGTCATCAATACTGGCGATAAACATCTAAAATCCACTACAGCTCACTCAATTACACTGAAACTTCAATCTGCCTCTCCATAAAGTTAAGTCTGCAACTTTTCTAAAGTTAAGTCTGCAACTTTTCTTATCACAAGTTTTTCTTTCATGTTCTGACGATCTAGAAGAAAAAGGTAGAACAGTTTCCCCATAGGCACATTCTAAACTTCTGGAGCTGACAGCTTCTAGTAACAAGGACCCAAGGTTTCTATGCTGGCGTCCAAGTGGACAGGTAACAATCAAATAAATGTTCGACAGGAGACTCATCAGAGACCACAATGTCATATTTGAACATGTAAAAGCAAAGCAGACATGACCCTTTACACAAGTTTAAAGACTGCTCATTTTCAGAATTCTATTTATAAAAATGATAAAATAAAGATTAGTAATTTTTAAAATCAAATTTAAAAACTATTTAAAAAAATAAACCATAATAATCTGTGATGAAATATTACGTTTCATTTCTAAATAGCCCACTTGACTGCCATTTTTGTTGTTGTTTTTTGAAACAAGGTCTCCCTATGTTACAGTCTGGTCTCACACTGAAGTTCCTCCAATTTTGAGCCCAAAATTTACTTCATGTATATAAATAAACAACATTTGTAGAACATTTTATGATAGGTTCACACTGATTTACTATGAGCCATTTAAGTGTTAATTTTAAAATGTTTTCCTGGGCTGGAGGGTGAGGGGCAGAACACGCTGGCAGAGCACAAGACCAGCAGTGAGCATGAGGCTCTGGTTCACCCTCCAGAACCAAGACCAAAACCAAATATCCTCCTATACAGACTTCTTCGTATTTTTAGAAGCCTGTGACCTATCAACCATATAAATAAACCATAATAATCTGTGATGAAATACTACGTTTCATTTCTAAACAGCCCACATGACTGCCATTTTTGTTGTTTGAAACAAGGTCTTACTATGTTCCAGTCTGGTCTCACACTGAAGCTCCTTCTACTTCCCCCCGCCTCCCAGATGCTGGGGTCTCTGTAGGCGTGCACTACAGCACCTGGCTAGCGGTCTACTTCTGTATGTTATCTACTAACACCCCACACCAGCTGCCGTCCGTCAGCTGATGGCGAATGTTGAAGTGTAGTCCACTGCTGCCACCTGTCAGCCAACAGTTTAATTTTCACCAGCACTACTTCTAAGACAGAGTATTTATACCATTATTTTGAACTTTAAGGTTCATTTTTAGTAAGTGAAAGGTAGTAACACAAAAGCATTCATACTACATAATCAGAGGCACAGATGTCAGAATTAAAGAGACAGACATTACCTCTGCTACCAGTCATACAACAGTCAATCCCACGCCTTAACCTAATGGTGGTAACTGGAGCTAGCTGACCCAATTTCTGTGTTCAACTGTAGAGGAAAGTAAAAAGACCAAAGGAGGGGTAGGGTGTGCATGCGTGCGTTCGTGTGTGCCCACCCCATTTTTGTTTTTTCTGCCTTAGGAAATGAAAATCCCAATCTGTACCCTTTTCCTTAGCTAATTCTCTTTTTTGTGATTTTTGTGTCTATGCTTTGCCTGCACATAGTGCAACCCAAGTATGCAGTGCCCACAGAGGCCAGCAGAGGGTGTCAGATCCCTGAAACTGGAGTTACAACTTTGAACCGCTATGTGGGTGCTAAGAAACTGAACCTCCGTCTTCCAGAAGAGTGTTCTTAATCACTGATCCATCACTCTGAGCCCTCTGGCTCCACTTTCAAAAAACAGGCTGATTCTAAGGGTCTAACTACTCTACCATCTCCTCCCTTCTAACCATCCCTAAGGTCTAAAGTCCTATCTGGATGGCTATAAAATCTCCTAACTACTTCCCAGCTTTTCTCCTTACATCAAGTCTGTTCTCAACATGTCCCCCACAGTGGGTGACTGGTAAGATCCAAGCTTATGCAAAAATCTCCAATTCTGCTCAGATGTGAAGGGCCCAAAGTTTTTGTCATTGTTGTTTCTGATGATGCTAAGGACTGAACCCAGGGTCTCAAGCACTGACCTATGTTTCCTGTATAATGCAGCCCCATCACTCTTTTGCCTTAATCTCCCATACTAGTCTCTGTATCACTCGCTTGCTCAAGTTGTACTGGTTTATTTGGATACCCTGAATACTCCAGGCAAGTGCACACCTGGGGACTGGCATTTGCTTCCTGCCTCTAAAATACTTTCCCTAAGCATTCATGTGGCTTACTCTCTTACTTATTTTTAAGGTCTTTTATTCAAATGTCACCTTCTCAGTGAGGCTTTTTAAATTTACATTTTAAATGTCACCTCTCAGTAAGCCTATTTAAAATTGCAAATTCTCTGTCCACATTCTGTTTTATTTTCAAGAGTTCTTTCCAAGTAATGGACACGACACACTTTAGTTGCCTCCGATCTCCTCCTTGCCATCAAACAGAAGACCTACTGTTATATTCTCCATCTGCAACAGTGCCTGGGGTACACAAAAAGAAGCTAACCAACAAATGCTTAACCCAGAAAACGAATGAGTGCGTGTTCAGTTGTGAAGGAGGCTTTATGACCCATATGTCTTATGCTGTGTTTTTCTGACCTAGACAGAGGTTACAGAAAAGAAGTGGCAAAGCTGAGGAGCGAGGTGGAGTCTCCTCTGCTACTGGTCGTCACTGTTGCTTTTACATGTGCACGCAGATCTCAACACCGATGGCTGGTTTGGAAAGAAAAACTCCACCTCCCAACACCATGTTTTCATATGCCTGAGTCTTCAAGAACCTCTTTCAACTTGGGACTGAAGAATCTAACACTTTTTGGTTTGGGGACAGGACCTTGCTATGTAGCCTAGGATGACCTGGAACTGCCCTTAGCATCCCTACAGGAACATATGCCACCCGCCCTGTTTAACACGGACCTTGTCTAAAGCTCCTGTTGAACATGAAAAATGTTTGGTGCATGTCTCTCTCCATCCTTCTGTTCTACTTTTACCTCATCTCCCGGATAAGGGATTATCACACTTAGGAACAGAGGCAAACTACAGACACTGTTGAGAAACAGAAGGTAACAGATAAAGAGTGACAGAGACAACCTTTTCATGACTAGAAATAAGGCATGCTGCAAGGTGGACAAAAGTCTCCATCCTGTGTCACAACACTAGCTGTGTCAAAGCTCAGTAAGGAAGACCTATCAGTGATACACTACGAAAAGAAGGGTCTTTCTAAACCATGACTTTAAGAAATTACTACTGGGGGCTGGAGGGATGGCTCAGTGGTTAAGGGGACTGGCTGCTCTTCCAGTGGACCAGTTTTGACTCCCAGCACAACACGGCAGCTCACAACAGTCTGGAACTCCAGTTCCAAGGGATCCTTTTGGGAAAAATCAGGCACATTAAGTAGTGCACAGACATACACGCAGGCAAAACACCCACATACTAAAATAAACTTTAAAAAAAAAAGGAAGACAGACATTACTCCTGGGTACAAAACAAAAGAATTGCTCCTTACCTGTGAGGTCTAAGTTATTTGAGACAGTTCTCAAAACAAAAAAGAAACCCCCCCAACTATGACCAAATAATTTTTATTTAATACTAAATACAAACCTTATATGGTGAAGGTTCAATTCTTTCCCCGAATAATACCTGACCAAGATTTTCAGATGGGCGTTTTCCTTCTGATGCTTGGCAAAAATCAAACCTAAGGAAAGAGCATTAACATTTAAGCAGACAAGAAACCGTGAGGGAAGACCCACTGGACGGTCTTGAGAGAGTCTTATTTTAGCAGCTCCTTCAATGAAGAGTGCCAAGCATCACAGTTCCCATCAGAACCAGAAACTTTCTGTATTATATACATCTAAGGATTTAATAAATTTACACATTGTAGCTTATTCTTGTGAAGTTTAATTATAAAATTATTTATAATATATCCTTACTCTTCAGGCATTTTTTTTCCCCCAGGATTAATTTTTTTTTTTTTTTTTTTTTTTTTTTTTTTTTGAGACCTGGTTTCTCTGTTTAGCCCTGGCTGTCCTGGAACTCTCTCTGTAGACCAGGCTGGCCTTGAACCCAGAGATCTACCTGCCTCTGCCCCCCAAGTGCTGAGATTAAAGGTGTGCCAATGCCTAGCTTGTTGTAACTTCTTTTTTTTTTTTTTTTTTTTTTTTTTTGGTTTTTCGAGACAGGGTTTCTCTGTGTAGCTTTGCGCCTTTTCCTGGAACTCACTTGGTAGTCCAGGCTGGCCTCGAACTCACAGAGATCCGCCTGGCTCTGCCTCCCGAGTGCTGGGATTAAAGGCGTGCGCCACCACCGCCCGGCTTGTTGTAACTTCTTAATCGAAATCTTTCCATAGGATGACATTTCCAGAAAATGTACCAATTTATATCTACCTCACCCAGGTATGGTGACCACCCATTCCTTCACTACGAGAACTCAGAATGGTGAAAAAGAACAGCCAGTCACCATAGGATTCTCTTCTATCATTTCTGTGTATTACAGGCCAGCTTTAGTGATGCTCTGCCCCAATGTGACAGCCCAATTTCAATTTCGATAACGAACTGTAGGGCATTCTGTGTTCACTGTGAATAACGTGGGGAGCAGGTGAAACTAGTACCGTGATAGTGACAGGACAGAAGGTCCCTAAGAGGAAGGAGAAGTTCAAGTGAGGAAACACTTAGGCTATGCTGCCCCAAGCAAAGCTCATCTCCTGGATGGATCAGATCCACTGAGTTTTCCTAACAGAACAGAGTCAAGTAGACATGCTGACTCCTTAACAAACAGACACTAGAAACATCACCAAAGGCTCTGTGAGGCAGGCTGTCAACTCAGGGCTTCTGTACTCCTGTTGTGTATCTACCTTAGACAGAGAGATTCTTATGGAGTAATATTTTTTGTATATGCTTTTCAGCATAGTGAAAATTGTCCTTTAGAACTCTTTAAGCCATGAAGAAAAAAAATTTATGATTTATTTTTATTTTATATACACTAGTGTTTTGCCTGCATGTGAGTCTGTGTGAGGGTGTCAGATGCCCTGGAACTGGAGTTACAGGTAGGTTGTAAGCAGCTATGTGGTTGCTGGGAATTGAATTCAGGTCCTCTGGAAGAGCAGCCAATGCTCTTAACCATGAAGCCATCTCTCTAGCCTGAGCAACAGAGAAATTTTAAGTCCATTAGAATCTAGGAACTATGTAACAACCAATATAGGATACAGTAGTTAAGTGATTATGGAGGATTTATGCAGCATATTTCATAACATAACAAATACCACATCTTAGAAAGCCAGAAAATGGCTCACTGGGTGAAGTATTATGAACAAACCTGACAACCTCATTATAATTAGCTAAGCCCACGTAAAGGTGGACAGAGGCCGGGCGGTGGTGGCACACGCCTTTAATCCCAGCACTCGGTAGGCAAAGGCAGGTGAAATCTCTTGAGTTCGAGGCCAGCCTGGGCTACAGAGTGAGTTCCAGGAAAGGCGCAAAGCTCCACGGAGAAGCCCTGTCTCGAAAAACCAAAATAAGTAAATAAATAAAAAGGTGGACAGAGAGCACAGACCCCACAAATACACCTCATACGTGAGATAATAAGAAACAACAACTTTAAAAATCTGGAAAATAAATCCTTATAAATAAGTAACTGGAAAATAAATGGGCTATTCATAATCCCTACAAGTTACAAAAAAAAAAAAAAAAGACTGAAATGACTGCATATTGTCAGGAGAGATGTGAGAACACTGTTGAGAAAGGTACAAATCAAATACAAGCTTACCCTTGTTTAAAATAGAAGTACATGAGTATGGCTATACACATTCAACTGTTCTGAGAAAAAGATGTCTCAGAGACAAAACAGTGGTTCTTTCTGGGGACAGTGTGAAGCAGAATTCTCTTTTAAAATGTACAGGAGGCAGGATGTGGCAGTACATGTGTTTAGTTCCAGCACCTGGGAGGCAGAGGCAGACAGATCTCTGTTGAATTCTAGGCCAGCCTGATCTACAATGTGAGTTCCAGGACAGCCAGGGCTGTTACACAGAGAAACCCTGTCTCAAAAAAACAAAACAAAACAAAGAAGTATACAGGAGAGGCGGAAGAGATGGCTCAGCTCTTTCTCAGGACCTGGGTTCAAGTCCCAGCACCCACATGGTTGCTTACAACTATCTCTAACTCTAGGTTCCAGAGGATCTGATGCCTTCTGACCAAAACCCAGGCATGTGTGGGGTGCACAGATATTCAGGCAGGAAAAAAACCTATACACATAAATAAAAATTTAAAAAGAAAACAAAATTATGTTGTTGTTTTTTTAGTCAATTAAAAAAGGAAAACTGTTGTTTGGTTGTATCTGTTATGCTGCAAAGCAGCATAAGAAGAACAGCCCATTTTTCCAAGCAGAATCTGTATCTGTGTGTGTGCAAGATGCCACCACATGTGTGCAGGCACCCAGGGCGGCCACAAGAAGTGTGAGATCCTCTGCAGCTGGAGTTCTAGCCAGTTTCCAGCCACCATGTGGGTGCTGGGAACTGAGCTTGGGTCCTCTGGAACAGCATCATGTGCTCTCAACTACTGAGCTACCTCTTTAGCCCCAGAACAACATGTTTCATCTGAAAGTGTTTTTGAGCTGGGTGTGGTGGCGTATTCTTGCAATCCCACCACCTGAGAGGCTGAGATTTGCCAAGAGTCTGAAGCCAGCCAGTGAGCCCTTGTCTCTACCACCTTTACCCAAATCTTCAGGCCCTATGCATTTAGGAAATGAATACAAATTTATTTCTGTAGGAAAATTAAAAGTTCTATATACAAAATTCCAATGCGTCACATAAAAGTTTAAATAAAACCAAGCTGGAGGATCTCTCTTTGGCTGAGGATTTCTAATGGTTAAGAATGTGACTGGCTTCTTTCTGCCTCCCTGATCTCTCACCTTTTACCCCAATATCTGGCTCTGGGATTTTTTTTTTTTTTATTAATAAGACCATTTAGCAATTCATCTTACAGAACCTCTGCAACTGTAATCAAGCCACTTCAATTAAATGTTTCCTTATAAGAAAAAAAAAAACACAAAAAACAAGCAGGAAACTTACGCTGTATATTCATAAGGAAGAACAGATTCCACGGAGTCAAGCCGGTTAACAAACAGCTCTATCTCAGCCTAAAATAAGGAAGCACAGGATTAGAACATGAACCCTGAAGACAGACACAGGTCATGCTAGAACTATTAAACCACTCTCTTATAAATATTCAATTAATGAGTTATATACATTTAAAACATAGCTATATAACTTTTTTTTAATTTTTTTTTTTATTGGTTTTTCGAGACAGGGTTTCTCTTGTGTAGCTTTGCGCCTTTCCTGGAACTCACTTGGTAGCCCAGGCTGGCCTCGAACTCACAGAGATCCGCCTGCCTCTGCCTCCCGAGTGCTGGAATTAAAGGCATGCGCCACCACCGCCCGGCGCTATATAACTTTTATAGATGTGTCTCCAATATTTCTAATGCTTTTTAAATTCTAAATTTTCTAAAATACTAAATAAGGTATTTTAAAAAGTCTGATTTCCAAATTCAGCACTTCCTTCTACAGCACAAAAGTAGTTTCTATTTGTAGGGGATGGAGAGGTGGTTAAGAGGGTGTACTGCTCTTGCAGAGGACCGGAGTTCAGTACCCAGCACCCCAGCCAGGCAGCTCACAGCCGTATCTCCAGCTCTAGAGGACTGGATGCCCTCTTCTAGACTCTCAGAGCGCACACACACACACACACACACACACACACACACACACACACACACACACAATCCTAAATAGAAACAAAATTATCTCTTAGAAAGTAGTTTCTGTTCCAGAACAACCAGTGCAACAAAAGACCTTGTCTCAATAAACAAGCAAGCAAGCAAACAAACAAACATAAAAAAAAAAAAAAAAACTTCCACTGAGCATACACTTTAATCCCAGCACTTGGGAGGCAGAGACAGGTGGATCTGTTGAGTTTGAAGCCAGCCTGGTCTACAGAGCAAGTTCTAGGACAGAGAAACTGTCTCAACACAAAACAAACAAAACAGCAATCTCTCCTTTAAAACACACCACAACCAAGAAATGCTGCTACAGTGGTTCGATTTTTTCAATCAACCACACTGTGAATACAATCCCATGCATATGTGCTCTCTTAAACAGCCAGGAGATGACCACATGGTCTAGAGTTGGAGGACAGTTATGATCAATCTGAGAATGGCACACTACAATTAGTAACAGTGAAGACGTTTACAAGGACCAGATCAATTTTAACACCAAGGAGAGGGAGAAGTGCTGTGGGATGGTCTGTATGGCAAATTACTCTGATTGGTCAATAAATAAAACACTGATTGGCCAGTGGCTAGGCAGGAAGTATAGGCGGGACTGACAGAGAAGAGAAAAGAAAGAACAGGAAGGCAGAAGGAGTCACTGCCAGCTGCTGCCATGAAAAGCATCATGTGAAGACGCCGGTAAGCCACGAGCCACGTGGCAAGGTATAGATTTATGGAAATGGATTAATTTAAGCTATAAGAACAGTTAGCAAGAAGCCTGCCACAGCCATACAGTTTGTATGCAATATAAGTCTCTGTGTTTACTTGGTTGGGGCTGAGCGGCTGTGGGACTGGCAGGTGACAAAGATTTGTCCTGACTGTGGGCAGGGCTGGAAAACTCTAGCTACACAGAAGAGCTAACTCAACTTTTTAGGAAACATGGACTAAAAGGCATCTTTGTACTAAAGCTTTCAAAATGTCTCCTAGATACATATGAAGCTTCCCAGGAAGCCATGTGTGTCCTGAAATACTTTTGGTGCTACACAAAAACGGAAAGAGAGTTAGTGGGGCAAACATCTTCACTAAGACTGAGTGGAGACCGCTGTGGCTTCCTCTGAGACCAAGAGGCAGCCAGTAAAAGCCACACTGCCGTTCTGACCTCACCAGTACTCAACACCTGCTAACACCCCACTCACCAAAAAGCAAAACAAGATACACAATGTGCAATATAACAGGCCAAAAGGGCCGACAAGACAGCTCAGCAGGAAAAACTGCTTGCTGTGTGAGCCTGGCGACCTGAGCTCACTGTCCAGATCAACTCCTGAGACTGTCCCTGAATTCTACATGCTTGCCTCTCCCCCACTAGAAAACCTTAATAACTAAACTAATAATTAAGTACACTGTCATTAGAGGAACAGTAAACAGAGCAGAGCAAAGTATAAATTGTGGGCCAGACTGCCCGGGTTCCAAACCTTGTACAATCACTATTAACTGTGTGATTTGGGTCAAGTTACTTAACATGTCAGTTTCCTCATGGGTGCTCCAGGTTTCTTATCTGCAGAATGGTGGTAATCTTTATCTTGTAGGGCTATGCTAGAGTACTGGTTGCCATTTATAAAGTATCTAAACAGTGTCTAACACAATGCTAAAATACAGACAAAAAGATTGATACTACAAACAGGTAGAGTCTAATAAAATTACTGTGTTCATCTGCTAAACTCCTAAAGACATTATTAGCCTTCGTAAACAGTTTCACAGGCAAACTCTGTACTTCTACTCAAGAAATAGCAACTCAATAGCCACACGGCTCCAGCCACCCAATATGTCTCTTTACATAAAAATATGCCATTGGTCATTTCAGCAAAAAAGATGATGGGACATGACGTTTCAGCACCACAGAATGTTTGAGTAATTAAAGACAAATATATACAACTGCTGTGAAAGCAAAACTTCTAGATGATGGGTTACTTGGTCAAAGGAATTTTCGCTAACATTTTTATGAAGACATACCTGAACACAAATACTCTGACATCTAGTAAAGAAAGAAAGGTCTCTAAAAATCTAATTCAGTTTATCTCTAGATTTCTCTAGACTTATTATATTCCATATAACTTTCTATGTTTTCACTTTCAAAATCTGCAGGCCTACATTGTAATCACATAATACAAGTCAACCGCTATCATTAGGTGTATCCTTTCTCACCCTTTCTTGGGAAGCTAGGCTGCCCAAGGCTTAAATCCTAACTCTGACCCCAGCTGAGTGTCTAGGCAGGTTCCTCTTTCCTGTGTCTATAAGAATGAAAATGATAACCCCATTTTCTAGCAGTTCTTGAGAAGCTTCACCAATGGCAGGTCCAAGGTGAAAGCTAACGGCTTACTACTGTGTAGCAACGTCCAACAGAACTTTAATGATGGAGTGCTCTTCATCTGCACTGTTGGATGCAGCAGTCTCTAGGCCACTTGAAGCTATCGGGCACTTAGAATGTGGTCGGTTATTGTAGCTCAACAAACTGAATTCTTAGCTTGTATATAATGCTAGCTAAATTTAAATAGTCACAGGAGGCCAATGGCTCCTGAATTGGGCAGAAAAGTAATAGAATATCAAGCAGCGTGGTGCCAGTTATATAAATAACCTCTTTGTATATTTAACATTTTTATTCCAGTTACTATAGCCTTTCTGTTCCAGAAAAAACAACTCTCATTTTATTAGTCCATCCCAGGGGTTGCAAACTTTTCCTATAAAGAGACAGAGTAAACAGTTTACGTCCTGTGGTACCCAATGGCTCTATCCCTGTGGTGTAAGAGCAGCCTAAACAACTGGTAACTGAGGATATGCCTGTGGTCCAGTAAGCTGAATGGGCTTAAAAAAAAAATCAGATGTTCATGTAATTTTCAATCATTACTAAATAATATTCTTCTTTCCTCCTCAACCATCTAAAAGCATAAAAACAATCTGTAGCTTGACAGCCTTCTGAGACTAGGCAGTGAGCTGGGTTGGACTTCTAGTTTACCTGTGAGCCTTACTTTTAGACAATGCTGTTCTTCAAGTTTCTGCACCACCATATCCAACTCTCTGTTCCTATTTTCTCATCTCTGGTGTCTTTGAGTCATAACCCTTGAAAACTGAAAGGCTGCAATCTTTCCCATTGCCTATCTTCATCACGCCAGCTGGTTTTCTTGGGACTCTGCTGCACTCATATGTAGCAGGAATCTTAAAAGTTCTTATTAATAAAAACAAACCTGGAGCTAAGTATTGGGGTGAACTGGAAGAACAGAGAGACAGAACAAGCCACAGCTAACCTCACCTGGCCAACTTCTCAGCTGGTCTTTGTAGCTAGAGTTTTCCTACCTTGCCCACAGTCAGGACAAATCTCTCTCACCTGCCAGTCCCACAGCCTCTCAGACCCAACCAAGTAAACACAGAGACTTATATTGCTTACAAACTGTATGGCTGTGGCAGGCTTCTTGCTAACTGTTCTTATATCTTAAATTAATCCATTTCCATAAATCAATACCTTGCCACATGGCTCATGGCTTACTGGCATCTTCACATGCTGCTTGTCATGGAGGCGGCTGGCAGTGACTCCTTCTGCCTTCCTGTTCTTTCTTTTCTCCTCTCTGTTAGTCCTGCCTATACTTCCTGCCTAGCCACTGGCCAATCAGTGTTTTATTTATTGACTAATCAGAGCAACACATTTGCCATACGGAACATCCCACAGCAGGTCTTGTTTCCTCAGACTGGAAGCCTTTGAGTCCTCATCCAGAATGAATCTCAGCTCAACTGCTGCTAGAAGCCTGAAAGCTTAACTAGCCAAATGCCTCTAGTTTGTGGTCCTCACGCCTTATATATCGTTCTGCTTTCTGCCTCACTCCCTGGGATTAAAGGCTCACTTTCTGGGATTAAAGGCGTGAGTCACCATGCTTGGCTGTATCCTTGAACACATGGATTTCTGCCTCTGGAATGCCAGGATTAAAGACGTGTGCTACCACTGCCTATCCTCTATGTTTAATATTGTGGCTGTTCTGTCTCTGACCCCAGATAAGTTTATTAGGGTGCACAATATTTCGGGAAATACAATACCACCTCACACATACACACTTTTAACAGATATGTCATCAAGCAGAACTAGAGCAAAATTCAAGGTTCAAGCACCAAAGTATCCTAGAATTACAGATGCCAATGTTACTTTTCAGTAGCCTCTGTCCCTGTGTATAAATACTCATCTCTCTCCTGTGATACTCAAAACTAAGGGCTCATCCTCAAGTATACATTCTTCTCAAATATTCTTTCTAAACTTGTTCAAGACCAAATTAATTTACTTTATTTAGTCTAAATAAACTTAATGGACTCAATTTTGCTCTCTCATATGACTTGTTTTTTGAACTGGGTCCCATGTAGACCAGATTGGACTTGACCTGCCTGTATAGCCAAGGATGACCTTGAACTTCCTGCTCCCTTCCCAAATGCCGGGATTACGTAGAACATCACGCCAGGCTTCCCATGTAATTTTAAAAAAGCTTCTGAAATTGTAGTCCTATTAGCATTACATTTATAACAGATCTAAAACTACCAATAAGTTAAAACATTTCATGTGTTTTCCTTGCTACAAACACCCTAATTAGCTTCAGATGTCAGCTCTGAAGTCTACAGAAAAATATACCCACCATCCTATAGCTACCCACTCCCTTAAGCTAGCCCATACTTGTCTTTAAATTCCAATTTAAAAGTCTTAGAAATCAAGCTTACTAGCTCCTTCTAAAACATTTTTTTTTTTTTTTTTTTTTTTTTTTTTTGCTGAGTTAGGGTCTCACTATGGAGCCAAGCTGAGCCTGAACTCACGATCCTCCTGTCTCTACCTCCTAAGTACTGATCACAGACAAGTGCCATACACCTGCCTCAGACAGACCTTTCATGACTTCTCTCTTCTTGAAACCATGCTAGCCTTCTGTTTCTATAACTTAGTGTCACTTAAACCAATTGTTCCCATCTCACTGCATCTTACTCTATTGCTCACTAGGCTTCACACCAGTTCTTGTCCTACTCTAGAAAATTATATTCATTTTATTAGTTTTTGCTAAGCTTGCATTTGGCATTTTATCCAATTAAATCTCCATTAAATTTACTTTCTCCATGAACTTTTCCTGATCTAGCAAAGTAGCCTCAAATTGTACACATAGAAAAGGTGTTACAATGCCTCCAGACGGTATGTGTTGGCTCTGCTCTGTGACACACAAAAAGTCTGTAATTACCAAGAGCTTTCCATAAAAATTTCCAACAATAGTGTTTCTCACAAATCTTCCACCTGAAAACGAAGTTCATTTTAACATTACACATAAATAAGGAGCACAAGATCAGTTTGGCAACAGCAAAGCATTAGACTGCTGTGGGGGAAAAGATTAGGGACTGGAGACACGACTCAGGAGCACATGCTCTTCTTCCAGAGGTGCTGATCTGATTCTTCTTTGGGCCTCTGCAGGTACCCATAGCATACCCACACATTAAACAATTAAATTTTAAGATTTTAGGTCTAGTCTCAACAAACGTGATCTTGGGCAATTAATAACCTTGAATGTAGACTAGATGAGGCTATAACAAAAGAAAATGGTACATACAGTAGATGGCCCATAGCCCCATAACTGGTATGCAATTATAAGTTAAATGAATAACTATGTATACTTGTTGTCTGTTAGTTTACAAAAGCTGAACAATCTTGAATTTGGATGAAGATTTACTAGCATACGGGTAACTCCTCGGGCTTCTGCAAGAGGTCCTCTAGCAGTGGAAGTGGCAATGACTACATGCTGGGTGGGCCATTGCTTCTGCACAGCCATTGATCATATCACAGCTACTCAGCTGGGTTTCTTAAACTTTTCTGCTTGTGACTGTAGCTAGGAAAATTTTTACACAGTTCTGAGTAATGGATAAAGAAAATAAGAATACAAATCAAACATTAATTGGCAGAACAATTATTTGGTATAATCATGCCAATTACTGAAAATAAAAGCAAATTTGCATACTCATAAGTAGAGGTGTTTGTCATTTTTTTTTTTTTTTTTTTTTGGTTTTTAGAGACAGGGTTTCTCTGTGTAGCTTTGCGCCTTTCCTGGGACTCACTTGGTAGCCCAGGCTGGCCTCGAACTCACAGAGATCCGCCTGGCTCTGCCTCCCGAGTGCTGGGATTAAAGGCGTGCGCCACCACCGCCCGGCCCAAGGTGTTTGTCATTTTTAACATAAAACAATAAATCATGTTGGCTGGAGAGATGGCTCAGAGGTTAAGAGCACTGGCTGCTCTTCCAGAGGACCCAGGTTCAATTCCCAGCATCTATTCATCGGATTACAACCATCTGCAACTACTACATTTGCATTTGTTAGGGAGAGCTATTGAGTCTCTATGGGGTTTAAATTTCTTATTATTAAAACAGCAAGCACTATAATCAGTGACATTTAGGTAATGGGGATGGGATAGGATGAATATGACCAAATTATATAAAATGAATATGTCATATATATTATAAACAAGTATGAAAAGCCCACTGTGGTTGGGTATGGTGGTGCACACCTTTAATCCTAGTGCTTGGGGGGCAGAGGCAGGCTCTGCGACTTAGAAGCCAGCCTGTTCTTTGCAGCTAGCTCTAAGCCAGCCAGGGCTACAGAGATTCTGTCTCATAAAGAGAGAAGAAAAGCCGACTGTTTTCTGTAAGTAACGTATGCTAATAAAAAAAAAAACATAAAAGTGTTAAAAATCCTTTTTTTCCTTTGAGGCAGGGTCTCATGTATCCCAAGTTGCCCTTGAACTCATTATTTAGCTGAGGATGACCCTGAACTCCTGATCCTGCCTCCACCTCCCAAGTGCTAAAATCCCATGTGTTTGGTGCCACCAAACCTGGCCTTTGATTTTAAGGTCATCATCTTCTGCTCTAAGCATCTTTATTCCCTACTCAAAAGTTAAATCCATCCCTTTAAACAGGGACGGCCAACTCTACGACGAGTGGCCGGAGAGGGCTTCAAAGACTGCTTCTCTTACACCCCACTCTCAAACCGTCTCTGGCTTTGTCACACAAGCACACACACAGCTCAACATCAAAGAGAATCCTACATCACTGAGACAAAGCAAGACTGAGTATAAACTCACACTAAGAAATCTGTATGGCAGAAGTGTGCCAGGAGCCAAGATGCCGAGAACTGACTCTCCCCAAGAAGCAAATCAAGCACTTGAGCACAAGGGCCTTGCTTAACCATGAGTATGCGCTTCAGTAAAATGACCCCAAATGTAAAGGGTGTAGATGTAACCAACCGTCTTATTAAATAAGGAACACAGAACCAATGTAACAGAGAAAGCCAAGAGGTCAGAGCTCAGAGCTAAAATCTTACCCTTCCTCCTGCAAGCTCCTAGCTTCCTGAAAGAGAGCTATTTCCTGTGTGTAAGTCTTTTCATAGTCTTTTGTTCTGCCTTCTCATTGGTTGTAAACCCAAACACGTGACTGCCTCGTCACTATCTGTATGTACAGCCCCCCAGGTCTTAAAGGCGTATGTCTCCAATGCTGGCTGTATCCCTGAACACACAGAGATCTACCTAGCTCTTCTACCAAGCGCTGGGATTAAAGGTGTGTGCCACCACTTCCACACTCTTGCTATGGCTCTAATAGCTCTGACCCCTGGGGAACTTTATTTATTAACATACAATCAGAATCACATTTCAGTACAATTAGAATACCACCACAAAAGGGCACACTGAAGATCCTGCACACGGGACCTATGCAATATCAGCAAATGTTTATCCTCATTTCAGACCTACTCCTGAGAACTCACTTTTAGGAGCTGTGCTGAGAATTGGGCTGCTCTTTTCTAGTACTATGTTTTCAAAACAAACTTATCCAGGAAGGAAAATGGGACCAAATATTTAATCTTTCCTATTAAGTTTGGCCAGGATGACTCTATTTTTGCATTAAAAAAATCTTCTATTAATCCTTGAAAACAAAATTTGCATGGCAAATTTTTTTTTTATCTAACGTAGAGTTCAGGGGTATCTCTTCTAAGTCCATCTTCCCAGTGCATGTTTTTACTTTCTGTTTCAATCAGCCCACCCTGTATGTGACCCCAGCTGTGGTCTGAACTGTGTCACTGCTTTGGACACATGGGTCAAGTTCAAATGCTATGGGTTCCTCTAGGTCCCTGCTCTAGGCTTCTGCTTCCCCCACTGCCATCACGTCAGCTCCACCTAACACCTACAATGAGGAAAGGGCCTCAGGGAAGGGTACAGCTTTGTACAAGGCCCAAAGCAAACAGCCAGGCAGTCACAGAAGGGTCTAAAACAATAGCACAGATAGAAAGGAAAAGGGGAAGGCTACGCTGAGACTGATCTGAGGAAGTCTTTATTCTTATTTTATGTACACTGGTATTTTGCCTGCACATATGTCTGTGTAAGGGTGTCGGATCCCGTGGAACAGCAGGTACACAAGTTGAGCTGCCATGGGGGTGCTGGGAATTGAACCTGGGTCCTCTGGAAGAGCAGCCAGTGCTCTTAACCACCGAGTCATCTCTCCAGCCCCAATTTGAGCAAGTCTTAATGCAGACATAATAAAATAAAAAATCTTAGCAGGAAGTTGTTAAACAGGAACTCACAGTACAATAAAAGGTAGGAGTGTTTTATTGTTCACATTGATCTTTTATTCAGGGCTCTTTCCTTATATCTCTGAAAAATAAAGTTTCAATTTTAGAGTGTATCAAAGAATGGAATATAAATCTGACCTTGGGCAGGTGATGGCATACACTTGTAATCCTAGCATTTGGGAGGTAGAGACAGGAGGATCAGGAGTTCAAGGCCATACATTGGGATTACAAGGTCAACCTGGACTACACAAGATCCGGTCTAAAAACATTCCCAAAAAGAAAAAAAAAATTCCAAATTCTTTATATAGATACACAGCTTTCTGGGGGACTAACACATCAACTCTGGATGTCTTGGCTCCCAGGAGGCAGGGCAGCAAAGCAGGAAAACCCAGGGCACCCAGAGTGGTGAGAGGCTCGAGTGTGGAGTCAGGCAGTCCTGGGCTTATCTGCCTGGCTGAACTCTTACTGCCTCTGTGAACTGGAGACAATTGCTAAATGGTACTGAGCTTCCATTTCTCCTTAAAAACCCCAGAACGGTTATGGAGATTAACTGAGTTACTATGTGCCCAGAACACACAAAAGCTACAAACTGCAGTCACTATCATTAGCAGAGGACATTTAGTAGGCCTGAAAGATAACAAAAGGAAATTTTTTTTACAAGTTTCACCCACAACCTGCTATGGAGATAGAATTTTCTTCTTTCTTTTAATTTTTCTTTTTTTCTTTTTAAGATAAGGTCTCACTATGTAGTTCTGGATGGTCTGGAATTTGCTATGTAGGTACAGTAGGCTGACTGCCTCTGCCTCCCAAATGCTGGTATTAAAGCAGTGCCCCACCATGCCCAGCAGTTTACTTAACAGCCACAGAGAAGGATCCAGTTGCCACAGGAACTAGACAACTTACTGAGAAGCCACGAAGGCAGGTGTCTGCCAGGAAGATTGGGAACAGGTAGTTTAAGGGACTCGGTGTGATAGTACAGGCCAGCAAATTCCTACAGGACCCAGGGTACACGTGTAGGTTTACTTTGCTGTGATGTGGCATACATGCCTGCGACTCTGTTTCATGTACTTAGTTACACACCTTTGGAAGGAAGAACTGGAAGAATGTTTACTGACTGTATAGTGAGTCTTCCCAATGCCAATACACACATTCCCAGGTTTCTAGAAGGTAAGAATCCACACTTTTATTCTAGAGAAAACTACGAGGGTACGACACTAAATAACAGTAAAGGCTAACCACTTGTAACAATAAATACACACATAAACTAATTTTTCTTTCAATACTTCAAAAATCTTCATATTACGTCAGTCAAATGTTAGAGACACTCTGCTCTGTTCAGAGCAACACACAGGCCTGCTTTTTTAAATCTGACTCATTCCATGTTTGAAAGCAACTGCTCCTAAAATAACAGACACAATTTATAAAAAGCTTCTAAAAATAACTATCAAGAAAGGAAGGTTAAAAGTATGACTGAGTAAGGTTTCATTTTATCACGGTTGCTGAACTAATGCATTTGAGTTTTGCTGTTAGCTACTAGGGAGTGGAGTTAAGTCATCTTTCTTCCTTTTTTTTTTTTTTTTTTTTGGTGACAGGGTTTCTCTGTGAAGAGTCCTGGAACTCACTCTGTAGACCAGGCTGGCCTGGAACTCACAGAGATCTGCCTGTCTCTGCCTCCCAAATGCTGAGATTAAAGGTGTGTGTATGTCACCAAGTCCAGCCCCAGGGAAGAAATCCTTACTCTTTCTCCTAAGAATATGATCTCTATATTAGTCAGTAAAAAGGTGTCCAATGTTTCGAGAGCTTGTGCTATTTTAGTTCTTAGGTCTGAACTGACATTAAGGAGCCAAATATTGACAGTTAAAATTGTAAAGGTGAACTGTCACTAATCTTCAATTACTAGCTACTACAATACCACTCACTCCACTTGAGACCTGGTCCAAAGCTAACCAGCACACAGCAGCTAAGTGAGAGAGTCAAAACTTTTATATTAATGGGAACTGTACATTTCACACTGTGCACATCTATTCACTCTGATCATACAGCCACATATCCCTGGATGGAGCAGAGGCTACAGGAGCAGAACCCCATAGTGCATGCCTTCATTGTTATGGTCTTAAAAACTAACAAAACAAGGCACAGAAATGGGAGGAACACCAGACACCTCAACAGCACTCAAAGCTCCATATGAAATGTGTTTCCAGGAATGGGGGTGTAGCTCAGTGGTAGAGCACATGGCTAGTATATTCAAGTCCCTGGGTTCAATCCTTAACACCACAAAAATTAAAAGAAAGTATCTCAGGTATCACCACATAGTTCTTAATGTATAACTAAGCTGAGACCTGGTAACAGCACACTCCTATAATCCCAACAGTAGGGAGGATAAAGCTGAACTATTTTGTACTTGAGATCAGGAGAGCAAAAGACCATTTCAACAACCCAAACCAAAGCAACTGGGAAACAAATATTAATACTGGGATGCCATTCTTGCTGATGACCTGAGTTTGGTTCCTAGTACCCATGTCAGTGGCTCACAACCTATGGTGGTATTTTATTTGTACTGAAATGTGATTTTAATTGTATGTTAATAAATAAAGTTGCCCGGGGGTCAGAGTTATTAGAATCATAGCAAGAGCGTGGCGGTGGTGGCACACGCCTTTAATCCCACAGATCTCTGTGTGTTCAGGGATACAGCCAGCATTGGAGACATACGCCTTTAAGACCTGGAGGGCGGTACTTACAGGCAGTGACGAGGCAGTCATGTGTTTGGGTTTGCAGCCAATGAGAAGGCAGAACAGAAAGACTATGTAAAGACATACACACAGGAAGAAGCTCTCTTTCGGAGAAGTAGGAGCACCGCAGGAGGTAAGATTTTTAGCTCTGAGCTCTAACCTCTTGGCTTTCTCTTTTACATTGGTTCTGTGTTTCGTATTTAATAAGACAGTTGGTTACATCTACAACAACCTTTTGTAACTCGACCTCTAGCGGGATCTGAGCCCTGTCCTTCTCAGGCATGTGCTCGCATGCACACAAAGGCACACTAAAAATAGGGGCTAGAGAGATGACTTAAGACCACTGGCTGCTCTTCTAGAGGACTCAGGTTCTATCCAGCATCCACATGAAGCTAACAAGTGTCTGTAAGTTCAGTTCCAAGATATTCGATGAAGACTCCCTGGGCACATGATACAGATATACATGAAGGCAAAACACTCATACACAGGAATAAAGTTAAAATAAAATTAACATTTAAGAATATACAAATAGGAGCTGGAGAGATGGCTCAGTCATTATGAGCCAGCACTGTTCTTCTAGAGGACCTGAGTTCAATTCCCAGTACCCACCCATCTGGCGGCTACAACCACCTGTAACTTCAGCTCCGGGGATCTGACACATCTGGCCTCCACAGGCACCCATACTCATATGCATCTACACACAGACACACATAATTAAAAGTAGAAATAAATCTTTAAAAAAAAACAGAATGCACAAATAATTCCTGCTAAGTACATTCCAACAAAACTAATTACAACAGAGAAAAACTGAAACTAATCTAAAGCCTGACAAGCATAAATGGTTAAGCAATCCAGACAGCATATTGTTAAGAATAAAATGCTCCCGCCTCTAACAGACACAAGAATGCACACATTATGACTACACAGACATTTAAATGTATGCACATGCAATGGTATTATGCTCAAAAAGAGTAAGCCAGGAAAAATCAGTATTTATGGAGGCTAAGATCATTAACCAGAAACTAGAGGAACATAAATAGGATTTTATGTTCAGTGGACTCCTGTTTCTCTGCTAGAAAATTAAACATAAAACTTTGTTGTTGTTGAGACAAGGTCTCTTTTCATATCCCTGTCTGCTGTGGGATGGTCTGTATGTCAAATAAAACACTGATTGGCCAGTGGCCAGGCAGGAAGTAGGTGGGACAAGGAGAGAGGAGAATTCTGGGAAGCGAAAGGCTGAGGCAGGGAGACACTGCCAGCTGCCGCCATGACCAGCAGCATGTGAAGACACCGGTAAGCCACCAGCCATGTGGCAAGGTATAGATTTATGGAAATGGATTAATTTCCATAAATTAATGGAAGCCTGCCACGGCCATACAGTTTGTAAGCAATATAAGTCTCTGTGTTTACTTGGTTGGGTCTGAGCGGCTGTGGGACTGGCAGGTGAGAGAGATTTGTCCTGACTGTGGGCAAGGCAGGAAAACTCTAGCTACACCCGTCTGTCCTGAAACTCATTATGTAGACCAGGCTGACCTCCAACTCAAGAGATGAGCTTGTCATTAAAGGTGTGCAAGGTGACAAAGTAGCCAAATCCTCAGTCTCTCAAATCCACCCTGAGACAAGGCAGAACGAGGATGTAAAAGTAAAAGACTGACTGCCACATATGTGACCGGAGCTGTACTTGCTTCACTCTGCACTCATCCAGCACAAAGACAGTGCTACCCTATGAAGTCTAAAGTGCCTTCCAAGGGGGGCACATAAGAAGCCAGCATGACTATCCTTGTGTTATAGAGGGGAAGGACCAGAAATAATAGAAACAGTATCCAAGTCCCTTCTGCCCTCCTTAAGAAACATGGGGTAGTGTGGTCTGAACCTTACGTTCTCCTGTCCCAATTCCTGGGTTGAAACATAGAAATGGTACTATGAAGGAAAGCCTTTTAGGGGATGACCAGGTCCTAGGGGCAGAGCTCCCATGAATGGTTTAGTGTCCTCAGAAAATGGCCTGAAGAAGTTCTTCCATTCCTTCCACAACATGAAGACATACCTGCATATAGACCAGGAAGAAAATGAAACCTCACCAGACTCTGAATCTGTGGGCACCTAAATCTTAGATTTCCAGCCTCCCAAACTGTGAAATAAATTTGTTAGGAAGACAAAGGGAAGGAGTATTCACAAACGAGCAGTTACCATCCTGACTGATGTAATAAAAATTTAAACTGTTTACTATGCAGAGTACCTCCCCACTGGGAGAAAAGGGAAGAAGTTTAAGTTCTCCACACAAGCAAGCTGGAGGAGAGGCCAGCAACACACCCTTGTTTCTACTGGCCAATGCGGAGCAGCTGAGAAGATGAAAATCGAACATCCAGAAATATGATGTCTTGCCTACTTTATCCTTACATCTATCAAATTAAAAACCTCAAAGGGCCCGGTAAATTTCCAAAAAGATACTTAAAGACTTTGTGAGAGAAAACAAAATAAAAACCCAGCTTGCAGACCACCTATAAATTCACTCACTCTCATCTCTAGTCTACTATGTCCAACGTCACGTCTCTGCAGCTTCCCCTGAAGACTTCAAGTCACAAGCCTTTCCTCATCTGCTCTTGAGGTATATGTGGACACAATATCAGACTTCATTAATTTCTTTTCCAGTGGTTGCTAGAGGAGCTGGAAATGTTATTTTTCTCTCTGAGGAATTATGAATATAACACACATTCGCTGTTCAGTTAAAGGCTAAGTACTCATTTGTAAAAGCTGGCTACTGGAAAATTACAAGAAAAAATGCAGTGTGCCTGCAAGACTGGACCTCACTTTGGGTCTGGAGGCAGAACTTTCTGCTCTGCGGGGTACCACAGTTAAAGACTGTGGACTGTTAGTCTGGGTCAGTCTTATAGACTGAATCTTGGAGATTCATAGGCTTTTTTTTTTTTTTAAGATTTATTTACTTATTATGTACACAGTGTTCTGTCTGCATGTATGCCTGCAGGGCAGAACTCATTACAGATGGTTGTGAGCCACCATGTAGTTGCTGAGAATTGAACCTAGGACCTTTGGAAGAACAGCCAGTGCTCTTAACCGCTGAGCCATCTCTCCAGCCCCTAAATTCATAGGCATTTTTTACAGATACAGATTTGTTTGTTTCTTTTTAAAACTAGTGTGATTGTAAAAAAAAAAAAAAAAAAGAAAAGAAAAGAAAAGAAAAAAAAAACTAGTGTGATTGTGTCAATACAACACAGGATAGCCGACAAATTTAAATCTAAAGAGAAACAGCAAAATGCAGTGGAAACTTTAATAGCCTCCCTAAAGGTCTAAAACAACCTCAGAGTTCACAACTGCGGTAAAGCTAGCAGTCATAAAATAAACACCAGCTTAAAAAATTTAGTAAATCAGTCTATTTACAGATTGTAAACGTTTTCTGAACTATTATTTGAACTGTTAAAATTAACAGTTTTAAGGAGATCCTCGGTCCTCCAAATGGTTAAGTATTTGTAACTTAACGAAATAAAGGTGTACTGTGATGCTCTACAACTAATAACATGAAAGCCGCTATCAGCTGTAAACTGAAAAACATGTAGGCGAAGTTCTACGAAGCCAACATTTTCAAGATGGGTTCTTTCTTCCGCCGTATGCTCAAGTGTTTAAAACCATCCCGGAGAAACTCACTTGGAGTCTCTTAAATATGTTTATAGAGATTTAAAAATAACATTTAAAGGCCAGGAATTAAGTGTCTCGATAACCAGTCTTACTAACGCAGTTTTTATGAGCGTTAGAATGTGTCACAATCCACAGGTTAAAATCAACTGCAAACCTTGAAGTTACGTATCAAAGTCCTAGAGAGAATGAACTGCGGTGACCAGGAGTTCCAGGAAAGTACAATGAAACGGGAAGCAATGAAAAGAAAAGTTACTGGAAGTTGTCGCTCTGCTGGGAGCGCCCTACGTGGGCAGCGGGTCACCCCGGGGAGCTGCGAGCAGGCCGGCCCGAGGGCGATCCGCTCGCCGCCGGAGTCCCGCCTGGGACGCGTCCCGCCTGGGACGAGCCACCCGGGCGCCCCGTCAACCCTTCCGAACGCAGCCCGGGGGGCGCGGCCCCCGGCCCGCCACAGCTCGGGAATGCGACCCCACCCACGGCTACGCCCCCTCCCGGGCCCGGCTCGCTGCCCCCGCAGGCCAGGCGGCCCGCCGGGCCTCCCCCACCTTGCACTCGTCGCTCTTCTTCTCTTCGGTGCAGAAGTTGACCGGCGCCAGGCCGGGCAGGTAGAAGGCGCTGCCCGGGTGCGGGCCCGGGACCGTCCCCAGCAGGAGCAGCGACAGCAGCAACAGCCGTGGGCCTCGCGCTGGCGGCGACGCGGGCGGCCTGGCGCTCATGCCGGCGGCTGCGAGAGAAGGACGGCCGAGCCGAGGGGGCGACGCGGGAGCAGGGGCGGGGGGCCCGGAGATCACCTGGAGGCCCGAGCGCCGAGCAGGCCGGCTCGCAACGGCTAGTTCCGGTTGCGCCGGGAGACACCGCGGGCCCCGCGACCGAAACCGAAGCGGGCCTCGACGGAGCATGCGCGGCCCCGCGTGCACATGCTCAGTGCGGGCGCCGCCCGCAAGCGCGGCGGGCTGCTTCCGGGCGGGGCGGGGCGGAGGTCCGCGTTCCGGGTTGGCAGCGCTCCGGCCGGATGACTTCCGTCTGCGGGCTTCCGACTCGCGCCGTCCGGCTCCAGGGGCCGCTCTGACCCCTGCGGAATGCCTCGTTTCTCGGTAACTTCCTCGTACACGCTCGTCAGCTCAGGACTGATGAGCCCAGTACTTACTGGTGGGGACCGAGTCGGTGGACGAAGGAAAGTTCCCACATTTTCCCAAGGAGTAAAAAATAATTTGACCATAAAAAGCCGATGGACCCCCTCCGCCCCGGGGAACCTTAGACGCCAATCGAGTTCCTCCCTCGAGTGCATCATTGTGGAGTATTGAACATTAACAGCCCCGCGTGACCGTGACCAGGTTTAAGGAGGGGCAAGTTCAGGACGTGGGTAAATTAGGAAGTCTGGAGTCCCACGGGCCGTCATATACTTGTGGGTGTTCATAGACCTCCCCCGCTGGCCAGGGTGTCAGTGGGGTCCAGCACCCCAGAGGACCCCCGACGGGCCCGGCAGAGCGCTCCGCCTTCGGAGCGCCGCCATCGAGCATCGGGACCCTTGGAGGCCCCTGAGCTCGTCAAGGCAGAAAGGAGACTAGGAAGGACCCAAGAGGGTGCCCCTCTTCCTACAGACCTGTGGAACATAGTCGATCTCCCAGAGGCTCCCATTTTTGTAACACAAGGAGCGGGGAAGTGTGTCCACACACTCACGTTTGGGCCGGGCGGGCATTGACAGCTCCCGCTGCGCAGAGAAGCAGCGGCTGCTGTCCACAGGTGGAAAGGGGGTTCACACCCCATTACTTATTTTTCTGACACTACCAGACTTGACCTTCCCTGGCGCCGCCTCCGCTCCAACCTTGTCGTTACTATTCTTTCTACCCCAGGTAACAGCGCCCTGCCTCAAACCTCGTTCCCTAGAGCGCACATGCTGTGCGCGGGGCCACCCAACCATGGGCTGGGTCCTTTCCGTGGTCTCCAAGCGCAGAACTACGCCCGGGCCACCGTGCTGGTCGTCTCGGCTTCTACTTGTGAGAGGGACAATGTACAGTGTGGGTGTCCCTCAATCCCGCGGGTGCCCCGCGGTATCTACCCTTTCGGGAACTGTATTTATTGGTTCACTGTTTGCCCGGTCTCTGCATCTCCCGCCTCCATAACCCGGGCCTGGAGAACCGAGGACGAAGCGAACTAAACGGACACACGTTCTAGATCTGAATTTAGAACCGCAGACTCTGGGCGCTGAAGCTTGAGGTTTCCCAGATGCATTTCACCCGCCCTCTTTCACAGAGCAAGACCGAGAACGGCCTCCAGGGTGGCCTGGACGACTCGGTACTGCTGAACCCACGGGACCCTAGGTGTTTTCCTCCAGTCCCCGCCACTCTCATACTCTGGGCAAAGTAAACAACAACACCCGGACAAACGGAGTCTGAGAACGAAAACGGCGTCGGGATTGCTGACAGAGGACTCGCCCGGAGCGCAGCGGGGACAGGGCTACGCAGAGCCGGTTCGCCAACGCCCATTTTGACACGTCACCGCGCTTAGCTGCTTTTTAGCTGGTAGACCTCTACTTCCGGATCCGGTCTCTCCTGTATAACGCTCCACCTGTGGTTCCCTAGGTTACCTGATGGCGGGGCGATCCAGGGCTGGGGAGCTCCTGGTTGGTGAGCGCTGATGGGCAGAAACGCGAGAGGAGTGGAGAGTTCTCTTCCAAGCTGGGAAAAAGGGAACTTTCCTCTGCGTTTTCCCCACGGACGGCGACGCTCTTTTCCGCACACTAATGATAACGCTGGCTGGAGCAAAACCTGAGGAATGTGATTTTCCTCTATGCTGCAAACTGCATTTGTCAATTCGGAGAAGCTGAGGAAAGGAAGGGAAGGGGGACTTTTATTAATAATGGATGCGGAGTTTCAGTACGGAATGATGAAAAATGTCTGGGAGGGATGAAGAGGTGGCTGCATAATTCAATATACTATGTCTCTGAGTTTTACACTCAAAATGGTTAAAATGATAAATTTTATTATGCATAGTTTACCATAGTTAAATAAAAAATCCAGAATTCTCCCCCCACACTCTTCTCTATTGAGATATTTTAGACGTCCATTTCTGAGTTTCTCACATGGTATGAATAGAATGACCAGATTTAGCAAATAAATATACAGATAGCCATGTTAAGCGATTTAATTTCAGATGGTCAATGAATAAAATATTACACGGGGCATACTTGTATATTATCTGATCATCCTATTCATGTGTCAAGTGTAAATTATAAGTGCCTTACATTTGAAAAAAAAAGTGTGCATTACACATTATTAGCTATATGTCGGTAAATGAAAGCATCTACAATATTTTTCTAGAATGGGGGAAAATAAACCAAAAGCGGGTTGTCTTTCAATTTCTGCCAGAGAACGTAGTCAATAACAGGTCAGAATATCCTACCCAAGATATGCCATTTCGGGAGAAAGATGGTTCTGGGTTAAAGGCAACAGAAAACTACTGGCACAGGATCGCCTCCTTTTCTGTCTAAGCAGTACAAAGATTTTCCTTTTTAGAAGTAGCAGTGGAGCCAGGTGGGCTACTTGGGAGACTGAGATAAGGATCACAAGTTCAAGACCTGCCTGAGTTGCAGATCCTTGAATTCCGGGAGAGTTTGAGAGACTTAATGAGACTGTGTCTTTAAGACGTTAAAAAAAAAAAAAAAAAAAAAAAAAAAACACAGGGTGGGGTTAATGGTATCTTGCTTGCCTGTGTGTGTGTTAGGTCCTAGTTTCAACCTTTAGAACACACACACACACACACACACACACACACACACACACACCAGTAGCAAGCAGGAGATGAATTATTTGGCCAAGAAAACCAGAACTTCTCCTAACTGGAAAGACTAAAGACAATACCAAGAAAAATCTTCATAATAAACCTTAACAACCAACCCTAATCTATCACATATTTCCTCATTGCTGTTCCAATGTACAGCCTGTGGCTCAAAACCCCTTTTAACTAGTAACTTCTGCTGCTGCTTTTACACAGTAGATATTCTTGTAAAACAACTGCTTCTTTGGTTTTCATTTCTTTTCTGTGAAGCCCCCATACACATAAAAACATGAATAAATATGTCTTCTGTCAAATGACTAATTTTTAGTTGTTGGTTAAAGAAAGTCCATTTTCTATAGTATAACTTGGAAGTAAAACTGGCCTTGGAAAAATAAACTATAAACACTGATCAGACAGGTCATTTTTCAAGTTATGAAATCTTGAATGGGGCAGGACATGGTGGTGCAGGCCTTTAACCCCAGCACTCAGAGGCAGAGGCAGGCGGCTCTCTGTAAGGCTGCCCTGGTCTACACCTGGACTACCTATCTAGACAGACCTTGTCTCAAAACAAACAGACACAGGATGGTCCTAGTGTTAGTCTTGTTTCCAATGCTATGACAGAATTCCCGGGAAAACTGCTTAATGGAGGAAAGATTTATTTTGGTTTATGCCTTTGGGGATTTGTCCATAATCCACTGGCTCCGTTGGGTTTAGTGTGGCAGAGCATCATGGCAGAGGGCATGGTGAAACGGGAGTTCTTCACCTCATGGCAGCAAGGCGGGAGGGAGGGAAGAAAGGAGAGGGAGGAGGAGAGTGGGAAAAGGAGAGGAGAGACATCAGGAAAGGATAACGCTCTCAGAAATATATTCACTGGGACCTACTTCCTCCAAATAGGCCTCACCTCCAAAGGGTTCCACTGCTTCCCACTAATGCTATCACATTAGTCACTCACTCCCTTAAAACAGTTCAGAGCTCTCATTTCCAATTACCTACCTCTCAATCACTGTACCCACCAAATCTTCAACACATGAGCCTTTAAGAAGATGCTTCAAATCCAAACCATAGCAGTTCCCAAATGGACTCTGTAGTGATTTGAATGAGAATGGCCCCCATGGGCTCATATATTTGACTACTTGGTCCCCAGTTAGTGGAACTGTTTGGGAAGGATTAGGAGGTGTGCCCTTGTTGGAAGAGATGTATAGCTAGAGTTTTCCTGCCTTGCCCACAGTCAGGACAAATCTCTCTCACCCGCCAGTCCCACAGCCGCTCAGACCCAACCAAGTAAACACAGAGACTTATATTGTTTACAAACTGTATGGCTGTGGCAGGCTTCTTGCTAACTGTTCTTATAGCTTCAATTAATCCATTTCCACAAATCTATACCTTGCCACATGGCTCGTGGCTTACCAGCATCTTCACATGCTGCTTGTCATGGCAGTGGCTGGCAGTGTCTCCCTTTGCCTTCCTGTTCTTTCTTTTCTCCTCTCTGTTAGTCCTGCCTATACTTCCTGCCTAGCTACTGGCCAATCAGTGTTTTATTTATTGACCAATCAGAGCAACACATTTGCCATACAGAGCATCCCACAGCAGAGATGTGTCACCGAGGGTGGGCTTTGAGGTTTCAAAAGCCCACCCCTTTCCAGTTAGCTCTCCCTCTCTCTGCCTCCTAATCGTGCATAAGGATGTAAGCTCTCAGCCACTTCTCCAGCGCCAGGCCGGCCTGCCTGCCACATGCTCCCCACCAAAATGGTTACTGTGAAATGGTGAGCCCCAAATTAAATGCTTTCTTTTGTAAGTTGCCTTGGACATGGTGTTTGGTCACAGCAATATAAAAGTACCTTGGTGGCTTGTAAGTCAACATGGGACTTACACAGAGGGAATTATCTGTTCAGCATAACCTGGAAAAATGAAAACCACAGGAGCAAACCAAAGTGTCAGGGAGGACAGTGGTGGAGTGCTATGAGGTAGAAGAATATAACTTATCCCTGATACTAATTCTGTTCGCTCTGCTTTGACTCACTGAAATGTCTGTTTAAAATTTAGAATGCTAAATTCAAGCAGCTCGCCTCTCTGAATGTTTTTGTTGTGAACAAGTTTGTTAAAATATTACTTATTTGTGCAGGGTAGTGGTGGAGCACACCTTTAATCCCAGCACTCGGGAGGCAGAGGCAGGTGGAACTCTATGAGTTCAAGGCCAGCCTGGTCTACAGAGTGAGTTCCAGAGCAACCAAGGCTACACAATGAAATTCTGTCTCAGGGGAAAAAATATCACTTACTTATAAACTACTTATAAACAAGTTTATTGAGGTATCATGCAATTCACACATTATAAGTGTTCAGCTCAATGATTTTTACTAAATTTAGTTGTATAGCAGTGGCTGTAATCAGTTTCACGACATTTCCATCACTCCAACAGGATCCTTCATGCTCTTGGACACCTTGTCTTCTTTTTGACACACAGTACCAGGAACCACTAACTTTCTGTCTCTATAAACCTTTCTGGGATTTTCTTTCTTTTAATAAATTGATAAGTTGTCATTGTATTTATCCATCAGTTCCAATGTGTAGCTCAAATAAACTCAGAAGAAGTTTTAGTTGGACTTTCTTTCTTTTGGGACTGCCAACCCCCAAATAATAACATGGAGACTTATTACTAATTTTGAAAGTTTGGCCTTTAGCTTAGGATTGTTCCCAACTGGCTCTTATAACTTAAATTAACCCGTTTCTATCAATCTATGTTCTGCCACGTGGCTTTCTACCTCTCCTTCATTCCGTTTGTCTGACTCCCTCCCTGTCTCCCTGCCTCCTGTGCGAGATTCATCCCCCTGCAGTCCTCTCTCTGGCCAGAAGTCCCACCTAGTCTCTCCTGCCCAGCTATTGGCCATTAAGCTTTTTGTTAAACCAATCACAACAATACGTCTTCACACAGTGTACAAATATCCTGCAATATGTTTTTAGTGTTCGACAAACTCATAGTCTGATTGTCACATGGTCCCCAAAGTCAAGGCACTCCAGACATCTGGAACATCCTGTGGTTCTGTTGATGCAGCTTGCAGACAGAGAGACTCTTGTTTCAGGATTGGAGACTGAGCTGCATGGGCTGGGGGACTACTTTAGGAAACAGAGTTTTCTCTAGATTGGCTCTTGTCACGAAGCAGGTGGAATTCTTAAGAGTTCTGACATTATTATCCATTGCCATACTTACAAGACAAACCATATGCCACTTAAAAATCTATTCCAATCTGAAGTTGAGTGTTGAAATTGAGCCCAAGGCTGCCACTGTGATTGGTTAAAAAACAGCAGCCTACAAGGGATGGTGTCTGTTGATCATTTGTGCTTTGGATAGTGTTGAGAGTTTTGTGTGCTGCTTAGGTATGATTACAGACAGTGTGTTTTGGTCTTGACTCATCAAGGTTAGAGTGACATTGTCTGATGTTCATGCCCTGTGGGATTGGATAGAAGGGAAGAACTTCAAGACCAACTGGCCAATCCAGCTCCTCACAGCAGTAGCTGCATTTCTTTCTCAGCAAGATATTACCCAGGTAGCACCTGGGCAGGAAACTCATCAGATATTCAGTCCTGTGTACTACTAAAACTGATGCCTTTTTCTTTGTACTTTTTGAGGGATAAAGTATGTAGATGAATTCAAGGCCTCACACACCCTGAAAAAATGCTCTACAATTGAGGATCACACCTCAGAAGTCCATGTCTTTTTCTTTCTTTTTCTTTTCTTTCATTCTTTTTTCTTTTTGGTTTGCTGAGGCAGGGTTTCTCTGTGTAGTCCTGGCTGTCCTGTAGACCAAGTTGGCCTTGAAGTAAGGAATCCTCCTGCCTCTGTCTCCCGAGTGCTGGGATTTAAGACATGCACTACTACCACCTGGCCCCATGCCTTTTTCTTGAAGCATCTAAAACCATCAGACCACTGAATTAATGCCAACACTCAATCTCAGACTGGGATCGTGTTACAGATTTTTAAATAATTCATCTTATAAGTGAGGCTGTGAGCAGTAACATCAGTATTCTGTTTGCATCCTCCTGTGACCTTAGGAATCCAATCTTTTAAATGTGCTTCAGCAGTATAACATATAATTAATACAACTCCTGTGCACAAATCAGTCTATTTCAAAATGACCACCAAGAAGAAAACAGCAAGTCATTAGGACAGTCTTATCACAATTACACTGTCAGTGTCAGTAAAAACAACACACTCTACCTCATTGTTCGGCAGAATTACAAATTAGAATTTCACTGACAGAACTATAGAACCAACACAACTAAAATATTTTAAGTATTTGTTTTATTT
This sequence comes from Peromyscus leucopus, assembly GCF_004664715.2. Taxonomy (NCBI): domain Eukaryota; kingdom Metazoa; phylum Chordata; class Mammalia; order Rodentia; family Cricetidae; genus Peromyscus; species Peromyscus leucopus. The sequence continues at coordinate 2,340,179 of NC_051070.1, forward strand.
TTAATTATGTGTACATGGGTATGGATGGGGGTATGCAGATGTGAGTGCAGGTGCCTGAAGATGGCAGAAGAGGGTGTTGAATTCCCTGGAGCTGGAGTTACAGCAGCTGTGAGTGATCCTCTGCAAGGAAGGCAAGTGCTCTTAACACTAGGTCATCTCTCGAGTCCCATAACTAACAACTGAAGGACTGATACACCAAATGTTGACAAGGGCGTAGAACAGAAGCATACACCATGAGTGAGAATGTAACTGTGAATACTGCTAGGGATACAGTTCAATGGTAGGGTGCCTGCCCATCAAGAGGATACACATCTGGAAATTTTGCTTGGCATGCATATTCTACAACTCAGAAATTCTATTCCTCCCTCTAAAAGCTTATTACTTCACCAAAAGATGTATTCATCTAAATAGAACCCAGACGTTCATCTTTAAGGTGGATAAAACACCAGACAGCGAAAGAAGAGATTACTATTAAATAATACAACACACATCAGGCTCGCCACCATTGTTGTACGACAACAAAAACACTCGCAGGCTTATGTAAGGTTCAAAAACAGGCAAACCCAAACTGTGCAGTCACCTTAAAAATGTTTGTATTTACTTACGTGTATGAGTGTATCTGTTCATATCTCTGCATTGGGAACGTGCTACATGTATGCAGGTAAGGGAATTAGACCCCTTGGAGCTGGCATTACAGGCAGTTGTAAGCCACCTGAGATGGGTGCTGGGAACCAAGTGCTCTTAACTGCTGAGCCATTTCTCCAGCCCCAGGAAGTTACTATTTGAATCAGAAAGAGGTAGAAAATAGGAAGGTGGGAGGCCTCAGCTGCTGCATTGTTGGTGATGCTTGTGTCTAGACAGACATCTGCCACTCTGCTCAAAGTGAGTAAGATGCACCTGTCCTAGGGTCTCTATTGCAGTGAAGAGACACCATGACCACAACAACTCTTATAAAGGAAAATATTTAATTGGGACTGGCTTACAGTTCAGAGGTTTAGTCCATTATCAAAGCAGGAAGCATGGTAACGGCAGATACGGTGCTAAAGAGGCAGCTGGGAGTTTCCCATCTGAATCCACAGGCAGCAGGAAGAGACTGCCACACTGAGCCTGGCCTTAGAGTCTGAGACCTCACAGTGACACACTTCCTCCAACAAGGCCACCTCCTAATAGTGATATTTCCTATTGGCCTATTGGGTCATTTTTATTCAAACCACCACACCCTCCCTCCCTCCACATGGGACATGGTGGCGTGCAGGCAGACATGGTGCTGGAGAAGGAGCAGAGTTATACATTTGGATTGGCAGGCAGCAGGGAGAGAGAGAGAGAGAGAGAGAGAGAGAGAGAGAGAGAGAGAGAGAGAGAGACTGGGTCTGGCTTGAGCATTTGAAACTCCAAAGTTCACCCCCAGGAGCACACTTCCTCCAACAAGGCCATATGTACTCTAACAAGGATATATCTCTTAATAGTGCCACTCCCTAATGACCAAGCATTCAAATATATGAGCCTATGGGGGCCATTCCTATTCAAACCACCACAATACCTGAGACCACAGCAATACTAATAGATCCATGTCGTTCTTTTATAACTGATAAGGAAATTTACATGTGTTCATTTCTGTTAGATATGAATGGCATGTGCCATTCACTCATGATCTATGTTTAAGAGAATTGAATACAACATTCTGGATTGTTTTTCTTGGACTCCTGGCTATGACTGTCAGAAGCTTCACTAGAGTAGCTGCACTATATGAATTTCACTGGAATAAAATGCCAAGCACAGTTTTCAGAACAGCATCTACAAAGAGAGGCAAAGACAAAGGGCACATAAACCCGGATGCTATTGCCCAACACAGCAGTGAGGCTCTTTACCACAGCTGCTACAGAGCATCAGCTGAAAGACCCAATGCATACAAGTCCCCAGAAGAAAAACACCTTGGGGTAGGGCTGCAGAGATGCCTCAGGGGTTAAGAGCACTGACGGCTCTTCCAGGAGCCCTGGGTTCAATCCCCAGCACCCACATGGCAGCTCACAACCGTCTGTAATTCCAGCTCTAGGGGACCCAACACCTTCACACAGACACACATTTTTTTAGTTTTTTTTTTTGTTTGTTTGTTTGTTTTGTTTTTTTTAATTTTTAAAAAAGAAAAACACTTCGGAATAATCAGGGAGTAGAATCTTCATAGAAAATCAAATCTCAATTGGGAGATCTAGGGAGATCTATAAAGGGCAACCATAAAACACTTCCATGGAGTCACACACAGCCATGTTTTTCTTGAGCATAATATCTGTGTGGAGTTATTATCACCTCTGCATCTTTTTTTTTTTTTTTTGGTTTTTCGAGACAGGGTTTCTCTGTGTAGCTTTGCGCCTTTCCTGGAACTCACTTGGTAGCCCAGGCTGGCCTCGAACTCACAAAGATCCGCCTGCCTCTGCCTCCTGAGTGCTGGGATTAAAGGCGTGCGCCACCACCGCCCGGCTCACCTCTGCATCTTGCTTACCCTCCACAGCCACCACACAAGACCTAACTTTCCTCCTCTTTCTCTTCCCCTTTTCTTCTTCTTAGTGCTGGGCTGAACTAGACCTTTGAGTTCTTCATTTCCCATCCTCATGCCTACTGACACAAGAGATGGTTTAGATGACGTTTAACCCTTGGGAGGGTTCTGGAGTTCACCGTGTGTGGTGGTTGGAACAGGGATGGCTTCCATGGACTCATATATTTGAATGCTTGGCCACTAGGGAATGTTGCTACTTAAGAGGGGTTAGGAGGTGTGTCACTGGGGGTGGGCTTTGGGGTTTTAGAAGTCCAAGCCAGACCCAGTGGCTCACTCTCTTCCTGCTGCCTTTGAATCTGCATGTAGAACTCTCAGCTACCATATCTACCTGTGTGCTCACATGCTCTCCACCATAACAATAATAAACCAAACCTCTGAAACTGCAAGCGAGACCCAGTTACGGGCTTTCTTTTGTAAGGCCTGCCGTGATCATGGTGTCTCTTCACAGCAACAGAACACTGAACTGAGACACTGGGCCTAAGTACTACCATATGGCTGAGTGGCTGAACAGCACACTGGAAGACAGTGTGCTGATGTTAGGAGCTGACACCCACTTCAGCCACATTCCACTACTGTTGTGGGCCATCAGAACCGAGAGATAAGAGCAGCAATCTCAGTGACTCTTACACTTCAGATAAAGGGGACTGGGCTCCTTTTCAAGTGCTACAAGAAAAAAAAAATGCACAGAAGATAAAAAGAGAAAAAGTATTCAACACACATTCATATAGAGCTTTACTGCAAATAAAAAGTGTATACTTTAAAAAAGACCAATAAGTACGTTTCTAGGATGCCAGGAAAGCAAAGTTAGAGTACTGTGCATGTGGCTCAGCTGGCAGGAGGAGTGTTTGCCTAGCACAGAGGAGGCCCTGAAGTCCGACCCCAGGCACGCACAAACCGGCATGGCGGCTCCCACCTGCAATTCCAGCATTTGACAAGTGGAGGCAGAGGATCGAGGCTCAATGTCATCCTCATCGATGCAGTGAGCTTGAGCCCAGCCTGGGATACTTGAGACTGTGCCTTAAAAAGAGGGGGAAGGGGCTGGAGACATGGCTCAGCAGTTAAGAGCACTGGTTGCTCTTGCAGAGGACCCAGGCTCAATTCCCAGCACCCACGTGGTGTCTCACGGCCCTCTGCAACTCCAGTTCCAAAGGAACAATACTCTTTTCTGGCATTCTTGGGCACCAGGCACACGTGCAGGCAAAACGTGCACGTACATAGAAATGAATATATATTATATATAATGTATATATAAAGTAGATGAATATATATAAAGTAAAGTTACAAAGTCTGGAGAGATGGTTCGGTTCTTGCAGAGGACATGAGTTTGGTTCTCAGAACCCACATCATATAACTCACAAATGCCTGTAACTCTAGTTCCAGGCAGTCTGATGTTCTTTGGCATTTTCAGGCACCTACATGCACATGGTGACATAAACTGACAAGACACACACACCCACATCAACTTAAAAACGTAAAACAAAAAGACAATGGCAATATTCAACCCATTTCATACTCTAACGAGTGCTCCCAGCTTCTGGAGGGTGGTTCACATATTCTTTAAATGCTTTATGAAAGTATAATCTGCAAGAATAATAATTCTAGCTTTCAGGATCTATTCTTGAGAAGTATTTTGAATGTGGAAGAAATCTAGCTCTAAGTATCACTTAAATTCACTTAAATGCCCAACATAGAAATTTGCTGAATAAATACGGTACCACAGCTGGCAATGGAATGGTACTCTGCAGGCATTACAAGTACAGTGAGGAGAACTAATAACATGAGATGTGTTTGAAATAACATTGGAAAATGAAAAACTACATCATAGAAGAGCATGCACATTATGACCCTAGCTTTTGTTCAGATGTTGTCAGGGTTGGAAGTATGGTACAATGATTGAGGACTACCCTAGTGTGTACAAGATTCTGGGCTCCATTCCCAGCTAACACACAAACAGAAAAGCAGTGGAAGATATATACAGGCCAAAATGCTACATAGTGAGACCCTCTCTTTAAAAATAAGTTAAAGACTTGAACAGATGATTTTTTCAAAAAGGGTGTACAGATGGTACGTAAGGTCAAGAGAGGATGATCAGTGTCACTAAATAACAGGAGTGCAAACAAAATCACTGTGAGATACAGAAGAATGTCATAATAACCCACCCGTTCTATAATTTGTATATGCAAATCAAAATAGCTTTAAACCTGATGAGCTACCTTTATGCACTTGTTAGAATGCTGACAACCAAGTGATGACAAGGTTGGAAACACCACGATCTCATGCATTGCTGCAGAGAACGGAAAACAGGATGGTAGTTTCTCACAGAGTTGCATATGCACTTACTATGCGACCTGGTAATCTCACTTTAAACCCCAGAGAAACTAAAACATATGCAGGCACAAAATTTACACCAAAGATATGTGGCAGCTTTACTCATAACCCAAGTGGGAGACAATCAGAATCTCTTTTAAGCTGTAAATAAATTACAGTGTATTAATATAATGCTATTCATTCATATATTCATATAATGCTATATTCGTTGTCTTAGTCTGCTTTCTATTGCTGTTATAAAGACCATGACCAAAAGCAACTTGGAGAGGAAAGGGTTTATTTTACTGTATGGCTTACAGGTTAGACTATCATCAGCAGAAGCCAAGACAGGAACCTGGAGGCCGGAACTGAAGCTGAGACCATGGAGGAATAAGTTACTACATTGTCCCCACGGCTTGCTCAGCCTGATTTCTAATAATCCCAGGACCACATGCTGGGGGGTGCTTCACTCCCAGCTGGCTGGGTCCTCCTCTACCAGTTAGCAATTAAGAACATGCCTCTCAGATTGCTTTCAGACAGTCTGAAGCATTTTCTCAGCGGAGGCTCCTCCTCCCGTTTGACTCTAGCTTGTTATCACGTTGACAACAGCAACCAAACAAAAAACTGCTGGGACATTAGTCAACAATAAAAGGGTCGACCATCACTGCACACCACATCCTGAGATCTCTCAGGTACACTATGGAAAAGAGTGTGGTCCAATCCCAGTCACATGATCTCCCCCCTCCCCCCCTCCCAGGACCTCACCATGTAGTCCTGGCCTGCCTGGAAATCTGTGTAAGCAGGCTGGGTTCAATTTCATAAAGAACTGCCTGCCTCTGCTTCCCAAGTGCCAGGACTAAAGGCGTGCACCACCATAGCTGACAATATGCTAATTCGATAAACTTGAAACTGTCACAAGCAGAGAGCAGATGAGAAGTTCTTGGAATGAGTCCTTCTCTGCCCTGCCAGCCAGCTCCCAAATAATGACCAGAGACTTATTATTAATTATGAAAGCTTGGCCTTTAGCTTGTTTTCAATTAGCTCTTATAACTTAAATTAACCCATACTTTTATTAATCTGCATTCTCCCACATGGCATCATCCATTCTGCATGTCTGACTCACTCTGCGTCTCTTTAGTGCCTAGATTCACCTCCTTCTTCCTCTCTCCATGCCCAGAAGTCCCGCCTATACATCTTGCTTAGTTATTGGCTATTCAGCTCTTTTTTGTTTTGTTTGTTTTGTTTTGAGACAGGGTTTCCCTGTGTAGCTTTGCGCCTTTCCTGGAACTCACTCTGTAGCCCAGGCTGGCCTCGAACTCACAGAGATCTGCCTGACTCTGCCTCCCAAGTGCTGGGATTAAAGGTGTGCACCACCACCACCCCAGCTAAAGCCAAATTTGAAGCAGGCTTCAATTAAATACTGGCCAGGTGGATGGGTTCTGGCTAGCTCCATACGCAGGTTTCAGGGAAATGACCCCAAATGGAGTTTTGCAAGGGCTTAAGAAGGAAAACTCATGATTCATGCATTCCCCATCAGATCCAACCAGAGGCAAGCATATATCCTGACGTATTTCCTGCCTGTGGACCTCCCGCCCACATGGGATCAAGCACATCTGGTGCAGATGGGTCAAATAAACTTGTTTAGGGGAGTGAAAACATGTGGCCGGCTATTTAGCTCTTTAATACACCAATCACAGCAATATATCTTCACACAGTGTACAAATATTCAACACTTGCCCTTTTTTTCTAAATAAAAAGGAAAGGTCTTAACTTTAACATAGTAAAACTATATATATTAAGAACAATTACCAAGCAAGAATTACATTTATAATGTCCATTTATATTTGGCAAATTTGGAGAAATTACTTTATTATCTATCCTACCTTTCTGAGTCAAAAGTTTTGTACCTAAATTACTTTCTATCCTAATTTGTATTATCAACCCAAAACTATCTTTTTAGACCTGAACTTTTTTTTTAGATAAACAACTTAAACTTTTATGTCTGTCAACCTTATAAACTTTATATCTCTTTTGTGAGTTTCTTTTCTGAATTTGGTAACAAGGAAAACTGTAACTATAACTATCTAGTCTTTAACTCCATCAAAGACCCCAGAAAGATATATTACCTGAGTAAACAGAAAATGTGGAGCAAGCAACTTCCAAAACCAGGAAACGACAGAGAGATATGGCAACCTGAACAATCACCCAAAGTTCCTCTGTAACATTGGGGCATCAATCTTCAGCCTGCAGGTCTCGAATATCTGATAGACTTTCTTACGAAGCAGGAATTTTGAAGGATGATCCTACCTTGTCTTGGCAAAGTTTGGCAGTCATTTTCCTTTATGTCCTGCTCATCCAGCTTGGGCAGCAACTGTCACCAGTCAAGGCAAGGGCAGTTTCTTGTCCAAATGGCCAGCTTTTTGGAACTTCTTCAATGCCCACCATCCTTTTTTGAAGTAAATTGGTGCTGCTAGGAGCAGAAATGTCTCACTCTCCTGAAAAGTCTTGGGTTATTAAAACATCCTAAATGCTATATTATGTAGGTTTCTGAAGTGTTTGAAGACTGTCTATATAAAATATATCTCTGTTTGACCTTGAAAACATACCTAACATGGCCACAGATTTGATTGTTAGATGACTACCAATCTGTCTTTCTTTATTATCCTAATAGCTAAGGACTAAAACATTACATTACTTTTTTTGTTTTGTTTTGATTTTTTTAAAGACAGGATTTCTCTATGTAGTTTTGATGCCTGTCCTAGATCTTACTCTGTAGACCAGGCTGGCCTCAAACTCACAGAGACCTACCTGGCTCTACCTCCCAAGTGCTGAAATTAAAAGTGTGCACCACCATCACCCAGCATTACATTATATTTTTAAATGAGCTGCATAGGTACAATACCTTAAACAAAAGTAGAAATACACACACACACACACACACACACACACACACACACGTAAAGTAATAAAAATAACCTCAAATTTGTATCAATATACAAAAATATCTTAAACAAGAATAGAAACAGTATGGGTTTTTTGTCCATTCTCTCTTTTTTTTTATTTTTTTATTAAGAGATCTTCTATTCATTTTACATATCAACCTCAGATTCCCATGTCCTCCCTCCTCCTGTCCCCCAGCCTTCCCCCTGAATCCATCCCCCATCCCCTCCTCCAAGGCAAGGTCTCTCCTAGGGAGTCAGCAGAGCCTGGTACATTCAGTTGAGGCAGGTCCAAGCCCCTCTTCCCTGCACCTAGGCTGAGCAAAGTGTCTTGCCATAGGCACTGGGTTCCAAAAAGCCAGCTCATGGAGTCCCATGGCCTGGGGGCTCCCTAACCAGTTCAAGCTAAACAACTGTCTCACTTATCCAGAGGACCTAGTCCAGTACCATGGGGGCTCCTCAGCTATTGGTCCACAGTTCATGTGTTTCTACTAGTTTGGCTAGTTGTCTCGGTGCTTTTTCCAATCATGGTCTCGTTATCTCTTGCTCATGGAATCCCTCTTCTCTCTCGTCGATTGGACTCCTGGAGCTCTGCCTGGCACCTGGCTGTGGATCTCGGTATCTGCTTTCGTCTCTGGATGAGGGTTCTATCATGACAGTTAGGGTGTTCAGTCATCCGATCACCAGAGTAGGTCAGCTCAGGCACTCTCTCGACCATTGCCAGTAGTCTATGGTGGAGTCATCTTTGTGGATTCCTAGGAACCTCCCTAGCACTCTGCTTCTCCCTATTCCCATGGTGCCTTCATTTATCATGGTATCTCTTTCCTTGTTCTCCCACTCGGTTCCTGATCCAGCTTGAACCTCCCACTCCCCTAAGCTCTCTTTCCCCCTGACCCTTGCCCTCCATTACCCCACCACCACCACACACACCCAGTTTGCTCATGTAGATCTCATCCATTTCTCCATTGCTGGTGATCCCTGTGTCTTTCCTAGGGTCCTCCTTACTAGCTAGCCTCCCTGGAGTTGTGAGTTGCAGTCTGTTATCCTTTGCTTTACATCTTGTAGCCATATATGAGTGAGTACATACCATGTTTGTCTCTCTGAGTCTGGGTTACCTCACTCAGGATGATATTTTCTAGTTCCATCCATTTGCCTACAAACCTCATGTGTTATTGTTTTTCTCTGCTGGGTAGTACTCCATTGTGTATATGTACCACATTTTCTTCATCCATTCTTCAGTTGAGGGGCATCTATGTAGCTTGAGTTTTCCGCCTTGCCCACAGTCAGAACAAATCTTTGTCACCCGCCAGTCCCACAGCCACTCAGACCCAACCAAGTAAACACAGAGACTTATATAGCTTACAAACTGTATGGCCGTGGCAGGCTTCTTGCTAACTGTGCTTATAGCTTAAAGCAACCCATTCTTGCTAACTTTTCTTATATCTTTAAGTAACCCATTTCTAGAAATCTATATCTTGCCACGTGGCTGGTGGCTTATCGGCGTCTTCACATGCTGCTGGTCATGGTGGCGGCTGCAGCGTCTCCTTCTGCCTTTCTGTCCTTTTATTTCTCCTCTCTGTTAGTCCCGCCTATCTTTCCTGCCTAGCCACGGCCGATCAGGTTTTATTTATTGACCAATCAGAGCAACTTGACATACAGACCATCCCCCAGCACAGCCAAGTGCAGACCATCTCAAACACCTGCACTCAGGCCCATGGTCCTAATCATCCTCTATACGGACCTGCTGGGTAACGTCACAAAGAACCCAAGAAGGGCTCCCACAGGACATACAAATCATCCCACAGCACATCTAGGTTGTTTTGAAAATCTTAAAAGCTGAGTTCCAGAGTGAGGTAGCTGTATGCTATCATGTGGGGGAAAACTAGCCATCATTATTTTATTAATCATGCAGGTTTTTGAAAAAGAGTTTTTTTTTTTTTTTTTTAGTAAAACCGAAATTTATTATAAGCCACAGTCATCCTAGGGACCTCCATGCTATATATATAGCATCCATGGTTCTATGGGTTGTGGTCTGATTGTTCTTTATTTTATATCTAGAATCCACTTATGAGTGAGTACATACCATGACTGTCTTTCTGGGTTTGGGTTACCTCACTCAGGATGATTTTTTCTAGTTCCATCCATTTGCCTGCAAATTTCATGCTTTCATTGTTTTTCTCTGCTGAGTAGTACTCCATTGTGTATATGTACCACATTTTTTTCATCCATTCTTCCGTTGACGGGCATCCAGGTTGTTTCCAGGTTCTGGCTATTACAAATAGTGCTGCTATGAACATAGCTGAGCATGTATCTTTATGGTATGAATCAGCATTCCTTGGGTATATGCCCAAGAGTGGGATGGCTGGGTCTTGAGGTAGTTTGATTCCTAATTTTCTGAGAAACCGCCATACTGATTTCCACAGTGGTTGTACAAGTTTACATTCCCACCAACAGTGGAGGAGTGTTCCCTTTGCTCCACATCCTCTCCAACATTGACTGTCATTGGTGTTTTTGATCGTAGCCATTCTGACAGGTGTAAGGTGGTATCTTAGAGTCGTTTTGATTTGCATTTCTCTGATGATTAAGGATGTTGAGCATTTCTTTAAATGTCTTTCAGCCATTTGTGATTCTTGTTTTGTGAATTCTCTGTTTAGCTCTTTAGCCCATTTATTAATTGGACTGTTCAGTATTTTGATGTCTAGTTTCTTGAGTTCTTTATATACTGTGGAGATCAATCCTCTGTCAGATGTGGGGTTGGTGAAGATCTTTTCCCATTCTGTTGACTGTCTTTTTGTCTTATTGACTGTGTCTTTTGCCCTGCAAAAGCTTCTCAATTTCGAGAGGTCCCATTTATTAATTGTTGTGCTCAGGGTCTGTGCTGTTGGTGTTTTATTTAGGAAATGGTCTCCGGTGCCAATGCGTTCAAGGGTGCTTCCTACTTTCTTTTCTATTAAGTTTAGTGTAACTGGATTTATGTTCAGGTCTTTGATCCACTTGGACTTGAGTTTTGTGCATGGTGACAGATATGGATCTATTTGTAATCTTTTACATATTGACATGCAGTTATGCCAGCACCATTTGTTGAAGATACTTTCTTTGTTCCATTGTATAGTTTTAGCTCCTTTGTCAAAAACCAGGTGTTCATATGTGCATGGATTAATGTCAGGGTCTTCAATTCAATTCCATTGGTCCGTATGTCGGTTTTTATACCAGTACCAAGCTGTTTTTATTACTATAGCTCTATAGTAGAGTTTGAGGTCAGGGATGGTGATGCCTCCAAAGGTTGCTTTATTGTATAGAATTCTTTTAGCTATCCTGGGTCTTTTGTTTTTCCATATGAAGTTGAGTATTTTTCTTTCCAAGTCTGTGAAGAATTGTGTTGGTATTTTGATGGGGATTGCATTGAATCTGTAGGTTGCTTTTGGTAAGATTGCCATTTTTACTATGTTAATCCTACCTATCCATGAGCATGGGAGATCCTTCCATTTTCTGATAATCTTCTTCAATTTCTTTCTTTAGAGATTTAAAGTTCTTGTCAAAAAGGTCCTTCACTTGTTTAGTTAGTGTTATCCCAAGGTGTTTTATATTATTTGTGGCTATTGTAAAGGGTGATGTTTCTCTGACTTCTTTCTCAGTCCTTTTATCATTTGTGTATAGGAGGGCTACTGATTTTTTTGAGTTGATCTTGTATCCTACCACTTTACTGAAGGAGTTTATCAGCTGTAGGAGTTCCCTGGTAGAGTTTTTGGGGTCACTTATGTATACTATCATATCATCTGCAAATAGTGAAAGTTTGATTTCTTCCTTTCCAATTTGTATCCCTTTGATCTCCTTTTGTTGTCTTATTGCTCTAGCTAGAACTTCTAGTACTATATTGAATAAATATGGGGAGAGTGGACAGCCTTGTCTTGTTCCTGAGTTTAGTGGTATCGCTTTGAGTTGAGACTTGGACAAAGGCATTTTTAAGCTGGCCATGGAGGTACTGGCCTTATTTATAATCCCAGCACTCGGGAGGCTAAAGCAAGATCATGAGTTCAAGAGCAGCTATACCATGTAAGCAGACTGTCTCAAAAAAATTATAAATATATATTTAAAAAAGACTGGAAGACAATATGCATGAAAATATTCACAGAGGAGTTTGGGGGGCCTCTGCTGGGGATCAAGTGCAGAGCTTTGTGCATGCTAGGCAAGTGTTCTACCACTCAGCTACACATACAGCCATGACAGAGTTATTTCTGTGCAGTCAAATAAAGGTGATTTCCTCTCTGATGAAAAATAATGAACATAACCTTCCCATGTAAAGATATTTTATACAGATAGCTAATATGCATGCCTTTTTGTATATGTGCACATGCAAGTATATCTTGTCATAGGAAACTTGAGTGATGCCTGGGATTTTATCCATTCAGCTTTTCCAAACAATAGCGTATCTCTGCATTATTGAAAAAATACCTTCTGGGAAGGTTGTTCCTTTTACAGTAATAAGGACCACAGAGCTATCACCTCTGGACATCTCGTGCTTTGCTACGGGCCAGAGTGCAGAGGACACCAGTCCTGACTACCACTGGGGTTGTCATTAGCATCCATTACCGCGCAGGCGTGACGACGCAATGGAACACTAAGTACCTGCTTCGCTTCCTCTCGGCCCCACGTGGAGTTAACACTCTCATCAACTATGAAGCACCAGGAGGCTGTCAGAGGCCACAGTGGCAATGGCCTATTTGATTTCACTTGGTGAACGAAATCAAAGTTATGCTAGATGCAATAGACAAACTGTTGTACTCGGAGACCTAGAGGGAAGCACTTAAGCCATATTTATCGGGCTTATTTCACTATTACTTCAGCTTTCATGACTGAAGTCTGAGATTCTGGGGGTAAACCTCTCCTGGAGAACAGCTACCCCGGCTACCACTCACTTTCAGGGTCCCAGCCTCCTCCTGTTCCAGTCAGGACCACCAGCAGAAAGGGAGACCACAGGGATTGGACAGGCCGATGATGCTTTCAACAGAAGCACAGTTAATAGCAGACCTCAGACTACAATTTGGCAGTTTGGTGGTGAGCAACTAGTCTGTGCTCCGGAGGGCAAAGCTATTATCACATGAGGCTCTGAGATGGGGATTGCCTTGGTTCTCAGTAACAGTTCTGGAACTCAAAATGAAAGCAAACAGTTTCATGTGCTGACCTCCACCGTTACCCAAACAGATACATATGTAAATGCACAGAAAGTGGAACAAACACTAGTGAAAACAGTTAAGACTGGAGGCAGGGAGTCCTAAGTTCGTCAGAAATCTTAAGTTTTTTATTTAATTTTTAAAATTACATCCATGTGTAATGTAGGGGTTGGGCACACGGGCCCCTGACCGGTTTGTAGAGCTCAAAGGACAACTTGCAGGAGTCAGTTCTCTTCTTCCATCATGTGAGTTCTAGGGCTGGTGACGGAACTCATCAGGCTTGCTGGCGGTTACCTCCACCCACCAAGCTGTCGGCTGCCTGCGGTGGCTTGGGCCGCCCGGGCTGGGTGTTTATAAACACCGGTGTATGTGGCTCACCATTCTTGCACCTGGGAGGTCCAGAACAGGTGTCAGGCACCTGTGCAGGGTCTCCATGTTCTGCTATATCATGACAGAAGAGAAAGAAAATGAGACAGGGAAGGAAGAGAGGGGTCCACTCCCCCAGTATAACCCACGCCAGGCATAAAGGACAGAGGTCTTGTGAGTCAATGGCCCCTTAAACAGTCTACCTCTTAATTCTGTTACAAAAGCAACTCCTTTTCAGCATGTGCTAGTGGAGACACTAAAGCCGTAACATATTCCAACAGATTTTACAGGGGTCCCAGGGTGCGGGTACATGCGGTTTATGGAGCCACTGTCCTTAAGAAACAAACTCGTGAAGGCGGAGAAGTGGGACACAAAGTCCAGCGAGTAGGTGGTCTCCGACAAAGCCCAGCGACAACCTTTGTCTTAGTTACTTTTCTATCGCTGTGACGAGACACCATGACCAGGACAACCTAGAGACTACTTGGGGTTTACAGTTTCCGAGGGGTGGAGTCCATGAAAGGGAGCATGGCGGCAGGGAGGGAGGCCTGCACTGGAGCAGAAGCTGAGAGTTCATGTCTGCATCTACAAACAGGAAGAAGCCGAGAACACACTGGAAATGGCTCGATCTTCTGAAACCTCCAAGCCCACCTTCAGTGACCTCCTCCAACAAGGCCACACCTCCTACTCCTTCCCAAACAGTCTCATTACATGGAGACCAAATGCCCAAAAATATGAGCCTATGGGGGCCATTCTCATTCAAACCACCACAACAAGGTGGTATGTGCCTTTAATCCCAGCACTTGGAAGGCTGAGGCAGGTGGATCTCTGTGTTTGAGGTCAGCCTCGTCTACCTAGTGAGTTCCAGGGCAGCCAGAGCGACACAGTGAGGCACTGTCTTAAAAAACAAACGCACAAAACAGAAGGAGCAGCTCCCTAGGAAGAGCACTGCACGGGAAGGCAGCTTGAGATTTGAGGAAGCAGCACACAGAGATGATGCAGCTGGGTGTGATGGGTAGCGGTGCCCAAACGGCTGTCAGGTGGGATTAATCTGGGGTAGAAAAAGTCCATTCTTCCTGCCGAGTAAATGCAGAGTAGAAACATCTAGAAACAGGAAGAGATCTGGAAAGGAACCCGTGGAGAACCTGGAGACCGGGAGCCAGCTGGGACCAATGCAGGTAGGATATGGATTCAGAGCAATCCCCACCCAGGTCATGTCCAGATTTCAGGTGAAGGATCAGGAGAGGCTACAAGGCTGCCTGAGAAAGAACCTTGCTCAACTTGTGAGTCCTCCAAAGGCAGGTGGCAGCATTTCCTGAGTAGAAAGCACCATAAAGGGACAAGCTTATGCTTCAAGAGCACCTGCTGAGGAGGGGCGAGGTGAAGACACGGTTCGGTGTCTTTGAGGAAGCCGGGCAGGATGGTGGTAAGTCAGCATAACAGAGTTGTTGTTCGAATCCTAAGTGGTCTTATAATAAAAAAAAAAACAAAAAAAAAAAAAAAAAAAAAAAAAAAAAACAACAACAACAACCTCAGAGCCAGATAATGGGGTGGAAGCTGAAAGATCACAGAAGCAGAGCAGCCACAGCCAACCTCACCTCGCCAACGCCTCAGCTGATCCTGTTTTCATGAATCCTCAGACCAAAAGCCTCTAAGTCCTCACCCAAAAGGGTCACAGCTGAACTGCCTTAGTTCCTGTTTCCTCATGCCTTATATACCTTTCTCTACCCTGCTGTCACTTCTTGGGATTAAAGGGGTGTGTGCTTCCCAGTACTGGAGGATTAAAGGTGTATGTGCCACCACTGCCTGACTGTGTTTCCAGTGTGACCTTGAACTCACACTGCCTCCTGAGTGATAGGATTAAGGGTGTGTGTCATGACTGGTCTCTATGTCTAATCTAGTGGCTGGCTCTGTCCTCTGATCCTCAGGCAAGTTTATTAGGGTACACAATATATCACATTTCCCCTTTTTTTGTCTAAAATAATAAAAGAAGGTTATAACTAATACAAGAAAAACTATATACAATAAGTATATACAATATATACAATCAAGAGTTACATTAACAATGTCCAGTCCATAAACATTTGACAAATTCAGAGAAAATACTCCATTATCTATCCTATTTTTGTGAGTCCAAAGTGTTGTACCTAATTCACATTCTATCCTAACTTGTATTACCAACCAAAAATATCTTTCGATATCTTTCAGTCTTATACACTTTACACCTCTTCAATGAGTAACAAGGAAAACTATAACTATCTAATCTTTAACTCCCTCAGAGACCCAAGAAGGAATAACATTACCTAAGTAAACAAAAAGTACAAACAAGTGACTTCCAAAAAAATGTGAGAAATGACAGAAACAGCTGGCTGCCTGGACAGTCACCCAAGATTTCTCTGCAACGTTGGGGTATCCATCTTCGGCCTATAGGCCTAGCATACCTGACAGACTCGTCTGTGAAGCAGGATATTATGAAGGGCCTGTCTTGGCAAGGACCGGCAGTCCTTTGTGTCCCCCTTGTCCATTTGGACAGCATACTGTCAGCAGTTGAGCTAAGGGCATTTTCTTGCCCAGTGTCTAACTTGCCACAAAGAAAGTTAACTCCATGTGGAGTTTCTTCAATGCCTATCATCTTCTCTGAAGTAGATTGGTGCTGCCAGGAGCAGATGTGCTGTGGATATTGTTCTATATAAATAAAACACTGATGGCCAATGACCAGGCAGGAGGTAGGTGGGACAAGGAGAGAGGAGAATTCTGGGAAGCGGAAGGCTAGGGGAGAGACACTGCAGCCACCGCCAGGACAAGCAGCATGTAGAGACTCTGGTAAGCCACCAGCCACGTGGCAAGGTATAGATTTATAAAAATGGGTTAATTTAAGATAAAAGAACAGTTAGCAAGAAGCCTGCCACGGCCATACAGTTTATAAGTGATATAAGCGTCTGAGTGATTATTTTATACGTGGATTGTGGGACTGCGGGGCTTGGGGAACCTGGAGAGAAGCCCTCCAGCTACAAATGGCGCCCAACGGCTCGAGTTTCCACCTTAAACCTGAGAATATTTAATAACCAATTCTAAACAGAGCCAAAACCAGGTTCCTGCTTCTTGTCTCATACGGGCAGCTAGATGCGGCAAAACGCAAGTTTGGACACTGGCGGGTTCCTGGCGGGTGCGTTTGACCGGCAGTATGGCGGAAATGAGGCATCTGCCAGCGACAAATTAAGCTGTGTGGTAGATTTAGTCTTTACTAGTATTTAAAAAAAAAAAAAAAAAAAGAGGTTTCTGGGCTACACGCTGCTTTGATAAAAGCTTAGACCCACTATTTCTGAGACTTGATGACTCCCAGAGCTGGCGGAAAACGTACCACTGCCATGTTGGGAAGCTGAAGTGGGCGGAGCCAGCAGCCACACCGCCGTTTCAGGCTTACAATGGTACAGTTTAAAGCAATAGGCTCAAGGCTCAAGGTAATATAAAACATAAGCCACATAAAGATGGCTACCACACAGAGAATCTGGATTATGTTCTCTTTGATATTCATAACTAAACAAAAACATTTGATTACAAAACCTGTTGAGTTATGCCAAAATGTATATTTTAAAGGTACCTTGACTTCAAAATTTGGATATAAGGATATGTTACTTTGGAAAAGAGGTTCTGCTTTTGTTTCCACAGAAAGCCAGAGGCTGTGGACTTGTTCCAGATTAAGATACATCAGGTTTCACCAGCCAAGACCCCCTGAAAGGACTCCGATGACACCATGGCCCAGATGATCCAACATCCAGATCGGTTTCAAGGCAACTGGTTCACACAATACAGCCTCACGGACTACCCCATAGGTCTAAAATTTTCTTTGCATCCCCATAAGATACAGCGCCCCCCTCCAGCAGGAAGTAGTAAGAGATGCTACGCCCAAATTCCCAAATATACCAAACTGGCTTTAGAGGTGGAATTGGCTCACTCCCCCTCTAAACCCAGACATATTGCTTTAAAAAAAAAAAAAATGGTTAAGGGATTCTTGTGTCCCAAATCAGAAGAGCCCTCTGGTGTGGGACAGAGAAAAACCAATATTTTTATTTAAAACAGGTTGATTATAAATGTGATCTCTTTCTGAAAAAGAAAAGGGGATATGATATATAGGAGGATATGGAGATGATAAGATAAAAGGGTAGATTAATGAACCTACTTTTAAAGAACAACTTGTTTAAAATGTTTTACATTGGTATAGATTTTAGTTTATGTTTAAAATGTTTTACATTGGTAAAAATTTTAGTTTATTAATACAAACTTAAAGTTAATTTTGTTATACTGTATATATATATTTCTATTCTTGTTTGAGGTATTATGTTTAACTCATTTAAAATTGTAATGGATGATTAAAAATAGATTAATAATCAGTCATCTATGATAATCATATTTGTAGCCATGTTAGTTAAGTCTTCTAGGTATACATAGATATATTTCAGATAGATAGGTAATCTTCAAACACTTCATAGACCTAGAGAATATGGCATTTAAATAACTTAAAATTCTGTTGATGTGAGACACAATTGCTCCTGGCTGCACCAATTGATCCCGAGAGAATGTTGGGCTTCTAAGACATTTCCATTTGGAAGTTTGTCTTTTTGGCACAAAATGGCCTACTGGGCAAAGAACTGCCCTTGCCTTGACGGCTGACAGTACAAATGCAATGCTGTCCTTTCTGGACAAGCGGGACACAAGGAAAGCGACCACTGTACTCTGCCAAGACAGGGTAAGATGGTCTCTCAGAATTCCTGCTTCTGAAAATGGTCTGTCAGATACTCTAGGCCTGTAGCCAATTTGAATGCACCAACAATGCTGAGAAACATCAGGTGACTGTCCAGGCTGCCAGCTGTCTTGGTCTACTCTTGCAAGATTCCCGAAGTTGCTTGCATCCGTCTACCATTTCTCAGGTACCATTATGTTCCTTCTCAGGTCTTTGATGTGGTTGAAAACTAGATAGTTGTAATTTCCTCAGTTATGATAAAAGATAAGTTAGATATAAAACCTTAAACTCACAAATATAAGATAGATAGGACATCTTCTTTAATATTGTAACTATAATTCTTGCTCGGTAATTGTTTTGTTATATGTAATTTTACCATGTTAAAGTTAAAACTTTCCTTTTTAAAAAAAAGAAAAAAGGGGAAGTGCTGTGGATATTGTTCTATATAAATAAAACACTGATGGCCAATGACCAGGCAGGAGGTAGGTGGGACAAGGAGAGAGGAGAATTCTGGGAAGCGGAAGGCTAGGGGAGAGACACTGCAGCCACCGCCAGGACAAGCAGCATGTAGAGACTCTGGTAAGCCACCAGCCACGTGGCAAGGTATAGATTTATAAAAATGGGTTAATTTAAGATAAAAGAACAGTTAGCAAGAAGCCTGCCACGGCCATACAGTTTATAAGTGATATAAGCGTCTGAGTGATTATTTTATACGTGGATTGTGGGACTGCGGGGCTTGGGGAACCTGGAGAGAAGCCCTCCAGCTACACAGATGTGTCTCATAATCATAAAAAAAGAAAAAAATCTATATGGCCTCGAACTCACAGAGATCCGCCTGGCTCTGCCTCCCGAGTGATGGGATTAAAGGCATGTGCCACCACCAGATGGAGCCAGGCAGATCTCTGTGAGTTCAAGGCCAGTCTGGGCTACAGAGTGAGTTGCAGGAAAGGCGCAAAGCCACACAGAGAAACCCTGTCTCAAAAAACAAAACAAAACAACAAAAAAAAAAAAAAAAACAAAAAAAAAAAAAAAACCATCTTAAATACCATATTCTGTAGATCTCTATCTAAAATACATTTCTGTTTAACCTTGAAAACATACCTAACCTGACTATAAGTTTGATTATAATAGGTGATAAATACTAACTTACATTTCTTTATATCCTAATTAGTTGGTAATATTAACTTTCAAGGACTAACAATTTGTATTACATTGTTAAATGAGCTATATAGGTACAACACCTTGAACAAGATTAGAAATATATGTACAGTATTTTCTAACAAAATTAATTTCAAATATGTATCAATACACAAAGTTTGTATACAATATACAAAAATCCAATCTAATGTAAAATATTTAAAACCAATAGTTGCTTTTAAAAAGTAGATTTAATAATCTACCTTTTATATCTATATTCCTGTTTTTTCCTTTTCAGGGTAGATTCAATAATCTACCCTGTTATCCTATCATATCTTTATCTTTTTTTTTCAGGGTAGATTCAATAATCTACCCTTTATCCATAATTTCCATCATTTCTATCTTTTTTTCAGCATAGATTCAATAATCTACCTTTTATCTTATCATATCTATATCCTCTGTTTTTCTTCTTAGAGCAGATTCAATAATGTACCTTTTATCTTATATCTATATCTTCTTTTTTTCCTTCTTTTTCAAACAAACACCCTAAATCTAATTTCATTTGTTTAGCCTTTTTCCTGACCATTAACAATACAACTTGTAACCAACCATCATAAACAATGACAATTATCCATAACCCACTGAACAACCAAAACCCATCCATCCCACCTTTTGGGAATGTGGACATCGTGTTCTTAAAATTACTTCCTGCTGTCTGGGGTTGAAGGCATCTTTAGGGAATCCTGAAAAAGAAAATGTTTGGGTTAATTGTCAAGTCCCAGGACAGCTAGCTCTATCATTTGTCCAGTCTCTACATAATGGGAAAGTGCAGGGCTTGTCTCAAGTCCTTGCTTGAGTAGTCTGTGAGGCTGGATCATCTCAGTTAGCCATCTCAAAATTGTCCTGAGCAGTTTGTAGTCCAAAGTTGATCTTTGGGTGGTGTTTGTCAGCTTAATGGCATTATCATTATCCTGATGGAATCTTTGTTTTAGGGTCCCATTATCTTTTTGGAGACTTCAAAGTTGCTGTTAGGTGTGGTCATGGTTCACTGCAGAAAATCTTTTTCATGGGACATTTTTTTCTGGATGATTTGTCCTTTTTCTTCAGATGTCTCATTTGTCCACTGTTCTTCAGATTCTTTAGCCTTCATTCTCCTGAAAGACAAAAATAAAACCTTTCCCCAACCCTAACTTTGGGAAGTTTCCAATCTAATCTTTATCAATTTTGATTTATGGTTTCTACTTAAATTTTGTTTTATTTTCTAAAACTGTTCTATCACCCAGAGCAGTATGATTTCTTACAATAGGCATTGGGTTCTTTAATTGCTCTGGGAAGGGGTTTCTTCCATGATAGCAGGAAAGGGATGAACCAAATTTGTCATGGCGGCTTGTGAGAGGCCCCTCAGTGAGTTTCCTGATGGCAAAGGCAAAGGATTCCCTTGTCTGTCCCTTGTTGATCTACATTCATTAGTTCAGTGTTTGCCTTTGCCACACCTTCTGCTTAATCCAGTGAAAGACCCCAGCATACTAGCTTAGCCTAACGCCATTTCGAGTAAGGTCTGAAAAGCACGGGGTGTCTACGGCCGGCCACCTGGCCCCAGAAAAGGGTACTAAAGGTCAGAAAAACAACTTGGAGCCAGACAGCAGGCGTGTCGAGCTCGGGGGAAAAACCACGAGCTGTCCTGAGTTTGAACCTGGCCTCATTTGAATCGTCCAATCAGAACCCTGTAAACCATGCTCCTCGTGCTCCTGTTGCCAGACCCTATAAAAACCCCCCACTCCAGCCCGTCGGCGCGCCAGTCTCTTGAGCCTCTTGAGGGACTGTGTTGCCCCGGGTACCTGTGTTCCTGAATAAAGCCTCTTGCTGTTTGCATCTGACTTATGGTCTTGGTGTGATCTCTGGGCGAGGGTCTCTCCAGAGGGAAGACTATTAATCCAGAAGGGAGGGGCATTCTGTTGGAACTATTCCTTGAAAAAACATTGTTTCTAGGAATGCCCTGTTTACAGTCCCTTTTTAGGTGACCTTGTTTACCACAAGTGAAACATTTGACATTACTATTTTTCTTCAAATCTCTGGAAATCACCTCTCCTAATGAAGTATCATCATGATCATGAGATTCAATATTCATTGTATCTCAGACACATTCCTCCAAGGGTGCTATCTTGCCTTTAACGGCCTAATTATCCTTTTGTATTGTGCATTAACATTTTCAAAAGCCAGAGATTCAGTTATTATCTGTCTAGCTTCTGAATTTGGTATCATTCTATTTACTGCTGAAGTCAGCCTTTGTAAGAAATCAGTGAAGGTTTCTTTTGGGCCCTGTATAACTTTCTTAAGTGACTCAATTTTCTTTCCTACTTCTTCAATTCTGTCCCAAGCATTCAAGGCTGCCATGCAGCATAAAGCCAGGGTGTGGTCATCATATAGAGATTGCCTTCCTACATTAGCATAATCTCGCTCTCCAAGATGTCAATCTTGGGAGATTGTCATACCTCTAGCCCTTCTTTGTTGTTCAATGGTCTTAGCCTCATCTTTCCACCAGGTCCTCCATTGTAATTGGGGACCAGCCTCTAAGACTGCTGTTACCAAATCTCTCCAATCTTGAAGGATAATTCTATTACAAGTTGACCATGAATTTAACATCTACTTCACAAAAGATGAGTGAATGCCATATGAAACTATTGCTTCTTTGAATCTCCTCAAATCTAATATTTACACAGGAGTCCAGTCAGCTCTTACACAGCCTTGAGGATATCTATTACTGGGCAGTTCCTGTAAGGTTACTGGATAGATTAAGGTTGGCTGTTTGAAAGCCTTAGTTAGGCTATTTCTCTGTAACTGTATAATGCAGTGCTGAGATTGGTTCTCCTTTAAATTCTGTTCTAGCTCTGAGTATGTCTACTTAGCAAAGGAGATAGACAGTCATCACTGGATGGGTTGACTAGCCCAATGACTCTATTGAATCATTTTCTGTCTCACTAAAAATGACCTTTGCTCACTTGATGGAAGCAGTGACTAGTAGTGCTGATATGTAGGTAGCACTGCCTGTCCTGGAAACAGCCAACCCAATTCAAAAGGGTGTTTTCAGAAAGCATTTCATATTTTTGTCAGGTTTAAGTGGACTCATTAATGTAGTGTGAGCAACAAACAGTAAGTATGACATTTTACACTCAAGTTCTTCACTATACAACATTTAAAGAATGCTTCTTCAAACATAATACAACTGTCATAAGCACCTACAGTAAAGAGTACTCTGGCCTCACACAGGAAATCACTCTTAGAAGTTTCAAGTCTCTTCATTGCCTTCTTGCAAATGTGGTCCTCACGAAAATGTGCTCAAGTACAGAAAAAACATGGTGACTGCTAAGAAGGCCAGGTGCACTGAGCCCTGGGGTACTTTATAGGTATGGTTTACCGAGTGTCCATGACATCCCAAAGGTACTCTCTGCACTTGATACAAAAACAGTGCTTTTAAAAGCGCTATTTTCTTTCTCCCTGTAATGAATATTCCAGAATAAACTTTGTTATTCAATGCTATAAGTTTTTATTTAGCTAAAGGGTTTTGCTTTGCTGCAGGCTGGCTCTCCCCCTATGCCCCCTCCCCCACCCACCACAAGACACTGTCTCCTGTAGCTCAGGCTGGCCTTAAGTTTACTCAGTAGTGAGCGGAGAATTTCTTTGAACTTCTGATCCACCTGTCTCACCCTCCTGAGTGCTGGTTATGGGCCTGTACCATCTCGCACAGCCTGACTTCCCTTCTGACAGGTTTCAAACTCAGGACAAATGGCTGAGGTGCTTATTTAACATATCAAAGCAGACCTGGCTGCCAGGTCCTTCTGGCATCCCTCAGCCCCCACCCATTACAGGGTCCTGAAACTTCTCCAGCCCATGGGCTGGGCAGCCCTTCCCTATATCATCCAACCATTTTGGTTACCTGCTTTTTTGTCTACTCTCTTTTGGGCCCCTGGCTGCTGCGCCTAGTTCTCCTCTCTCCCCTCTCTCTTCCCCTCCCCCTCTTCACATGGCTCAGGGTCGGGTCCACTCCAGACTCTCCCAGACGTCCCTGCCTCTGGCTGTGCTCTCCCACATATCTATAATAAACTTTCTCTTTCCCCACACCTAGGAGCAGTCACCTCTTTCCTTCTGTGTGGTCTCCAGGATTGACTATTAGAGTTGTGTCTAGGAAAGGGGAGCCTTTTGAACAGTGTCACACAGGTCAGGTGAACAGGCTTGGGTTGACTCACATTAGCCACCCAGATGTCAGAGCCAGTGTTTGCTTGTGGTTAGGAAATCTCCTATTGACTTAGACATTCTGGTTTGGTTTTGTTTTTTCTTCATTCGCCACCTGTTTGCGGGTGGCTTTTATGACTGACGTCAAATTCCTTATTTTACACATTAACTTACATTTCACACTTGATATTTGATGAAGGAAATTGAGCTGTTCTTTCTCTTGATCAAGAGCAGTAGCTCTGAGGGTAAATGGAGCTGTGTGATAATCCAGAGTCAACAGAATCAGTGGAGAAATAAGCTCTGAAAAGGCAGGCAATTACCTAAAATTAGATCAAGCCAAAGCTGCAGTTAGGCAAAT
The DNA here is from genome assembly GCF_004664715.2 of Peromyscus leucopus. NCBI lineage: Eukaryota > Metazoa > Chordata > Mammalia > Rodentia > Cricetidae > Peromyscus > Peromyscus leucopus. Next base: position 2,363,976 of record NC_051070.1, read on the forward strand.
CCAGTTGCTAAACTGCCTCCAGCAAGCCAAGCATGGGATAGTACTATGTTCTAGAAAATTAAAAACAAAAAGCAAAGCTTTTGCAACTGGCAAATGTAGCCAATTTCTAAGGTTTCTAAGCGCCCCCCCCCCTTTCACTTTTCTTGATTACTTTTCCAGTTTGGAAGAGGACATGACAAAGTTTGAGGACAGCTAATTCAGGGCACAGGTAAGGACGACCCAGTTTTAAAAACTGTCCTCCTAAATAAACAGATGTCACGTTAAGATCACTAAATGACATCTGAGAAATCAGTGACTTTATTCCGGGACACAATGGGCAGATACGTTCCCAAAACTAACGATCTGTTCTGGATGCCCTACTTTTCTATCGAAGCTTCGGGAGGGACCTCAGCAGAAAGCTCAAGCATCCTGGGGATGAAGCATCCTGGGGATGAAGCTTCCTGGGGATGAAGTGTCCCCAAGCAAAGGGCAATAAAGCAAACATCTGGAACTAGAGCTCCTATGGGGTGGAGGTCTCGCAGGTTACCGGAAGTCCCTCTTCAGGACTGGGAGATCAGCCCATTTGGAGGACCTTGTCTAGTTATCTGACACCTGTTGGGGAAATTTACGAGACTGGACTCCATGTTTACATACATACTGAAACAGGGCCTCACACAGCCCAGGCCAGTCTTCAGCTTGCTATGTCATCCGGGCTCCCAGGCTGACCCTCGACTAATGACTCTCCTGCATTACACGTTGGCTTCATCCTGACAACTGGACCCTAATGAGATACAATACTTGTGGTGTGTCCTCGGTGGTTTTCTGCTGCTGATAAACACTAACCAAAACCAACTCAGGGAGGAAGGGTTTATTTGGCTTAGCATATCTTGATCACAGCTGGCCATTAAGGGAGGCTGGGGCAAGAATGCACGCGGGAGCAGGACAGAAATCGTGGGGACACAGTGCTCGCCTATTGGTCCCAGCCCCCTGGCTTCCTCCGTTACCTTTCTTATACAGCCCAGGACTGCCTGCCCAGGGGTGGTGCCACCTACTGTGGGCTGGGCCCCACCACATTATTCATGAATCAAGATTCCTCAGATTTGATGGAGGCAATCTCTCAACTGAGATCCCTCTTCCCAGATGACTGGAGCTTTGTCAAATTAGAAAACAAAAACTAACCATCACATAATGCCCCAGCATTGAGGGAAAAGGAAGCAGGAGGACCCATGAGGCTGGGAGGCTTACTGCCTAACAACAACAACAACAACAAAAGCCCACCAGCTCTGGGTTCATTGAGAGACCCTGCCTCAAAGAAAAAAGGCATGGAGTGATACAAGAGGGGACTTGATGCTACCCTCTGACCTCCCTGTGGACTCAGAATGCACACTGGCACACACGAGTGCACATACCCCCCCCCCGCCCCCACACACATAAAAACTGAGTTTTGCTGTGATCACAACTGTGTGACAATCACAGGTATAAATGAACAACGGCCCCATATGGAGGCATCTGGTTTTTGGTGAGGATGTTTAAAACAGCTTACACTAGTTTTGCTTTAGTTTTCTTATAGTTGGAGGAAGGGGTAGAAGTAAGCTGTATTTCTGCAGCATTACAGAGGGTCCCTGAGGTAAGTGAATAAATACCACTTTAGGAAACCAGGCTGGCATTTTCCCACAGGGGTCCAGAATGACCACTTCCTCTGGAGGGCCTGGCCCCATTCTGGGAAATTAATGGAGCTAAGAGCTTTTAGAATTCAAGCAGGTAACCGCTGAGGATGTCCTGTCTGGAGCCAGAACATTATTTGGGTGGGAACAGACAGCCTTAGTTACCAGCTAGGACTGTTGCATTTCTGTACTTAAATAAGTGGGCCAGCTGTAACAGTCCGGTAAGTGGGTAGAAGCCCAGATTAAGGAGGACCTGACGGGAATGAGAGCAGCTTGCAAAGGCGCTGCTTGCTATGACGTATCCCACAGGGGAGTAGCTGCATAAGGGCTGCCATGGCAACAGACACACTTCTGCACACCTTCATGTGTGACCAGCAGAGGACACAGCCCAGAGCTCCCCGGGGCAGGATGGAAGCAGGGCCTGACCACAGCCCCCACTGGGACGTTTGCACAGATGGCAACTTCAGTTCCTCATCCTGTCCCCCCTTCCACTTCTGCCTGCCAGTGGACCCTCTGGCCTTGGGGACAGAGAAAGGATGTGGTACTTTGATATGGGCGGTCTGTTCAATCCCTAAATGCCTTTTAGTATCCGTATTTTACTGCTACACAACACTTGTAGAAACACATGCCTATCCACAGAGGGCAGGATCCAAGACTTCAGAACTCGCTGGTGAGAATGCCAGGCACCCTGAAAACCGAACACAGTATTGCCCTCATTTCAAATGTGAGAAGACCTAAACTCCAAGAGAACGAGCGTTTTCCTCAGGCTGCTAAGTCGTTGCTTTTTTATAAATATATTTTTGGGTCTAGTTTGACTTACTGCATAAACGAGGTACCTGTTTCTAGTTTGTTAAGAATGTGATATAAAGGGCTGGAGAGATGGCTCAGCGGTTAAGAGCACTGACTGCTCTTCCAGAGGTCCTGAGTTCAATTCCCAGCAACCACATGGTGGCTCACAACTGTCTGTAATGAGATCTGGCGCCCTCTTCTGGCCTGCAGGGACACATGCTGTATACATAATAAATAAATCTTTAAATTATATATATATATATATATATATATATATATATATATATATATATATATATATAAAAGAACTTTAAAAAAAGAATGTGATATAAAAATGGGGGCCTGGTAAACAGGAAAGGTTTAAATGAAGATGGGGGAACAGGAAAGGTTTAAATGAAGACGAGGGGGGTGGAGAGTTAACTAAAACTAAGGATATGGGGGAAAGGCTCCTAGAAACCCACTACTTGGCAAGGGATGGTAGCAGACTACTTTAATCTCAGGAAGCAGGAGGCAGAGGCAGGCAGACCTCTGAGTTTGAGGCCAGCCTGGTCTACATAGCATTCTAGGTCAGCCAATGATGCATATTAAGACCTTATCTTAAAAAAAAAAAATCATACGAAGTAGTAGTTTTTTCTCCTTTTAACTAAAATATTTAACTTTAGAAAGGTTTAATGGTAGTATCTTGCATGGGGTGGATAATGCTATTCTCAGAAAACAGGTGTTTAGATGGAAATCCTAGTGCTAGGTGTGATTGACCTCCCTATGAGCTGTCTCCGAGGCCCCCAGTCAGTACAGGCTGGTGTTGCCTTTGGCTTGTGCACCAGAACCAAACGGTAAGACAGACTGCTGGAGATGCCACACACCATGTTTACAGGACATAGACAAATCAAGCTGAAACCAGCCGGAGCTTCTCCGTTGGTTATCTTTGGGAGTGCTGGAAGGTGCGAACAGGCCCTTGGGGGAGAAATGCCGTCAATGATTTCACTCAGCTGGGTTCAAATCCCTGTCCGGGTGCCAGAATAAAGTAGTCTGGGGGAGGCCAGCTCCAGAGAACTGCTCCAGGGTTGTGGAATAGAAGACCTCAGAGTAGCTAGGGCTGTAGGAAACTTTTTTTCCCACTAACAAGAATTTTATTAAGATGGGGAGAGAAGGATAGATGTGATCAGGCCTGCTGAAGGGACACATGTCTTTAGGAAACTTTTTTATCTGAGGGTATTTAGAAGTAAGTTTCTATTTATCTGACAGGTAAATAAAGAAACACACATGCTCTCTGGTGGTAACTTTCTCTTTTACTTCATCTTAAAAAATCCTCTCTGAAAATTTCTCTTACTCTCTTACCTCTTTTGCACAGCTACATCTTTTTTCTATAGCGCCTCATCTTCCTTGTCTCCACACAGTTACAAATCTCTACACAGCCACTGCTATAATCTCATTACACAGCGTTCTTACCACACAGCTGCATCTCCTCCTGCACACAAATATATTTCTATACACAGTTATGCTGTGGGATGGTCTGTATGTCAAATTACTCTGATTGGTCAATAAATAAAACACTGATTGGCCAGTGGCCAGGCAGGAAGTATAGGCGGGACTAACAGAGAATGGAGAGAACAGGAAGGTGGGAGGAGTCACTGCAGCCGCCATCATGACAAGCAGCATGTGAAGATGCCGGTAAGCCACGAGCCACATGGCAAGGTATAGACTTATAGAAATGGATTAATATAAGATATAAGAACAGTTAGCAAGAGGCCTGCCACAGCCATACAGTCTGTAAGCAATATAAGTCTCTGTGTTTACTTGGTTGGGTCTGAGCGGCTATGGGACTGGAGGGTGACAGGGATTTGTCCTGACTGTGGGCAAGGCAGGAAAACTCTAGCTACACAGTTACATCTCTTTTCTTTATAGCTGCATAAGCTCTCTCTTCTACCCAGCTCCCTGTGCACACATCTGCTCTCACAGCACACACACACACACACACACACACACACACACACACACACACACACACACACACTTACTTTCACCTCTGTAAGATGAATCTTAAAAGGTCTTATTAGTAAAAAAAAACAAAAACAAAAAAAAAAACAACCTGGGGCCAGATATTGGGGTAAAAACTGAGAGATCAGGGAAGCAGAAAGAAGTCAGCCAGGTTCTTACTGCTAGAAATCCTCAGCCCAAGAGAGGGCTACTTCCTGTTCACTCACGCCTATATCCTTTCTGCGCCCTGCCATCTCACTTCCTCTCTCTGCCCAGCTACATCACTTTTCTCTTTCCTGCCCAGCTCTATCACTTCCTGTCTGTCTGTACAGACCTCCAGACCTCCATGGCTAACTAGTGCAGGGATTAAAGGCGTGTGCCACCATCCCTGGCTCTGTTCCCAGTGTGGTCTTGAACTCACAGAGGTCTGGATGGATCTCTGCCTCCTGAATGCTAGGATTAAAGGCCTGTGCTACCATTGCCTGACCTTTATAGTGGCTGTCTTTTTCCTTTGATCTTCAGGCAAGCTTTATTGGGGTGCACAAATAAAATACAACTACAAACCTCTGCCCAGCTCTTTACACAGATATACCTCTCTTTCTCTCTTTCTCCTGTCTAGCTACTCATCCTTTCTCCTCAGCTCCCTCTGCACACCCACACGTTATATAAAGCCACGAGAGTGTTAAAGGGTCTCAAGAAGTTATTAAAATATAAAATGGGGATAATACACTCACTGATACAGAATAAGGAAGACGCAGCTGCTGATCCAGTAGCCGAGTCCTGCTGTCCTGCCCAGGGAGCTGAGGACCAACCACAAGCTTCACCACACCACCTGGCACAGTCCTCACCACCCAAGAGAGGGCTCCACTCCTCTCTCTAAGCTCTTAAGGGGTCACATATGCAGACAAAACCATGCCCTGGGGCTTGTACCCCAAAGCCATTGGCTGAATGGAACGAATCCTCATAACACACACACACATTCACACGCTCTCTCAGTCTTCCTACTTGCTTCTCAGACAAACTCTGCCCCATTATATGTTACATTTTCAGGGTCCGACCCATTCTCATAACACATGATAAGTCACACCATTTTTCTCAGGCTAGGGAGGTCGTGCTGACCCACCAGTGAGTAGCGCTTGGCTAAGCATGTAGCTCTAAGTTGGTGAGGGTTCCCAGACAGAAAGTAAACAATTGGCTGAACTTTGAGTCTGCAACATAAACTGAGGCTAGGACTATGTGCAAAAAGTCAATTACTGCAGGGGGTTATGTCTACCAAGGTTGCTTCAGTTCTGACCTTGATTCAGCAACAAACACCTGGAACTTATCCTTGTGTATTCTCTATAGGAGCAGCCAGTCTGTTTTGAATTTGTTCTGAAGTCCAAAATTAGCTGTCTTTGTGAATGAGAATACTGTTACTTTCCTGTATCAGAATTATTATTATTAGAATTACACAGCTTAAACAGAAATCATCTTCCTGACCATCCACAGCAGTCTATGTGCCCAAAGATGTAAAACACACACCAGTGGGCTGTGGCAGGCCCCCACAGCTGCTCTTTTTAGGGAGGTGAGTGGCAGCACAGAGAAAGTTACAGACAGAAAACAACCGGTTTCCAGTCAGTGACCCCACAGACTTTGCCTAGTAGGGCTCCCCAACAGAGTTATTCACCTGAGAGGTCGACTTGTTAAATACTCATTGTCACCTGCTGTATACCCCCACGGCCTCCTGTAGTCTACCCCCTTGAGAAGTTCTGTTTGTATCTCTGTTAAAAAGTCCCATCTATTTCATGTGTATGGATAAAAATGTGTGAACAATGTAGCCACGGTATGCTTGTTTTTTGACTGGTTTTCAATGTCTGAATTTATGTGTCCTGTGTGTGTGTCTTGCTAACAGCACAGTTATGCTCACTAGCTGCTTGGGTTCAGATTTTGTAATGACAGAAAAAGTTATTTTATGCTGTTCTACACTATTATAAAGAAAAACAGCTAAGAAATTGGATATGGTTTAAAATCTGTAAGGCTTGTGACTCAGACAGAAACTGCCCTGAAGAACATCACACGGTCTTCCACTACTCTAAGCACAGCCAGCCATGTGGGCAGGCGCCATCTGGATAAGATCAGAGACAGAGGTCATATGACTTCACCACCATCTTTAGTGAGGGTGACCACATGGTCTGCCATCACCTTACAACGCAGGGGCCGTCACCATCTTAGCTAAGGTTAAAGAGAGAGTCATATGATTTCACCGCCATCTCTAGTGAGAGTGACCACATGGACTGGCCCCGACAGGAGACATTAGGCTGTGGCGAGCCACAAGAATACGATACGGGGAGTCCAGCCGTATATAATAAGCTACACCTTGACTGACCAAGGGTCCTTCAAGTGGGAAGCCATTCATCATGGAATATTTGGTGTTATTCAGCTTTAATAGTCAGTTGCTCCTCGTTATGAATTTCTTGTGCTCATAATTCCCACAGAACATGTATGTGTGAGCATCCTGCTCGGGCCAGTACCTGGATAAGGTCTGTAGGCAGGGCCTTCTGCCTCTGAGCTCCCTGCTCCCTTTTTAGCATTTGATTGGGTATCTGCCTTTTGCAAATTTCCCCTCTAGCTATGGCCAGCCCCAAACAAGGCCCTGAAGGACTAGCAGGGAAGAGAATAGTGGAGTCCATACCTTCCTTGCCTCAGGCCTAGTGGCATTCCAGAGCAACTGACCGAGAACAAAGGAGGTTTTTACATGTCTGGGTGGTGTGAAAGGTGGAACAGGATTCCTGAGAGACAGAACCGCATGGCCAGAGAGAAGAGAGGAAGACAGAGGTTCTGTAGAGGGTAAGGCAGATCTCCTGTAGAGTTTTCTGAGAGCCAGGAGTGAGGAGCCAGGAAGGAGAGATGGAGGACGAAGGAACAGAGGACGAAGATGAGGTCAAAAGCACAGGAGCTTCCTAAAACTACAAGGACAGGAAAAGTGGGCACAGAGAGGAGCTGAGTGTGAGGACGGAGCTGAAGCTGTGTAGATAGAATTTTGTCACAGACGGATGGAGTGAACGGACAAAGAGCTTGGTGTATCTAGACTCGTTCCCCCGCCATTGGTAGTGTCTTTTCTGGGCCCCTGGGAAGAATATTATTAAGTCTGGTACATTAATAATATTTGAGATTATGTCTCAATTTGTTGCTTTTGGATTAGGATAGATTTCTGTGTGATAATTCCTGTCTTGTCCTAAAAACAAGGTTTATAAAAGATAGAATTTAAAACAATGCTGGTTTACTGAGGTATTAAAGTTACACCTCCACGCATTCATGTACAGGGATGTATTTTGCTGAACAGCCAGATTTTATAGCATAAGAGTAAATCCTCAATATTAACTTTAAAAAACACTAAATTGTTTGCAATATTAAAACTTGGTTTTGCCTATGATTATATCTTAGGACCACAACTGAAAATTAGAGACTGAATCTTCTTGCTTTTACCAACATTGGTAAGCTGTAACTAATTGAAAAACTGTATGTCCAGATTTAGCTCATTAGTTAAATAATATTTGTCTAATTCAGATATACCTAACAGATAATTATACCCTGATCCTCAAAAGCTTCAGGGATCTGAGAATATGGCTTTTTAATAAAAAGTTTCTCATAGAGACATGCCAGCCCCTAGCAGTATCCTGTTCCTCCTCCAAGGAACATGGAAGAATTTCCACCTGGAAGCTTGCTTTAAATGTGGCAAAGCCAGACATGCAGCAAAAAACTGCTTTGCACTTTAAGCCAGTGCCAGGACCCTGTCCAGACTAGAAAGTAGGATCCTGGGGGATCAATTGCCTCATATTGCCACATCAGGGTTGGTCAGTCTCCCCAGATTCCTACCCCACAGGAAAGTCTGTCAGATCTGGGGTTGGCAGCTGAAGAAAGGTACTGCCTCTGGACTTCTGTCCCCAGACAACCACGGAGAACCTGGGACAGTTGCCCTGGGTAGCTGGGAATCTGTCTCCCTTCTGCTTATTTATCCTTCTCAGATCTGATGGTGTTAGTGACTAGGGTACTTATAGCTTTGCCAGTTTAACAGCTCTCCCGCACTCCAACCCCAAGGCTACAAGTACCTTGGTAACTCATTAGTTAAGTTCCTGTTAAAAGTACAGACAGGCAGGTGTGCCTCATTCACAGACCTTGTGGTACAGGATAAAATGGTTTCAAATGTAACTTCAGAGGTTCAGAGTTTTAAGACTAATAAATGCAGTTTTCATAAACTGATAAAGCACCGACTACAAACAGTTTTCAAGAGTACTTCAATTCCTGTGGATTTTTAACCCAAAGCCTTTTACTATGACACCAAGAGGTAAATCTGTTCCAGTTGTTTTACAGACACCTGCAGGTTCCTGCACATGTCCACTCCTCTCCTTGTGCCCAGGCCAACACACAGGGGATCCTCCAGATATGCCAGCCCCCGCACCAGCTCTGAGGATACCAGAGTGAGTATCAGTGACAGTCCTCACTCACGAAAAGTTCCATTATCTCTTAACTCTTATTGACACCTTTACAGGTCGGGTGCCCTCCCAACCTCCAGGGAAACTTCCCGTACTCCTTGAACACATCATTCTTAGGTTTGGAGCCATTTTCCCCAGCTCCTGGGACATCAGCGCTGGTGCCACCGCTCCAGACTCAGGGGCGCATCCTCGCCTCTTCTGTACAACCAGGGCACATCTCTGCTTCCTTCTTTCTGGCCGCCACATCACTCTTCCCATGGCTAGCCCCGTACATACGGCCAGTGTTAATAATCTGTTTTTAGTCCTAGCAGCCTGGCCTCCCGCCTCCTCAAGAAACAGGCGCCCGAGGTCTCCAGGATGGCAGTTAACCAGATGCTTCTCCACTCATACCTCCTGCTGAGTGTGAGCCCACTGACACCCCGGCTTCCCTCCCCACGTCACCCCATGTCCGCAGGAAGCAGCAAGACATGAACCAGCACCCATATACCCAATAATTCTAGAATGTTCTGGTGGAAGCTCTATCTCAATCCCCATGCCCCATTTCTCTCACCTCAAACCCTACCTCATCTCAGAAAGCCTACCAAACATGGCTCCTCCCCCAGATACTCAAGATCACTTCCAGAGGGTATCTGGTCCAAGACTTCCCCATGTGGTTTTCCCTCATGGCTTCTTCTCATCCCCTGGGACCACCCAGGAATGCTCTGCTCAGATTAAACCTGGATTTACTAATTTGGCTGATCTGACTTATTACATCAGCAGCAATATCACTCCCTACTGGGGGATTTACACTTTTCAGTAGGTATCCCGGATACCTTCCCTTCACAGCTGTAGGTATAGCCTGACTTCTGACTGTCAGGATACCGTTCCCTCCAGAGCTTTAACACTTGCAAAGCCAACCTCCTAACGTTCTCCTCTTCTGAACCCCCTCGAGCCAGCCCCCACCCAGTTGAAATCACACCCAGCACCTCTGCCTTCCACGCTCTTACTAGGGTGGCCCATTAAGCAGCACTTTAAGTGTTCAACTCTTTTCCTAATCCACAGTCCCAAGGTGCTTATTCCTTCAAACAAAACATGGTCAGGCCCATCACAGGCCCAGTCTATCGCCTGCTTGAGCCAGATCAATAACCTTGCGCACATCAAGAACACTCTGATGTTTCTATTGCTTTTGCATCAAGATTGGACAGAGCTGGAGTAGGTAATGTCCTGTCATTCCTCAAGCAAAGGCAGAGACTTCCTGAAGCCAGGTCTTCTATTAAGCATATGGACACGAGAAGGCTCACACCCAGAAAGCTAGCACTGTTGTTTTCTTCCCTGATGCCCTTTCCTGGCTATATTCCCCTCTGTTAGCGCTGCTGTATTATTCATTTGAAAGTCACATTCATTTTACAAAGTGCCCTGGGATTGGGATGCCTTTCCAATCCATTTTTGTTTGGATGACTCTGCGTCAGTAAAGTTATGCCCCAGAGTATTAATAAGAACAATCTTGCACTGGGTAACAAATACATCAGATTTAGATGGGCCGAGTCCTGCTGTGACCTTTGGAAAACAGCCTGAGCTGTCTATGTGAAGAAAATACAGTCCACACTGAGCAGATGACCTGTGCAGTTCATAGCTATTGGTGTCTGGTATGTTTCCAGAAACAAAGCTGGACTCACTCCAACACTACATCAGGCTGATATAGGGTCATCGGGACACTGTGATTCACACAGACAATGATGGCTGCTACCCTGCAATCCTGTGACTACAGTCTCTGCTGTCAGCAGGGTGTGCTGGTTGGTACAAGTCTGTAATCCCAGAACTTGGGAACAGGTGAATCGGCAGTTCAAGGTCATCCTAAGGTACATGGCAAATTTGGGGCCACCCTGGGCTACATGAGACCCTGTCTCAAACAATAAAAAGGAAACTTACCTTCGCTCCATTTAAAAACAAAAATTTTAGGGTGGAAGAGATGGCTCAGTGCACAGGAATGCTTGCTGTACAACAGAAAGACCTGAATTCAGCCTCCACCCCCCACCCAGACTTGAACAGAAAGTAGCATGGCTGTGTGTGCCTATAACTCTGGTGTTTCAGGATAGAGTGAAGATGAGAAAATTGCTTGAGCACACCTGTGTTGTGGGGTTCCCACAGAGAAGACCATGAAAACAGTTATGAGTCAACTGAAAGTCTTTATTACGGCTGGTTGGTGACTACACCTGGGTATTCGGGACTCAAGTGCAGTTTCAAGCCTTTCTCAGGGTCCATACTTAAACAAGAAAACCACATCCTGGTTGAGAAGTCCCCAAGGTCCCCTTCCCACACATGCAAGCTAAGCAGATAGTTCCCAAACCCAAAATGTGCGGTGAGGGAAGACAGTGAGGTCAGGCTGACCCTGCAGTGAGGGAAGACAGTGAGGTCAGGCTGACCCCCGCAGTGAGGAAAGACAGTGAGGTCAGGCTGACCCTGCAGTGAGGGAAGACAGTGAGGTCAGGTCAGGCTGACCCTGCGGTGAGGGAAGACAGTGAGGTCAGGTCAGGCTGACCCTGCAGTGAGGAAAGACAGTGAGGTCAGGCTGACCCTGCAGTGAGGAAAGACAGTGAGGTCAGGCTGACCCCTGCAGTGAGTGAAGACAGTGAGGTCAGGCTGACCCTGCAGTGAGGAAAGACAGTGAGGTCAGGCTGACCCCTGCAGTGAGTGAAGACAGTGAGGTCAGGCTGACCCCCGCAGTGAGGAAAGACAGTGAGGTCAGGCTGGCCCTGCAGTGAGGAAAGACAGTGAGGTCAGGCTGACCCTACAGTGAGGAAAGACAGTGGGGTCAGGCTGACCCCTGTAGTGAGGAAAGACAGTGAGGTCAGGCTGACCCTGCAGTGAGGAAAGACAGTGAGGTCACACTGACCCTGCAGTGAGGAAAGACAGTGAGGTCAGGCTGACCCTGCAGTGAGGGAAGACAGTGAGGTCAGGCTGACCCTGCAGTGAGGGAAGACAGTGAGGTCAGGATGACCCTGCAGTGAGGGAAGACAGTGAGGTCAGGCTGACCCTGCAGTGAGGAAAGACAGTGAGGTCAGGCTGACCCCTGCAGTGAGGAAAGACAGTGAGGTCACACTGACCCTGCAGTGAGGAAAGACAGTGAGGTCAGGCTGACCCTGCAGTGAGGGAAGACAGTGAGGTCAGGCTGACCCTGCAGTGAGGGAAGACAGTGAGGTCAGGATGACCCTGCAGTGAGGGAAGACAGTGAGGTCAGGCTGATCCTGCAGTGAGGAAAGACAGTGAGGTCAGGCTGACCCTGCAGTGAGGAAAGACAGTGAGGTCAGGATGACCCTGCAGTGAGGAAAGACAGTGAGGTCAGGCTGACCCTGCAGTGAGGAAAGACAGTGAGGTCAGGCTGACCCTGCAGTGAGGAAAGACAGTGAGGTCAGGCTGACCCTGCAGTGAGGGAAGACAGTGAGGTCAGGATGACCCCTGCAGTGAGGAAAGACAGTGAGGTCAGGCTGACCCCTGCAAAGAGCCTGCAGCATACACTTGAGTTGTTCTTAACTCCCCCCCCCCTCCTACAGATAAAGCTCATCTCAGGTACCAATATGGAGTCAGCTCAGACAATTTCCAGCCCTTCTCACATTTCTCACGGTTCTACGGGCAGGAGTCAAGTAGTGGACTCTTGCTGGGGAAGAGGACCGCATTGTTCTTAGGACTAGCAGTTTCACTGAACTGATTCTTTTTTAGACACAGCTAGCAATACCATTAAGGGTACAGGGCCAACTGTTAGGGCCAGGAGGAGGATTAAGAGGCCAGTGAAGGCAGAGACCAGGGTGGACACCAGATGCCAATTATTGGACTCGATGTCTTTTCTTTTCCCTCTCCTTTAGATTATTTCTGACCACTGCTAGGCTTGGCTTTCCTTGATGTTTCCAGGATGATTAGCACAGAAGTTTCTCCAAAAGCCATGGAAAGATCTCCATGTTTCATAAAAAGGTCTAGCCCCCTTCCATTTTGTAGGACCTACCTCTATGAGGGAGTCAACTTGGCTCTTCAGCATGGAAATACAGTTCTCCAAATGGCCAGGTCTAAGTCTGTCTGAGAACTGAGTTCCCTAAAGTTTTAGTTCTCAACAGGGCTGAGATGCCTATGGTAGCCACACTATTCCTGCCCCTACTAGGAGCAGGACCAGAAATGGAGCTCATTTAATCCTCTTTAACACAGAGTCAAAGTCAATATGAGCTCCATTATAAATACATACCTGGGGATAACAGACCAGTACACATAGAATGGGAGTGTGGTTTCCTAGTGAGTGGGAAAGAGGCATATTTAGTCAAAACATTAGTACAAGCAAATCAGGTAGATTCAGAGGTGTCAAAGAATACACACTCTTTTTTTTTTTTTTTTTTTTTTTTTTTTTTGGTTTTTCAAGACATGGTTTCTCTGTGTAGCTTTGCACCTTTTCCTGGAACTCACTTGGTAGCCCAGGCTGGCCTCGAACTCACTGAGATCCACCTGCCTCTGCCTCCCGAGTGCTGGGATTAAAGGCGTGCGCCACCACCGCCCGGCGAATACACACTCTTTTAGGCTAGCATTTATTTGTTGGATGTTAGAGCAAACCTTATTATAAGATTAGAAAGCAAGATTATAATGTGACATGGTATAGGTTTCTCCATAGGTCTCCTAAAGTAATTTTAAGCTATTTACACTCACAGCTGGTGGAGTCCCCAACCAGAGAAGTTTGGTTGGATTCAATTCCTGTATAGTAAGGTGGCATGTAGATCCACACATAACCAGTGTCCCACCCAAATTCTGGGTTCAAAGTCTTTAAAAGGCAATGGACCTTTCATAACATGTCTAGAATGGAAGGAGGAGCTTCAGCTGGAATGGGGGTGTCCTAGTCACTGTCCTAATACTGTAAAGTAATACATGGCCAAGGCAACTCTTATGAAAAAAAGCATTTAACTGGGGGCTTGCCTACAGTTTTAGAGGTTTAGTTCATTTTCATCATGGTAGGAATGGAGGCAGGTAGGGGCTGGCTCAGCTGAGAGCTACATCCTGATCCATAGGCAGAGAGAGAGAGAGAGAGAGAGAGAGAGAGAGAGAGAGAGAGAGAGACAGACAGACAGACAGAGACACTGGGCCTGGCTTGGGCTTTTGAAACCTCAAATTGCACTACCAGTGACACACGTCCTCCAACAAGGCCACACCTCCTAACCCTTCAAAGAGCTCCACTCCCTGTGACTAAGCGTTCAGTTACGAGCCTATAAGGGCTACTCTTACTCAAACCACCAAATGGGGTGAGTCTAGGCTCTCCAGCGGTCAGGTGTGGAAAGGGGGACAGGGTCTCTAGAGCTTTGGTCCCCTTTGGGAATTGGGAAGAATACACCAGAATGGGTCCAATGGAAGCTGCCCTCTTGGATGGGTATTTTCTCTGGAAAGCAAATGAATCCCCTGAGTCTCTTCCAAAGGTGTAAAGCCAGATTTTTCCTGTGACTCAATGGTGGGTGCCTCTCCTGGTCCAAGCCTTGACCTCAATGGTCATGAGGGTTACAACCTCCAGTATTACAGATTGAAGGGAGTTTCTTCCTTTCTATCTGGATATAGGGGTCTTTATGTGTCCAGGAAGATTCTGTTTCATAACCCTAAGCTACACAGTGATAATTACCATTTCCTTGACAGGAGGATGGACCATTTGGAGGGCAAGCATAGAACTAAAAGATTCGAAGCTCCCTCTTTGGGGCAAAAGAGCCATAACCCATCCTCTTAGACCCCCATTTTTGTCCCAGCTCCCTAGGAGGCAGGGTCATGAGGGCACAAGGTCCAACCAGAAAGTAGGTTGCCCACCCAAAGTCAGGTTGAAGAGCATCTTTCCATTTTCTGTCTTTCTCAGTTCCCAAGTCCAGATTTCCTATCTATAGGGGTTATAGGCCCATCTCCTAGGGAGGAAGAAAAGAAATATGATACCCAAATTTAAGGACCTGGGTCAACCTTACCTTTAGGGGATCAGAGGTTCTGGGTAGCAGTGCATCAGTCACTGTCATCTTCCGTGGGCTCCTTTAGTTGGGTGTGATGAATCTGAAGAATGATGGCAGCCTGCTCTGACATTTGGGGTGGTGAGGATGACTGGGCAGGGTCCCTTCCAGACAGGTTCCAGGGTCCGGACAGGGATTCTCACTATCCAAACTAAGTCTCCTGGTTGGGACCAGTGAGTGGGAAGAGGTTATCTACATATCAAAGCAGGGTACTTTATGGATACTTCTGTCTAAATTCCAAGAGATCTGTGCTCAGGGCTTCATCAACCAAGTCCATTTTCGTTGACAGGCATATCTAGCCTCTGAGTTGGTCCATTCAAAAGCAAATACGGGTTGGCTGGCTGAGTCCAACAGGAGGCAGTAGAAAGCACGCTTCAGATCTACAACAGCACAGCTCTTCCTTTCTAGGGGCAACTGGCTCAGGGCTGTAAGCGCTCAGGGCTTTGGGGTGGATGGTTTTCACCATTTGTTGACCTCCCTTACCTGTGGGTTTCCATACAGGCGGCCAGGGAGTGTTCCATGGGGAGGGGCGGGGAATGAGAATTCCTGCCTCCCTCAATTGGTCTAGATGTTTGGCAGTAAGTTCCTTGCTTGGACTCCTGGCCGATGGAGTATTGTTTAACTCCTCCTGGTACAGCAAACT
Source organism: Peromyscus leucopus (assembly GCF_004664715.2). NCBI lineage: Eukaryota > Metazoa > Chordata > Mammalia > Rodentia > Cricetidae > Peromyscus > Peromyscus leucopus. The sequence continues at coordinate 2,379,484 of NC_051070.1, forward strand.
TTGATAGCTGAATCATGATGGGTGGCTGGTGTGCTGGTAAGCCGCATGGTCCTTCTGCCCAAACATCAGGGTACTTTAAGTTCCTGTTGGTAGCCTGAGGGTAGCTCCTCCTTCCCGTGGCTGAGTCATGTAAGAGGTACTCCTCAGATAGAGGACAAGCGACCAGAATGTTGGCATGGGCTTGGCCAGAGTTAGACTAGCCGAGTTCTCTCCAAAAGAGACAGTGGCTCTGAGTTTTCATAATAAGTCCCTCCCAATTAACGTGTATGAGCAGTCTGGCATAACCAGATAAGAGGATTTCATTACCCAGTCCTAAACCCACAGTCCGGGAGGTTATCCCCAGAAAACGGGCAGTTTGGCCTGTCTCTCCTTCAACTGCTGTTGTCTTGGAAGTGAGGGGTCCAAGAGGTTCTGTCAAGCAGAGTGGGCTGCCCCAGTATCTATCAGGAGTTAACAGGTTTCCCCTTCTTGCTGCCAGCCTGGGCTCCCAGGGGCGGAGCTGGATGGAGCCCTGGCCCGATCAACTTCAGTTAGCTGGAGGATGGGGCACCTTTTGTTTTCTTTCTCTTTTCTACTAGGACATTCCTTCTTCCAGTGACCCTTCTGCTTACAATAGGCAGATCGGTCTACTTTCCAAACATTTTCCTTCCTGTTCTCCTGGCCGGTTTCCCGTTTTCTCTCTTGATGCCACACGGCAGCTTCTTCCCTTTCTGGGTGGCACAGTCAGCGGCCTCTGCAGCACTCGGCAGAGACTGGTCAGAAAGGCTTTTCCCCGGGCCCCAGAACATCTCAGGTGCACACTCCCAGGAATCCTCTCCAGCCAGTGCACTCTTTCCTGATCCCAGGGGTCCCTTGGCCCCTAAGTGTCAGGGTCCATTCTGGGAATCTCCCTGGGGCCTCCACAATGTTGTGGGGCTCCTCTCAGAGAAGACCGCTTGGGTACAGTTTATGAGCCACTAAAAGTCTTTATTCCAGCCGGCTGACGACTGCACTGGGTGTCTGGGACCCAAGTGCAGTCCCAGGCCTTCTCATGGTCCATACTGAAGCAAGAAAGCCGTGCCCTGCCACAAAGACCCTAAGAGCCCCTACTGCAGCTGTAAGCTAGGCAGATATGTCAAAGTAGGTGATTAGCAAAGACAGCGAGGACGGGCTGACCACTGCAAAGGGCCTACAGCACACCCTTGAGTTGCTTTCTTCCCAGAACTGTTTTCTTATTCCCCACTTACAAGACAAAGCGCACCTGAGGCATCACAACGGTCACCACAGTCAACCTGCCGTTCTCATCACAACTGTTTGCTGCTCAGCTGAAAAAATTACAGGAGTGAGGTCCAGGCTTCGTGAGGGACTAACGGGAGTAGACGGAGAACAGCAGAGGTGAACACCCAGTGTCCTCATTTGGTCTCCATACACATGCACATGGGGACACACACATAAACAGTTCTGTTTAAGTAAAATGTAAATAAAACACCATCTAAAACAGCCGGGCTGGTGAGATGGCTCAGAGGGTCAGGGCACCTACTGCCAAGTGTACGACCTGAGTTCTACCCTGGGATCCACACCGTAGAGAGAACCAACGTACACATGCATATACGAACTAAATAAAATACAACCCATTTTCAAATCTGGTGATTTTTGTTTCTGCTATAATAAGAAGCATGCAACCATCACCACAATCTGGTCTACATACATCTCCATTGCTCTCAACAGATGTTCCCTTTGCCCATTATCAGTCCCGGCCTGGCCCTACTCAAACTCTGGGCAACCAGTGTCAGAGTGACTGGATTCAGGGATAGGGTACAGACATAATACTCCTGCTGCTCTAAGGATGGACCCAGGAGGCCCTACTCCTGCAAGACAGCCAAACTGCCACAGACATCACCACACCTACAATGTACTCAGACCCTTTTCAGTAGAGGTGGAGCCAGAACTGAACGACAAACCCCATAAGCCTATATAAAGCACATACCCTCCTACTGATCTACTATACCCCAAGTGTAGGCTACTCTTTTAAAATTTTATTATTATTATTATTATTATTATTATTATTATTATTATTGTGTGTGTTCAGGTGCACTTGCTCCTGATGCACATGTGAAGTGTACACTGAGTGTCTTCTGTCACTCTCTACCTTAGTTTTTGAGACAGGGTCTTTCACTGAACCTGGAGCTATTTCAGCTACACTGACTGGCCAGTGAGCCCCTGGGCCAGCCTGTCCCTCCTCAGTGCTGGGGTCACAGGTGCACTTGGCTTTTACATGGGAGCTGGAGACGCAAACTCAGGTCCTCATGCTTGGGTCGCAAGCATTTTACCCCTGGAATCATCACCCCAGCCCTGTTCTCTGTATATCTGCATACTTCCTGCTGTCCTATAGAACTTAAAAATTACAAGTAGTGCTGGGCGGTGGCGGCGCACGCCTTTAATCCCAGCACTCGGGAGGCAGAGCCAGGCGGATCGCTGTGAGTTCAAGGCCAGCCTGGGCTACACAGCGAGATCCAGGAAAGGCACCAAAACTACACAGAGAAACCCTGTCTCAAAACAACAAAAACAAAAACAAACAAACAAAAAGGACAGAAAGCATGGCAAGTAGCTCCAGCTGTAGGACATGGTTTAAAACCACTTCAGTGGCAAATGCTCGTGGGGTCAGTTAGAAAGTGGTAGGAAACAGTTCAACATATAGAAAAGATATCAATCAGGTGAAGGTGATTCCACATTTGGATCACAGTACCTATATCAATATTCTAAAGTAACCTGAATTCAGAGGATATTTCTGGATCTGCTGTGGACAGAAGTACGGTAAAAAAGCAGTATGAACTTCCACACTTTGCACGGGTCCTCTAGTGCCCTCTTCTGATCTAATGTGGTAATGCATGCAAGACTGAAGTTGATGGGCCCCCTTGGGTTTGGTGAGGGTCCCCTCCCAAAAGGCCACACCCATGTTAAAGATTCTGCAGGCTGAGGACTGATCAGAACTTCAGATTGTGGAGAGCTGGAACGCTGCAAAGCTATCTTGGACTGTCTTTAGCCCCCTTAATTGCTGTCCACTTGCAGACCTGTCTGACCTGACATCCTTCAGACCAAAGGTTAAAAATGTCCTGAAAGAGCACGCCACACTCCCTTTAGCATGACACGAGACCCACAGCAGAGATGTCCCCATTTTGCTGCAACCCGTTTATCCAATGTCTCCACCCATGGATTTGAAAAGTGCTTTAAATGGGTTTTTCTGTACTTGAAAAGCATGAAACGGTTGTCATGTTTGAGGCAACCTGAATCCATCTTTACAACCTTAGTCACTCATATTGGCTCCAGAATAAACTATTTCTTACTCACTTTGAAGTGAAAGCTGTATTGTGTGGAAAGAGTTCTGGTAGAGCCAATGGGACCTTTTCCTGGAATAATGTTTGTAAATGCATAAAACAAAATGAAGAAAGTAAATAGGATCTTTGTATTGAAATGCAGAGACACTAGTACTGAAATACGGAATAAACACATTTGTTATTTAATGCCTTATTAAACAATTAGTAACTGTTACAATTTCAAAGTCATGACGATGTTAAAACAATATTTTTCAGATCTCTATAGCAACAGTAATCTGGCATGTAAACACTTGTGGTTTTCACCAGTGCAAAGGCAGCAGGTGCTGTGCTGCCGATGTTCTGACAGCTGCCAGTAACAATGTACCACAAACAGGGTGGTTTGCAGTAGATTCTCATTCTCCCTCTGTCCTGGAAGCTGAGTTCTAAACTCAAGGTGGTGTCAGAACAATGCTCCCTCAGAGCCTCTGGGGGTGCCTCATCTAGCTCCCAGTGACCCCAGGATTTCCATGGCTCACTCATGTCTCATCCAGCTCTCGGTGACCCCAGGATTTCCATGGCACATGGCTAGAATACTCCAATCTCTGCTTCTGTCTTCATATAACCATCTATATAGCTTTCATTACAGCATGGGACACCTTCAACTGTCCCCAGGAAATAGGTTATTTCAGTAAGAATTCACTGTGATTGTACCTTCCTTCCTGCTGTGGTCGGGGAGGAGCCCTTGATGTTAAGCAGGCTCCAACAACCAGACAACAGTGTCAGGTAGTTTGATGTGTTGTGAGACCAACTCCAGGCTTCCCGTGTCCCAGAGATCAAAGGAGAGGCCATGTCAATGGGAAGAGTAGTCAGGCATCTCTTCCTGAGGCCTGTGGGACTTGGGTTGGGTCTAAGATGCTGGAAGAATGAGAACCATCGCAACAATTTCAGAGTAAGGTGAAATAAAACTGCAGAAGATGTTTCGTATTTAGCTTAAAAGTCGAATGCACTGTTCTGGCTAGTTTGTCTGTCCTCCCTCCCCCTCCCTCCCCCTAGTCATTTGTCTGTCCTCCCTCCCCCTCCCTCCCCCTCCTTTCCCTCCCCCCCCTCCTTCTCTTTCTTGTTCAGCGTGACATAAGCTGGGGTCATCTGAGGAAAAGAGAACTCATGAGAAAATGCCTCCATAAGGCTAGCCCGTCGGCAGCTCTGGGGCAGCGTCTGACTAATGATGGACGTGGGAGGGCTCAGCCCACTGTGCGCACGCCCGCCACCTAGGCACGATGTCTAAGTTCAGTCCAGAGATGTGTAAGAAAGCAGGCTGAGCAAGTCCTGAGGAGGGAGCCAGTGAGCAGTGTTTCTTCAGTTCATGCCTCCAGGCACCTGCCCTGCTTGATGCCTGTAAGACATAAAATGAAATAAACCTTTTCCTCCTCAAGTTGGTTTGAGTCAGAGTTTTCATCATAGCAACAGAAACCAAACTAAAATTCAATGAAGCTTCCCACATTTAGAACCAGTGCATTAATCTGAATCCTAAAAGTAAATAAGAAAATTACTTTGTGGGACCAATTATACTATTAAAATTATAATTAACTATTCACAAGATGGAAAAAATCCCACTTTAATGCTGTGCAATTTGTTTCATTCTACACATAACTCATGCAAACATCCAATTTTCTTAACAAAGAAAGTGCTCTATAAGCCAAAAAAAAAAAAAAGGCCAAACACAGATAGGAAACCCTGATGGCTCGTCAACACACAAAAGTATGTTTTATATGACCGTTATACAAAAAGATACAGCAGCTCAGAGTGGAATGCCGGCCTACCATATACAAAGCCCTGGGTTCAATTCCCAGCACTGCAAAATGAAAAAGCATAAACTAAGAAGTCCTCTATGATGCCATTTTCGTCTGTGCGGTTGGCACAGATCACAGACACCTGCTCTTGGAGGTAGCAGGAACAGCCTTCCCTCTTCGGAGGTGACATTTCAAGTACATGGACCTTTTGAAATCTAAAATCCACTTCTGTGTGAGCACATGCAAACTGCTTTTGTGAAAGGAGATTAACTGCTCCATTGCTTGCAGAAAGTGGAGACCAGCTGAAGTGTCCATCAGTGCACCCACACAGTGAAACTCAACCATGAAAAGAAAGGGGGGATGAACATCTACAACAGGGGAGGAAAAACAAGGTCCCCTCTTATCTTCTAGGTTCTGTGCTGATGTCCTGATAACAGAAGGCAGATTAGTAAGAATAAATAGATTTATATAGTGTATTACCTAACATGAGAGCCTCAATAAGGAAACGAAGACACAAAGACACGGCTTGTTAGGCCTTTTAGACTGAGAAGAGCGGAAAGAGCGAGAGAACGGGGCTGGGATAGAAGGGGACCAACCAAGAGAGGGACTGCGTCAGACCCATCTCACCATCCCTTTCTCTCTCCTCAGCTCCTCCAGGAGAAGGGTGGAGCGCTCCCGTACACCGCATTTCTCAGACTCCTTCAGCTTAGGTTTGGAAGTAGCAAGGTGCACATTTGAGGAAACGCCTTCTTGAACCCCATCATCACTGTGCAATGATGTGTAGACAGTGAGAGGGAACATTTGCACACTCACACATGCACAAACACCCTACACGCACACACTGTGCAGACACACAAATCGGCAATACTGATATCTGGCAGGAAGAGCACGTAGCATTATTCACCTGTATTTTAAACATCAATGTATAACCTACACAATAAGCAGATTGCTGGTGAATTTTTAAAATGTTCAAGTTTGTGTGTGTGTGTGTGTGTGTGTGTGTGTGTGTGTGTGTGTGCATATACATATGTGTGAGTATGGAAGCCAGAGATTGACACTGAGTGTCTTCCTCAATCTCTCTCCATCCTTTCAGACAAGATCTCTCACTGAACCCCGAGCTCACCATTTCGGGACTGTGTCTGCCCAGTGCTAGGGTTACCGGTGCATGTGGCCAGGCTCGACTTTTACATGAGTACTAGACAGCTCAACTCATGTCTTCGCGCTTGCATGGCAGTGCCTTGCTTACTGAGCCATCTCCCCAGCCTGAGGGATTTTTTAAAAAAGATTTACTTTTTAGTTTTATCGTATGTGTATGAGTGTTGGCTGTATGTACGTAGGCACACCATGTATGTGCCTGGTGCAACTGAGGGCAGAAGAGGGTACCAGAGGCCCTCAAACTAGGGTTACGGGGGGTTGTGAACTGCCATGTGTATGTGGGGAACGGAATTCAGAACCTCTGGATGGAGAGCAAAGTGACCTTAACTGCTGGGCCATTCTCTCCAGCACTAAAACTTCAAGTTTTTGAAACAGGGTCTCACTGTGTACCCCTGGCTGGCCTAGAACTTGCTCTGTAGACCAGACCGTCCTCAAATCATGCTCAGCTCTGGGCAATCTTTATTACCTTGTTTTTGATGCGTTAATTCTCTGGCTGTGCTACATGGCAAGCACATTCTCGGGCTGACCTTGTCTGAAGCCCAGTGTCACAGGTCATCAGATTCTCCACAGCGAGGTCCGGCCGCTGTAGTGTTCCCAAAGTCCTCTACCACACCACAGACCAGACCCCGGGGTCCGTTCAAAGGCCTGGCAGAGCTGGGATCTCCTAGCAGGAGGCACTGCCTTCTCATAGGCTCCTTGAGAATTTAGTTCTGTCTACTTCTCAGTGATAACTAAGAAGTGGCCAGGTCTGGTGGCTCAGGTGTGTGCTCCCAGGTACTCAGGAGGCTGAGGCAGGAGGATCACAAATTCAACACCTGCCTAGGCTACAGAGTGAGTTCAAGACTAGTCTGGGCACCTAAGAGATTAGCTTTGTTCCCGCTCTGGCTGGCACTCCCCATGGACGCTCCTGTGCCTCTGCAGGGTCTGCCCTGGGCACCAGGGTCACTGTCCCTGTACCCAGGTCTCTTCTTTACTGGCACTCCACTGCTAGAGATTGAACCCAGGACCTGCCTCGTGCATGCTGGGAAAGTGCTATCCCATTAGGCTATGCCCGAGCACACTTTACTAACTGAAGAGTTTTCTTTGCAAAGGACCCACATGGAGCTCACTTCAGAGGAACACAACTGCTGGTGTCTGGAGGGGTCAAGGGATAGGCAAGTGGCTGAGATGCGGGTTTTGGCCTGTCGTGAAGTCTTGGCCCACTTCCTCCAAGCTGTGTGCCCCTGAATGGTATATTCAGCCTGAGAAACAGCTCTCTCCTCTATAAATGACGATATATAGTCATTCAATGGGGTTGTCAGAGCACTTTTTAAAAAATTTTAAATTTATTTTAGCTGGGCGGTGGTGGTGCACACCTTTAATCCCAACACTTGGGAGGCAGAGGCAGGCGGATCTCTGGGTTTGAAGCCAGGCTTGTCTACAGAGCAAGTTCCAGGACAGCCAGCACTACACAGAGAAATCCTGTCTTGAAAAACCAAAAAGAAATTATATTTTATGAATATGGATGTTTTGTCTACAGGTCTATCTGTGTGCCGTGTGTGCAGCACCCATGTTCAGTACATGTATATGTACTATGTAGACATATATGTGGGGGCTGGAAACGAGAGTCAGGTGGTACTGTAGTCACAGACTGTGACTGCCAGGTGGGTGCAGGGAACCAAATTCAAGTCATCCACAAGAACACAAGGTTCTCTTAACCGAGGAGCCAGCTGCCCAGCCTGTTGTACTGTTTTGTGAAGGAAAGTTTATAATGGGTTTCCCTAGCACACTGCTAGGCTGCAGGCTAACATTACATCATCCTCATGAGGACAGTCAGCCAGTCACACTGACACAGCTCACCTGCACACCAAGGAGACTCTGCCGCGTTCCCACAGTGGCACTGTCATGCTTGCCTTCTACCACCAGGGGGCATATGAAGGACCCAAAATATTGAGAGAGCCGACAATCCCTTGGAGACATGTTTAAAGTTGCTTTCTTTTGGTACCTCATGTTTATTTTGAGCCTTCATTTCTGTTTGTACAGGATTCTAAAGGCCAGACTTTTATTGTCGCAACAATATCTGCTAACTGCATGTTTGCTAGGCTGTGACCACGCACACCTGCCCTGGCGCACACACACACACATTGAATATCTTGATATTCAATGTATTTCAAGGCAAAACCATAGTAAGGACAAACTACAGAGAAGCAGACCTAGTCCAGGAGGAGCTGTGCAAGTCTCAACTTGAGGCATCCTCACACCACAGAGACACACATACTGTACACAAGGACACCCCCACCCCATGCCCTGGAAGGGTAGCTAGGCTTATCAGCACAGAACTGGGGTGAGGGGCCAATCAGCAGAAGACTTGAGGAGTCAAAAGATCCCTGCCTAGTATGCTCTGAAGAGCCACCCACCACAGCTGGGGTGCCATTCATACTTCTGCTGTGAAAACTAGGGACAGTGTCCCAAACCGAGACACATTGGAGCCTTGCTGGACTCTACAAGTGTCTGCATGGCTATTTCTTTAAAAATATCATGGATTGGATGAATTTCAGCCACCTGACCCTTCAGGAAGCCCAGGAACGCTTGGTCGGGTGCCCTGGCTGATACAAGCATAGGAAGGAAGGAGTAGGTAACTGTGTGGTGAGCTGCCTGCCTTTGAGTTCCGTGAAACTGTGGCCTGAGGAAAGGCCTAATGTGAAGCCCCACTACAAAAACCACCTCAGCAAGAATAAAACCAAAGCCATTGTATTTCTTTAATCGGGTAACAGAGTGAAAAACCTTGGGCTTAGCAGCTCAAGGAGTTCTACGTTGTAGGTCCAGCTTACACGGGCCACAAAGGGGGTTGAGATGCCTCCTTGACTGCAGTTTTAAAGAGCAGCAAGTTACATTGTGAGCAACACAAAGTGTGAGACAAGATGGCGTATACCAGAGGTTCATCTTTTGATAGAGTAAGGCTGCCAGAGGTGGCTGTGCTTGAGGAAGGGACTTTCTGTGAGAGAGCTGAGTGGCCACTGGGTGCTCTGGGGTGTATCTCCTTGCATGCCCGCAGTAGAGTGTGACAGATCTGACTCCATCTGTACTGGATGCTGACTTTGGCGACAGTGTGTATTTTCTTCTTTATGATTGTGTAACAGCCCACCCTTTATTTTTTCACCTTTAATTTTGTCAGGGGTAGGGGCATGTCATGCCATGGTGCACCTAGGGAAGGTCAGAGGACAGACAACTTGTTGAATTAGTTCTCTTCTTCCATATGGAAGCCAAATTCAGATCCTCAGGCCTGGTAAAAGAAAGTATCTACTGCTGAACCACCTCGATGGTCCATTTTACCCTTCTATAAGGAGCGTGAATGTCCTTTAGAGTCAAAGTTGTCTTAAGGGACTGGAGAGTCGGCTCAGCAGTTCAGAGCACTTGCTGCTCTTGCAGAGGACCTGAGTTTGATTCCCAGCACCCACATGGTAGCTCACAACCACCTGTAACTCCAGTCCAAGGTGATTTGATGTCTTCTGACCTCTATGGGAATCAGGCACACATATGATACACACACCTACATGAAGACAAAGTAGTCATACACATAAAACTATAAAACAGCTGGGCGGTGGTGGCACACACCTTTAATCCCAGCACTCGGGAGGCAGAGCCAGGTGGATCTCTGTGAGTTCGAGGCCAGCCTGGGCTACCAAGTGAGTTCCAGGAAAGGCACAAAGCTACACAGAGAAACCCTGTCTCGAAAAACCAACAAAACAAAACAAAACAAAAAAACTATAAAACAGCGTCCTGAAGTTGGAAAGGTGACTCCGTGGCTAAGAGCCATGAACTGTGTTTGCAGAGGATCCAAGTGCAGTGCACAGCACCCACACTGAGCAGCTCACAGCTGCCTGTAATTCCAGCTCCAGGGATCCAACAAGTTTGGATATATCACAGCTAGTCCTAGCTGGGCTGGATACAAATTAGTGTGATGTGTGGGATCAGAGGAGACAGAAATTGAGTCATCAGCACATCTTCATTCTGATTTCAGTGTGTAGAGCATTATGAACATGACATGGGAGTAAAGAAGAAGCCACAGTCTTGCGTGGAGGGGGTGGTGGTGGTGTGAATAAAGATGGCCCCCACAGGCCCATAGGGAGTGGCACTACTAGGAGGTGTGGCTTTGTTGCAGTGGGTGTGGTTTTGTTGGAGGAGCTGTGTCAGGAGGGGGCAGGCTTTGAGGTTTCAGATGCTCAAGCCAGGCTCAGTGTGGCAGTCTCTTCCTGCTGCCTGTGGATTCAGATGGGAAACTCTCAGCTGCCTCTCTAGCACCATGTCTGCCTGAAAGTTACCATGCTTCCTGCCATGATGATAATGGACTGTAAGCCAGCCCCAGTTAAATGTTTTCCTTTATAGGAGCTGCTGTTGTCATGGTGTTTCTTCACAGCAACAAAACCCTAACTAAGACAGAAGTTGGTACCAGGAGTGGGGTACTGTTGTGATAGGCCTGACCATGCTTTTGTTTGAAGGAATGTGGACTTTGGAGCTTCGGAATTGAAAAGCAGATGAGTGCTTTAAGTGGGGCTTAATGGGCCATTTAATAGAACATGGAAGACATTGGTGCTGTGGGGTCTGGCTCAAGAGGTTTCAGAGAAGAGTGTTAGTGTGTGGCCTAGAGGCTGTGTGTGGTATTTGGTGAAGAATGTGGCTGCTTTCTGCCCGTGTCTGAAAAATCTACCTGAGTTTTAGATTAATGGCATTGGCAGAAGAAATTTCAAAACAGCCTAGTACAGACTCCATCGTGTGGTTATTAGTGTTCACTCTTATGAAACTCTTTAATGAAAAGGAGCAAGCTGAGCAAGGAAAAACACAAAATGTACAGTGCAGGTGGCACCAAGAAGCAGAACGGAGCTAAGCCCTGTGTTCAAGGAGGTGAAGAGAATGAAGGAATTCCTGATGTTAAATGGAATAAACAAGAGTGGAGACTGCAGGGCAAGACCCACCAAACTAAGCTCCCAACTTTTGAGAAGGAATTAAAGAAAAGCTTAGAGCCTTTGTGGTGGCGTACACCTTTAATCTCAGCACTGGGAAGGCAGAGGGCAGGCAGATTTCAGAGTTCAAGGCCAGTCTGGTTTACAGAGTGAATACCAAGAGAGTCAAGCTTAGGCAGTGGGAAAAAAAAAAAAAAAAAAAAAACCACAATGAAGGAAACCATAGAAAACAGAAAGCTGGTGAAGATGTAATTGAACGAGGGAACCGTGTTCCAGCCTCAGCATGCAACAGAACTTGGCAGTTTCAGCCTCGTGGTTCTGGCTTTAGAGTCAAGGATAGAAGAAAGAGGTTATGGAATCTCCCTCCACAGCCAAGGAAAGTCACTGAGGCCAGGCATGTGTCAGGGGTGTTCCTGCATGGAGGCCTAGAGAGGCCATTGCATGAAGCTGTGAAGGTGAAGCCTGGATTGACTTGGAGACCCCAAGATGTTGGCGATGTCAGAGCAGTGGGATACCTGCCAAGGACAGTTGATAACAGGGAGTGGAACCAGTCCAGAGAGAGAGAGAGAGAAGTGTGTTGCAGTCAACAAAGCTGAAAGGAGTTGGAGATGCGAAGAGTGTTTTGACATCGCACATAGAGATGCAGAGTTTGGAGTTTGCCCAGCTGGTTTTTGGTTTTGCTTTAGTCCAGCATTTCCTCACTGCGCTCCCTTTTCTCCCTTTTGGAATGGTAATGTATATCCTGTGTTATTGTATGCTGTAGGTATGTTATCTGCTTTTTCATTTTGATTTTACAGGAGATTACAGTTAAGAGATTGCATGAGTCTCAGAAGAGACTTTGAACTTTGGACTTTTAAACAACTTTGAGACTGACAGATTATGAAAACTCTTGAAGTTGGACTCAATGCATTTTGCACTATGATATGGCTACAAGCCTATGGGGGCCAGGGAGTGGGGTGTGGTGGTTTGAATGAAAATGGCCCCCACAGACCCATAGGAGGTGGCACTATTAGGAGGTGTGGCCTTGTTGGAGTCAGTGTAGCTTTGCTGGAGGAAGTCTGTCACTGGGGGTAGGTTCTGAGGTCTCAGATGCTCAAGCCTGTTGTCTGCTGATCCAGATGTAGAACTCTCAGCTCCTTCTCCAGCACCACGTCTGCTTGTGCGCTACTAAGCTTTCCACCACAATAACAATGGACTAAACCTCTGAACTGTAAGAGTTGCCATGGTCATGGTGTCTCTTCACAGCAATACAACAACCATAACTAAGAGAGAGGGGAAGACAGGGGCATTACATCCATCTAGTGGCCACTGTATCACAAGTACAGTCCATGTGAACGCACTCCTCATGAAGGTCCTCTGAGGGGTGGCTGTGGACACTGAAGCCCAGAGAGCAAATAGCAAAACTTGTGCCTCTTTGTACTCTCCCCTGCCAAGCTCAGGCCCTGGGGAGCTAACTTACACTCAGGGAGTGTGGTCAGTGGAAGGTACCACACCACAGTAGAAAGGGGTCGGGTATAATCTAACTCAAGTTTCACAAAGGAGCTGCGGCCACCAGCAACTCTGTTGGAAACCAACAGGTTTCCAGAACTTTCTGGTGGAAGGTGGGAGAGGAAGGCTCTGACTCATAAAGGCGGGGCCCAGCTGGGGCTGAAGGGCAAGTGAGCAGAGTTCCCACAGGCCTTTCCAGAGTCCTCTGCATATTTCCAGTCAGTAAGCAAAATGCACTTGAAGCCTAAAGTCTGGTTGCTAAGTGCCTGAGACTCCAAACTGACTCATTTTATTATTCCCTTTGTACCATATAATGTTGTGGAATAATCTTTTTGAACACTGTGAAGATGTGTCATTCTGATTGATTTAATAAAAAGCTGAATGGCCATAGCCAGGTGGTGGTGGTGCACCCCTCTAATCCCAGCACTCAGGAGGCAGAGCCAGGTGGATCTCTGTGAGTTCGAGGTCAGCCTGGTCTACAAAGAGAGATCCAGGACAGGCACCAAAACACCAGAGAAACACTGTCTCAAAAAAAACAAAACAAAACAAAACAAAACAAAAAAGTACTTGGCCAACAAGCTGAATGACCAATAGCTAGGCATGATTTTCAGGCACACAGGATGCTAGGAAGAAGAAAGGGGGTCACCAGGAGACGAAGAGGAAGCAAGACATGCTGGAGGACAGGTAAAGCCACGAGCCATGTGACAATATGTAGATTAATAGGAATGGGTTAATTTAAGCTATAAGAGCTAGTTGGTAACAAGCCTAAGCTATGGCCGAGCTTTTAAAATTAATAATAAGTCTCTGTGTCATTACTGGGGAGCCTGCAGTCCTGACAAAAAGGTCCAACTACAATGGGGTATGTCTAATAAACCAGGTAAAAGACCAAGTTACAGTTTGAGCTTTGGGTTGTTTTTTCTTTAAACATCAAAAGCCACTCATGTCCCTGAGGCCAAGAGCCATTTAACCTGATGAAGATTAGTTCTGGGCAGGCAAAATCTGCCCCAACAAACTGTGTTTACTGTAAGGCAGCTGCTGACATCAGCAGGCAGAGCCTGGGTTGCTGGGAAACCAACTCTGAAACCCCACTTTCTGTCCCCAGTAGGCTGCCAGGTCACCCAACACTGAAATAACCCCTGGGGAGTGACAGGGCCTTTCTAACCAATGACTCCTGGCCAGCATCTACATTTACTCTTGTGGTGACAGAATGTGGGTGTCCATTGAGAGCTGTGTTCATCTGCTTGGGCTGGGTAACCAAGTACCACAGACCAGGCTACTTCCACCACAGAGATGCTTTTCCTCACAGCTCTGGAGCCTGCATGCCCCTGGTAAAAACACAGGCAGAGCTGGCCTCCTCTGAGGCTGCCTTTCCCGGGTCTCTGCCATCTTTCTGTGTCCTGATCTCCTCCTCTGAACATCAGCATCAGTCTGTAGATCAGGCTCCGTCCACTTGGCCTTCTATACACATTCTCAGGTTGTTGGAATTGGGACTTGAACGTGGGCAAGGGGGAAGGGAGGACCATCCAAGCTGTAATGGTCCTGGCAGTAATAGAGAAACACTGTAGAAATCCTACTTCTCCTTTAATGATCAGGGAAACCCATCCCCTACCAATATGAGGCTTGTCCTTCTAGCTCAGGTCCCCTCTGAGGGAAGGAATCCATAACCTATGTAGCTCTAGCACCAGCTAAGACCTTACAGTCCCCTGGACCAACATGTGTGGTTCTGGGACAGGCAGCATTGTTCACACCTCAACAACCCAGGTGTGAGGCATTCCACCTGCTCAAGGCAGTGACGACCTTCTGTCTCCAGAAGGCAGGCACTGTACTGTCAAGTACAGAAAGACATGACTGCTCCTTATCAACTCTGAAAGATTTCTTTATGCAACCTATGAATAATTCCCAGTGGCAGATTCACCTCAGGCACACATGCTAGGGTCTCACTGCAAACCGGCGAGAACCCGGTAGCCTCTCGGAGCTTCCATTTTCAAGAGGCCGGGGCAGAGGTGGAAGCCGCATGGAGAATGTTTCTTGTGAAAACCGTCCACCTGTCCTGGGAGCTGGGAATCCCCGGTTTCGTCTGCAGAGGGTTCCTGGGTAGTTTCCTGTTTCAACCCCACAGCCAGGGGAAATTTCTGCTTTCTGCTTCTCTGAACTCTAAGCTGAGGTATACATGTTCTTGACGTGGGATTTTTCTGGTTAAAGGAAAGTCCTGTGTCCTTGTGCATGCTTCTCTGTAGATCCTGAAAAAGCCAGATCAAATGTCACTGCCCATGAGAAACGTCTGCCCTTCCATCCGCCCCTAACTCTCAGTTGTGACTCGCAGACTTGCAGTTTGAATGAGCTGCTCTGTGCCTCCTCCACCACAGGCAGTGTCTACTGTGTTCGTCCTTGGTCCAACACACACAAGGTGCTCAGCGGTGTTTGCAGGATATGAGAAGCCAAGACTGAAGGCCACAGCAGGACATTGTCATTTGCGTGGAGCTAGATCTTTAGGATTCACCACCAGGATATTTTCTGATACCCAGGAATGTAGGTCTCAGAGCATATGATTAAAAGTAGCAATGAACATATCCAGTCTTTTGAGATACTAGTATTAACAAAGCACCTGGTATAGTTTTGATATAATGTGGCCTTCCCCAAAGGCTAATACATTAAAGGTGTGGTTCAGAGGTGGGACTTTTGGGAAGTGATTGGCTAATAATTAACTGACAGATTCATAACATGAAGGCACATTTGGGTGTCAGTGGGTGCTGCCTGGCTAGAGGAAGCAGCTAATTGGGAGGAAGCTTTTGGAAGCATCTTGTTCTAGGTCCCTTCTTGTACTACTAGCTCTGCTTCTCATTTTATTTTCCTTCTCTGTTGATAAAACTCCAAATTCTAGAATTATATTCAACAATTAAAAAAGCAACTATTGAGATGTGCATGCTACAACCAGAACCTCAAAAGCATAGGATTTAGTGATGCCAGATACCAAAAGGCCCCATACCAGAGTTCATCCCCCTTCCTCTCCTCCTCCTGCCCCAGGCCAGAGTTCATCCCCCTTCTCCTCCTGCCCCAGGCCAGAGTTCATCCCCCTTCTCCTCCTCCTGCCCCAGGCCAGAGTTCATCCCCCTCCTCCTGCCCCTGGCCAGAGTTCATCCCCCTTCTTTTCCTCCTTCATCCCAAGCTCACTTAGTGTATTAGTTACTTTGCTGTTGCTGTAACAAAACATCTGACAAACAAGGAAGAAAGGGTTGGTTCTAGGTCACAGTGAGGACATGAAGTGGGGTTGGTTCTAGGTCACAGTGAGGACATGAAGTGGGGTTGGTTCTAGGTCGCAGTGAGGACAGAAGTGGGTGGGAACAGGAGGCAGAAGCTGCCTTGTTTCAGCAGTCAGGAGGCGGAGAGATGAATCCTGGTGCTCAGTTGACATCCTCTCCCCCCACCCCTCCCCTCTATTTGTTTTCAGTCCAGAACCCCAGCCCACAGGAGGGTGCACTTACATGCAGGGCGGGTCTTCCATATTCAGTTAAACCTATCTGGAACCCCCTCAAAGACACACCAAGAGGTGTGTCTCCAGGATTCTGAACCCAGCCAAGCTGATGATGAAGAGGAACTTCACACTCAGTCTCCCTGGTTTCATCCTTTCTGAGTCTTTTGCTGCTTCTCTCTAGTCTAGAAAATTTAGCTCCACCTCAGATCCTGTCCTGTCTTGCTCCAGCACTCAGGAGTCTCCTCAGATACACAGTTCAGTCACTGCAAGCTGTTTATCAAATCATTTCTTTTAAACACACCTAGACTTCTTCTCAAGATTCTTTTTCCCCCTATTTTATATAAGGTCAGTGGTTCTTTGAAGACCATTCTCCATTGGGATCCCCCACTGATGGTTCTCTTTGGGGCAGGACACAGCTATCACTGTCTTTTTTTTCTTCTACACTCACTGGCTGCCTTTTGTGTAAGTGACCTGATTTAGCCTCTAGTTCCTGTAAAATTGTTCTCTCATCAAGTCTGGGAGCTAAACACAGACGAGTGCTTTATGACAAACAGGTTCAATCAACAAATAAAGTGCAGGCTATCATCAGAGAATCTGTCAGTGTCTAGTCATCCCAATAGACAAGAAAGCACTCGATAAAGCTGACCACTGATAAAAAGCTCAGCACTCCAGGCACAGAAAGCCACGTGACTGATAGGCCCGAGGGTGCCTGCAGACACTTGTGTCCATCACAACTGACACTTAACCGTGAAGCATGTAGGGGTGAAGTCCTTGCCACGGCTGCTCCTCTGCACCTGGAGTTACGCCCCCACCCATGTAACAAAATAAGACAAGGAGCACAACGACACAATGCTGTCACGGCTGCAGATGAAAGGATGTGCTTCCAAGGTCCAAGACAACAGCTGGAGACGGACTGTGAGAGCCAGCGGTGTCTGGACACAGGGTTAATAAAGTCAACAGCTCTCACACTCTAGGACAGCACCAAGGTTGGAATATGAAATGACTCCTCAGGCTCCTGTGCTGAAGATGCGATTTCCAGCTGGGGACACCATTCGGGGTGATACCGGGAACTTCAGGAGGTGGGGCCCAGCTGGGGGAGGAGAACTCGAAGTGTGAGGAAAATCTCGCCCCTGGCTCTCTCCTACCACTCCTGCTCTGCTTCTTAGTCTTCCCCCTCTGGTGATCAAGTTCTCTGCTGATGTCACTCACCTGAGATTAATGATTAATATTCAGCAATAATATACGCCTCAAGAAAATAATGTTCAGTGAAAGCAGCCAGACTCCAAAAGTTACAAATTATATGTTTCTGTGCATCAGAAATGTGCAGACAAGGCCACTCTGGGCTGGAATGGAACTGAGCAACTGCAGTTTTGGGGGATGAGGGGAGTATTCCAGAACCAGACTGTGGTGACAAAGCGACAACTTTACGTTTGCTAAAAGTACAAATCACAAGTGTCTTAGTGCTCTGGAAAGCACATCTCACAACTGCCACAGACACGTCACCTATATAACTGTAGTCCTGAGGGAAATGCTAGATGCCCCAGGGGAGGGTTCTGATCCGAGTGAGAAGAGTGTCTGCTCAGGTGTTAGTGCCAAGGTAGACACTTGAAGCCATCCACTGAATGTCTCCAGTGGTGGGAAGGGTGCAAAGCCAGAGGGAACTACTCATTTCTGTGGACCCAACCTCCCCACTCCTCTCTCTGTTCCCATCTTCCTTCTCCCTCCCCTACCTTCGCTCCAGTCCCTTCCTGCCTCCCCAGCCCCCACCGACTCAGGTCCTGGGTGACAGAAATGGGCAGCATCCATCTGGACTGTCTCTACAAGTCTCAGACCATGGGAGAAGAGATGACCAGGTAATCATGCTCCACAGCAGGTGTCTGAAGGAAGAGCCCCTGATGTGACAGAGTCTAAGCTACAGTGGGACCCCTGTAGCCTTCTCAGCCATAGTCACACAAGGTAGAAGAGTGACCAGACGAGGAACAGAGACCCCGGGGCAGTGGGTAGCACTGTGGGGGTGTGAAAGGTAGGCACTTTTAGTCAGGGAACTAGTTGAGAGAGAGGCTAAGGGAAAAGGGTGTCTTGGCCCTTTCCCAGTAACCTCCTGGCTGTTTCTTTCTACTCACGTTGGTCCCCAAGAAACCTGCAGTGTGATGAACTCAGCAGGTGCTGTCAAGCACAGCAAGATGCGGTATCTTGCCCCCCTTCCACCTTGCTGCCACACCCTCCTCTGATCAAAATGAGACCTTGGTCTCACCTGTGGTGGAGGGGATGGTGGCATGGTGTAGCTTCCCTTTTGAAGCTGCAGGAAGGCCTTGCTGGCAGTCAGGAGGCTCCTAAAGTCAGATCCTAGTCTCCAAGGATCCCCTGTCTCCCTGAGCTGTGGGGACCTTGTAGTCAGGCTAGATAGAGCTTGGGGTTTCGGAAGGCTTCAGAGAAGGCTGGGAAAGTTTCAGGTGGGGTGGGGGTGGGGACCTGCTTTTGAACCACCCCTCCAAAGCCCTCCAGAGGCCTAGATTTGGAGATCATCAAGTGTTCTGAGCACATTTCCGCCCCTCCCAGCACCCCTCCTCTCTGGGCCCCTTCTATTTTAGTTCTTCCTCTGCTGAGCTGTACACATGAAAAGCACTATTGAAACACACACATACTCCCTGTCTCTCACACACATACACACAAAAAAGAATTCTGAAAAATGTCAAACCACAGGTCCTTTCCCCAGCTCCTCTTAAGTTTCTAGGTTTATACTATTCCTGGCTGACCCCAAAGCAGACGGGGTCAAACGGGGCACCCTTGGGTGAACACAGCCAAGATTAAGAAGAGCGTACCAAGTTCTAGCTCCTTCTGCAGTCTGCTGGACTTGAGGCAGAAGAGCATGCCCTTCCTTTATCGTCAGTAAACCATGGGCCAGGGTCTGTTCAAGCTCCTGGTGGGAACATCACTGGCATGTCTGAGGCACTTGTCCTTTGGCACACTCTGTTCTTCTAGGACAGCCCCCGACGCTGAGAACGGGCTTTCTTTCCATTCTGTGTCGCTGTTTTGTTTTTCAGAAAACACGAATATGACACTAAAATCCCAATTGGTTAAAATAGCACAAAAATTTTGACACTGGATCTCACTCATTAGCCCAGGCTGGTATGGGCGTCATGGTATCCTTCAGCCTGTCCTTAACTCCCAGGAATCTTCCTGTCTCCACCTTCCAAGTGCTGGGCTTACAGGTGAGAGGCACCACACCTGGTTTAAATTTTTTCTGAATATGGTCCATGAAGATGTTCTCAAACGCAGTATAACTAGATGAAATGGTAAATTTTGTATTGTATATACTGTCACAATTTTAAAAATTAAACTTACTGTGGATTTCAATGCAAAGTTTGAGTAACTACACATATTTATATTCTCCCCCTTCTTTGAGACAGGCTCTCATCTCAATATGTATTCCAGGATGCCTCCTGGGAGTACAGGTGTGGGCTACCACATCAGCCTCTCAATATTATTACTTTTTAATTACTATTATTGCCAGGGATAGTAGCTCATTCAACATGAGTTCAAGGCCAACCAACCTAGGCTACACA
This sequence comes from Peromyscus leucopus, assembly GCF_004664715.2. Taxonomy (NCBI): domain Eukaryota; kingdom Metazoa; phylum Chordata; class Mammalia; order Rodentia; family Cricetidae; genus Peromyscus; species Peromyscus leucopus. The sequence goes on from NC_051070.1 coordinate 2,399,188, forward strand.
ATAAGCTCCAGGCCAGCCTATGATTCCAACTGAGATCCTAACTAAAAAAACCCACAAAAACATGTTATCATTATCATTATCTTTATTGTAATTGTGGTGGCGCCAGATGCCAACCCCAGGACTTCGCAAACACTCACACAAACGCTCTAACACTGAGCTCTATCTTTATTGTCATTTTTAAAAATGTTTACTTTTTAAACTATCTGTGTACTTGTGTATGTGCACAGGAACGCAAGTGTCTGAGGCCAGAAGGTGCTGAGTCCCCGAAGCTGGAATTACAGATGGTGGAAGCTGCCCAGTATGGGTACTAGGAACTGAACTCAGGTCCTGTACAAGAGCAGATGTGTTCTTAACTGCTGAGCCGTTCCTCCAACACCAAGAGTTATGAGTGTGTGTGCGCGCGCGCGTGCGTGTGCGAGTGAGTGTCTGCACATGTGTCCAGGTGCCTGTGGAGGCCAGAAGAGGGGGCTGGATTTCCTGGAGCTGGAGCGACAGGCAGGTAGGATATAATGCTGGGAACCAAACTCAGGTTCTCTGAAAGAGCAGCAAGAACTCTTAACTGCTGAGCCGTCTCTCCAACTCTCAATTATTTTTTAAACAAGTCTAAACTATACAACCATAGAGGGAAAAGCCCTGTTGGAAAAACACTGATCAATTTTGTGACAGTCTTATTATATAGCTGGACTAGCATTGAGCTCACTACCTGCCTGATTCTGCCAGAGTGCTGGGATTACAATGATATCCATCACGCTCCACTTTCTTTTCTTACTTTTGAGTTTTAAAATACTTTCTCTCTTAGGATTGTTGGGTTTTTGTTTTTGTTTTGAGATAATGTCTCTCTACATAGCCCTGCCTGTCCTGGAACTCACTATGTAGGCCAAACTGGCCTTGAACTCACAGAGATCTGCTTGCCTCTGCTTCCTGAGTACTGGAATTAAAGGTGTGCCTTACCACACCTGGTCCTCTTAGTACTTTTAAAAGCCTCTAGAGGCTGAACCGAAACATGCCCCAGAGCACAGCAATTCAGTGTGGCTGTCTCGGGGAAAATGAGTGTGTGTGTTTGCCCAATGATGGGACAGGAATGTTCACGGTAGCACCACTCACTGTGATAGCCCCAGATGAGATGCAATTCAGATGTTATCAAACAGAGAATAAAAAAATAAGTGCTAGTACATCTAAGTAGAGGATGAAACTAGTGAGTATAAAATGAGTGAACGAACCACAACTATTAACACTACAGACACCTACATCTATCAGGGCTCATATTGTGACACCCCAAATATGGCAACTTGGCAGTTGAGAAAGGCCCTTCCCTTCTCCTTTCTGTAAGAGAGCTGTCCATAAGAGAATTCTCTCATCCTGCTGGCCTGAAAATAGGTCATACGCCTTCATCCCACCATACCCCAGAGGCCAAGAAGGGTCTAGAGTCTAGACAGAATCATATCAGCCCCTTTTGCTCAATTGTACTTGAGAACTGTTGATAGTTCCTCAAAACGAAGAAAATAATACCATTCCTGGGTATTAACCAAGGAATCAACCAAGTCAGTGTACAGGAGAGGTAACTACACAACTGTTGATCATGGCCCCATTCATGATAGCCAAGTTATAGAATCAACTTAGCTGCCTATCAGTGAGTGAATAGATGGAGAAAAGTGCGGTGTACACATGAGATGGCATTTATTCAGTCATAAAGAAAACCATGCAGAAAAAATGGATAAAACAGATCACCATGTTAAATGCACTAAAACAAATTCAGAAAGACAAATGTCACCTATTTTCTCAAATTTGTATAATTGTAAATCTTAAAAAGACATGGGAGTAGAAAGGGAATAATTTGGGAAGAAAGGGAGACCAATGAAAGGCTACTATGGGTAAAGAGTATTTTATATATATATTAACATATATATGTGTGTGTGTGTGTGTCTTACACACACACATGCATGTATACATATATTAAGATGTCATTATGGAATCATTTTTTGTACAATGAATATACACTGCTTTTTTCTTTGAGACAGAGTCTCTAGCTCAGGTTGGCCTCCAACTTCCTATGTAGCCAAGAAAGACCTTAAATTTCTTATCCTCCTGCCTCCATCTACCAAATGATGGTATTATAAGTGTGAAGCACCAAGTCCAGTTTATGTAATACTGAGAATAGAACCCAGGGCTAATAAAGGTTTTCTGACCTGCTAAAGGATGAGGAGCAAGGGATGTTAAAGGGATGTTAAATGTGACCTTCCTGCCTTCTCAGATGCTAGCATGCCATATCTTGGGACAGTGTGTCCCGAAGCCTGTCATACCCCTTTGAGGCTGAACCCTTCTGACAGGAAAGCTGTAGAAAAAAAAAAAAAAGAAAGAAAGAGAGAAAGAAAGAAAGAAAAAAAGAAAGAAAGAAAGAAAGAAAGAAAGAAAGGAAGAAAGAAAGAAAGAGAGAGAAAGAAAATGTGTTCACTCCAAACACCCTCCGGTTCCTGGTGCTGGAGCCAGGCACCATGTGGCCCGAGACGTGAGGCTTCCTTACCCAAAGCCTGCCCACAAGTGCATCCACTGCTGACCCCACCCTGTGTGTGTGGGCTCTGTATATTTAGAATGGGGGTGAGAGAGCTCAGGTCAGCCAACTGAGCCGAGCCCAGGGTCTCCCCAGAAGCTGCTTTCCTAACTAAATTTCTCAGTGGGGCATTTTCCTGTGAAATTTCCCCCGCTGTCATCCTGATCTGAACTTCTCATGTGGCATCTCCCTTTGCTCTTTTGTTAATGTGGTGGACACACAGGGCCGGTCTGTAGGCAGAATCAAGGGCGGGTTTTTCTCTTGGCTCTTGCCCTGTTTGGTGACTTGAACACAAACAGAATTTTTCAAAATTACTGACTGACAGAGAAGGAGAAGTAACAACAGGATAACACTGCCACTTTCTCTCCAGTGCAGGGAAGAAAAACCAACCCAGCACAGACCCAAACCCCTGGGGCATGTGGCTGGGTTTTAAGTACTGCTCGGCAAGGTTTACCTGGGAATTTAAATTTCATGTTAGGTCTTTATAGTAAGCACATTAAAAAAAAATCTTTTTAGCAGTTAAGAGCACTGGCTGCTTTTCCAGAGGACCTGGGTTCAATACTCAGCACCAACAAGGCAGCTCACTCCTGTCTGTAACTCCAGTTCCAGAGTTTCTGACACCCTCACAGAGACATACATGTAGGATGGACACATGTTCATCCAATGAACATAGAATAAAAATGTATTATTTAAAATGTTTTTTGATCTGTCCTGGCCTCGGACTCACTCTGTAAAGCAGGTTGGTTTTAAGCTCTCAGCAATCCTCCTGCCCCAGCTTCTCCCTGGTACAATAGGAGTACACTACCATGCCTGGCTTTTCTTTTTCTGCTCCTTCTCCTCCTATTGTTATTACTTTATATTATTATTATTGTTGTTGTTGTTATTATTATTACAAACTCTTCCCAAATAAGGAGTGGAAGCCTGCAACTGCCCAGAATGGGCAGGAAAGGAGGCTGAGATTGGGGGCCACTGCTGTTGTCTCCCTACTAAGGTATGAGGATCACCCCTGCTGTTCCTGAAACTCCGTGAGGCGATCAAGGAACAAGTGTGTGTGTGTGTGTGTGTGTGTGTGTGTGTGTGTGCGCGTGCGCGCGCTCCATGGTGCGTGTGTGGAGGTATAACTTGCAGAGTTCTGGGGATTGCTTGGCAGCAGGCACCGTTATCCACTGAACGGCCCACTGGCCCTATACCTGTCTCGTCCGCAGTCTCTACCTCCGTCCATCTCAGCCCTTCAGAGTCTAATGCCTGTCACCCTTCACTGCCTCTTACCTCCTCAGCGCAGGAACCCACCAGGGCGTGACTGGGGCTGGGGCTGGAAGCCATGGAGTTTCATCTACTTTTCAGGCAAGCAGCTCAACATCCACTGTGCCTGTGATGAACGCTGTAAGTTAGCAATCCAGATCACTGTTACCAGGGCTTCCTGTTGCAGCGCTGGGGTGTAGTGCCCAGAAGAGCTGTCTCTCAGGCACTGACTGGAAAATGCAGCCCAGGAACATGGCCGACATAGCCAGTTATGACTACACCAGCTGCCCAGACTGGAGCAGGCTACGATAGGCCGCGTCATCTGGAGCAGCCACAGCTGTGGTGCTTCCCGTATCTGGAGTCGAGTCTTCACTGAGTATCTGCCGCTCGAGTAAAATTGTCACTTATTAGTGTGACAACTCAGAGAAACAGTGTAGGCTGAGCTGTTTGATTGACACTCCTCACAAAAAAAACGGCGTAGCTGAAGCTGCATGACCAGAGGGCAAGGAACATGGCTTGAAAGTTTAGGGTCATGAAGTCCCTTGTTGTCCAGCCTTAGAGCTGGCTTTAAAAGCCCTTGGGCACACGTTATCACAATTCAGAACAAAGCCACTGGTTCTGAGGGCCTCGAGTCGCAGTCCCTGGTTCTCAAGACAGAGCATGCCTTCTGCGTGGAAGGTCTAGTTCACAGGCACTCAAAGGCTCCAGACACTAAAGTAAGGCAGCCCATCTCTGCCTAGTCTCTGTTTCTACTCTAAGCACTTGTGACGAGTTAGAGTTGGCTTGGTTTTCATGGTGGGTAGTCAAGGGGAGGTGGCCATGTCTGGTTTCTTTAATAGCATCTGCTTTAGAGCCCCAGGCTGGTCTGGGTCTCAGCAACGTCAGCAGCTGCCTGGACGACTACAGGTGACTCTGTGCCTCTGGGCTCTAACTTCAGACAGGAGTCTCCATGCTGCTCCTCTGCCTGGTGACTCTGCTGGGGATGCAGGTGGCCTGACATCCACCCCCCGCTGCCAGTGTCAAGTCACACTCCACATAGTTCTCTACGGCTCGAAGGTTTCTCAGTTTCCATTTTACCTCCTGGCTCAGAACTACAACTATTTCTCTTCAGGCCCAGGTACAGAGCAGGTGCTCAGTAGATGACTCCATGGCAGGTGTGGAAGGCAGGTGTGGAGGCAGGTGTGGAAGCCAGGTGTGGAAGGCAGGTGTGGAGGCAGGTGTGGAAGCCAGGTGTGGAAGGCAGGCAGGTGTGGCAGGCAGGTGTGGAAGGCAGGTGTGGAAGCCAGGCAGGTGTGGAAGGCAGGCAGGTGTGGAAGGCAGGCAGGTGTGGAAGCCAGGCAGGTGTGGAAGGCAGGCAGGTGTGGAAGGCAGGCAGGTGTGGAAGGCAGGCAGGTGTGGGAGGCAGGCAGGTGTGGAAGGCAGGCAGGTGTGGAAGGCAGGCAGGTGTGGAAGGCAGGCAGGTGTGGAAGGTAGGCAGGTGTGGAAGGCAGGCAGGTGTGAGAGGCAGGCAGGTGTGGGAGGCAGGCAGGTGTGGAAGGCAGGCAGGTGTGGGAGGTAGGTGTGGAAGGCAGGCAGGTGTGGAGGGCAGCTGTGGAAGGTAGGCAGGTGTGGAAGGTAGGCAGATGTGGAAGGCAGGTGTGGAAGGTAGGCAGGTGTGGAAGCCAGGCAGGTGTGGGAGGTAGGCAGGTGTGGAAGGCAGGCAGGTGTGGGAGGTAGGTGTGGAAGGCAGGCAGGTGTGGAAGGCAGGTGTGGAAGGCAGGCAGGTGTGGGAGGCAGGCAGGTGTGGAGGGCAGCTGTGGAAGGTAGGCAGGTGTGGAAGGTAGGCAGATGTGGAAGGCAGGTGTGGAAGGCAGGCAGGTGTGGAGGGCAGGTGTGGAAGGCAGGCAGGTGTGGAAGCCAGGCAGGTGTGGAAGGCAGGCAGGTGTGGAAGGCAGGCAGGTGTGGAAGGCAGGCAGGTGTGGAAGGCAGGTGTGGTAGGTAGGCAGGTGTGGGAGGTAGGTAGGTGTGGAAGGTAGGCAGGTGTGGAAAGCAGGTGTGGAAGGCAGGCAGGTGTGGAAGGCAGGCAGGTGTGGAAGGCAGGCAGGTGTGGGAGGTAGGCAGGTGTGGAAGGCAGGCAGGTGTGGAAGGCAGGTGTGGAAGGCATGTGTGGAAGGCAGGCAGGTGTGGAAGGTAGGCAGATGTGGAAGGCAGGTGTGGAAGGCAGGCAGGTGTGGAAGGCAGGCAGGTGTGGAAGGCAGGTGTGATAGGTAGGTGTGGAAGGCAGGCAGGTGTGGAAGGCAGGCAGGTGTGGAAGGTAGGCAGGTGTGGAAAGCAGGTGTGGAAGGCAGGCAGGTGTGGAAGGCAGGCAGGTGTGGAAGGCAGGTGTGGAAGGCAGGCAGGTGTGGAAGGCAGGTGTGGAAGAGCGCCCATTCCCAAGCCTTCCTCTGTTAATTATCTCCCGACTCCTCTTCTGTAGCAGCCGATGTCAAGCCTGGCAGGACAGCAATGAGTGGGAGTTGTCACCTCCGTAAGTGGCTTCCACCTGACCAAAGGTGGTCACTTAGTGTCCACTAACATGGGGACACACTGTGGGAGGGTAGAAAGGGGGCATCTGATCAGGAGGAAGAGGCCAAGGAAGACTTGCAAGCAAGGCTGTCTTGCTTGAAGAGAATGTGTGCAGAGTTAATCAGGATACACCAGAAGGAAAATGTATGCCCTTACTCAAAGGCAGGAAATTTAGAGCCAGCAGAGCAAAAGCAGCATGGTTATACTCATTATTCAAGGAGGGCTTTGATCATTCAAGTGCACTAGCCTCGCTACCCTGGGCTCAAGGCCTTATCCCCCAGATGTACAGGCCCCAAGGCTTTTTTATCTGCTCATTTTCTCCTTCCTCTGGCTATGGCTGCTTTGGCATGCTTGGTCTCCACAATGCACCAGCACCCATATTTCACGTGTGTAACAAGCCCTCTAAGGCTACCGTCCATCTAACCAGGGGCTCTTGCACTCCATTTCCCTGCTGCATCTGAGGTGGTCACCAAGCCCTTAACTACAAGCCTTTCTACCTGTTGACCCAGGAGCTGGGAAATCTCAACTGCCCTATTTACTTGTCCCATGAGGTATCTCCTTAACTGCTGTCAGGCAGACAATGGATTATGAAGGGACAAAAGACGTAACTTAGACTAGTATGCTCTGAGTATAAATAAGAGGAAACAGGAAGACCAGGGCAGGAGCCCGGGCAGTATAGTGGCCCTCTGAGGCTAAGATCTCCCATAGTCCACAGATACTGCCTGCCTGTCTATTATAAGGTCATGGGATATCATGGAAGTAGAATGGTGTCAAATCTACTGGGTCACATCTGGGGACCAGGGGCCTTAATATAAGCCATCAAGTGTACCAGTCACCTCCACCCACAGGAACGACTTCAGGCAGGTAATCAATGAATCAGCAACAGAGGAAGAAGCTAAGACAAGGATATTCTGGGTGCTCACTAACCAAACTTCGGAGGCCCAAACCAGAGGCTAACACTAAAAGGCCAGCCCTCCACTGTCTGTCTAGACCCAGGGATTACAGGAGTTGGGAATTCTCAAATCAAAGGGCCATACAGACCCCAGGGGGTGGACTTTAAGCAGCAGACATTCTGAGAAGAGGAAGGTCATTGGAGAGGAGATGTCCTCATTGTTTTCAGGAGAGGTCACGTGGTCAACAACGTCCCACACGGTGGCGGAAGGGAAAGCTACAGGAGCCAAGGGGTCTCTCAAGAAACCCACAGGGAGCCTCAACTCCCTCCACAGCAAAACAACAAGAGGCTAATTTGGGGGCCACCTACAAGGTCTTAAACACCCAAAGGAAGGTAGACCGAAGACTGGAGCGCTGACACCACAGAGCAAAGGGGGGACCGGATCGAATGCTGGGTCAGCTCCTGCACTCAACGAGAGCCCAGTGGGCAGTGCTCAGGGTGAACGCTGAGGACTTCCAGCCTCTCTGGCCACATCTTGTTCTGACCCGCTGAGGACGGCAGAGGTGCACCACCAATGCTCCCAAAGACCAGCAAAGACCATCATCCAAGTGGCCAGCTTCAGCCCGTTGGTAAAGGGTCTCACCAGGTCTTCTAAGCACTTGAAGCCATCAGGCTCCAGGGAACTGCTTTTCAGTTTCATTTGTCCAGAATAAACCTAGTTTGCAGTCACTGCTAAAGGCCGGTATAAAAGCTGTGAACCAATCACTGACTAGCAACTTCTTCAAAGGGACCCAAAAGCTAAATTGCAGATGAGTCAATCTACTGACCCAGGGTCCATAGCTTCTGCTTTGGTAATTCCTGACAGCGCCTCACCACGCAGATCCTTGCTTGATTGCCATGGAAACCCTTTTAAGAGACTCTCCTCCAGCAGGAATCACTTGCCTGGCTCTGAGTAAGCAAACAAAGTCCAGCATCTTTCCACTCAATCCCACCTCTTTCTCCACTCTCACCCAAGGCTTCTAGAGCAGTTTCTCAACTGACTGAGCATGGGGTCTCTTCCTCTTGGAAACCCCAGGACTTCCTCTCTTGCATCCTCCTGCCCGACACACCCAACCCTATTAACTTTCTCCCTCTCGTTGCTGCAGTTTCCCCCTTCCGGGAAAGCTGCACAGCACTGCACATCTCCTGGCGGTGAACGCACCAGAATGCTGTTGCTTCATCTGCCGTCTGCTCCGGGGGACAGCCAGGAACAGGAAACTAGGCAGGGACAATACCTGAAAAGCAGCTCCAGGAGAGAGAGGAACTCCGCCCTCCCTCTTATAAGAACATGAGTGCTAAGGCTGGAGTAACAACTTAAAGGGGCTTGCCTTTAATAAGCCCGAGTCCTCGGGAAAGGGGATGTCGGGGTAGGCAGGGAATTGGGGAATTGGCAGTGTGTATAGAGGGGCGGGCGTATGTTCAAATGCTGTCCTCGCAGCAAAGATCAACAAAATGCAAAGTTGGCAGAGAAAACAGCATTAGCCTTTCATTACGTAGTGGGACATCCCCAAATACCTTCTAGCTCCAAAACTAAAATGTAAACCAGTGGCAATAAAATATGGTTGGGTAGTTTCTGCTCAGCTGAGAAAGGCAGAGGAGGTAAACCAACAACAATAAAGCCCGGTTTGCTATTTCCCACCTACAATATAGACCCTAATATTCAGGCGGTCCATCTGTCTGCCACCTGTGACCCTCCCAGGCACAAATCCCTGCTAAGTGACCTACCCAACAAGGCCCTAGACCCACACGGGGAAGGGCTTTCCCCACACGGGTTTGCCTTCCACTTCACACAACGTGGCATCTTGTCTTCCCACAGCCGTTTCTCCACTAAGCACACTGTGAGGGCCTGGGAAGGAAAAGACTGTTCTTCTGCCCGGGAGGCCCAGTTTCATTCCCAGAACCCTATATCACTCTGATTCCATCTTAACCTTAAAAAAAAAAAAGCCACAACAAACAAAGACCTGGGCAGCCAGCCCTCCCAGTCTGCCCACCTGGACTCCTGCAAGATGTACTTTACATCCCTACCTCACTCTGTCAAAGCTCCCTTAATCTCTCCGCTGGGCTCCACTTCAGCCTGGAGCTCAGAAGACATCTCCGAATTTAGCTGCCTCACCCAAGGACCACAAAGGCACCGGAGCTAGGGTTCCAGGATGCTCCTCCTAAGGCCCCAGAACCCCTCCCGTGAGGTGTTCCCTCTCTGTGTGTGTGTGTGTGTTGGGGGGGTACACACGTGAGCATGTGTGTGGAGACCAGAGTCCAACCTTGGCTGTCATTCCTCAGGTCCACCTTTTGTTTTGTTTGTTAGTTTTTTTTTTGAGTCTCTCTGGCCTGAATCTCACTAGTTAGGCTAGACTATCTGGCTTCAAGCCCCAGGGAACTACATGTTGCCACATCCCTATTGCTGATACCATGTACAATATTTTTTTCTCTTTTCTCCTCTCTCTCTCTTTTCCAAGACAAGGTTTCTCTATGTAACAGTTCTCCTGAAACTTGTTCCGTAGACCAGGCTGGCCTCAAACTCAGAGATCCACCAGCCTCTGCCTCCCAAGTACTGGGATTAGGGGTGTGTGCCAATATGTCTTGCCAGTATTTGTTTTTCTTAAAATATGAGTTCTGGGAATTGAACTCAGGATGTCTTGCATGGCCATCTCCCTAGACTTGATGTCCTCTTTCTAAAATGACTGAAGCCTGCAGTAAGTAAAAACGAGGAGGACTGGAGAGACGGCTCTGTGGTAAAAAGCACATTTGCTCTTGCAGAGAGCCTGTGTTCAGTTCTGAGCATTCATGTCAAGCAGCTCCTGCAACTCCAGCTCCAGGGGATCTGGCGACCCCTTCTGGCCTCCTCAGGCACTTGCGCGCGCGCGCGCACACACACACGCACACGCACACGCACACGCACCCAGAGTTAAAAATAAGAAGTTAAACAAGAAAAGCTGCTTTAACATGTGTAAAGATGCTTTGGTCATTTAGATGAGGACTGCCCCCCACAGGCCCAGACAGTTGAACACTTGGTCCCCAGCTGATGGCACTATTTGCAGAGGTAATGGGATTTTTAGAAGGGAGGCCTGTTGAGAAAGCACATCATTAGGAGTGGGCTTTCAGAGTTTATAGCCTTGCCCCACTTCCGGTTCTCTTCCCTCTCTCTGCTTCGTGCTTACAGTTGGAAATGTGACCACTCAGCTTCCTGCTCCAGCTACCAGCTGTCATGCTTCTCCTGCCACTATAGACTTCCATCTGGACCAGAGTCAAAATAAACTCTTTTTCACGTCACCTGTGGTCATGGTATTTTGTCACAGCAACAGAAAATAACTAATATAGGTGCCTTCCAAAGCCGGCCCAAGCAGGCACAGAAAGTGCTCCGTGCCTTGTTTGTTAAAGGGCTGTGCCCTGGAGCCAGGAAGGTAATACAGCAACCTACACTGTAAGGATGATGTTTCTCAGCTCAACTAAGCTTCCAAGTGTGGCTTTCTGACATTGTAACTTCCTGTTCCTGAAGTCTTTCTAAAACAGAGCTGAGGACCATTTCTTCTCTGCTGGTGCCCGCTCTCTGCAGACTCACACTATAGGAAAAGGTCTTAAACCACACACTTCTCCCCTCTGCTGTTTTAACTGGCCCGGGCCTTGGTGTGCTCGCTTCTTTTCCAAGCAAACAGTGATAGTTAGGGCCAAGTTCTATCTCTTTAGGATGTACATTTTGTACTTTGTTTCAACAAAAAGTCTTACCTTTAAAATGCATATTTAGGATTGCCTGGCTATATAGATAATTTGGGGCGAAAAATGTAATGAAAAGTCTGACATAGGACCATGATAAGCCAGCAAGCAGCAAACCCTGAATGAAAGTGGTAAGATTTTATCTGTATTTAGTATATGAATGCACACATGTGTATCTTAAGTGCACATGTAAACTTCTATCTATACATGTGTTTGTAGGTTATGTACTCGTTACCTCATTGATACGGAAAAAAGGGAACTTAATAAAGTTAACCTAAACACTTTTTTCTTCTTTACATTTACTTACTTATTATACATAGACACATACACACACACACACACACCACGTGTGGAGGTCAGAGGACAAAGTGGTGATATTTTGTGTATGCTCTAACAAATAAAGCTTGCCTGAAGATCAGAGTGCAAACCCAGCCACTAGGTAGCCACAGAGGCCAGAACTCGGGAGGCAGAGGCAGACAGATCTCTGTGAGTTCATAAGATTGATCCAGAAACAGAACTAGGCAGTGGTGGCACACACCTTTGATCCCAGCACTTGGATCTCATGTCTTTAATCCCACCACTAGGGAGGTGGAGACAGGAAGTGATATGGCTGGGTGGAGAGAGGAATATAAGGTGGGAGGAAACAGGAGCTGGAGTCCTTTTCGGCTGAGGATTGTGTAGAGGTAAGAACTAGTGGCTGGCTGCTCTGCTTCTCTGATCTTTCAGCTTTCACCCTGATATCTGACTCTGGGTTTTTATTAATAAGACCAACTAGATTTTTTTTGTGCTACAAGACAACTTGCAAAATCTGCCATTTGGGTCCAGGATTGAACTCAGGTTGTTAAGCTTGCCAAGGAACAACTTTAGTCCATCTTGCCAGTCCCTAAATCCTTCCTAAATCTTAGTAACTCTGAAAAATGGTAATGTGCAGGTTTATATAGCTTCTTCATCTTTAAGTTCATGTTATGATAATTAAATGCCATGTGTGGCATACCTGCCTATGATCCTAGCACATGGAAGGTGAAGGAAGAGAACCAGGAGTTCAGGACGAATGAGTGCCTGTCTCAATACAACTACAGAAGCATCTATAACAGGTTAAGTCATTTTCATTTGAGGTCTGGGTCATTCCTAGATAAGTCAAAAGTAACAAAACATCAGGATCATAGGTTAAAATTTTACATACTTCAACATTTTGCTTTTTTACTTTAAACAAGTTTAAATATACTGGGTCTGTTTCCACATTTGAGGGTGTTATGAAAACAGCACATACTTTATAGACTTTGTAAGTTGGTCTGTACAAGGTGCTGGCACAGGACTGCTAAGGGTTATGATTGAAACTCCAAGAGGAGAAACCACTGTCTGTGAGGAAACTGAGGTGTGTCTTATAAAGAAAGTTACAAATATGGGGATATGTTTTTAGTAAAGTGCTCCAAGGGAGAGTATGTCCATTGTTACTCTGAGACAGGCGGGAGGGAGGGAGGGAAGGAGGGAGGGAGGGAAAAAATGGACTCTCTTGGGTCAGCCCTTCCAAAAGTAACCAAAGCTGAGAGGTCACAAAGAACAGGGTCCTTCCTTTTAAATATTTATTTTATATGTACAGTTTTTAACCTTTATTTTTATTTTATGTGTATGGGTGTTCTAAGGGCATGTATGTCTGTTTGCCATGTGTGTGCAGTGCTTATGGATACCAGAAGGGGGTGTGCTGGATCCCCTGAGACTGCAGCTCTGGAGGGCTGTGAGCCACCATGTGGGGGTTAGGAATGTAAACAGGTCCTCTGGAAGAGCAACCAGTGCTCTTAATCACCGGGTCATCTCTCCAGCCTGTTCTGAGGATGGAAGTGTACCATGTGTGTAGAATGCGTCCAGGGGTGAGGAGAGGATGCTGAGGCCCGGGAACTGGAGTTAGAAACTGATGAGAGCCACCAGACAGGCACCGGTTCTCAGCAGAGCAAAAAGGCAACAAGTTTGTCGATGACTGAGCCGTGTTCCCAGCTCCCGAGGTGACCTCACTGGGTGCCTTCTGACCTCTACATGTGCTTTGTTATTTCTTCCAGGCACAGACATACTTCAGGATTTTCTCATCAGTCCGTCAAGAGATGTTGTGGATATTGCTCTATATAAATAAAACACTGATGGCCAGTGACCAGGCAGGAAGTAGGTTGCCAGGCAGGAAGTAGGTGGGACAAGGAGAGAGGAGAATTCTGGGAAGCGGAAGGCTGAGGGGGGGGGGGACACTGCAGCCACCGCCAGGACAAGCAGCATGTAAAGACACCGGTAAGCCACCAGCCATGTGGCAAGGTATAGATTTATAAAAATGGGTTAATTTAAGATATAAGAACAGTTAGCAAGAAGCCTGCCACGGCCATACAGTTTATAAGTGATATAAGCGTCTGAGTGGTTATTTTATAAGTGGATTGTGGGACTGCAGGGCTTGGGGAACCTGGAGAGAAGCCCTCCAGCAAAATATCCAAAGCCCTCAAGAAGGAGGAATGGACAAGAAGAAGAAAACTTTCTCCAGGGCACCCCACTGTGGCTGCATTCCTGCTGAGCTCCGGGCCTGGCTCCAGAGAGCAGCACCCAGCCCTAATCCTTCCTTTGTTTACCATACCTCTTGTTTCTCTTATCACCCTATGTGAATCTTGTCTGAGAGTCAAGGATCACAGAGTCCCCCAAGAATCAAAGGCCTATGCAAAACTTGGTTCAGAAAACCAGAAAACCCTGGTACCTGAGAAATCAAGTAATTTGCACTTGGCATTTTATCTTTGGGAGCTCCTTTTAGGTTGCTTTGAAGGTACAGAAATTAACTGGCTAAACTGTAAATAGAGTAAATAAAAATGCCCTAGGTGAAGGCAGAGTGCTTCAGTCCTTCCAGGCTGGAGCTGCCAAAGGCTAAATTCACTGTTAAGGTGCCTCGGAGTCTTTTTTCCATGGAGCGTACCCACACACCCATGCTGCAACCACCCCATTCAGCTGTGAGGATAACCCAATACCCTGACAGCACCTTATCTCATAGCCAACCTGTCACCTGTGTCCCAGCCTTGGATTCCTCTTCTCTATCACCTCTGAATCCTTCTCTGCCCAGTTCTGGCCCACACTCTAAATAAGCCCATCTCTGTTTACCAATTCCTATCTCCCAGTGGACCTCAGACTGAGGAGCAGCCTAGTGAACGAAGACTCAAGAGCTCTGTGCTCTTTCACTCAGTCCTGATTACGGAAGTTTTCTCCATCTTGAAAGAACTAAGCTTTTGTTAAAACTTATTTTCTTTAAGACTTTTAAAAAAATTAGTTATTGTTTGGGGTGCATGCATGTCACAGCACACATGTAAAGGTCAGGGGACAACTGTGAAGTTAGCTCTCTCTGTCCACTTCTACGTGGACTCCATGCATCACATGAAGGTCGCTAAGCTCACGTGGCAAGCGCCTTTACCTTTTGAGCCATCTCACTGGCCCCCTTTTAAAATTTTTTTATTGTGACTTTGATTGAGTGATTAACCAAGGTAACACTTATCAAGCATTTTAAACTCCTTTATCTTTTTAACAAATATCTCCAAATCAAATTCTTAAAAACTCTGAGATTTCTAGAAGGCACCTGAACATTCGAGAGACTTGTATTTGTATAAATGTATTATTAGTATATGTTCCAAAATGGTATGAGATTTCTAGAATCAGATACATCTTGTAAGTTTTCAGTCATAATTGTAATGATAATTTTAATTTCTTAAGAAACCCTTAAAAAATCCAGTATCTCACTATATATCCCAGACTGACCTCAAACTTGCAATCCACCTGCCCCCAGTGCTAGGATTAAAGGCATGTGTCATCAAGCCTGGGTCCACATCTGCCATAATATAACATCTAAAATGAACCCACACAAGTGGGGATTTACCTGTGTGGTCCCAAACTATGGAAAGCAGTTCTACTACCAAACTTGGGCAGTTAAGGGGACCGTGAGAGAAGTCCTGCCTCACATTTACCTATCTATGCAGCCCTCCACTTATCTGCCAGTCACTTTCACAAGATTACCATCTAAAACACAACCCACAGGCTGAGAGATGGCTTAGCCGGTAACAGCATTTTCTGGTCTCCCAGAGGACCCCCAGTTCCGATCCGGCACACATACTGGGTGTCTCATACTACCTGCAACTACAGCTCCAGGGATCTGAAGCCCTCTTCTGGCCCCCATGAGCACCGCACTCATGTGGCTTACATTCGCATAGAAGCACACATATGCACATAAAATAAAAAATTAAAATAAAAACACAATCAGAGTTCCTGGTAGTTCCCTAGGCATGGTGGTGCATGCCTTTAACCCTAGCACTCAGGAGGCAGAGGCAGGAGTTCCAGGCTAGTTTGGTTTACAGAGTAAATTCCAGGCCAGCCAGGACTACATAGTGACACCCTACCTAAAAAAGGAAAGGAATAACCACCCACAACTCAAACCCCCAGGACCCTCACGCCCCACAAACACCAAAAAGATGAATCTTTCCTAACTCTTGGATGAAGTGGCACCTGTCCCCCCGGGGCCGTTTCTACCACCATCCCCTGAGAGCTCATCTCCCGGCCTACCTTCCTTTTCCAAGGAGGGAAAGGGCGAGATCAGTCAGAGAGGCTTTCGGAGAAGAGCGGTCTGGCTTTCTGGATCTGCTCCAGTCGATTCAAGATGAACTGGCTCGTGTCGATGAAGCGCTCGACGCAGTTCACCAGGCAGACCTCGGCCCGGCCGTCCAGCTTGGGCCCGGGCTTGTCCATGCACTTCTCCCAGCACAGCTCCGTCATGTGGTGGACCAGCAGCTGCACCCGCTGTTTCTGCGTCTCCACCTCCACGAAACGCTGCAGCTGCGGGTCTGCGGCGTCCACGGCGCTCACCGGGGAAGACCAGCTGGCCTCCATGCCAACGAGCCGCACGGGCGGAAGTGCCGCGGCTAGGAACAGGAACCGGAAGTGCCATGGCTGCCCTAGGACTACCAGCTTTGCGACCCTATCCCGCAGGCCGCGCCGTCTGGCTCAGCGACTCTGAGATTCTAAAGTGTTAACACTATTAGACCCTGTGAGGCTTTCCAGATCTTTTAACGAACAAGCTGATGGTTTTATGAAATGCCCGTCAAGATCAAGGAAGATGGAGAGGACAAGGATCGAATCGACGGAAGATGTGTTTTCGTGACCTGTGGTTTATCCTAAACCTGCTGGCTTAGATTCTCGAAGATAAAATTCGACTGGAGTTAGAATTGCAAAGAAACAAAAGCCCTACAGAGGGGCTCTTAGTTCTGACTGGACCTCATTTGACCAGGTCCTAACTGATGACAGAGTCTCCTCATTGTCCAGCGCGGACCAGACTGTCACCATCCTCACCCCAGGCTCCCAGGCTCCAGTACAGCATAGGAGGAGCGTCTTCGGGAGTAAGGAGCACTCTCACGCCAGGACTCTAGACGGCTCCTTGTCTGTTCTGTTTTTATGTGTTCCAACATTCCAAACTGGGGGCGGAACGAAAAGACATGGCCCCACCAATGGACACCATGCACTCGTGTGTGATTCAGCCGCCTGCCCTCCTGTTGCCCCTGCCCCTCTGCTCCTGGCCTCTTCCTGTGGAACACAACCACTGGACCTTCAGCTCTTTAACTCAGGAAGATCTGGGTCAAAAATGAGAAATAAAAAAAAAGGATTGAAATGTCACTAGAGGGCCGGAGAGATGGTTCAGAGCTTAAGATGGTTTAAGAGTCTGCTGCCCTTGAAGAAGACTGAAGCAGTTCCCAGACCCCCATGGCAGCTCACAACCATCTGTAACTCCAGTTCCAAGGGATTAGACACCGTCTGTGAGCTCTGTCGGCACCAGGCATGCAGGTGGTCGCAAACATACATTCGAGCAAACACCGTTTTTGTTTGTTTGTTTGTTTGTTTGTTTGTTTGTTTTTGGGACAGGGCTTCTCTGTGTAGTTTTGGTGCCTGTCCTGGGTCTCACTCTGTAGACCTGGCTGGCCTAGAACCACAGAGATCCGCCTGGCTCTGTCTTCTGAGTGTGCCACCACCGCCTGGCTTTTTTTTTTTTTTTTTTAAAGAAAATGTCACAAGAATGAGGTCATAGGGCTGGAGTGATGGCTCAGTGGTTAAGAGCACTAGCTGCTCTTCCAGAGGTCCTGAGTTCAATTCCCAGCACCACATGGTGGCTCACAACCATCTGTAATGAGATCTGGTGCCCTCTTCTGACCTGTAGGCATATATGCTATATACATAATAAATAAATCTTTAAAAAAAAAAAAGAATGAGGTCATAAAGTTTTCAGTCTGGAGGAAATACAAGACAAGAGACCCCAGATGGACAGGTTTTTGGAGACTTTGATGCCATAAAGGTAAGAAATACTCTCACCCGAACCCTTTTTACTGTTGGCTGGATGTGTAAGTGACGACCAATGAAACTCTTAGGCTTTTACTACCAGCACAGCCGCTCCGTTTCCCTTCTTGTTCCTCTTAAATGTAATGTTTTATTTTATTTTAGAAACTCGATGGATCACAGTCCAGCCCTGAACTTGATAGGCGGCCTAGGCTGCTACCAAATTCTTAACCCTCCACTTCTGTCCCATAGAGTTCGGGGTTACAGCTGAACGACATCACACTTGCCAGGGATCAAGAATTCCGACTCTTTATTTTTTCCTGCAGTGCTGGTGACTAACTTGCACAAGTGGTGACTTGTCATGCACAAGCCCGCTGTCACTGGGCCACGTGCCCAGCTCTTTCCCTGTGGAAATCTGTAAGGCTGTGAAACCCAGGCCCTTTGGGTACCATTTTGGAACACTTGCTCTGGGCAATTAGAATTCACGTTTTCTTCCTGGGTGGCTCTCCTCATTTTGGCTGGAATAAGTATTTTGTTCTCTCCCCTGGTGTGCCTCGCCTGGCCTTTTCAGGTTGCTGCTTATGGATCTGCATGGACACCACATTTAGCAATCACATTCGTACATGTGAGCTCACGGTGCGTACCTGACTCCCACTGGCTACTCAGGAAACGCAACGTGTCAGTCATTTATCTCTAAAAATTGTTTCACCTCTTCCTTATGTGGGCAGTAGTGAAGGAAATTTGTGGCAAAATAGGAATTTTTTAAATCTAACTTATCTTTGACAGACCTGGAATTTGGGAAGCATCATTTAGGGACCCAATTTAAGTATAGGAAAAATTGGGCGTAATGGTCTGTGTCGGCAGGAGGCAAGTTTGGGGTGTGTTGACACATACTCTGGCCTGTGGGAAACCAGAGCATGTGGGAAGCTGTGCCAAGTCACAGGGAGCCACGGACATGCTATTCCACCCAGGGAGCAGAGCTGGCTGCTGAAAGCATTGGGCTTCATTTAGGTTTCAAAGCCAGCCTCTGGAGAAACAGAACAGCCACATTTCAGGGCAACGGTCTCATAACTGAGGCACAGTTTTAATCAATGGTTGCATGAAGTCCTCGTTTATTAGCCACTGGTATAGTAGGGAAAACTATTTTCTGTGAAATAGAAAGAAGAAAACAGTGGTGGCCAGAGGGCAGCCCAGCCTCTTGCCTTTTCCTGCTGGTGAAGGGCAATTTAATTTGCAAGAGAAGGCCAGTTAGCCCCATGAACTCCAGCTCTTGGAGTAATGCCTATCTGGATTGCAAATGTGTCTTCCCAGCTCCATTAAGGCGCCTTGCCCAAACCACACAAGCCAGGGAGTCTGGAGCCAGGGCCACCTCCCTCTACTTTTCTCCTAAAAGCTGAGCATATGTGAGTCCCCAGACAACCCTTCACGCTTTACCTGGCTCATTGCTCCCAGTCAGAGCAGAACAGTGACTGCTCTTGAATTTCCTGATGCTGATGGCTCCGTTGTTACATATGTGGTCTGAATCTCAGCCTGTGGGGGACATAGAAACGGAGCTGAAATGAAGCAGGCCTCCCGGGGGGGGGGGGGGCAACTTTCCTCCCCACCTCCCTGTCACAGCCAAGCAGCATCCTGTGGCAGGGACGTTACCGTGGCTGATACCTGGCTCTGTGTTTGTTTTGTTTTAGCAGGAGTGTAAAGGGAGGAAGCCGTAGAGTCTAGTACCACGAACAGGTTCATTTTCTACAGACGAGCAAGTGCACACGGGCACTCCTCCATGTTTCCCAGACAGGAGAGCGGCAGGCTGTTCAACAGGCCTTTGCTGACATCTTTGTGTGCCGATACCTTAGTGAGCCAGGTAAGTGAGCAGGGCCTCCTTGGGTACCTGAGAGGCCTTTGATCCCACTGCAGATGCCCTTCCGTCACCCTGGTTCTTGGTTCCAGCCTTTCCTGCTTCTGTGGCAGTGCTTTCCTGGCCTTACCCTGCTCGTAGATCACGCCACTCCATCAGGAAGACAGACCAGTCACCTCCTACCATTGAGCAAAACCTGCTGATAGATCCAGAACGGCTGTCTGGATTGTGTTTGGAGGAGACACTTCAGAGGAATTCTGGAAGCCCTTTCGATAGTTCTTCCCACATGTGAACTATACCTTACCCTTCCCAGTCATACCTCTTTGGGTCTCAAGACAGGTTCTTTTTGTAGGAAGGAAGTGACAAGAGAAGGCCTCAAAGAGCAGTACTTCCCAAGAGCAGAAGGGTATGCAGGGAGGGTGGAATATTTTGTACTACTGAAGAAAGAACCACGAGATGAGGTGCACACAAAGGCTAAGGAGCAAACCATTGGCAGGTGTGGGACAAGAGCTTACAGCATGCCCGTCTGATGGCCAGCCCTGGAACTTGTCATTTAATACCCTCTTTTCGGAGGATCGCACCAACATCAAGAAGCAAAAGAGCAACAGACCCCAGCTGAGAGTTAGGTGGCCCCGGTCTGAGGCCGAAGGTCCCACGAGCTTGGGGGTTAGTGGTTCCCGCTGTGACTGTTCAACCCGTGCCAACCTCCCGCCACCCACAGCTGTCGTGACAGCTCCACCCACTCCTCCTTGGGTGTGACTTTCCTGTGGCTTCCAGCAGGGCAGAGCATCCTAAGCAACCGTTTGACACCAAATACTAGGGAAAGAGAAAGCCTAGGACCGCTCTGGGCTCAGTCTGTTGGAGAAACAGAATACGCGAGTCCAGTGAGTTCCTGTCCAGGGCCCAACAAGCAAGGAGGGACAGGGGTTCTAAGTCCTGCAGAAGTGGGAGGCTTCAGAGGAGGGGATGTGTGACAAGACCTCCAGGGAAGACTAGCCTGTGGTCAGTGGGAAGGGCAGAGGACATCAGGTGAGGAAGTAAACAGTGGCAGCGAGTGAACTCTGAGGGCCCCACAGTGCTGAGGCTAGGAGGTGACATGTCCTGAGTAGGAACCACAGAGAAACCAAAAAGAGGGACGACTGGAAGAGTCCAGGCACTTGAGCGGTGAGTGTCAACCAAATCAAGAAATGGAAACAAATTATCCAATAGGCATCAGCTAGCCCTCTGTGTGTGCTTAGGTTGATTCTAGAAGGTGAACTGATTTACGGCTTAGACCCCGCTGAGCTGAACTCAGTGTGGTTTGAGAAGGAACTGTTCAGGGAAGGAAGGGTAGAGGAAGAAGATCCACCCTCCTGTTCACAGCTAGAAAACTCAGAGTAGACATTGGTACTTAGGGCATGTTCTGTAGGGGTTTCTCATTTTCATCGAGGACTCAAATCAGCCTGTATACCCATGGGATCCTGATGGGGGCCAGGTGGGTTGTGAGAGGGTAAGCAAACGCATGTGTGTTTATGGGTATGTAGCTGTGTGTGCAAGGTTTTTAAACGAAGCCAGAGCTGAAGAGTAGGGTGGTGAAGGCAGGTTTCAGGCAGGAACTGTTGTAATAAGAGAAGCAGGCTTTGCCGTCGACTTCCTCCCCGGTGTCAAAGACTGGACATAGTTCGCTCCTGCTGGGCAGGTGCTGCACCACTAAGCTGTGTGCAGTCAACACTGCTGCCGGTAGGTCTGGACTCTCCTTCAGTACACACAAGTGGAGGTCTGCTGGCCAACAGCAGCCGTGCAGGAGGGATTTACTGGAATCCAGGCATGGAGTCAGGAGTTCTGCTACTTCACCCTGGTAGGATTCCTGCTGAGGGTGGGTGAAGGCGCTCAGACATGGAAACAGGTGAGCAATTGGACCACATAGTGAGGATAACTGGACAGCACGAGTGGAGGGTCTCTCTACATGGGCTTGGTGGGTCTGTCTGGGGTACTGACATGAGACTTAAGCTCACACAGAAACTGAATTTGGGCAGGTGGGGAAAGAGCAATGCATAACTGAGCAGGCCGGGTCAAAGTGCGATCCTGCCCATCAGCGTCTCAACTCTAACCCTACCAGTCCGCCTAGCTGGAGGGCGTCAGCCCCGTTCCTGTGGATGACCACTTCTGCTCCAGGATGCTTGCTGTTGTGGGTAACTGCCTTCATCTGGTGACGGATAGAGCTTGTCAGTGAGTCCCGACACTGTAGAAAGACAAATGTGTCCAATTACACTTCTGACAGTCCACTCACCACGAGGAGACTTAGCCCTGGGCCTTCAGCTCTGGAGGGATCTCGGGACAGGTTGGACAGCCCTCCTGCAGTGATTAGCGTGCCACCCTGCAGAGGTGGATCGAGAGCCTAGAGGAGATGGGTACACAACGAAGGCGGAGGTGCCAGGCTTCACGGCGCACCCTCAACTTAAGCGCTTTTCGGTGTTTTGCAAAAGCAGTTTCTGCCAGGCAGTGGTGGCGCACGCCTTTAATCCCAGTACTTGGGAGGCAGGCTGATCTCTGAGTTGAGGCCAGCTTGGTCTACATAATGAGTTCCAGGACAGCCAGGGCTACACAGAGAAAACCTGTCTGGGGAGAAAAAAGCAGCTTCCAAGAACCTGTTTCAAGGTCACTAGACCTCCTTTTTCTGTCCTCTTCCCCAGTGTGGCCTCCATGAATAAATCACCTAGCTGTCTCTTTAAGTGATGTGTTGGGATAGTTTTAAAAACTAGTTCCATCACATCCTTGCCCGTCATCTTGAAGCAGTTGCCAGGAGTCAGTGTAGCAGGCCTAGGGCCCCTACAAGACTGTGGTAGCCTCTGACCATGGCTCTCCTAATGTTGGTCTCTCCTGCAGCTGCTACATGAAGTACTGTGAACAGGGTTGCCTAAGACATCAGACACTCTTCCTTATTTCTGGGGCTAGAAACCTGAAGTCAAGATATGGACTGTCTTCTAGCTGCCCATAGCTCTTTGGTCATCTTGGCCATTTATATTAATGCACCATCTCTGCTCCTGACACTATTTCACATGTGTTGGCACAGAGACCATTCACTCCAAAGGAATTGAGAGAGTTTATTCTGAGCCAAGGCTAAGTGGCACAGCCAGAGAATATGGGTTAAATTTGGCCCTAGTGACATGTTTCATTTTCTTAGTAGTTATATGACCTTTGATTGTTTTGGGGCAAAAGGCAGTCAGTCATATATGTAGGCATTTTCCAAATATGTTGCTGGGAGCATCAGGTAGGCAGGTTATAGCAAGGCAGGGAAGTCTCTTCTCGAGGTCTCAGGTGCTATTTGATAACATTTTTAGTTTAGGGTGGGTGGAAGTGACAGGTCTGCTAAGGATACAGTCACAAGACTTTACCTGATAGTCAAAGGTGCAAGATCAGACCCAGAGACAGGTGAAAATTGGCTAGCAAAGGAATGAGAGGTAGCCCAAGATGATGTCGCTTTCCATCTGTCATGTTCCGGCTCGCCACAACCAGGCAGTTCTTAACAGACAGCCAGTCTATAAAATCTTTCAATGTAAGCATTGGCATTTTCAGGGAACTTCTGCTCACAAGTGGCATTTATTGTTTTTATAGACTCCAGCCATCCTAGACCTACATTAAAGACCCCATCTTCACTAGCTGATGTCTTCAGGCATCCTACTGTTAACTAAGATCATCCCCAGGGGAAAGTGGAGGACAGGAGCGACCTGCAGGTCTCAGGGCCCTTGTCCTGCACATGGAATCTCAGAATGGATCATGGAAATCCTGGACCATAATCTCTGGGAATAGACTGTGGTTGTCCAGCTAGCAGGGGTGACTGGGGAATTTTGCTGTTAGCTTCTGACAGTTTTAACCACTTGCCATTTTGCGGGGACAGCAGGGAGTTTCACAGAGCAGCATTTAGACACTCAAATGCTCTGATGCCCTTAGTTTTCTTCAGAAAGCACATTCCCACCAAAAGCCCCTACCTCCTGGGCATGGCCATGCACTGAGGTAACCACACCATCTTTTACTAAAGCTGTCTTTCTCACTTGGCCAATTGACTGTGTAAGGGGCAGGCATGGAGGTCAGCTATGTGATGCTTGTGGCAGCCTGGGTGAGAGACAGGCCATCTCACCCTTGGGCACACTAACTCAGTGCACCAGGTCAACCTGAGATGCCTTGAATACCTCAAGATGTGGGTGCCTCTGTTCCTCTCCAGTTGTGGGAACCTGGAAAGTTGTGTTGTTTTTCTAAATACTAACTAATTAATTTTATGTAGCTGAAGTTTTCTCCAGTCCTGCCCAGCCCCACAGACCCTGTAGCCGCTTGTAAAATAATCACTCAGAAGCTTTTTATTAATTAAAATTGCTCGACTATTAGCTCAGGCTTATTATTGACTAGCTCTTACACTTAAATTAACCCATAATTCTTATTTATGTTTAGCCACATGGCTTGGTACCTTTTCTCAGTTCTGCCTTCACATCTTGCTTCCTCTGTGTCTGGCTGGCAACTCCTGACTCAGCCTTCCTCTTCCCAGAATCCTCCTCGTCTGTTTATCCTGCCTATACTTCCTGCCTGGCTACTGGCCAATCAGCATTTTATTTATCAACCAATGGGAACAACACATTCACAGCATGCAGAGCACCATCACCCATCATTTCCATTTTTCTTTCTATTTAAAAGGAAAATTTTAACTTTAATATAGTAAAATTATATATAACAAAACAATTATCAAGCAAGAATTATAGTTATAATATTTAGTCTATTTGTATTTGGCAAAAATAAAAAGATATCCTATCTATCCTATATTTGTGAGTCCAAGGTTCCATATCTACCTTATTTCCTATCAAAACCAAAGAAAACCATAATTATAACTATCTAGTCTTCAACTACATCAAAGACCTCAGAAGGATATAATATTACCTAAGTAAACAGGAAAAGCATTGTAAGCAACTACCAAAAATCTAGAATGATAGGGACAGCTGGCTATCTGGATAGTTACCCAAAGTTCTTCTGCAATGTTGGGGCATCCATTCTTTAGCCTACAGACCTAGAATCTCTCAGTCATTTCTCTCTGTATCCTGTAGAATGTCTGGCAGTTTCTTCTGCAAAGTAGGAACCTGAAGGACCATTTCATCTTGCAAAGTTCAGTGATCACCTTTCTATGGTCCTGCATGTCCACTTTATACAACATTTTGTCAAGCAGTCCAGGCAAGAACAGTTTCTTGTCCAAATGGCTATTTTTGCCAGGAAGAAGATAAATTCCTTATGGAGTGTCATTGATGCCCATCTTTTTCTTTGAAGTAAATCAGTGCTGCCAGGAGCAGACATGTCTCACTGTCCAGAAAGTCTAAATTTTTAAAACATTTTAAATGCCATATTCTGTATGTCTTTGAAGTGTTTGAAGATAACTATCTAGCTGAAATATATCTATGTATACCCAGAAAACTTAACATGACTATAAGTTTGACTATCATAGAAGACTAATTATTAATCTGTTTCTCAACTATTCATTACAATTTCAAATGAGTTGCACAAACAAAATACTTTAAACAAGAGTAGAAATATACATACAGCATAACAAAATTAACTTTAAATTTGTTATCAATAAACTAAAATCCATAGCAATGTACAATATTTCAAACAAGTAGTTGCTCTTTAAAAGTAGATTCAATAATCTACCCTTTATCCTATCATATCTATATCCTATATTTTTATATCATATCCTTTCTTCTTTTAGAAAGAGATTGACTATGACCAATAACAATTTGCAACCAAAAATGTAAACAAAGACAAACATCCATAATCCCTTTTTTGGGAATGTGGGCATAGTTTTCTAGGCCACTTCCTGCTGATAGGCGGTGCTGGTAGTCTCATGGGGATCAAATGTGTTGCTCTGATTGGTTGATAAATAAAGCTGTTTGGCCAATGGTGAGGCAGAATAGGGTTAGGTGGGACATTCTAACTAGAGAGGAGGAAGGAGAAAGGCAGAACAGAGAAGACGCTGCCAGCTGCCACCATGAGAAGCAAGATATAAAGATACTGGTGAGCCATGAGCTACATGGCAAGGTATAGATTTATAGAAATGGGTTAATTTAAGATATAAGATCTAGCTAGCAAGAATCCTGAGCCATTAGGCCATACAGTTTTAATGAATATAAGCCTCTCTGTGTTTATTTGGGTCTGAACGGCTGGGTGACCAGGCAGGACACAGGAAAACTTAAGCTACAATTTTACTTTTAAATATCCATGTGTATGAGTGTTTTTCCTGTATGCATTAATGTGTACCATGTGCACACCTAGTACTCAAGAAAGTCCGAAGAAAGCCCAAGACCCTCTGGAACTGAAGTCACAGACTGTTGAGAGCCACCGCGCACGCGGGGGTTCTAGGAACTAAACCTATGTCCTCTGCAAGTGCTCCTAACCACTGGGCCATCTCTACGGCCCACAAAAGCTGCATTTTTAAATGCCCAAGACCCATGATACCTACAGTATCTGGATCCTGGCACATGCTCTGTTGTCTTTGATGGTTCTGAAATGGGACAGACAGCATTTAAGTGTCAGGCCCTAGGGAGTGAGTTCTCTAGAAGTGTGTGTGTGTGTGTGTGTGTGCGCGCGCGCACGCGCACGCACAGGCACTGTGTACACCCACATGCATGATAATATGACTTCCCTTGGTGTAGTGGGTAGCCATTCCAGCTTGGATCTGGAAGTTCCAACCCCCATTGAGACTCTGGCAACTGTCACGCCTATGAGGCGGGGCCAGGGGAGGCGCCTGGAGACCTGAGAGCCGGATGGGCCAGCGCTCTCTCTGTGTGCTCTCTCGATGCCGGGACGCTGAACGTTGGAGGTGGACTGAGCAGAGCTCCAGAGAACACCGCTGGATTGTGATACACCTTTCCCAGACCCTGCGACTTACCTTTCACTTAATTTGTGAGTTATGCCATTAAATAAATATCCTCTTAACTACGTGGAGTGGCCAAAATAATTTCTCCAATACCTTGGTAGGCAGTACATATAATATAAACTACAAGAAATTGATGGATGTTCTGTGGCAGAAGAGCAAGAAACCTTGGCTTTGTACCAACTCTTCCCAAGAGAGAGGTGGACAAACATCTCCTCACCCCATCAAGGGTACCAGTGACAGAACAATGAAATGATTCCACCTGAGTCTAGTCTGGTGAGCCAGTGAGTTTATTGGACTTTTTTACAACATCACTAACAAAGGTCCCACTCAAACCTTGGTAACCTCAAAGCTGCATAAAAGGAGCCCCCTTTTAGTTATATTGCACCTCCAGAGGCCACAGGAAGCTGGTGGAGTATCTGGAATCTCAGGTGGGAGTATGACGACATCCCTCCTCTTGTGATGGAGCTTCTGCAGGCCTGATCTACAGAGAAACTGCCGTGGCTGGCAGCCAGTAGGGATGGTGTTAGTGAGTAAGCTGACGTACAGGATATGGACAAGGACACTAAGGAGAGATTGCCTGTGAAGCATGCTTTTCAAAAACAAACATTTGTAAAGGGGAGAGGAAGTAGCTTGTAGGTGGGGAGGTGTCTCCGTCACTGTTCTAGTGCTGTGAAGAGACACCATGACCAAGGCAGCTCTTATGAAAGGAAGCACTTGATTGGAGGCTGGCTTACAGTTTCAGTGGTTTAGTCCGTTACCACTAGTGGGGAGCATGGCAGTGGGCATGGCAGGCATGGTGCTGGAGAAGGAGCTGAGAGCTCCGTCCTCATCCACAGGCAGAGCCCACCCCAGTGACACACTTCCTCCAACAAGGCCACACCTCCTAATCTTTGTAATCCTTTCAAAAGAGCTGAAGCATGACAGATGGAGAGCCACGTCATCTTGGGCTACCTTTCAAACAGTGCCATTCCCTGGTGACTAAGCGTTCAAATACATGAGACTACGGGGCCGTTTTTAATCAGATCACCACAGGAGACAACCTGTGTTCGGGAGTGCCCAGGGAGGAACTAAATACCTCCATCTGGACTCTCGGATTTGGTGGGTAACTGGGGGTGGTTACATAGTCATGTAATTAAAAATATTTTGGAATGTTTTGCTGTGGGATGGTCTGTATGTCAAATTGCTCTGATTGGTCAACAAATAAAACACTGATTGGCCAGTGGCCAGGCAGGAAGTAGGTGGGACAGGGAGAGAGGAGAATTCTGGGAAGCAGAAGGCTGAGGTAGGGGGACACTGCCAGCCGCCTCCATGACAAGTCGCACGTGAAGACACCGGTAAGCCACGAGCCACATGGCAAGGTATAGATTTGTGGAAATGGATTAATTTAAGCTATAAGAACAGTTAGCAAGAAGCCTGCCACAGTTTGTAAGCAAAATAAGTCTCTGTGTTTACTTGGTTGGGTCTGAGTGGCTATGGGACTGGCGGGTGACAAAGATTTGTCCTGACTGTGGGAAAGGCAGGAAAACTCTAGCTACAATGTTTTTTTTTTTTTATCTTCAAAATCAGATTTTACCTTATGAGCATTTTTAAATACTAAGAAGATACCATGAATATAGTGTTTAAGAAACAAGCCTGGTGTCTGAGAAATGCCTCAGTGAGCAAAGCTGTTTGCAGGAATCATATAAAGATGAGAGGAGAGAATCATCCCTTCCAGTTGTCCTCAGACCTCCACCCACATGCAATGGCATGCACTCATCCTTAACATGTGTGTGCAGGCACATCACATGCATACACATGCAAATAATAAATACAGACTTTAAAAAATAAGAAAAGTGTGTGAGGGACAAATGTAGCAGGAATCTTAAAGAGTCTTTATTAATAAAACAAACCCAGAGCCAAGTATTGGGGTGAACACTGGAAGATCAGAGAAGCAGAACAAGCCACAGCTAACCTCACCTGGCCAACTTCTCAGCTGATCCTGTTTCTTCAGACTGGAAGCCTCTGAGTCTTATCCAAATGAATCTCAGCTGAACTGCTGCTAGAAGCCTGAATGCTTAACTAGCCAAATGCTTCTAGTTTCTGGTCCTTACGCCTTATATATCTTTCTTTCTACCGCCACTCCCTGGGATTAAAGGCTCACTTTCTGGGATTAAAGGCGTGAGTCACCATGCTTGGCTGTATCCTTGAACACACAGAGATCCCAATGGATTTCTGCCTCTGGAATGCTAGGATTAAAGGCGTGTGCTACCATTGCCCATCTTTTATGTTTAATATTGTGGCTCTTCTGTCTCTGACCCCAGATAAGTTTATTAGGGTGCACAATATTTTGGAGAACACAATACCACCACAGACAAACTTAGACTCCTCATCCCTGGGTCCCCACAGCAGCCCCCAGGGCTGGGCAGGAGAAGGCTTCTCAAGCCTGTGGCGTACTAAATGACTTTGTCATAGCAGGGTTTTACTTCAGATATCTGTTATGACTTGAGTGTGTCCCCTCAAATTCATATATGGGAGTTGCAATGCCTAGGCCCTCACAGTGACCATGCAGACTGTAAGGAGGTGAATTAAAACAAAGTCGCTAGAATGGGTGCTAATTCTGGACAGGCAGGTACAGAGGGAGACCACATGAGGGCACAGAAAGGCTCCATCTTAGGAGAACCAACCCTGTGAGCACCTTGATCTGGGCTGTGTAGCCCCTAGAACTGCAAGGAAACTATTTTTGTTCTGGAAACCCCTCTGTGTTTTGATATTACTGTCTGAGATGACTAACAGTGCCTTTGAAAATGCTTTGCATTTTCTTTTGCTGTAGTTGGGATTAAACCCAGGCCTTGTGCATGCTAGGCCAGTGCTGTACTACTGACCTCCTCTATCCCCACTCCGTGTGGTTGTGTGAGTGCATGCATGCATGTGTGTGCATATGTATGTGCGTTCACATGTGTATATGTGTGTGTGTTATGCATGTGTGGATATCAATCCGTGGGGGGAGCACACATATATGTACATGTGTAACACTTAGAGTAAGGATGACGTGTACTGGAACCTGACCTTTTAGTGTCCCTCTAGATACCCCAAATGCAAGGCTAGCTGGCCTCAGAGCTGTAGAGAGTCTGTTCTCCAGTGTTCAAGTGTTGGGGGCCTACTGTACTATACAGTTTAGTTCTGCTCTCTCTGCAGGCCAAGTTTATGCCCTACATTTCCAGACTGAGTTTCTTCCAGCCTTGAGTTGATTTTTCTTGCTTGCTCATCAGTGCTTTCTGCTGAACACTTCTGCAGAAGTCTGTTAATCTTATCTTCTTTTGTAACCTTTTTCTCATGCTGGCGTTCACTAATGCAGATATGAGTGTGGGGACATGATGACAGGCCCAGCAGTAACCACAGTCCTTTCCACACACTCAGATGCACACCTGCTTTGGCAGAGGCACCAGAGGCTGAGGTCACGTTCTTGCAAACACTTACCTCCCTTGTGAAGAGGCTCAGATCTCCCACCAGGCAGGTGGGCTGAAGGGGCCTTCTCTGGATGGATTATCAACAGATGGAGTCAAGGTATCCTCAGTCACTGGCAGCTTTGGATGCTGCCTTCATCTGTGCGATGAAGACATTAGTCAGCAAGACCTCTGACATTCTTCTCAGCTCCAGAGTTGGGTGAACTGTGAGTGCAAGAGCCGTAAGTGTATCAGAGATCAGTTTCCTTGTGAGTTCACGAGTGCAAGCGCCGTAAGTGTATCAGAGGTCAGTTTCCTCTTGAATTCACAGGTTTGCCATTCGTCAGGCTTTGATGTCTGTCTTTCTGACTCTGTGTGGGTGGCCTGCCCCCAGGCACCCGTGCGCTGCTATTGGTGTCCCTCTAGGGAAACTCTAATCTACACAGGGACTGGGAGTGGGACTAGGGGCCACACAGTGTTAAACACTAACCGGAGAGAAGGGAGGAAGCTCCCAGCAGGGAGTATGGCTCTGGGATACTGTCCTGGTCAGTCGCTACGATCAAACATCTTGTACTCTGGGTGGGGGCTGCTGGACTCTCAGCATGCGCAGTGGCAGGAATTGGAGCAGTTGTGACACCCAGAGCTAGTGAAGAGCTGCTACTGCTTTGCTTGAACAAGTTTTACTGGCGATGTCTCTCTTGACTGTCCCAACCTGAGCAACTTTTTCCATTCTCCTGTCCATTGTACCTCCCATGGGGATTCTCTCATCTACCCTCACTTGCTAAAATGGGTAGCCGATAGATAAAGTCTGCTGGTGGCCTACGGCTGCTGAGCTGGCCCAGGCAGCGGGTTCTCTGCACATCCCGTCTCACCGAGAGATGGCTGCGCCTGTGCACAAGCCTCACTGACTTAGATGTGCCCACTGCTTTGAAATGAAATAAGTTGGATATTATGAAAATGGATGAATAGCAAATAAGAAGGTGGGAAATGCAGCTTGCTTGGCACGTGTGACTCCGTGTCTTCGGTTCCTGGCACTGAAAGAGGAAAGGAAGGTGCCTCCCCTAAGAACTGAGCTGAATGTGTTGGCATATGGCTCCCCAAAGCATCTGCTGTCAAAACAGGAGTGTAACAGCTAGACTGGGGGAACCAGAAGAAGCAGCCCTCGATGGCTCCATTCAGCTCTCAGTTTTGATAATGAAACCCCAAGTGGATCTCAGTGGTGTGCTGTGGTGTGGGCTGTGAGCGACTGGCCTATCATCGCATCATCCAGAGGCTGAGCAAAAAAGGAACTGCCGGGATTTCGAGGCCAGCTTGGGTCACACAGCAAGGCTCTAGGAAGGTGACAGCAAGGGGGACCTAGCTCCCTCCCTCTCATCAGCCCCGTCGCCCAGAGAGCACTGTCCCCAGTACGGCATTCTCTACGTGGAAAGATTTTCTTCCCACTTCTTCATGTGTCCAGGGCGAGGGATGGAAGCAGAAGTCCTTGTACTCGTGTGTACTCGTGTGTGTGCGTGTGCGTGTGTGTGCGTGAAGGCTCGCTGGCTTGGCATATCTGTGCAGACTTGGTAAAAACCGATCTCTGTGAGCCAGGACTGAGCCCTGGTCTCACACGAATAAAGCTGTAAAGACTCCAGGGACTTCTGTGAGTCTTCTAGGAGTTTGCAGTGCATCGGTGTCTGCTGCATTTGGTGTGCCCAGAGAGGAAGACACAGAGAACTAGCCGAGGGGCTGGTTTAACGGGGAGAGTGCCTTGTTATTTTTAAGCAGAAAAAGTCCAGCAAATACTTGGCCAAGCCAAGCCTCTAGCAGAGAGGGATACCAATCTAGGCCTCCTATCGCCTAAGAGAGCAGGAGCAGCCTGAGCCGTGGTTTGATTATTTTAAAGGTTGTTAGGAGAGAGACTGGAGAGATTGGCTCTGTGGTAAGAGCGTCTGCTGCCAAATCTGACAGATTTGGTCCCCAGGACCCACATGGTGTGAGGGGAGAACCAACTCCCAAAAGTTGTCCTGTGACCTCCACGTGTGTGCCATGGCACACACACAGTCAACGTAAAAGGTTAAAATAATGTTAAAAGAATAAAACCAGATGCCTGCTCCCAGTTTATCTTATTTCTGATTGTTTGTGTGAACGACTTTCAAGCTATAACAAGATTACAAAATTTCTAAATTTAGAGCTCAGGACCACTCCAATGTGTGAGAAACTAACTTGAGGATTTGATTGCTGCTAGTCTGGTGGGAGGGAGCCAAGGCCCTTCTCAGGGTCAAGGGCCATCCCAGATATGGCAGAGTCTGCTGGCTCCAGCCTGGGAGTGAGTGGGGCCTTGTCTTGGGGCCTTAAGTCTGGGGTCTGCAGTTAGACCATTTTGGGGAATTCTTCTGGAACCTAAGAAAGGCATGGGGTCCTGGAGTGAGACAGTGGCCCAGCAGTTGAAGCTCCTACGGCCAAGTGCCACCCTATTCCCTCCCCATAAACACATATCCAGGGCCCTCAGTGCACAGTAAGTATTCAATGAGTAAGCAACTGAGGTACCGAGTATTTACAAATTATCATCCCTGCCCTCCAGGGTCGTCACTACCACTCTGACGGGAACCTACCCACTAAAAGCTCTCATATCCCAGCATGTGCACTGGTACTTAGGAGAACTTATGTTAAATATAGTAGAAGTGCTGGGGTGGCGCACGCCTTTATTCCCAGCATTTGGGAGGCAGAGGCAGATGGATCTCTTCGAGTTCAAGGTCAGCCTGGCCTACAGCAAGAGTCCCAGGACAGCCTGGGCTACACAGAGAAACCTTGCCTCAGAAAAACAAACAAAGAAATCCTATTTCTTTAGTTAGTTATTGGTATGGTTTGAATGTGATGTTTTATTTTGTCACTATGGATAACTTCTCCCACTCTTTCCTATTTCGGTCTGGAATCTGCTTTCCCGAAAACGCCGATCTCTTACCATTTGCACAAAGCTAACAGCCTTAAGGCTTTTCTAGACCCAATCAAAAAGCTTGTTGATGCTTCCTCTGGCAGGCAACACCCACTGAGGCCTTTCTTTGGGGTGCAATAGAGCTGAAAGATTCCTGAGTATCCTGTCAAGGTGGGATGTTCTCAGGTGGGGCAGGGGTGGGGCAGGGGTGAAGGGCGGGTTGGACGGGACTGAGAGCCTGAGGTTGGCAATGGCAGGAGACCAGTGCCGGGCGCCGCACCTCTAAGGAAGGCTCCAAGATTGACTCTGGCGGGTCAGAGTGTCACTTGACTATCGACTTTCTGCGGGACTGAACTGGGGGGTTCCTGGGGCAGGATCGGATCTCCATGAAACACAGTCCCAGTTGGCAGAGAAGCCCTGTCCTCCTGATCCAGTCTCTGACTGGATTCCATACAGGGAGGCTGCGGCTGCGGGAAAACTTGGCTGGGTCACTGTGGCAAGATGAGGAAACCAAGAGACAATGGGTGTCTGGACTGTGGCTCCCTGTCTCAGCAGTTCAGAGAGGGTGGGTCTCAGAGTGTCCCTTTACATTCCTGCCTTCCGGGGGCAGTGTCCCAGGACCCTGGCCAGTGGAGGAAGGTGGCCACTGTCCTCACACGCTGATCTGGCGGTGGCCACAGCTGACTTGCAGAGCACCTGACTCTGTCCTGAGTCTTGGTGCAGTGACAGCGGTCACTGCTGCCCGTGGTGACCGCACTGCAGGGACAGAAGGGGACGCTCACTGCACAGACCCCCAGCCTTCCACAGGCCTGAGTAGTCTGCGTCCATTGTTCTTTTTGGTGGAATTGCCTAGAATAAAGTTTACTTAGAGAAGTCTAATAAAAATGACTGAAAAGTAAAACACATAAAAACTTTATTGTAAGTATCACACACCTAAATTTGCATCAATTTGACACATTGCTGCTCATTTTGCAGAACACACCCACAGAACACACCCAGTGCAGTTTGCTTTAGGACAATCACCAACTTCTAGAACTGTTGGTGCTCACAGTGGGCTGCCCCCTGCCTCCACCTCCCTGACTGTGTTCCACAGTGGGTATTGCCTCACCCTCTCCAAGGGGGCAAGGATGGGGCCGGGAGAATCTGCTGCCAGAAGAGCTGGTGCTGTGTGCAAAGGGCCAGCAGGTTAGCCCAAGTGGGGCTGAGCCACGTCGACCAGCTCTGTGTTCTCTGCACAGGCCTCACAAGTTCCCAGAAATCAGCTTTTCTCTGCTCACTTCACCACTTACTCCGTTTCACCCTTAGCCTGAGCGGCTCCTGTAGGGCATTCTGGGCAAAACAAACCCCAGTTAGGTATTATGGAGTATTCCAGAACCTGAAGTTGGCACTGGGTTGTTATTTTTACTGAAAGCTGGGAGGAGTTGGGACAGATTCCCTGGGCTGGAAGGGGCTCATCTCCTGCTTCCTCCCTCATGGAGGCCTGGAGGACACTGTCCAGTGTCTGGGCAGTGTGGGCAGGACAGCCACTGGGATGTGAACACAAATTTAAGAGAAAAAATAGTCCACAAAGAGTAGTGTGACACATCCTTCCTGGTGTCACATGACCTGCCCCTCTACTGAGAGGAGGACAAGCAGACTGCTCCACACGAGCGTCAGGACGGTTGTCCCCATCTGTGTGCTGTCAGCTGGCACAGAAACCTGCAGCTGCCATGCATCTGAACGTGTTAAGAATGACGATTCTCCAAACTGAGAAAGGCCCCGTAAAAAAATAAAGATAGAAAATACATGCTAATTTAATGGCAAACTTATCTGATACTACAATGGTAACCATCTTGGAGTTAAGGACAGTGTATGGTGGAGCCACCCTCTCCTCCTGAGGACACCGTGCTGGAGTCTGCTGGGTCCTCAGGCTGATGTGGTGGCAGGGACATGCCACTGTCACTCAACAGCTGGGCTGAATGTCAGTGCTGCAGCAGGAAGTTGGTGGCCACATTGAGGTCATTGTTTGAGGCCCTCAGGGCCTCCAAGGCATCCCCTCTGGAAAATCCCATCTCCATGAGCCGGGCAACCTGCAAAGAGAGCAGAAAACTGTGGGCCAACAACACTAAGTTCTTCCTTAGCCCACATGATTATTACGTGACTTTGTGGGAAAGCTCAGTTTCTAAAATAACCAGAGTCAGTTCGTTTCTATTCCCAGGTCAAATCTGACAATAAAAGATTATTAAGTCTAGACCTGTAATCTAGCCTATAATTCCAGCAGCTGGAAGGTGGAAGCAAGAGCACCAGGAGTTCAAAGCTATCCTGGGCTACAGAGTGAGTTTGAGTCTAGCCTGGGCTACATGAGACCCTGTCTCAAAAAAACAAAATAAGACAAAACAAAACAAAGAAGCTGAGAGGAGGGTTCATCTGCTGAATCATTTGCCTTGCAAGCACAGGGATACTCCAGTACCCACGTAAAATGCCGGGTGTAGTGGGCTGTATTTCCAGGGTGATACCCAAGGTTGTCCTCTGGTGCATGCGCGCTCTCTCTCCTTCCTTCCTCTCTCAAAAAAAAAATCAACAAAATGACTAAAGGTAATTCAAGTGTTACTATATCACAGGAAAATCTCATGTGATCCTTACTGTATTTGTTACTTTTCTTGGCGCCATGACTAAACACCTGACAGAAAGTGACTTATGGGAGAGAGGTACAGTCCGCCATGGTGAGGAGGGCATGGCGCAGTCATGGAACTGTGACTCTGCACATCTCAGTGGACTAGGAGCCAGCCAAAGTGGAATGCTGGAGCTCAGGGCATCTTCCTGTTTCCCGCTTTGTTCAGACTGGGAACCCAGTCACAAGAGGGTGCTGCTCACATCAGACACACCCAGAGGGGCACCCCATTAATGCCCTAAGCGTCCCTAATCCAGTCATGCCAATAATCAAATCAGCCTTACACAAAATAGACAAGGAAACAGAGCTCTGATGTGGTGGGGTGCACCAGGCCGTGAGAAGGCCAATGTAAACAACCTGAGACCACTGGCCACACTCTTGTGTCAAGTGTGATCCTGGAGGGAGGATCTGAAACAGTCATGTGTGCACACACATGCCAACAAGTCTGTCACTGGAGTCGCGCTCCTGACACCACAGCTCTGACGTCACGATGTACTTGGTTGCTGGCAAGGCCGGTTTCTTGCCTGTAGGCACTCTGGTCTCTTCTGCAGAGGCAGCATGTGCTGAGTCCTGCTTGATGCCTGGGACTTCTGTAGGCAGCAGTAGCCATATGCAAGGAGAGCCGAGGCAGGGGCAGTAACTGAGAAATGGAGGTAACCTAAAGCCACTGGGGGCCGGAAGCACCAGGCTTACACAGACCACAAATCTTGGTTGTGTGAGTACGGAGGCTTCCTGTACTGTGCTCACAGTAGTCTTCAATGCAGACAGGTGGAGCCCCCAACTTATCCATAACCTGCTTTCTCAAGGAGGCAGAGTTCAGGCTGGGTGTAATTACAGCACTTACGAGCCAGAGGTGGGAAGTCAAGTCTAGACCTATCACAGTGAGTACAAGGCCAGCCCAGGCTACATGAGATTCCTTCCCTCTGTCACAAACAAACAAACAAACAAAAACTCAACAACAACAACAACTCCACAGAAATATTTACCGCCTGGACCACCTACACAACAAAACATACGACACTTGCAATAACGAACAGCAAATGATGAGACGGATAAATGCCAGGTCTTTTGCTGCTATCCAGGGACAAATCTGAGGTCTCGGTCACTGTTTTACATTTTCTCTCTGGTTGAAGGCAAGTGCTGGGTACTGTACATGGAAAGACCACGATTTCCCATTGAGCTCCAGCATGGGAGCGGCTGAAGGTGAGGCTGATGTGGGCAATGTCTCTTTAATGGGAATTAC
This sequence comes from Peromyscus leucopus, assembly GCF_004664715.2. Taxonomy (NCBI): domain Eukaryota; kingdom Metazoa; phylum Chordata; class Mammalia; order Rodentia; family Cricetidae; genus Peromyscus; species Peromyscus leucopus. The sequence goes on from NC_051070.1 coordinate 2,435,455, forward strand.
TACCAAGAAGAATGTATAGGACAGGGGACCTCAAGTGACCCAGAACTCTGCTCTCCCAAGGAATTCTGGGGCCGAGAGAAAATAGGCACACAGGCACACTGGTCTGAAGCTGGAGTTTTAGCTTGTGTTTTTCAAACAGAAGGCATCATTTATCTCAGTTATGGTCATGAGCACTTGGTGGGGATGAGTGGAATTCTAGATTATAGTAGGAGGTGTTTGCCCTGCATCTTTCATTCCCAGGTCCCATGTCCAGGATGCATGCATAGGCTGCATTTGTCATGTGGCTGTGGTCCAAACGATACACAGATGGATTCTGTAAGGATCAGCCTGTGCTATGGTGGGCTGGCCCACACGCACTGATGGAGTGATGGCTGGATACAGCTCAGCCCTGCCCGTGTGGGGAGAACAAGGCCATTTCTTTAAAGTTCCTTTCCCTTCCAGGTTCTCTCCTCAGGTGAGCAGCAGAACAGGAGGTCTGCTCTGAGGTCCCGACGGGAAGTCCTTGCTCATGTGGACAGAACCTGTCTCATCCTTGGTGGCAGCTTTCCTCACTCCCTCACTCTCCTCACTCTCCTCTCTCCCTCACTCTCCTCACTCTCCTCTCTCCCTCACTCTCCTCACTCTCCTCTCTCCCTCACTCTCCTCACTCTCCTCTCTCTCTCACTCTCCTCTCTCCCTCACTCTCCTCTCTCCCTCACTCTCCTCGCTCCCTCACTCTCCTCTCTCCCTCACTCTCCTCACTCTCCCTCACTCTCCTCACTCTCCCTCACTCTCCTCACTCTCCTCTCTCCCTCACTCTCCTCTCTCCCTCACTCTCCTCGCTCCCTCACTCTCCCTCACTCTCCTCTCTCCCTCACTCTCCTCACTCTCTCACTCTCCTCACTCTCCTCACTCTCTCTCACTCCCTCACTTCTCTCTGCTGGCACCCAGCTCTGGGCTCACCCAGGTCCCGCTGTCTCTGCAGCCTCCCTTGCTCTGTCATCTCTGCCGGGGTCTTCCCTTTGCTGCTGGCCTGATGACTCCTCACCCATGTGACTTTTAGGCACCTGTCCTTTCCTGTCTCTGGCTAGAAGGATCCCAGACTAGAAATCCCCGGGGTCCTACAGACCCGTGTTGTGAGAGAACAACTTAAAAAGGGTTAATTTCTCCCCTCATGGTAGAGACAGCCTGTGGGGAAGCTTTTATCATGGCAGAAAAGAAACACAGAAAGAGACATTAGGTGCCAGGGACAGGGCATCCCAGGACCTGCCCTAATGACCTACTTCCTCCAGATAGGTCTCACTTCCCAGTGCTTTGGACCCCAGTCCTCAATTTCTCATTTCGTGACATCTGAAACATGATACCCAGAGCAGTATGGAACTCATGAGTGTGGACTGACCAGTGTTTGTGCACACGCATTGTATGTTTGTGCATATGGGCATGTATGTCTACATACCTATGTAGAGAGTTACATCATGTGAACTGGTTGGCTAGTTTAGCACAAGCCTGCTAAAAACCTGAGAATTTTCACCTGGCACACTCAGGCTGGGTTTCTTAAATCTTACAGTGACCTTCTAGGTAAGATGACTGTGTGTCTCTTCCTGCTTTCCAGCCAACCCAAAGGACAGCATTAATTCTAATGCTGTCGTCAATCACCCTTCTCAACTTGTATCTCCCAAGTATGCTTAGCAAAACCTCCGAACTTCATTTGAATCATTACTGATGATAATGTTTAAGCAAGTCAGATCAAAGATAGAGCCCTGAGCCTATGAGAAACTTCTCTCTGTGTTCAGTGGTTTATCAGCATGCTTAACCAGTTTCAAACCCATGTCATTTTATTCTGTTATCCATTCCACAGGTTGATGCCCTATCTCCACAGTGATGAGATACTATACCTCTCAGTGACATTTTGTGTCAATAGGGTTATTTTGGTATCCTCAGACCACAGAGATTGTTCTGACATTTACACGTCACCGGGTGCTAACCTGGCTCATGCTGTCAGATACCAAATTTGCCATTCAGTTTTCTGAGCTCATTCCCTCCTTCCCTTGGGGCCTTTTACAGTGAGCATTACTGCCCACCCTCTCCAGCTCCCATCAGCTTGAGTAGCAAAGGTTTGGAGGGACACAAGTCACAGGAAAGAAAACCTCCCTGACATAAACACTCCATCAGTTATTTTCAGCCTTGGTTTCCAATGACATTTTAGGGTGGTTCTTTGCAATATTCTGGCTGAGGAACTCTGAGTCAGTCAGTAGTGGGGTGGTAACATTTTCCTTTTGTGTGTTGTCTATGAACATGTTCCCAATGACCGAGTTCCCTGGGAAAGGTTCCCTCTCCTATGGCTGTCACCCTAAGTTCTTCAGGCACAGCTGTAGGTCACTTGTGTTTTGTACGTGCCGGAAGCAGGTCTATATTTATAAAAGCAGGTTGACAGGCAGCAGTCTCAGGGGCTGGAAAGTCATGACCTGGAGCTGATAGAGGCAAGCAGCGATGCCTGGCCACAGCTTTCTACCTGGTACTTGAGTTTTCCCTGCAGTGATGATGCATGTGGGAATTCAGGAGGGCCTGGAATGCCAAGCTGCGCTGTAAGCATCGTCTGTCATGAGGATGACGCTTTCTTTGTGTGCCATCTCTCACCATCAGCCCTTCAGACGCTAACAGCCACACGTCCACCGGGGCTGGCTTGACAGCTGAACCCGGGGTTTCAGAGCCTTCACTGGAGTCTTCGACTAAAGGGGCAGCCAGCCTGGTGCTTCAGACTCTGTGGTCAGCCACCAAGAGCCTTGAGCAGAGCTGGCTTCCATATTTATGTATTTCTCAGGGCTAAGAAGACACGTGTGTCTAGTGTTTCCACTGCTGATGCCCTGGTACAGGCTTATCAGAGAGACCTTTAAGGACCTGCGCCATGGAGCTACAGTAAAGACGGGTGGTTGGCAACCCACTTGTCATCTTGTTCCCCTGATAGACGATGACCTCACCAATGTTGGGGGCAGGGTCAATCTCTCCCCACCAAGAAGAAAGCTTGACAGACACTGTAGCCCAGCATGGGTTAGATGAGGGCTGACGTGGTCAGGCTCAGTGATGTGAGCTCCTTAAGGAACTGATGGACAAAACGAAGAAGGCATAAAGACACCCAAAACTCTTGAAAGGACTTCCTGTGGTGGGTAAGTCTTACAGCTGAGGCAGAGCCACCCGGAGGCCACACACACTGCATCCCAGTCACTACCAGATACCAGTTGATAGCAATCTGTATGGGAAACTAATAAAATGCCCCAAGGGAGTTTTCTGAAAAGTCTTTCCTTCAGCCTTTGCTGTCTCTCACAGTCCACTGGGTCCCTTCCTCCTGTTCTGGCACCACAGAAGGCACTGTCTAAAACTACTGTAAAGTACCAGCTTAGCGTGCAGTAAGGTTCTAGTCCAAATTCTAACCCACCCCTTTGCTCAGCTTTGTTTAGAATGCAACCACAGGGGTGTGTGTGTGTGTGTGTGTGTGTGTGTGTGTGTGTGTGTGTGTGTATGTATGTATGTACATACGTACATACATACCTACCTACTTACTTACCTACCTATATAATTATCTATTTTTGAGACAAGGTTTTGATACATAGCTTTGGCTGGTCTTAAACTCTGTAGTCCAAGATAGCCTCAAATGTGCAGCAATCCTGTGCCGCAGCCTCCCAAGTGTGGGGGTTACAGGTCCAAGGGACCACACCAGCTCCTTTTCAGCTTTCACAACTATCTAGTCACAAACATTAAAGTTCCCCAGGTGGAATATCCAATGCTGATTTTCTGTGACGGAGGTGAGAGCCTGAGACAACAGAATCTACAGGACACCCAGGGGAGCCTCCTTCTTCTTCCTCCTTGGGTTGAGCATGCATTTGTGCTAGTGTCCAGTCCCCTCCCACTGAGAGCAGACTATGACTCTGGCCAGCTGCCTTTCATCACAGCCCACCACAGGCGTCAGCGGCCTACTCAGCCTCCTGTGACATGAGGAACCTTGTGGCTGGCTGACCCAAGGAAGGGAACACAGATAGGAACTACAGCCACCAAAGGGCACTGCACTCAGCTGACAACAGGTGGACTATACTTTCCCTCCCACATATTCTGTAGAAAACAGACCACGTCGTGAGAGCAAACCTACATGCAGAGACAGTTCTTTCCTAGTTTTTCCTTTTTTAAAACCACTTTTTTTTTTTTTCAAATAACTTTGATGACTTGTTCACATCTCCCTATCTCAGGATGATTTTCACCCCAGAAGCTAGCAAAATGGTACCTCAGTTCTCCAATCCCAAGTCACCTCCTCTGTGATACAAGTCAAATGGGACAGGCACTCCTTCCAGTGATTCACAGCTACACCTTCAATGAGAACTGTTTGGTTTGCTCAACAAAGACTGCGGTTTCGTTAACTTCCCTTTAGCCGAGAGTGTCAAAAACAACTGGTGTTTTGGGTTTTTAACTTCCCAAATTCTGATGCTTATAGCTCGAGATGCCCGCCGGATAGTGGCCCCACCCGGTCCACAGCTGGGCGCCCTCTCTGCTAGCTCACGTGAACACCGATGTGATAGGCAGGGCCAGAGCTGCCCTGCCTGGCCATTATAAGCAGCATCTGTTACCGTTAGGGCAGCTGCCCTCCCTCAGTGCTGCCGTCCCTTGTGGGGATGCAGCTCCTCTTCTTCCTACTCTGACAGGGTTCTCCGTTATTTACATCCCTACCAGGGCCCTGTCTTTGGCTTAGCACGTGGCAGGCCCTCAGGAAAGGGCAAGCGCCATGCCAACGTCTTTCCAGCGTCATCAGGGTTGGGCAGTGCAGCCAGGTGGTCATTTCAGGCTGACTAAAGCGAAGTCAAACATGACCAGGGAAGGAAGTGGATTCACCTTCCGTTGGTGCTGCTCCCAGCTTGTTTAACTCATGTGTTACCTGAGAGGTCACCTTCTCAATGTAGGGAGGGTTCGAGTCTAATTTGATATTTTCTTCCCTTCTTTGTTTTACAGACAAGCAAACAAAAAAGTAAATTTGACAAAATTTCATTATTTGCCAACTAAAATCTTATTTAGGGTTCAAGATTATTGTATTCATTTATTTGTGGGAGTGAGTTTTCGCCTTCCGCCATGTGAGTTTCGAGAACAAACTAAGGTCATCAGGAATGGTGACAGGCTCCTTTACCATACACCGATTTGCTAATTTTCAGAATGAGTGTGATTATCAGAATACCTGGTCAAGCAAGGAGGATGGGGGTCACACACCATGAGGCCACAGCAGCAATGGCCACGTGCACCGAGTTCCAGGGCAGTGGGGAGGCCAGCTGCGGAGCTGCTGGCAGTCATGGCTGCTAGGGAAGCAAGTCCTTTTTCTCCAGTGGCGCAGCCGCCGTCCAGTGCCCACGCTTCAGAAAACAACTCCGCGCCCACGCTTATGCAATAGCCTTCCTCAAGCCCAGTGGATCATTAAAAAAGGACAGAATGGGAGAGGGGCTTGTCCAGAGGGAGTGGCAGAGGTCAAGAGAAGGAAGTTGGGTGGGGTATGATCCAGGTTCACTCTATACATGTATAAAACTTCCAAAGACTAAAAACTATTAAAACGAAACCGTGGGAGGGAGAGGGAAGAGAAAGAGATTCTGGAGACAGACATTTGGCACATTTGGTGCACAGGGTTATCTGACAAGCTCTTGCCTTGGCATATTCTCATATACGTGTAAGAGTCCACTCTCCCTTAATCCAGCCTCCCCGTCCACCACTCTCCAGGCAACTCTGGTGAGCCTCTCTGCAGCTGATGTCAGCCCCTCCCTCAGCATCTGTCTGGCTGCTTCCCACCGTCCCGCGCCCCACAGTGGGCCTGCAATAGGCTCGCCAGTGTCTGTGGACTTGGGGTGCAGTTCCCATCAGGCGGAAGCACCCTCGTCTCCTCCCTGGGCTGCTGCTGTCCTTCAGTTCCTTATCATGGTATACTCCATCTCTGCCACTTCGTCACGCTGAGGCTTCTCTACCCTGTACAAAGTACTGACAACTCAGCACTTCTTAGACTGTTCTGGAACAGACCAGGACTTGACCTTTTCTGTGTTCCTCACCGCATGTCTGCCTAAAGAAGGCAGGTGTGACATCCTGTCCCTTGGTTTCTTGGGGTCACCTTTAGATGATACCCAGTGATGTATGGCTCTACCTTCGCCTTTTTCCATGAATGCTTCTTTTGGGTATAGAAAAAAGAGCTGGGATACCATCCTCTTAATTGGTGATGAACTGGCAGAGGGGCCATGGCTCTAATCACTGAAAATAGGGTGGATTCTGAAAAACTTGGGGCTCTCAAAAACCAGCGAGAGTAACAGAAGCAGCAGAGATGGCCTGCATCTGTGGCTGTAGGCTGACTTGTGACGGGATGCCTTAACACACATACACTTTCCTTGAATATGTGGTTCACCAAGCCCATGGGATGCAGTCCCCATTGACTAGGTTTTCTTGCAGAACTCTCACTAAAATTCCTGAACTCTATGTGTATAGTAGAAAAACAAAATTTTTACATTTTTTTGAGGTTTAGAAAGCTACTCTATTGTTTCTGTTTTTGTTTTTTTGAGACAGGACTTCTTTGTGTGTTACCGTTTCTTTGATGTATTGAAGTTACATGAGTCAAGGGTTAGAAAAATGGTCAGTGGCTAAGAACGTACACCGCACTTACAGAGGACTGGAGTCTGATTCCCGGCACATTGTAAGCACACTGTATGGCTCACGACCACCTCTGCTTCTGCAGACCCAACGCTCATGAGCACACACCCACACAAACAAAGAAAGTCACATGCTCAGGTGAGGATGTAGTCCAGTGGTAGATTGCTTACTTAACATGCTCAAGGGTCTGGGTTTCATCCTCAGTACTGCAAAAGCAAACACCATAGGACCCTAACACTTAAAAAATAAAAATGTATTTAATTGAAAAATTAAGGATAAAAAGTTTAATTATGTCGGGCGGTGGTGGCACACATCTTTAATCCCAGTACTCAGGAGGCAGAGCCAGGAGGATCTCTGTGAGTTCAAGGCCAGTCAGGTCTACAGAGCGAGATCCAGGACAGGCACATCCTGTCTCAAAAAAAAAAAAAAAAAGTTTAAATTTAAGTATGCTAATAACATTTCTGAGAGTGGCCAGCATTAACAAGCTAATTGAGGTCATATATTAATTACAACTTTCTGAACTTAACTGTGAGCCTCTAGAAGTCAAGCATTTTTTTTTTTTTTTTTTTTTAAGACAGGATCTCACTGGGCAGCCCTGGCTAGCTTGGGACCTGCTGTGTAGATCCAGCTGGATTCAAATGCATGGGAATCTACCAGCTCTGGGATTAAAGGTGTGCACCACCATGCCCAACTGAGAACACCTTTTCATTCTTTCAAGAGTGTGCATTACAGTTATGGGCTGTGAGAACCCTGATGGTCTACACCTCATCAGGAACATCAAAACACAAGATTCAGGAAGCAAGTGAGAAAGAAAGGGGATGGACAGGAGGGAAAGGAATGAGAGGTGAATGGAGAGAGGAAGGCAGGCCTCTCGTGAGTGTGTATTACACACGACGACTAGGAGGAGAGTTAACAGCTCCTTTACAGTGATATCGACAACATGTTATCCTCAGCACTGTCATTCTGGGAGGATCAAGGAAAAATGACTCACGAGGGGAACCCTGTAGGCTAATGACACATTTTCACATCTCCTCCTTCTCCTTTTGACATCTTTTTTCTTCTTCTCCCCAAACTGCCAAAACCAAGAAACAGCTCACCTGTCAATACTTCAGATGGCCAGAGTCTGTCTGTGAAGAGTGTGACTCACAGATGTATCAGTCACAAAACAGAACCTTGTGTTTTTTTCACCAGATGGATAGAGATTACCTTACTTTCTGTCGTTTCAAGGGTCTGACAAATGCCAAATTATTAAGACTTTTTTTTTCTCCTCATCTCTGGGATGATATTAGCCTAGGGAATTTTTTTCTTTTCTTTGAGACAGGGTTTCTCTGTATAGCTCTGGCTGTCCTGGAACTCGCTCTGTAGACCAGGCTGGCCTTGAACTCAGTGTTCTGCCTGCCTCTGCTTCAGAGTGCCGGGATTAAAGGTGTGCACCACCACCACCTGGAGAGAATTTTTAAAGAAGGTAGGGCAGATGAACTCTAATGGCCAGATGCATTGCACACCTCTAATCCTGGAGCTGGAAGGCAGAGGCAGCAGGATCATGAATTAGGCCAGCCTGGGCTTTCAAAGTGAGGCCTTGTCTCTGAAAATAAAATAAGCAAATAAAAAAGAACTCTGGCTGCACATCTGGTCCTCTGCTGCCCAAACCTAAAGAGTTGGTGAAATACAAGCCTGAGGCAAGAAGATGCCAGGTAAAGGCCACTGACCAAGCGGCAGCAGCTGAAGTTATAAGGCACACTGACAGGTCTCCGGCAAAAGCACTGACCCAGGCAGGCCTCAGGCGGGGGTGTGGGTATCACCCCCATACTCATGGCTCTTCTGAGTTTGAGTATGGATGGACCGTTTTTTTGTAGCAGAAGCTGAGGACAAACGGCCTGGCTGGTGTAGCCAGCTGTGGAAACCTGCCTTTTCCAGGCAGAGGGAAATTTCAAGTGTTATCACTGCAATGTTTTGGACTTTAACAAAATTTGAAACATTTTTCTCATTTGAAATAATTTCAGTCGTGAAGCTTCAGAAGATCCCTAAGGGACCAGAGTTCCTTAGGCAGCTGCTGTTTTATCAAGTTGCTTCATCACCCCAGCCGCTGTTAGTGTAGCTTCAGTGACATTCTCATCCCGCCGAGAGTCCAGTCCATCAGCTGAGGAACAAAAGCAGCCTTTCCCTGCAGGGTCTCTTTTCCACAATGCCGGCCCAGGCCACAGACCTCGCTGAGGTGGAATAACTTCCTCACCTCCTCTACCCTGGAGCACTGGCAACATTCTTGTTTTTGAAGAATACAGGGTAGGTACTTCACAGGTCTCTCAGGTTGCACAAAATTCTGTATTTTGAGTCCCTCTCAGAGTATAAATACGCCTCTTGGTTCCATTATTGATGTTAATTTTGATAACTGGGTGGTGCCCAATTTCTTTACTGTATAGTTATTATTTTCCTCATGTAATTAATAAGTATCTTATCGATGGGGAAAAAGCCTAATTCTTTATATATTGATGCCTTTCCCTTGAATTGATGTTTACTATTGTGGTTGCAAAATTGTGTTGTTGATTTTTTAAGAATCATAAAAGTTGCCGGGCGGTAATCCCAGCCTTTAATTCCAGCACTCGGGAGGCAGAGCCAGGTGGATCTCTGTGAGTTCGAGGCCAGCCTGGGCTACCAAGTGAGTCCCAGGAAAGGCGCAAAGCTACACAGAGAAACCCTGTCTCGAAAAACCAAAAAAGAATCACAAAAGTCAAAACCACACAAAGGTGCTTTTCTCTCCAAGCAACCTTCTATTCCTCTCCCAACCCCCTGTAAGGAGCCAACTTCATCCATTTCTTTTTTATTCTGTTTTGGTGATGAGGTCTTGTTATTTGACCCAAGCTGTTCTGGAACTCAAGATCCTTTTGCCTTAGCCTCCTATATACCAGGATCACAGATGTGTGCTACCACACCCAGCTGAGGATGTGGGGTGTGTGTGTGTGTGTGTGTGTGTGTGTGTGTGTGTGTGTGTGTGTGTGTGTTTACCACACCCAGCTGAGGATGTGGGGTGTGTGTGTGTGTGCGTGTGTGTGTGTGTGTGTGGGGTGTGTGTGTGTGTGTGTGTGTGTGTGTGTGTGTGTGTGTGGTGTGTGTGTGTGTGTGTGTGTGTGTGTGTGTGGGGTGTGTGTGTGTGTGTGTGTGTGTGTGTGGTGTGTGTGTGTGTGTGTGTGTGTGGGGTGTGTGTGTGTGTGTGTGTGAGTGTGTGTGGTATCTGTGTGTGTGTGTGTGTGTGTGTGTGAGCACGCCTGTATGCCCATGCAGAGGTCAACCTTGAGTGTTCTTCCTCAGTTGCTATCCACCTTGTTTTTTGAGACAAGAGCTCCTTCTTCTGAGACCTGAGTCTTGCCAATTAGGCTAGTCTGGATTGCCTAAACAAGCCCTTGGTCTTCCTATCTTGGCCTCCCCAGGACCGAGATTGCCAGTGTTGGCATTTTTATACTCTGGGCCTCATGCTTCCGAGACATGCACCTTACCAACTTTCTCTACAGCCCCAAACCAAGCTTTGATTTCTTGTTGGCCCAAACTGCCTCAAGCCCGCAGTGTGGATTAGACTGAGTACAGGTGTCATTGGTTACCTGCTCCTCAGAAACTTCCAGGGGAGGAGATGCTCGCTGTTCAGACCGAGGACCATCTTGATAGTTGATATTTCGCCGCTGACGTAAAGGAGGGAAAAGCCGATTCCAATTGATCATTCCTCCCTAAAAAGAGAGCAACAAAGTGTTATCAGGAGAGGAACGGAATGTTCCGCATCTCACGGAGCCTCCCCACCGGCAGTCACAGCTCCAGCTGGGAATGCTGCAGTGCTCTGTAGTCCTGTGATGCAAACCCCAAATTTCCAACCCCTCAACCAAGAGGATACACCAGCCCCTGCTCTGGGCTCAGAAGAGAAGAGTCTCCTGTGCAACTGGGCATACTACATCTAACCTCAGCCTTGCTGACCCTGTCCCAACAGTGGCTATGGCCACATTTTAGGAGCTCAAGGCTTTGCAGGATATAATGGAGACACAGACATTGAAAAGGAAGCAAGAAGAAAAGCAAGGTTCCTCCCACAGCCATTTCAGATGCTACTGCTATCTTCTATGTCTTTACTCCTGAGCATCTGGGAGACCAAAGGTTGTAATAAAGCTACATCCAACAACAAGCTAGAGAGAGCCAAGGGTGAAAGACTCACAAGTTAGGATCAATAACTTACTGAGTGTAAGCTCTGTAGATACCAAAGACAGATGACAAATCCACTTCTGACTCAAATCTGAAGAAAAATGCATGGCACAGTGCTTTCTAAAAATGCCCATTTTTAGCTGTGTGCAGATCTTTGAATTTACTAATTTAAAAATGTGTACTTCTAGACATCTTAGAGTTTCTGAAAATGTATATACTGTGAAAGTCTGAAAACCTTCCTCCTTATAGAGACCTACAACACCTAAGGAAAATAATTAAGGAAGAAATGGAAATCCTAAGGTACCAGAAACAAGTAGACACAGACAACCAGAACAGAATCAAGTTGGGATGTAGCCAGCCAGTGAGCCAGTCAACCAAACAAAAGGTCAAGAAATCAGAGGCAAACCTAGGCACAGAGGAAGCTAGACTGTTTAATAAACAGGTCTTGGATGACGGCCAAAGACATGAAAAGTTAAAGCTAGACTTCTGTCTCAGACAATATGTGAACTATGTTCCCCAGATTAGTGACTGAAACATGGGAACCAGAGACCTTTAAGAGCTTTTAGAAGGGTATGTTCATGTCATTGTGACAGGGAAAAGATTTCTCAAATAAATATATGAAAAAGATGGCTAAAAAAATCATTATATTACCAGTAAGACCTTACATTACAAGTTCAGTTGTTGTTGACTAAAACAAAACAAAGTTGAAAGACAAACTACATATTAAAAGAAAATGTTCACAACATGTAACAGATAAGAACATTCACATATATAAAAAAACACTAGTGAGAAAAACCCAAATGACAAGGGACAAGTAATATATATCAATAGACATTTACAGTAGAGGAAGCCTCACGTCAACAAACCTGCCATTGGGGAAATGCAAATGAAAACGATCAGGCATCTCGTACCAACACTACCATTGTGAGGATGACTAAAGTCTGTGAACTCTACGGGCTGCTGGTGACAGGACTTACTAGTGATCTGGAAAGCCTTTTCCATGCTAGCCTCCAGCACCTCCCTCTCTGGGTGGCAGGGAGTGCGGAAAAGGTCCTTCAGGAGAATGTTCTGTGACGCAACGATAACGACAGAAACCCAACTGCACCTTGCCCCTCTGCCCCAAATGCAGAAAAGTACTGAAAGAAGGTCCCAGAGCTCTCGGCTGGCAGGCGATTTTCACATCGAGTTTAATATAAACCTCTGCAAACAGGAAGCACTTCCCTTACACTGTCTTCTGCAAAGGCAACAGCCACGCACAAAGGTGGAAGGAAAGAGCTTGCATTTTGAAAAGACATTTTATAAAATACTAGTTATTAACTGGCAAGGTGATTTTTAAAGGCAGTTTTTTTGTGCAAATGAACAACTTTTGTTTTTGTTTTTGTTTCAGTGACTGTTTCTAGCATCTTAAGCAGAGGCTGTGTGAACAGGCATCCATGCTCTCCAGACCATAGCACGTTCTGGATGAGGTGGCTACACCACAGGAGCACATGGCCAGGGCACGGGGGCTCCACGGGCTGGGCACATGGCCTTACTCTGGTATTCATGGAGCTGATCATCTTCTGTAGGAAGACAAGACACCCAGAAATAGAAAAACCAAAACAATGACTTGTGGCATTTACAAGGGAAGCCATGAGGCATACCCAAAGGCTAGAAAAGCACTGAGTGGCCCTCGACCAAATGTGGCCAGAGCATGAATGAAGCTCAAAGCCATGGCGCTGGGGCTGAATCAAAAGAAGAGAGAGTTTAACAATGGGGAAGAGCATAGGTATTTCATCAGTGTGTCAAGGACAGAGCAGGAATAAAGTCATGTCAAGAGCAGTCTCTAGAGCTAGAATGCCTGTGTTTAGACCCCAGCTCTGCCTCTGCCCGTGGGACCCTGATCACCAGTTTCCTCAAATGTACAATGGGAACAATGCCTCAGGTTCACAGGAGTAAGAAGGTGTGATGAGAATGCTCTACATGTAAGCATTTAAGACAGAGCCTGAAGACAGCACAGAGCTACTCCTTCTTAATACAGGGATCTATGACACAGCCTCTCTGCAGCTTGCAATGGACCCTGGAGGGCCTTGATGGATGGAGGGACTGCACCCCCTCTTCCCTGCTGTTCTGCCAGCCCAGTGTTATCCAGTACAGCTGGAACTACTTCCTTAGCCAAGTGGGTGCTCAGAAAGATTGAACTGGGGAGTTGTTGCTGGATCCTAACGGCCCCACTCCAGGTCGGCTCCTAAGGAAGTACATATGTGCATGCCTGGGCAACTGGTTTGAGCCAATTTCCTCCACCCTGTGGGCCTGTCCTCCTACAAGGAGTAATAATAGGATGTTATGAATGTGATGTCTCAGAAATCTTACATGCTTCCAAAGCACCCACATTTTAATGTTTTTGTTTTTGTTTTTCGAGACAGGGTTTCTCTGTGTAGTTTTGCACCTTTCCTGGAACTCCCTCTGTAGTTCAGGCTGCCCTTGAAGCGCATGCCTTTAATCTTAGCACTCAGGAGGCAGAGGCAGGCATCCACATTCTACAATGGTGGCCTCTGGGGAGAGCTACACCTGCCATTCTCAGTTTTTGCTGTTTAGAAAATCCATTATCAATCTGCCAGGAGTGAGATACAGTGCTCACACACTGGGCCACCTGTACCGTGCTGTCTGTGGCTCCTACTGATGGGCCACTGTGCGGGAAGACTGCTAGAAAGGTCAAGAGGTTAGCACCAAAATGTAACATGAAGGGCTAGAGAGAGGCTCTGAGGCTGAGCGCTCACACCAGTCATTCTTTCAGAAGTCTGCAATTTGGTCCTCAGCACCCACATCAGGCAGCTCACTGACACCTGTAACTCAGGCGGTCAGATGCCCTCTTCTGGTTTCCCAGGACACATGGACACACACACACACACACACACACACACACACTCAGAGAGAGACAGAGAGACAGAGAGAGAGAGAGAGACAGACAGACAGACAGACAGACGGATATACATACACACACACACACATATAAATCGATATCAAAATAAATCTTAATATTGAAATGACTGTTCGAGGGACCCAATGCTAGGGCAGAGAGGTTGAGTTGTATGAAGCTTCCTGACCCTGCCACAGGACAAGGCTTTCCAGTGTTTTACCTCATGGCACACACAGAAAACACAGGCATGCACAGCATGGAGGACAGCAGGAGCTGCTCACAGCCAGCCTGGCAGCTCAGGTGCCCTGAGGACCCAGGCGATCAGTATCCCAGGCTATTTCTGACCATGACACAGCACTGAAAAGTCTACTTCAGACCAGAGAAGGCCAGACCTAGTGGGAGAACACGGAATTACCAAGTGTTTCCCGTGTAGCTGCTAAGACCTTATGCAGTGAAGCCAGAAAGAGACGTAGGACGATGTTCACACCTTGTAAAAGCTCAGAATCCAGTGTACAAATCGCTGAGTGCATGTTCAGTGTGCAAATCACCGAGTGCATGTTCAGTGTGCAAATCACTGAGTGCATGTTCCTCTGGTCAGCGGGACCTCCAGCAGTGCTGGATCTTCTGGCCACTCCTTAACACAGCCTTTTCTCTGGGCTCTGGTGACATCATATGTCTGTCTTTCCAGCCCTGTGACCCGAGGACCTTAGTGTCCTCCAGAATCTCCTTCTTCTCATGTCCTTCAAACAGTATCCCCTAAGGTTGTGTTTCAGGAGTTTCTTTTTTGTGTTCTGTTGGCAAGCTCTTACCTATTTCCAGGGCTTTGGGCGCCATGATTGTGGTGAGGAATCTGGTCTAGGTGCTGTGCCTCATCGCTATTGAACCAGATGTCCTGGAAATACCTGAATGTTCTAAAGGTGCCTCATATGGAGCACACCCCAAACCTACCTTCAATCCTATTTTTATCCCATGTCCCAACCCGAGAGTGATGTCCACACCTGCTCACAGCATAAACAGGTCTCCAGGCTTTGTCTTCTTCTGGTGCCATACTGCTCTGTGTCAAACCACTTTCCAAGGCAGGGGAGAGATACAAGTTCTAATGTGTCCTTCCTCTATTTAAAAGCCCTTCAATCCCCCCATTTAATAACACTAATGAATAACACCCACTAATTCCTAATGTTTTAAAGGGTTTGTTTTTTCATTTTGTGTGTACGTGTGCATACACACCACAGCATGAGTGTGGAGATCAGAGAGCACACAGGAGGAGATTTTCTTCTTCCACCATGTGGGTTGTGGAGAACTGAACTCAGGTCACCTGGCTCAGTGGCAAGGGCTCGTACCTACTGAGCTATCTCACAGGTCCCAATTGCTAACATTAAAAAAAGAGACTAACTATATTTTCCGAGTTAGAAAAAGAATGAATGAGAACAGCGGTACTGTCTTCTATGTTGCAAACCTCTTTACTATCTGACTAACAGAAGGCTGCACACTCGTATCTGCTTGTGCATCAATTCTCTTGGACGTGGTTTCTGAAGCACTGGAGATAAACAGAGACTAAAGGGCAGCACACACAAAGCCTTTCCATATACGAGAGACCGACCACACTGACACAGTCAGCACGTCCCCAGTGCTCTCGGGACAATCAAAATGTTTCCCAATGGCAGACCGGGCTGCTGCGTCCAGTGATCTTTCTTACCACCCTGCCCTCACCTCCTCTGCTCCCACTGGGGAGCCTGTGGTTAGAGATCTCACTGTGCTGTCAGCTCTCTACACTGACTGGCCTGACTCTCACACAGGCTGTACACCCCACCAGGGCTGAGACTCCATTCTGTTCTGTGCAGAGCTGGCACAGTGAAATACTTGGGAGATACCCAAGCACGGATGAATGAATGGACAAATACTCAGGAAAGCACACCGCTGAGCTATGTTAGATAGGGCTTTCTTAGCAAAGGTACAGAGTTAGTTATAACTAACCTGTGAAACTAGGCGGTAGGTTAATAAAGCAGGTGGGGTGGAAGCGTGGGAGGGCCGGAGGGAGGAGGCTTCAAGGACAGAGGAATCTATCCTCTCACCCAAGAACAGGTGGGAGGGTGTGGAGGTGAAGCGCAGCCGCAGGGGCAGCTCCTCGGATCACAGGGTTAACTACAATTCTCCATGCTGCTCTCCCATGTCCGGGGGAACTGCCGCTTGTGGAGTAGGTATGCACACGCTTAGCTTCATTTATTAGCATGCAGCATGCTGTCTGTCCTGGGAGAGGCCAGGTGAACAGGGCTGTGCTATGAGAGATCCAACTATTTCCTATGACCCAAGAGAGCTTAGCTGAGAAACAAATGCACATTACCAACTGAGCAGGGCACTGGGGGTGGTGCAAGGTAGCCCAGCCAACTGTGGAGAGATGGTAAGTTACTAGTTTAGAGGGGGGAAATACTGCCCAAGGCCACTGCTCAGCAAGAGCTTCTTGGCAAAAAAAGGGGGAGAAAAGGAAAAGGAAGTCTACCTCCATCACCACCATACAAACTAGCAATGCATTCTTTATTTGGGTAAGAAATAGGAGGGATAATACAAAGCACAGAATAAACCCCTTTCTGAAAAAAAAAAACAAAACAAACCAGTTCATTGGCAATATCTTGAGGACATGAAGCTTCAGAGAAAACCCTAGAAGGCTGTACCTTGTGCTGCAGAGGGCCATCCCTCTCTTCCTGTGTGCTCAGCACAGAGCTTGCTGTCTGCCCCTCAGGCTTGGCAGGTGTTAGAACAGTGGCCTGGAGGAACTGGACAGCCACTGACCCGAACCCCACACTGCTGTGGCGGCTCTCACTTTCAGTTTTTGAATGGTTCATCCTGCTGACCTGTTTTGGGCTGAGAGCCTTCAAGCTGCCCTGGTCTTTCCAGCAAGTGGTTTGACAGGAACTCCACATCCTGCTGTTCAGGCTTGGAGTCTCTGGCTCCGGGGACAGCAGTTGGGGCCACAGCAATGTTTCTGGAGACTGAACTGGGGGACAAGAGGACACCAAAGGGGGTACAGTGGTATGGGAAAGCTATGCTACAGACCAGAATAGGGCTCAGCAGTCCTTGCAAAGGACTCTTTAACCAGAGTTGAGCCTGAAGACAGATGTCCCAGGTCTGTTTATTTTCACTGATGACATTTCTCCTGAAAGAAGGGAGACACCCATTGTGGCTCTCTGTCCTGAGATGTGGAACCACTTTCACATTGGGTTAACAATGGGCTACATCAGTTTCAACATCAGCTGCAAACTCAGTCGTAAATATTTTCTTTTTGATTCAGCAAGCAGGTAAATCCCACATGGGGAGCCACAGGGGTGACAGGGGCATCCTGGAAGAAGAGTGGCCGGATTCAATTCCAGCTTCCCTGGTCACCTTGGCCACAGGCTTTGGACACCTGTCTGTGGACTCCTGTGAATACAGGACAAGCTTCTCTTTTAGGAGGCTGTGATAACTGAGGATGCTACTGGGTATCTGTAGACCATGACACACAGCAATGTGCTTTCTGACTTCGTTTTGGCCACCAAGGAGGTGGTGCAGTGCCGTGTTCTGTTGTGTGCATGTGTGCGTGTGCATGTGTGCGTGTGCATGTGTGGCTTCACACCCCAGACTTGACTGGAGAACCTCTTACACAGGCAGATCATACTGCTTCCTAGAGTGAAGACGTCTTTCCCCTCCTGATTTGACTTCAGCATTCATGAACACCACACACCAGTGTAGGGTGTACAAGGTAAGGTCTCACACACACTTTCCAAAAAAACTAGGAATGAAAGCACGTCGTTCAGCGTGGGCAAGTCCACTCCTGCCCAGTATCTCATTTTCCTTCTTTCGTTCCTTCCTCTGCCAAGTTTTCGATCATTTTTTTTTTTCCCTGCCTAACTTTAGTTCTACACAAAATTATTGAATGTTAAGTCAAAACTAGAGTTACCTCTGGTACTTGTAACTGGCACATGTTTTGACACTTTGTCAAAAATGAGAGAGAATGACTCAGATTTCCCTTTTCTTTTTACATTTCCTCCCTGAGATGCTGTCCATTTTTGTGTCTTCAGTAGTCAGCTCTCACTCCTGACCATGGTGAGAACTTTGCCAGGGCACACATCAGCTTTCCAGTCTAACGGCAGCCAAGCTCTCCTGCAGCCCTGGGGGCTCTTCCAGACTCAGCTCTCGGCTTTGCACCTCAAACCCCTAACTCTCAATGATGATCTACTGTTCCTTTGTGGGGGTCTGCCACTACTGCGCCTTTGTTGCCCCATTTTGAGATTATACTGTTGGCCTCTTGATGACACAGTTGCTATTCACACTTTCTCCAACCTAAGCTACACACCACTGTGGGCGACCCAGCACTCAGGCTCCCACAGCAGCAGCACCACAACGGAAATCCTCCATCATCATGTCTGAAACAGCTGTCCTGTTTTAATGGTCCAAACTAATCCCATCCTGAAGTATTTCTTACCCTTTCCCAGCACTTTCCTCACTTAGTATGCCCCTCTTCATGCATACTGGTGTTTACTCAAATGGTCTGATCCCTTGGAATGTGCTCCCCCATTTCCTTGGGGCTTCCCCCCTTCCTGTGCAGGCCCATGTCCATGTCAGCTTCACTCATCAAATCCCCCTCCCTCCCCCTCTCTGGCCAGGCTCTATGGGACACAGTCATTGTACCAATTCCATACAGGGTAAACCCTGGAGTTTGGGTTTCCACATGTGTACAGTGGCAAGCTGAACCAGATGCCTCTTCTTCACTGGACACTAGTGAACATCTTGGAAGCTGATCAGTCTTCTTTCTGAAAGAGCCCTCACTGTTGGAGCAGAAGCCTCACATGCCTGCAGAGCAGCTGTGGACAGAGCGCCTAGACACCCGATGGACATGTCCCCTGTCTCTCACTCTCTTCAGCTCCTTTGCTAGCAGTACTGAACCCAAGAGGGGTCTGCAGGGAGACACAGTCCCTTGGGTGATCCCCCTTCTAGAGTCAGAGCAGGGGTAGTGTCCTCCCAAGGAAGGCAGACGGAGAAGTGAGGGGTACACATAGTGCCTCTCTCATTTAGGTGATGTGCTGGACCACAGAGCATGGGCATACGATCTGGGAAGTGTGACATACACACATCAGATCCATCACTTCATCAGGAAGAGCTCAGCAAACCTCGGTCGGCCAAACTGTGTTACAATCTCTGGAGAGAGGGCATGGCTCACAGCTCTGGAAATTCTGGGCTTCTCAAGAAGAAGGAATTAGAGTACATTCTGTCTTTGAAAGCAATAGAGATGGGCTCTTGGAGGAAGAGAGGGGCAAACACTGTCTCTCCACATTTAACATGACGCTTCATGTTCCATCGCTACACTCACTCATGGTTTGGAAGAGTAACACAAGTCGAGGAAGAATATCCAACAGAGAATTCGAGTCGTTTATAACTTTTGTACTTCAAAGAGAATTACAGTCACTCACCTATCCTCTTAAACACCATGAGATCGCACAGTGCTCTTCTTTCTCATGAAGACACCAAAACAGAATGGAAAATGGAAATGATTTTCACGAATGTCACTTAATGAGTCAGGTTTGGAAAAGTGTTAGAGTTTTGACTGATCCTATCTTTCTGGGCTGAATTTCATCAGAAAGGTCGGCAAAAGCAGCGACAGTGTGAGGACATGGCAGCATGGCTGCAGGAGGCGCGACCGCGATCAGCAGCTCTCGCCTCGGCCTCACCGAGAACGGAGGACTGCATCTTGTTCTCACTTCACTGCAGATTTTTATCAACTAAGCTCTGGTGACTTATCCCACATCTGACACTGCATACTCACACACGCATGGGAGCAGAGTCATAAAGGAACCAGCTCAGGCTGGTTAGACTCTGTTGACAAAGAAGCACAGTAATTTGATGAGGATTGTTCTCAAATCAAATCTTATCAAAAAGTGAAAGAGCAGAGCCAAGTGCGGAGATGCACGGGTGCCAGCCTGCGTGGCGCCAGCTGCACCCAGGCCTGCGTGGCTGTTCCCCTTGGGTCCCAGCGGTGCCTTGAGATGTCCACATAGGTAGAGGCGCCACTGCCACCTCTGTCTGATGGTGGCATTTTTCCTAGGAGAGCTAGGATGACACTATTTCCTGTCACATCAAGATCAGGACACAGGGCCTGGCTCAAAGCTCCCCCAGAACCTGGCTCTGCACGACTTGTGGAAAAGATGCTCATGAACATAGCTGGGTTCGTGAGGTCGAGCGGTGCAGAAGCCAAGTGACAGGAACAACAGAGGGGTGGCACCTGTCAGCATAAAGCTATATTCCATGGCCTTGCTCTCTAAAACATGGGAAAAATCATACATGTGCTGCAATACATGGGAACCTTGAAAATGTGATGCCAAGTCAAGGAGGGCAGCCAGAAACCAGCGAGTGAACTCCACTCACAGAGACGTCCTCAAGAGGCAAATTTACAGACAGAAAGTGGGCCTGCGAGACAGGGAGATTTGGGGAGTGGTTGCCAACAGAAAAAAAAAAAAACTTTTAAAGTTAGCAAACAAAGTAATGTGTTTCTGTACACACACACACACACACACACACACACACACACACACACACACTTTTTCCTTATTTCCCCCCCCACACACACACTCTTAGCTCTCTTTCTGGCCTCCTTCCTCCCCATAACTACTATGCTTTTCTGCTTTCATGTCACATATATCCACGGCTCTGGACACACAATTCCTATTTGGATGCTAACAATGTTCTATAACTGATTGTGGTGATATTACATAATTCTGTGAGTAAAAATTAATGACTTGCACACTTAAGTGGGTGAATTACTCAACAGAATACTTTCCAAACACCAGAAATATTTATTAAATAACAAATACTTGATTAATGGAAAGAACTTTCACACTGTGCAAGTATGAGTCATGAAGCAGGTCGGGTGGTACCTGACAACACTTGCTGAGGGTGGATGAGAAGAGAAACAATTTTCACAGCCGCAAAATTTTACTCAGGGCAGGTGAGAGAAAATAGCTAATGCGCTTCAAGCCAGCGCTGAGGAGTTCACTGTACTGCATGTGTGAACGGCGCGGTTAGATGCTTGAGGGGGCATCAACACCTGTCCCTGCATGAACAAAGACTACTCATTACCAACAAGGCGGAGGGCACCCAGGAGGCAGCGGGCAGCCCAAGGCACATGGCAGCCGGAAAACACAGACAACAGTGACTCCACCGTTCCTTGGCGGGTTTCCCAGCAGGCTCACACCAGGCACTGTGCATTTACGGCAGGCTTCACTCTAACCCTGCTCCCAAGGAACACCTTAGGGTAAGGTCATCCTCAAGTGTGTGTTGTGCTACATGGCATCAGCAGTGAACAGAAAATGGTTCACACAAGTGAGTGCACCAAGTGCAAAGAACTTAGGTTGCCATGTAAAGCAGAGCCGAGAGGTGCTGGCCACATGCCTCTAGGGCAGGTGTCACACTTAAGGTTCTGTGTAAAGGCCACACACTAAGTACTTAAGGCTCTGGGAAGCAAGAGGCAAAGCTGAGGCTATTATGTAGGGACATAAAGACTGTTCGGCTTGAACTGTACAAACACTGGTCGCCTGCCCGACAGGTGACATCGTGTTCAGCTCTGTTCTAGAAGTTGAAGCTTTTAGGAGTAACAGGCTAGCTCCCAAGTCTAGAGCACGTCCCAGACTTCCTGGGAGGCGTGTGTGCCCACACCATGACAGCGACTAAAGCTCCAGAGATCTTCTGATAGGCCATCCTTTATCACCATGACAACCACTCGATTGTGTGCAGCTCCCTCTGTCTACCCAGAGCTGTCTCCCTAAATGCTAATTTCTTTTTCTTTTCATGTTATGATTATGCTTCATACTGTGAACATATGGGTTACTAAGAAAAACTACACTGTTTTGGCCTTAACGCGCTCACACACCAGTCAACACAACACTTGTAATAGCAGATGTCCTGGGGTGGGGAAGGGGCTTCCTCTCCAGGAGACATCACTTGCAGTCTCAAAACTTATCTAGCATTATTCACGGAACTGAAAGCAACAACAAAGTCAGCCACTCCACACTGCTCCAGCCTGAGGTGGTGCCACACAAACCCTGCATTGTATCTGTAACTTCTGACTGGCCGCTGAGCAATCAACCCCACAACTCCCGCCTCAGGCTGATATATTTGCTGAGCTGGCTCCGGGAACTCAGAGAAACACTTATATTTACCCATTTATTGTGAAGGATACAGACGAACAGCCAGATGTAAGAGATGTGCAGAGCACAGCAGATGGAGAGTGCAGGCCTTCTCCAGGTGCCATCCGTCAGGAACCTCCATTGTGTTCAGTTATGTGGAAGCTGTTTAAACTTTGCCCTATGAGTTTTTACCGAGGATCCATTATGAAGGCATGACTGATTAAACCACCAACCATTGGTGATCAGCTCAGCCTTCAGCCTTTCTCCCCTTGGAAAAGTTAGGGCTTGTCTAAAAGTTCTAGCCCTCTCACCACAAAGTCAGTTGCTTTGGCTGGGACTCTGAGAAGCATCACGATGCCGTGCAGGAGCTAGCTACCTCACTACACACAGCGGACACTGACCTCAATACAGGGTGTTTGGTTTGTGTCCTTTTTGTGTTAGTTCGAACAGGTTCTCACTTCACAGCCCAGGGTAGCCTCTAACTGTGACTGTCTTATGTCCACCTCTAGAGTGCTGGGATTACAGGTGTGGCTGGCCACACTTTATCTGTCACTCACCTGCTTACAGCACTCTCAGTTCTTAAGCAAATGCAATCCCCTGCTGTTCCCACAGCTGTTTGGGGACCCTAGTCTTTTTCTCCTGGGCCCTTGTACCCCAACTGATGGCTTCTTCAGGACTCCTTAAGCACACACACTGTGCAGGGCTGCTGAGCCTCGGGGCTGCACATGGTCTAGCAGGAGCCTCACCCCTACGCTGCTTCATCTTCAGCAGCTGCAAACCTCTGGAGGAACGTCAGGCAGTTTCTTGCACACTCACAGGGCAGTGCATTGCACTAGAGTCCAAAAGGCACACATGAGTAGGAGCTCATGTCCTCAGGACCAGGAGCCTGAGGCTGGCATGGTGGTACAAGGTTTTACTCTAAGCATTGGCGAGGCAGAGAGAACCAGATTTCTGAGTCTGTGGCCAGTCTTGTCTTCATAGTGAGTTCCAGGATAGCCAGAAGTACATAGGGAGACCCTTCCTCAAAAAAATCCAAAAGTAAAACCAAAAATAAACACCCCCCCACCCATTAAAAAACAAAACAAAACCATGAGCCTATAAAAAGTTAAACACTGGCCCTGGCAGCAACAAGTCAGACACTATAGTAAAGTGACTGTGACCTTCTGGAGCCAGCAACTGCGTCAGCAGACACATGAGGCACAACACAGGAGGCTGGGAGAACAGTTACTGCATCTGACCCGCTGCCCTCAATGCTGCCCTGAGTGGGTTTATAGATGACAGACACACATCATACACATCCGGTACATTATGTAGTAAGGCCAGTTTTCAACTCAACTGCCCATGAGACAAGCATCGTAACTACTTGAAGAAGTGTCCAGAGAGACCCGTGAGGGGTCAGAGTGCACGGGGAACATTATCACATGTCTGGGCGTCACGCATGTAAGGTTCCCCGTATACTGACTCTGTCCACACAATGGTCCCCAACTCCAGGTGAGGGAAGTCCTATCGAGACATCACATGGGTCACTGTTCTCCAGATGCAAAATCTGCCAGAGCCGCACAGCTGATGAGCAATCTTGCAGGAACACGAGGTCACCATCACACGGCGAGCTATGGCAGACGTGAGCATGGGCTGGGTCTCACCAAGCCCAGCTCGTGCAGCACTTCTCAGCGTCCTGCCAGGGACCTCCTGTGCCCGGGTGAACACCTGCTCTTCCTGCAGCAGCTCCTCTCCTGCTTACCCTGTTCCTGAACTTCCTGCTTTCTTCCTGGCTGCTCCAGTTTTTCATTCTCTGTCAGCCTAAACACGAGCTTGGTCTGTCTGTCATGACTTGGTTTTAGCTTGTCCTTGCAGGCCATCCGTGTGTCTTTCTAACCCTGACTGCTCAGCTATATCCAGCTGGCATCAGAATTTGAAGTAACCCTGTCAATATTTACAACACACACACATTTACTCCCTAGGTCCCCAAATATTTGCTAAGTTCCTATTAGTTCCAGTATTATCCATGTACTGGAAAGGCAGATAGCCTCCTCTCTGCACCCCACCACACTGGCAAGGATAGGTAGGCCAGTCCCTAGTGAGAGCTGGGCTAAGCTGGGCTAAGTTTTAGGCAAAGAAACTCGGGGCCCCAGTGGGAGACTGAAAAGACTTCCCAGAGACATGCTATTTGCCAGGAAAACTGCAAAGTGAATGGGAACCAGGCAGGCAAAAAAACCAACAACAAACACAATTTTCTCTGTGTGGTAGAGCTGGGTGGCTGCGGGAGGCAATGTGTGGCTCTGATGAACTGGAAATGGCTCAGAGGCTTGCGGTGCACTGTGGGAAGGAGATGTGGTTAAGGAGGCAGGGAGGAGAACTGCTGACATTACAGGGGAGTGAAAGCATCAGGCGTCTGTTTCAGAGACCACTGAAGGAGCACCCGACCCGGCAGAGACCCCTGAAGGAGCACCCGACCCGGCAGAGACCACTGAAGGAGCACCCGACCCGGCAGAGACCCCTGAAGGAGCACCCGACCCGGCAGAGACCACTGAAGGAGCACCCGACCGGGCAGAGGCCACTGAAGGAGCACCCGACCGGGCAGAGGCCACTGAAGGAGCACCCGACCCGGCAGAGGCCACTGAAAGAGCACCCGACCCGGCAGAGACCACTGAAGGAGCACCCGACCCGGCAGAGGCTGCTGTAGCGGGAGGCAAACGAGGCCACGGGCATGAACTCAGGCGGTGGAGATGCTGGGGGCAGGAACAACCACCTTACATAAAAGAGACACTGGCACTTCACTAGAGCAGGGGCAAGGTGTGGACGGGTGGGAAGGATGAAGTACTGGACCACGAGAGACAGGAGGCTGGGGAAAAGGGAGCCGTGTCCGCTGAAGCTTCAGGGCAGCCTCTGGGCTGACAATGGTGGGAGGAAGGAGGAGAAGCAAGGGTAGCAGAAGTGTGTCTCTAGGGAGACATGGGGCACGAAAGCAGGCACAAAACAGCAATGACACCGGTGGAGACCCCCAGGGCACAAGAGCATGAATACATCTGGAGGAGCAGGAAGGTCACCCTACAGACAGAAACCGGTCCAGGAACTCAACAGCACAGCCTTGGGCTTTAGCTCAGTGGCCACCTGCTGAGTGAGTGGGGGGAGAACTCCAAACAGACTGGCATGTTTCTGAGAGCAGGACCGAACTGGTGCCAGGGGCAAATGGTTGGCATAACACACGGTGTTTTTGCTAGTAATGTGTGAAGCATGTAGTTCTGTAAGTGAGGCGGGGCCCAAGCTCTACAGCGAGGTCTGTAGGCTGGCTGCTCTGCATCTCCACAATCAGTGGAGCCCTCGGCCTAGCATATGAGAAGCATTAAGAACAAATGTGTTGGAAATTCAATAAAAACAAACCCTTCCCCCGGATCAGCATAACTGACATACAAACAAAGTTCTCGTGCACGCACACAAACACGGGAATCTCTTCCATGGTGGTTTAAGGGGCAGAAGGTTACTCTGGGCACTGATCTGCCCTGCATTAAGACAAAGGATCAGACAGCCCCATGAGGAAGTTCACCAGGCTACGGCAATGAAGCTCAGGGAAATAACCTAGACAGATCGAGGACAGGTGCTCTTCGCTGTCCAGACAAGTCCCATCAAGACTTCAGGGCTGCTTTGCTGCTCTGAACTTCAGGCCCTTGGAGGGAAGACCAATGTTTGAGAGTAGAGGGTTTGGAAACATTGGACAGAGCCACGCACAGAACCAGTGCCTTCACCAGTGACGGTGGGAACGTCTTCCCAGGGAGGACAAGAGGTTTGGTGATTTACTCACTGGAGAAGATTGTGTGGTAGTCAAAGTGTCCAGGGTGGACAAAGACATTTGAAGCCAGTTGTAAGAGAAAATGTTGGCTCCTGAGGTCCCAGGCAGGGGATATATGAACTGCAGAGAACTACATTCCCACAAAATGCTGTGCTACACCAGAAAGTGCCTAAGAGCCCAAGTGATTTCAGTATATGCAGTGGAGACCCAACAGTCTGCAGGCCTTGGAGGCACAGCAGAAACCCGCTGCCAGATGGAAACGGTACACCTGGGGTCAGCAAGGGCAGAGCCAGAGGGCACAAGGGAGCTGCAGAGGCAGATATCCAGACACCATGCTATCCACCTCTGTTGCACCAAAACCTCTCCCTGGCTCATACCTGCCACAAGTTGTGAGTCTATGACAACCAGTAAGAGAGGAGGACACCAAAGTGGTTCATGGATAGGTTCTTGAAAGGGTTCACAGTTCTTTTCTGGCACTGGGCAGGGAGGATCCCTGAGAGACAGGAGGAACTCCTCCTGTGGGAGGAGCTGGTTAAGGCCCTTAGTCATCCACTTAGCATAAAGAGAAATGGCTTGTGGGTAATAAAATGCAGCCTGTGCATTTACTGGAATAGCAAAAGACTTGATCAGCCAGGAGACTGGTAGGTAGGAGCCAAGGAAACCTGAGGGAAGGCAAGTGAACACAGCTAAAGGAACACCAACACTCAGGAAGTATGTTGGCTCTGTGTGTGTGTGTGTGTGTGTGTGTGTGTGTGTGTGTGTGTGTGTTCCCCAGATTAATTCCTCCATCACAAAAAAAGGCACCAGCCAGGAGGCAGACAAAATGACAGCAACCTTATTACTGCCCATCTCGATACTGGCACAGGATGACAGGGATGGAGGTTACACATGGGCTCCATGCGCCCAGGATGAGCTAGCTACTGCCATCATGGAATATCTAATCTGCCATCAGCAGTGAGCTTGGTACACCAGCCTCAAGAAAGAATGGCCACTTTTAGTGCCAACACTGGGCACTGACTATCTGGAATCCTAGCTCTATATGCTGGAGACCTACTGCCTCAGCATGGCTACATTTAAACACAGGGTCTGTAATGGTTAATTAAGGTCAAGTGAGGGCATTAGGTGGGACCTAATCCAAAAGGAACGGTTTCCTTATGAAAGGAGGATTAGGGCTCTGGACAGGATATCCCAAAGTCTGGCACCTTGATGTGCTGGGTTCTTGGAACTGAAGGCCTCTGGAAGCCTCTGAAGCAAGGGCTCTCTAGCCTTCTCCTATCATCCCGTCCTGGAGTAAGTCACAGAAACTAGAATTTCTCTTCCCCAAGGCAGGTCACAGACACTAGAAACCCATTCCCCCAAAGTACACCACAGAACCTACAACTTCTCTCCATTTCCCCATAAAGACTCTTCTCTCAGGGGGTATCCTGTACCCAGGAGGGGAGGAAGCTACAGACAGGCCCTGCTGGGCTCTCTGCTGCCACCCCACCACGCCCCATCCTCTCATTCTTCTCCAAGGGTCTTGCAGATCTACTGCCTCCTGTCAATCAGCTGCCACCTGTCAATCACAAGGCTTCACTCCAGCCCATGTTGACTGAGGATGGAATCCTTCTCATGTAGCTCCTTGCTCTTTGTCCTCAGGTATACAGAGTCCATCTGTAATTTCCACCCCCATCTCTGAACTCTATGAGAGCATGTGCCAGCCATCTTCAAACAAGTCATATATCTGTATTGTATGCTCCAAAGTCACTTCAAGGTCAAATAGGTCTGTAAGGAACAACTTTGGTTTCTCTCTCGCCCATACTCCTATCCAAAATATCAACTCTGGAACCCACATTCCCAAAGGGAGTGCAAAGACGTCAGACTTAAATTCTCTGGGCCATTGAGACCTGAAGCCCTGAACACCTGGGGAAGAGGGCAGGCGACAGAGAGAGGGTCGGTGAGAATTGTGCATCTCTCACCATCCCAGAAGACAAAGGAGGAGGCAGGACGTGAAGAGGCCAATGTGTTGGGCCACAGAAGTGCCCAAGGAAGGTGGTGCCAGGAGTTTTGGCTGGGTACAGAGCAACCTCCCCTTCCTTGTCCCCCTTAAGAGACAAGTGTTGGGTCAGAGTTTTGGCTAATGTGGTATTTGTAGGTAACTGCAATGGTTCCTGGTTACTAATGGCACATCTGTGAAAGCACAGCATTTATATGATGTAATCACTGGCTGTCCCCTTAAAGTCTTCTTATCTTTGTCTTCACTTTAACCAAGGAAAATCATGAAGCTTTTCATTTGTTCCTCATCCATGGCACATGACTAGCACTTTAAACAGGAAGACGCTGTGGCTTTGACAAGATTACAAACAATGATAAATATTCTATCTTGCTAACTAGGTTGCTGTTTCTCTCAAAAATAATGCTAAGAATAAGATTGTCCATTCTGACCAACTGTTCAGCTCTAATTTGTTTTGTTTCCTTAAAAACAAAACAACACAAACCCCTGACACTGACAAAGGCCTCTCACCCGGAGAGACCTAAATTCTCAATTTCCTGAAAACACATCAAAAGCCCACACAAAGCAGAGGCCGCCACACGTGCAGTCACACCGCCGCCGGCGGCCGGTCACGCAGGTCCTACCTGCTGCTGCCTCTGTCGCCTCACGTGTGCGAACTGAGAGAGCATCAGCTGCCGGTCAAGCTGCTCCATCCTCTGCTGCCTCTGGATGTCCACTGTGGCTCCCATCCCAACTCTGGCCTCGCTGGTGGGCTCTGAGGATGAGAAGACAGGCCCAAGGGCCCAGGAGAAGAACTGGGCCACGCTGCCAGGGATGCGGAGCACCTGGTGAACCTGGAACACTTCGCGGTCATAGCACATGCCGGCAATCTACAAGAAAACATCCAGCTGGTTGTTCAAATGTAACCAAGACTGAGATGGTATATTTAACAGGGAATCACAGTGACACACGTCCCCGATGGTACTGTCTAGTTTTAGCAGTGGGAACAAGTCCTGCCGAGCGGCAGAGCGCCAAGCGCCATTCCTGCGCACCAACTGCTGCAGCAAGAGTGCAACAGTGCAAGTGACGGCACAGACATAACTTACTCAGCAGAACAAATTCGCTGTATTAATTAGGAGTCAGCACAAGCCTGACACTCCACACACCACATACTCAATTTTAAAGGAAATCCAGGAGCTGGGAGATGGCTGCTTGGTCAGTCGGATGCTTCCTGGGCAGGCATGGGAACCTGAATTCAGTCCCTGGCACCCCAGGCCTGGCTGCATGTGCTTGTAACCCCAGTGCTGGGGAGGCCAAACAGGCCATCCCTGGGGCTCACTGGCCAACTAGCCTGCAAGCCCCAGGTCCAAGGGAAGATACCAAGGTTGACTTCTGGATTACATACACACACTCCTAAAATTAAAAAACAAAATCCTCACAAAACAAGAAACACAAATGGCTGAAAGACATTTAAAGAAATGCTCAACATCCTTAATCATCAGAGAAATGCAAATCAAAACGACTCTGAGATACCACCTTACACCTGTCAGAATGGCTACGATCAAAAACACCAATGACAGTCAATGTTGGAGAGATGTGGAGCAAAGGGAACACTCCTCCACTGTTGGTGGGAATGTAAACTTGTACAACCACTGTGGGAATCAGTATGGCGGTTTCTCAGAAAATTAGGAATTGAACTACCTCAAGACCCAGCCATCCCACTCTTGGACATATACCCAAGGAATGCCGATTCATACCATAAAGATACATGCTCAGCTATGTTCATAGCAGCACTATTTGTAATAGCCAGAACCTGGAAACAACCTAGATGCCCATCAACGGAAGAATGGATGAAAAAAATGTGGTATATATACACAATGGAGTACTGCTCAGCAGAGAAAAACAATGAAAGCATGAAATTTGCAGGCAAATGGATGGAACTAGAAAAAACCATCCTGAGTGAGGTAACCCAAACCCAGAAAGACAGTCATGGTATGTACTCACTCATAAGTGGATTCTAGATATAAAATAAAGAACAATCAGACCACAACCCATAGAACCATGGAGGCTATATATATAGCATGGAGGTCGCCAGGACGACTGTGGCTTATCATCGATTATCCGAAAAAAATCTCACATTGGAGCAACTCCGTGGAACCCTCGCTGGCAGACAGACAGACACATGACCCAGTCACTGAGGTTACCAGAGAAGAGGGACAATCTTAACCCTGAATTTACTCATCTAGAGTTCAAGTATGGATTTTTTCTAGATATTTAGTTACTCATTAATATTACTTAGCAATTAATACTTCTGGAAAAATACTTTTCTTTTTACAAACACATCTATTTTTTGTAAGGTTATTTACAAAGCCATTTATATAGAAGGAGAAACCTCAGGATTTCTTCTCTGTATGGCTTTTTAGGTAAAAATCACCATGCATATTTTTTAAAATACACTAAAAAAATTTTGATTGATTAGGATGAAATTATCCACACCAGACAAAAGAATTTAACAACTTTTTTGCTGATACCAAAAAAGAATACCTTAACATGTATTTGTTTGTTGTTGTTGTCTTATTGAGACAGGGTCTTGTTATATGTAGCCCAGGCTGGCCTGAGACTTGCAATCCTCCTGCCTCAGTCTCCTGAGTACTGGGATTACATATACGTTACCATGCTCAGCTCATGTTTTAGAAATGCAGCTTTGTGATGGCTACTCTTGGTTGTCACCTTGACTGTATCTGTAACGAACTAAAATCCAGAAATGGAGGGCACACTTGGGATCCAGATCTTGAGGCAGGAGGACAATATGCCTTTGATCTGGATCTTGAAGCAGGAAGACACACGCCTTTGATCCAGATCTTTAGGGGGTAAAATACACCTTTAATCTGGGACACACCTTCTGCTAGAAGCCTATATAAGGACAATGGAAGAAGGAAGGGATGGATTGTTCTTCACCAGCTTGCCTACACATCCATTCCTTCATGGGCACTGGAGCCTGCTTCTTCAGGATTCCAGCATGTACACAAGACCAGCTGAGACACCCAGCCTTGTGGGAATGAGCAACTCCTAGATTCTTGGACTTCCCATTCACAGCCAGCCGTTGTTGGACTGCAGCCTGTAAATCATTCCAATAAATTCCCTTACGTGTGTGTGTGTGTGTGTGTGTGTGTGTGTGTGTGTGTGTGTGTGTGTGTATGTGTGTGTGTGTATAGAGAGAGAGACACTCCATAAGTTCTGCGACTCTGGAGAACCAGAGTGGTGCTAGAGAAGCAGAGTGTGAGGATGGATATTTTAAGTACCTGGAATAGGCTTTTGAATTATGCACCAGCCCCTTCAGCGCCCGAAGCCTCTCCAGTCACTCTCTTCGAGGAGCTCAGAAGCACTGAAAGCCCATGGTGTAAACTCTATTTTAAACAGAGATAAGCCTTTGGTTACCTTGATTCATCAACAGTGAGTGACAATGGATTTAGTGAAACTTTTGACAGTTTGGGGGAAAAGAAGGAAAACGATGCTGCTGGTTGGTTGCTCTTAATCTCTCTAGATAAATTGATAAGGGACAGGAATGAGCTCCATGACAAAGTTAACCAAATTCAGAATAGGGTGAAGGACAACAATGAACTCAGGGATAAAACTGACTGGCTCCAGATGTGAATGAACAGTCTAAGGTTTCTAAGGCTGCTCTGGAAGAGAATCTTCTCTCCAGCAGCCACAGAGCTCGAGCTGCAGAAAATCAAACTGAAGCCCTCATTACAAGGTTGGCTGAACTACAGGGAAAATTCAAGTCTCAGCCTCAGTGGTGTCAGGGTTAAAGTAAGGGCGTTAATTGGTAAAGAGTGGGATCCTGTCACCTGGGATGGGGATGTGTGGAAGGACCCTATGGAAGCTGAGGACTTTGACCTCCGATTCTCAAGGATTTAATCTCATCTGAGGAAGTGTAGTGGGTAGCGGTCCAGCTTTGACCTGGAAGTACCACCCCCTTTGAGGCTTCGGTAACTGTCACATTTATAAGTCAGAGCCAAGAGAGGACCCTGAAGTTCCGGGATCCAGATGTGCCAGCTCTCTTGGTTCCTGGACCCTGGAGGTAGACTGAGCAGAGTTCTCCAGAGAACACCGCTGGACTGCACTTCACCTTTCCCAGACCCTGTAACCTATCCCTTCACTTGTAAGTTACCCCACAAAATACACCTCCTTTTTAACTACGTGGAGTGGCCTTAATATTTTAACCAATAAGGAAGCAATACCTTTAGCCCCACCCCTTAAATACTGCCCTTTTCACCTTCTACTGAGGAAATTAATCCTTCACTGTCTGATAAACCAGCAGTGACTTTCTCTGAAGGAAATGCCAGGCAGAACAACACTGCTGTCCCTCAGGACCACCTACAGCTGCCTCTAGACCTATAACCAGACTCAAGGCAAAGCAGGTCCCTAGAGGCAAGGTAGAAAGTGTAGTCCATGAGGAGGAGGGCCATTACACTAAGGAGCTGAATGAGTTTGCTAAGTCATTCAAGCAGAAGTCTGGAGAATATGTGTGGGAATGGATTTTAAGGGTGTGGGATAATGATGGAAGGAACATAAACTACATCAGGCTGAGTTTATTGATATGGGCCCCCTGGGTGGAGATTCTAGGTTTAAAATGGAAGGTCATACAGTTAAAAATGGTGTCAAAAGTTTATCTGAATGATTGTCTGAAGCGTTTATCAAAATGAGTTGGAGATGCCTGGTATCCCCTGGCTTAGTGATGATGATGGATTGTAAGGCCCAGGGAAACTGCAGTGCTGGAGTGGGTGCTGTAAAACATGAGCCCCCACAATGGGAAGGCCCGAAGACAGGCCCTTCATGAACCCCGTAAGACACACAATGGTGAGAAGGGCAGCAGCACATCTGAAGAGTCTCGTTGTCATCCTTTTTCTTGTGTTAGACCTTAGGGTTGGAGATGCTGCTGCTCAACTGGAAAAATTAAGTGCAATGAGTGGGGCCCTGAGGTAGCCGCACTGAATCTGCAGAGGCAAGGTAGTTATCATAATGGGCTGTAGTTATCATAATGGGCAGTGTAGACAAAACAGTGTTCATAATGGCCTAACCTGGAATGGTCAGCACACATAAGGTGAATTTTATAGTGATATGACTGGTACAGATCTTTGGTACTGGCTAATCAATCACGGTGTTTCCAGGAAGGAAACAGATGTGAAGCCTACTGCATTTCTGTTTGATCTGTATAAGCAAAAAAAATTCTCCAACAAACGGAAGAGGCTGCACTGGATTGTGGCAAAAGGAATCTTGGGCAGTGAATCAATTTCCAGACTTGAGACAGTCTGCAGACCAGGAACCCCTTGAATAAGGGGTGGCCAGGTTCCCCTGAGGGAGAACCCTCATAAGACACCTAAAGGTTTTACTGTTAGCCTTTCTCCAGTCCTTCCCCAGAGGGACCTGAGGCCTTTGACAAGGGTGACTGTACACTGGGGGAAAAGAAACAACCAGACTTTCCAGGGTCTGTTGGATGCTGGTTCTGAATTCATGCTGATTCCAAAAGATCCCAAGAAACATTGTAGCCCTCCAGATAAAAGTCAGGGCTTATGGAGGCCAGGTGATCAATGGAATTTTGGCTGATGTTCGACAAACAGTAGGTCCAGTAGGTCCTCAAACTCATCCTGTGGTTATTTCCCCAGTTTCAGAATGTATAATTAGGGTACTTAGAAGTTGGCAGAATTCTCACACTGGTTCCCTGACCTGTGGAGGGCTATTGTGACTGGAAAGGCCAAACAGAAGCCTCTAGAGCTGTCTCTGTTAGGACAGCAGTGAATCAAAAGCAGTACCGCATCCCTGGAGGAACTGCAGAAATTAGTGCCACCATCAGGACTTGAAAGATGCAGGGGTGGTGGTCTCATGGTAACTTACTGGTCCATTGTCAAACGTTTAGTTTCCATTAAGACCCAATAGCAGACCAAGAGCTGTTTCTCAAGGGGAGAATAATTGTTGCAGATGATGGCACAGCCTTGCTCCAAATCCCAGCGTCTCTTCTGTGATTCACCTCCAAAGGCTCCAAACAAACAGCATCACATATGCCACTGACATCTCCAGTACCATCGGGTCTGTAGGATCACATGGTCCAAGTGGTAGAGCAGCCTGCACAGCAGCCTGGACCTGCTGCGACTTCCCCTGTTCCAGTCCCTTGGCACATGGGCAGGGATAACACACCCAAGTGGGGAATGTGCTGCCTCCAGAATCCAAAGAGGCCCAGTAGACATTGTGCTTCTTTCTCGGTGGTGAGAGGGGCCAAGTGAAATAACTTGTCCTTCATCTTAGAAAGAGTATCTCTGCATGCCCCACACCACTAGACTCCTGAGAGTTTCACTGAGTTAGAGAATCCTTGAATTTTGGTGGATTTATTTCCTGTCCTCTGACATGCATATGTGTTACCAGTGAGTTCAAAATGATTGCTACCTCCTGCTCACTTGGTCCAATAAGCATAATGTTGTCAATATAGTGCACCAATGTGATATTTTGTAGGAGAGAGAGACAATCAGGATCCCTTCTAAGTTTTAACACAGGGCAGGAGTTAATGTAAACCTAAGGCAAAACTGTAAAGGTATGCTGCTGGCCTTGCCAACTCTGCTGGTCCTCATGGACAGGGACTGAGAAAAAGGCATTTGCTAAATCAATAGCTGCATACCATGCATCAGGAAATGTGTCAATTTACTCAAGGAAGGACACCACATCTAGTATAGCAGCTGCAACTGGAGTCACTACTTGACTGAGTTTTTGATAGTCAACTGTCATTCTCCACAATCCCTCAGTCTCCCTCACTGGCCAGATAGGAGAGTTAAATGTTACCTCTCCTGGGATGGGATCCTGAAGTGCCCATCATGAGCTGAGTGTTACTGGACCCATCAGGTCATAAAGTAGGACATACACAGCAACAATCTATTATCAAATGTTAGAGGTATATATGAGATCGGGCCCAAGCAGGTCCTGAGGGCACTAGCAAGCTACCTGAAGAAGTTGCCCAAATGTCTATGGTTTCTACTCCTGTTACAATGCCATCTTCTGCCAAGCACACACCTATAGCCTCATGGGGCATTCCTTATGATCAGTTGCATGAGGAAGAGAAGAGTAGGGGCTGGTTTACTGATGGTTCTGCACATGATGTGGCAGCACCCAGAAGTGGACAGCTCCCTTCTGGGACAACCCTGAAGATACTGGTGAAGGGAAATCTTCACAGTGGGCAGAATTTCAGGCAGTACACATAGCCATATAGTTTGTTTGGAAGGAGAAATGGCCAGATGTGTGACTATTCACTGATTATGGGCTGTAGCCAATGGATTGGCTGGATGGTCAGGGACTTGGAAAGCGCATGATTGGAAAATTGGTGAGAAAGACATCTGGATCGATCTCTCTAAATGGGCAAAGGATGTGAAGATACTTGTGTCCCATGTAAATGTTCACCAAAGTTGACTTCGGCTGAGGAGGAGTTCAGTAATCAAGTAGCTGGGATGACCTGTTCTGTGGACAGTCAGCCTCTTTCCTCAGCCATTCCTGTCATTGCCCAGTGGGCCCAGGAACAAAGCGGCCATGGTGGCAGAGATGGGGTTATGCCTGGACTCAACAACATGGACTTCACTCAAGGCCGACCTGGCTACAGCTGCTGCTGAGTGCCGGAGCTGCCAACAGCAGAGACCAACACTGAGTCCCAGATGTGGCACCATTCCCCAGGGTGAACAGCTAGCAACCTGGTGGCAAGCTTACACTGGATCATTTCCTCCATGGAAAGGACAATGCTGTCCTTATTGGAGTAGATACTTATTCTGGTTATGGATTTGCCTTTCCTGCATGTAATGCCTCTGCCAAAACCATTACCCATGGACTCACAGAAGGCCTTACCCACTGACGTGGTATTCCACACAGCATTGCTTCTGACCAGGAACTCACATCACAGTCAAAAGTGCAACAGTGGCCCACACTCACGGAACCCACTGGTCTCTCCATGTTCCCACCCCTGAAGACACAGGTGCAGCACCAATTAGGTGGCAGCAGCCTGGAGGGCGGGGGCAGGGTTCTCCACAAGTCTTTGACTCAGCATCCAATTATGGTTCTCCCATAGCCAGGCTCCAAGGGTCCAGGACTCAAGGGGTGGAAAAGGGAGTGTTTCCACTCACTATCACCCCTAGTGACTGACTAGGAAAGATTTTCCTTCCTGTTCATGGGACCCTAATTTCTGCTGGCCTAGAAGTTTTGGTTCCAGAGAGGGGGTGCTCCTGCCAGGGGCCACAACAAACATTCCCCTGAACTGGAAGGTCGGACGTCCCCGGGTCACTCTGGGCTTCTGATGCCCTTAAACCAACAGGCTAGGAAAAGAGTAACAGTGTTGGGAGGGGTGACAGATCTAGATTACCATGGGGAGAATGGACTGCCTCTCAACAATGACAGTAGGAAGGATTACATCTGGAGTGCAGGAGATCCTTTTGTTGAGTCTCTTGGTGCTACTGTGCCCTGCGCACCATCTAAGGCCGCCAGACCAGTTGCAGAAACAAGGGTTCTAATTGACATGAGTGCTTTTGCTGTGTTTGTTAATGTATTAGTACAGGTAATGTGTTTTCTTTCAATTTCCTTATCATATGTTGTAACACCAATTAAGGAAATATCAGTGGTTATCAGATGTAAGTTTGAGATACTAGAAAGATGTCCCCCAAGAGACATTGCCTCTTTTCTAAATATGTAATGCACTTGCACTTGCAGTTGTATGAGGGACAGTTATGTCATGTGAGGCATAATTATGCCCTGGCTAAATATATAATACATTTGCGATTGTACCTGGGATAATTACATTATGTTTAGGTGCTATGATGACCCAGTTATTGTTTTCATCTGGAAATTAATCATGACATAAAGAGATGCGACTGTGTGTCAAGTTGACAGGGGGTGTATTGTGATGGCTGTTCTTGTTGTCGACTTGACTGTATCTGTAATGAACTATAATCCAGATATGGAGGGCACACTTGGGATCTGGATCTTGAGGCAAGAAGACAACCAGCTTTTGATCTGGATCCCGAGGCAGGACAACACATACCTTTTTAATCTGGGCCACACCTTCTGCTGGAAGCCTATGTAAGGACAATGGAAGGGGGAAGGGTTCCTTCTTCCCCTGCTTGTCCTCACCTCATCAGCACATCCATTTTGTCTCTGGCATTGGAGCCTACTTCTTCAGGATTCCAGCATATACAGAAGACCAGCTGAGACACCCAGCCTCATGGGATGAGCAGCTACTAGATTCTTGGACTTCCCATTCACAGCCAGCCACTGCTGGATTAGCTGGACTGCAGCCTGTAAGTCATTCCAATAATTTCCCATATCTTTATCTATATCTATGTATGTATGTATGTATGTATATACACATTTATATATGTGCATACACACATATGAAGAGAGAGGGGACTAGATTCTATAAGTTCTGTGACTCTAGAGGACCCTGACTAATACAGCCTTCCATGAATTCAGCAAGGGTGTCTCAAGCCCTTGCACTGAGAACACCATAGAGGACAAATTAAAGAAAACTGTACTCTCACAGAAGTATTAGTCCTTAATATACAGGAAAGGTAACAAATACATGAGGACATGCAACCATCAGACATGCTCTAGGAAGGAGAGGTAACAAATACATGAGGGCATGGAACCACTGGGCATGCTCTAGGAAGGGAATCAGAGTACCTGGACCAAGGACCCACTTTAGGTTGGAAGGGACACATAAGCAAAGGTCTTCGGGATGATAGGGTGCCCCTGAAGACAAACTGAAAAAACTGAAGATGCTATGTAGGAATGGGTGCCCAGTGGAATACCAGCTTGGGACCCAAGGGAACAGGTAAGCCCAGAAGTATGTAGGAGTCACTGAATACTACGTGGAATTTAAGCGGAGACAATAGGTTGCCGGGGGTGGGGGGGGGTGTACGTAACAGAGACAGTAAGTGACAGAGCCAGCGGTACACTGAAGTCTGCAGATGGACGGATAGGGAGTGTGTGAGGGATCCAGGAAGGGGCTTCAGGGTGAGGAAATGGAGCCAGGGAACTTTGATGACAGTGGAGCCACACAATGTGCGAGGGGAGCAGTCACCAATGTGAACGCTGCCGTGGATGAGCAGCAGGGAGAGGTCCCCTGGATGTGGCCCGTGGGGCCTCTGCCGTCAGGACGATCTGGAGCAGAAGCAGGAGCAAAGGGCGGAATGGAGCAGGCTCCAGGGGCAGAGGGACTGGCGGTTTCAAGCCACTCCTGCGGCCCTATTATCAAAACAGTACAAAGCAACAAAGAAAATGAAAACAGAGACAGCTCCCGTGGAGTGCAACCAGAAAGCACCTGTAAAGCTGCACCTCGCGAGCACTCGGAAAGTGATGGACGGCAGGGCTGTGGGAGGCAGCAGTGACTGGGTGATGGTGGAGGCTGCGAGGGGAGACTGAGGTGGTGGAAGGAACACAGGAGCCTGCACACATCGTAAGCCGCACATCACAGAGCCAGAGGCAGAGGAGAGGGCGTGTGGGGACAGTGGGATTTCCTAAGCGACAGCAGCTCAGTTTTTCAGAGTGATCAAACATGTAATACAAATAATACGAACCTAAAATATAATGTAAGCCAGGCCAGTGGCAGGTAGCGTAGCAGGGAGAGGGGCTTGCCTCTAAGACTGACAACCTGAGTGCGAGCCTGTGGACCCGCTTGGTGGAAGGAGGGAACTGATTCCTCTGACCCCTGTGGGAGCACTACCCTCACCCCACCACACACAATAAATCAATACACTGGAAAATGCAAACATTCCCAAGGGATAAGAAGATGAAATCTACTTTGAGATGCACTGTAGTGGACAAAATAAATTCTTAAAAGCAACCCAAGATGAGACACAGACCACCTGAAGTAGAAGCACATGCTAATAACAAACCATTAGAAATAAAAACAATTAAAGGTGAGCCCTTAATAGGGAAAACCAAAAACAGTACGAGGAATACGTATGCTCGTGTATGTGTGTGTGTGTGTGTGTGTGTGTGTGTGTGTGTGTGTGTGTGTGTGTGTGTATGCATATATGTGTATGTACATGAACATACATAAATACACACACATACACAAAACCCCTAGTAATAGAGGTACTATAATCCACAAATTAGAAGATCAAAATGGTTAAGATACCAATTTTCACCAAATAATATATAAATTCAATGTTCCAATATAAAATCTTACTTATTCATTAAAATTTATTTATTTATTTATTTACTTACATGTATGAGTATTTTATCTTCATATATGTATGTGCACCATGTGTGTAAATGGTGCCTGCAGAGGTCAGAAGAGGGAAACTGAGTTCCTGGGACTGGAGTCATGGATGGTTGTGAACCACCCCGCGAGGGTGCTGGGAATGAAAGACTCAAACCAGGCCCTCTGCAAGACCAACAAGCACTCTTAACCACTGACCCAGCTCTCCAGCCCTCAAAATAAAGTCTAAAGGAGGTGTTTGCTGAACAGAAACGCCAGTCCTATTTAAGGTTTACATTTTTTGAAGCATCATGGCGGGAAACTGAAGCTGGGCAAAAATGATTACAAGCTTCATGACTCCATCCCTGTCTGATCTAGCCCGTGGTGGACGGTGAGGCCCACAGATGATGAGCATGTGTGCCAGCAGCGCTCATGGGAAGGAAGAGTTCACACGTCTAGCACCTCAGTAGGACTCTGGGCTGTCGAACACACAAGACAGTACTGTAGAATGTTTCAGATATTTACAATGGATTCGAGTATATAAAGCTTAGCAGTTCAGTTTCCTACGAATATTTGATAATCACATCACCCCATTCTATGAAAAGATATGATAGGAATAATTAAAGTTTTACCTAATTACTGCCAAAATCTCCACAGTAGTACTTATGTTATATTAAGACTCCTTTAGTTTGTTTTTTGAGTTGGGGTCTTATTAGGTTGAGCTGGCTTCGAACTCACTGTAGAATAACCCTGCAGCTCGGATCCTCCTGCCTCTGTCTCCTGAGGGCTGGCAGCACAAATGTGTGCTACCTTGCCGGTTTTCATGTGGTGCTGAAGGGCTCACCAGGGCATCATGTGCTGGGAAAGCACTCGTGCCAACTAAGCTACACCCTCAGTCTGAGACAGTTTCTTCTTCAAAGTCATGCTTTGCTGAAGAAAAAAAAGCTTTAAAATCAGAGTATGCGTGGGAAAAAAGAGTTAAGTTGCAGAATGTTCACATAGCGTGCATCAAGCCCTGGATGCAGTCTGCAACAAAGAAAGGAAGGTGGGGGGGAGGGGAGGGGGGAGAGGGGAGGGAGGAGGGGAGGGGGGAGGGGAGGAGGTTGGGACGAACGAAGGTGGCTGGGGTAAGAGTGTTGTTCTTCCAGAGGATCTGAGTTCAATTCTTAGGACTCACACCGGGCTGCTCGCACTACCTCTAACTCCCTCTCTTCTGGCCTCTGTGGGCAAGTGTATTCACATGTGTGCAAACCCATACATGCACACACACACTAAATCTTAGAAGTAAGGCCAGGTGCTAGAATCTGCATTGCAACCAGCCAGGAGGAACTAACCCAGGATCAGTGAGGTCTTTCTGAAGCAGGATGTCCAAAGACCAAAGTGAGGGCCAGCAACAAAGATAACGGCCCAGACAGAAGATGACCAGATAAGGCAAAAGGGAACAGGCACACGCCACACATCAGGAGGTCCAGCTAGGTGTGGAATGAAACACTCAGCCAGGAGGTCAGGAACCCTGTTCAGGGAATGGGACACTGGGACCAAACAACAGAGACTGCATGGCCCACCTCTGGACTGTCTAGGCCAAGGTCCCGGCGTGTGGTTTGGGTTATAGGCAGGAGCCCCCATATGGCAACAATGGCAGCTATTTCCTCATTAGCCTGACAATGTAAAACAGGAAACTGTTTGCTTTTAGGACACTAAAAGTATGAACATCAACTGCACACTTACTTGCATTTTTCACACCATTAACCCTTGAGGAAGGAAGCCACAGATAAGGCTCAAGGGCAAAGACTTGAATTTGCTGGCTGGGAACCGGTCGGCACTCTTGGTTAGCCAGCCTCACCTATCCTCTGGCCCTGTCTACAGCACGCCCGAAACCACAAGCAGAGACGAGAGGCCATGACCTGCAGTGATGCCCAGCAGGGAAGGGGCACTGCCAGGGTCCCTGCGGACCACAGTCCCTGCCGCGGCGGCGGCTTTTCCAGGAGAATGGCAGTGCTCTACATGACACAAACCAGCTGGGAACAAACACGCCCTGCCCTGGACTGCGGCGCGCAAGCTCCCTGGAGAGCAGACCCACTGGGGAACCGCTCCTTCACCCAGAATGCACACTGGTTCCTATGTGGACCAGGCACTCTAGACGTCCCTCCACGCTGAGAAAGCTAACAGAGCACTGAAGTCAATGAGAAGGCCTTGGCTGATCACCCCAAGAGTGTGCTTGCAGATTAGGGGTCCTCAAAGTCACCTGTTCCTTGTGATTGCATTAGACAAGATCATCATTTTCACAACACACAGAGCCATGTGGCTTTGCAGTTACTGTGGGCATGTGGCTGCCTGGCAGTGTGGAAGTGTTGGAGGCTGACCTCTCGTCACCTCTTTTGTGTGAGGGAAGAGCAATGACATTAGCATGGGAGTAGCCAACAAAAACAGTGTGCTATCCTGACTATGGGGACTCTGGACTGCGGAAAACAAAATCAGGCAGATCTCATATTACTGATTTCTAATAAAGTGTCTTACAAAGGTGCTGGAAATTTCCTTTTTTGGAAAACCGTGTATCAGGAGAATTAGGTAAATTGTACAATGTAGACAACTTCAAACAAAACTGTCTTGTGGTAGGTGCTGGGGGCCTGACCTCAGGTCCTCATGCTGTGCAGTAAACACTCGGGCAGCCTTCTCCTCTGGCCTGCCGTTTGTGCTTCTACTGAACACCAGAGTAGACGTCTTAGGTAGTAATGAAGGCTGATGACGGGGTGATGAATGCAGAGAACTCCAAGGTGTTCACAGAAGAAGAAACAAAAACAACCAACAACAGGAGCAAACCCGCAGAATACAAACACTGTAACGACACTAGCCTGCTTCCTGTACACTAGCAATAAGCAACCGGAGAAAACCATAAAAATAAGTCTCAGTGAAAGATGTGCAAGGGTTACATACAGAAAACTAAACATTCCAAGAACATAGTAAAAAGCTAAATAAATGTAGACACATGCCATGTTCTGGATTGGAAAACATCATCCTGTTTA
Organism: Peromyscus leucopus; assembly: GCF_004664715.2. Classification (NCBI taxonomy): domain Eukaryota; kingdom Metazoa; phylum Chordata; class Mammalia; order Rodentia; family Cricetidae; genus Peromyscus; species Peromyscus leucopus. The sequence continues at coordinate 2,477,319 of NC_051070.1, forward strand.
TGCAGCAGTGTGAGATATGGGCTACTAAGAAACACTACGTAAAACTGAATGGCTAAACAGTATTTATCAGCAACACAGGTTTTCTTTGTATGTGTGAGGTAGGAATCTGGAAACAGCTTAGCTGGGTGGTTATGACTCAAAGTCTCTCAAGAGGTTGCATTCAGTTGAGATGTTAGTCATGCTGTACTCATCTGAAGACCTGACAGGGCCTAAGATGAACTTCAAGACGGGTCACGAGCACACCTGGAAGTTAGTGTCAAAGGCTGAGAGAATGGGCATGTTCCTAAGGGTCACAGCAGCTGGCTTCTCCAAGGGAAAGCAGGGCAGAGCTGCCGTGTTCTGACCCAATCTTAGAAGTCACAGCATCCTTCTGACACACTCTGTTCATTGTAAGTCAGTCACTACATACAGCTACCCAAGGAGCCCAGGAATCAGAGGCCAATCATCACAGCCAATAAAACTTAGTCTTACAGACACACCCACACAAAGGCAAAACCCTCTAACAAATAGATAAACAACAGAAACACCAGCCAAACACAACATAAAACCCCTCAATACAAAAACATCATATTGAGTTGGCAAGATGGCTGAACGGTAAAGGTACTTGTCACTAAGCAGGACAACCTGGATTCAATCCATGGCACCCACATGGCAGCTCACACCTGTCTGTAACTCCAGTTCCAGGGCTTCTGACACCCTCACACAGACACACATGCAGGCAAAACACCAATGCACATAAAATTAAAGTAAATTATTAAAAAAAAGAGTAAGAAAAAATACAAAAGACCTCTGTCCTAGCCACTGTTCTATTGCTGTGAAGAGACGCCATGACCAAGGCAGCTCCTCGGAAAGAAGGCACTCGATTGGAGGCTGGCTTATAATTTTAAAGGATTAGTCCATGAAGATCTTGATTATAGCAGACAGGCATGGCACTGAAGCAGCAGGTGAGACCTTTACATCCTGATCCACAAGCAACAGGCAGAGAGACAGAGACACTGGACTAGTGGGCAAGGAAGGTATACAAGGCCTGAGGAGAAGGGAACGAAAGCTTTTCAGCCGAGGAGGGTTTTCCATGCTGAGGAGTTGGCGAGGTAAGAGGTGATGGCTGTGGCTTGTTCTTTTGTCTCTGATCTTTCAGCATTTACCCCAATATCTGGCTCCAGGTTTTTTATTAAGGACCTATTAAAATTCGTGTTACATGGGGCCTTCTGAAATCTCAAGCCTACCCTCAGTGACGCACCTCCTCCTCCCACGATGCCAGATCTCCTCCCACAAGGCCAAATCTGTTCCAATAAGGCCACACCTTCTCCTCATTCCCAAACAGTTTCATTAACTGGGGACTCGCATTCAAACACCTGAGCCTATGAAGGCCAGCCATTCTCATTCCAACCACCACAACTTCATATTCTACAATTCAAATTAAATGAACTTCTAGAAGAGGCAAAATTGTGTCGACAGAGAGAAATATCAATACAGTCAGCTCCAAAGAAGAATAAACATTGTGTTCTTCTATTTAAACACACATACAGACACACACACAACAATCTATCGGTTCTAAGATAATCAAAATTAATGCTCAGTTTCTTGCTAGAAAGACAGTGTGAAGCCATTATGGAAAAAAGCTCTGTCATGCAACTGACATGCTAAGCAGTCACTGGGGTCTCCACAGAACACAAGCTGCCTGCTAACTTTCCTTTAGCTACATTTTTTTAAAATGAAACTAGCACCTTGCAACGAGTTGATAATAATTTATATGATCTTCTGTCTTAGGCCATCTTGCACTGCAGATTCTTACCTGTAAGAGTGTATGAAATACATAACAATGCGTTTTTAAGGATGAGCCCTGAGCTGCCGATGGAGGAGGCTATGGAAGGCTGTTCCTAGCTATGTCTCTCAGCGTCCCAGTGAAGAGCTGGAGAGACAGATCATCTTAGAGGACCTGGGTCCAAACACTGTCAGGTGGTTCATAACCAGCTGTAACTCCGGTTCCTGGGGACCCAACACTCTTTTCTGGGACTTTTCTACAGGGACTGCACACACATGGCACACAGACTCATTCACATACAATTACAATAAAAACAGAACTACTATTTAACACAACAATCCCATTTCTAAGAATGTAATGAAAAAATTAAAATCAGGAGGTTGATAAGGGGGCTCAGCAGGTAAAGAAAGGCACTTGCCCCTGAACCTGACAACCTGAGTTTGATACCCAGGACCTACATGGAAAGAACCAGCTCCAGCAAGTTGTCCTCTGACCTCTACACACAAGCCATGTGTCACCCACACACATATGCACACATCAGACATTGTACACACACACACACAAACAAAAAAAACTTAAAAAATAACTGAAATTAGAGCCTTGAAGTGATGTTAGCGCTCTCATTTCACTGGGGTTCTATCCACAATAACCAATAATTGATGTCCATTGAGACATGAATGGACAAACCATTCAGCTGAAAAGGGGAACTGAAATTCCTTACTATGCAACAATACGAATGAACCAGAAAGCTCTCGTCCTAACTGAAACAGGTGAGGAACGGAAAGACAATGCGTGATGTATACACAGTCTCTAAGACAAGTCCAGAGCAGCAAAGAGCAATGGACGCTGCGAGGGATCTTAGGCAGGGGAAAGAGTAAACGATTAATCAACAAAGCTTTAGTAAACCAAGATGAGTAAGCTTGAGAACTAACACACAACACTGTACTGTATCAACAACACATTTGAAACTTAAAAAGCAGCGAGGCCAGATCTCACTAAATACTCACATTGCAACAACATAGAGGCGTGTACACACGTGTATGTGCACACTTACACTCACTCACAAGGAGGGATAAGGAAAGGTTTGGGTCAGGACTTGAACAAAATGCTCGTATGGGCTGTACGAGGAGACTGGGCTCCAGTCTGGGGAAGGGCTGCACTGTGCCGGCTAAAGACATTAGCCTGGTTGCTTGCCAGATGTGGTGGTGTCTGCCTGTAATCTGTCATTCATGGGTAGAGGCATGGAGAAGAGTAAGTCTGAAGGTAGCCTGGACTCCATCATGTGTTTCAGGCTACTCTGGGTAATACAGTGAGAGCCTGTCTCAAAAAACAAACAAAACCCCCTAAGACAAAGCCAGTAACAGCAGCATCACCACCACCATCACATGTCAACTAGTCTCTGCCCACCTATACGACCCCTGTCTGGCAAATTATCAATCATTAGCCATGGACTGAGCTGAAAGGCCCAAACAGATTGTCTTAGTTAGGGTTTTTATTGCTACGAAGAGACACCATGACCACTGTAACACTTACAAGGAAAACATTTAATTGAGGGGGCTGGCTTACAGTTTCAGAGGTTCAGGCCATTATCATCATGGTGGGAAGCATGGCGGCGTGCAGGCAGACCTAGTGCTGGAGTAGCTGAAAGTCCTACACCTTACAGGAAACAGGAAATCGACTGAGACACTGGGTGGTATCCTGAGCACAGGAAACCTCACAGCCCACCTCCACAGTGACACACTTCCTCCAACAAGGTCACACCCACTCCAACAAAGCCACGCCTCCTAACAGTGCCACTCCCTATGGGATTATGGGGGGACAATTACGTTCAACATCCGAACAGATCAGCCACCAAACAGATGAACCACCAAATGGATCAGATGGTTTCTTTTAGTGGGTCCAAGTACCTGGGGTCAGGATAGAGCAAGCTGGGAGTGGAGAGGGAGGCAGGAAGGGAACATTCAGCATAAATGTGGGTGTGACTCTATGTGTCATCACTCAGTAGGGCACTGGCATCATAAATGCTCTTTTAATTAGGGGGAAGGCTCCCTCTAAATGTGGGTGTTTCCTCTGGTGGTCCTGCTTCTCTATGTGGGCCTTCAAAGGCCAAGCAACATCACAGCTTTAGCCAGCCTTGATTTCTCTTGTAGCCTGACTTTGTTTTCAATGAACTGCTAAATTTGGGACTCTAACTTCTAAATTCCCAAAGTTTAACGGAAGGCCTTGAGCAACGCGAGTTATTTGCCCTGCTCCCCTGCACCCCTGTTTGGTCAGTCTGCGTAAGAAATCTGGGGAGAAAAGTACAAGCAGAAAAAAAGGACACACAAAGAGAAGGAAGAGACACACCCAAGCGGAAGACCCAGACATTAGTTCTCACCACCCGGAAGTGGGTCAGAGCCCCTAGACTTACTCTCATTTCCACCATACAGTCTTTTTTTTTTTTTGTGGTATATATTTTTTTATTTTACAATACCATTCAGTTCTACATATCAGCCATGGGTTCCCCTATTTTCCCCCCTCCCATGCCCTCCCCTTACCCCCAGCCCACCCTCCATTCCCACCTCCTCCCGGACACGTCCTCCCCCGAGGACTGTTATCAACTTGGTAGACTCAGTCCAGGGAGGTCCAGTCCCTTCCTCCCAGACTGAGCCAAGTGTCCCTGCATAAGTTCCTGGTTTCAAACAGCCAATTCATGGAATGAGCACAGGACTTGGTCCCACTGCCTAGTTGCCTCCCAAACAGATCAAGCCAATCAACTGTCTCACCTATTCAGAGGGCCTGATCCAGCTGGGGGCCCCTCAGCCTTTGGTTCATAGTTCATGTGTTTCCATTCATTTGGCTATTTTTTTTCAATAATTGAGTAAAACTGAAATTTATTATATGCCACAGTCGTCCTAGGGACCTCCATGCTATATATATAGCCTCTATGGTTCTATGGGTTGTGGTCTGATTGTTCATTTTATATCTAGAATCCACCAATGAGTGAGTACATACCATAACTGTCTTTCTGGGTTTGGGTTACCTCACTCAGGATAATTTTTTTCTAGTTCCATCCATTTGCCTGCAAATTTCATGCTTTCATTGTTTTTCTCTGCTGAGTAGTACTCCATTGTGTATATGTACCACATTTTTTTCATCCATTCTTCCGTTGATGGGCATCTAGGTTGTTTCCAGGTTCTGGCTATTACAAATAGTGCTGCTATGAACATAGCTGAGCATGTATCTTTATGGTATGAATCAGCATTCTTTGGGTATATGCCCAAGAGTGGGATGGCTGGGTCTTGAGGTAGATCGATTCCTAATTTTCTGAGAAACCGCCATACTGATTTCCACAGTGGTTGTACAAGTTTACATTCCCACCAACAGTGGAGGAGTGTTCCCTTTGCTCCACATCCTCTCCAACATTGACTGTCATTGGTGTTTTTGATCTTAGCCATTCTAACAGGTGTAAGGTGGTATCTCAGAGTCGTTTTGATTTGCATTTCTCTGATGATTAAGGATGCTGAGCATTTCTTTAAATGTCTTTCAGCCATTTGTAGTTCTTGTTTTGTGAATTCTCTGTTTAGCTCTTTAGCCCATTTTTTAATTGGACTGTTCAGTGCTTTGATGTCTAGTTTCTTGAGTTCTTTATATATTGTGGAGATCAATCCTCTGTCAGATGTGGGGTTGGTGAAGATCTTTTCCCAATCTGTTGGCTGTCTTTTTGTCTTATTGACTGTGTCTTTTGCCCTGCAAAAGCTTCTCAGTTTTGAGAGGTCCCATTTATTAATGGTTGTGCTCAGGATCTGTGCTGTCGGTGTTTTATTTAGGAAATGGTCTCCGGTGCCAATGCGTTCAAGAGTGCTTCCTATTTTCTTTTCTATTAAGTTTAGTGTAACTGGATTTATTCCACCATACAGTCTTAAGACAATGTTTTATTTACCCTTTTTTTTGTCATTAAAAGGAAACCATGTGAAGAAGAGACAGGCAATCGGAGCCCACAAAGGAGACACCTGACTCTGAGGTAACCACCTTCCTTCCCTCCCTTTCATGCACGCCCAGTAAGAGCTACAATTCTGTACCAGCTGAGTGTTTGTCTGAAAAGCTTTGAAGATCCTGACTGTCCACAGAAAACAACCCCAACTACACCACATTCAACGTTAGATATAATCTGGCTTCCATGTGCATTTCTACCCTACAGTGGGTAAGACAGATTCTTTTTCACACTAAGATTGTTCGATCACAAGATAACCAAAGTGTGACTGATGTGCTGTACAGAGCAAGTAACAAAAGTCAGAGAAGAGGCCCAGTGAGGGTTCGACGGCACACACCTGTGGAGACTGGGGGGGGGGGGGGCGACCAGTTAATTTGCTCTTACACAGCTTGAGCAAGTGGTAAACACTCGAAGTGCGAAAACAAACAATTGGCAGAAGCAGGCTCTTTCTATTTTAATCATGGCTGAGTCGGACCATGCTTTTGAGAATCAAGGTACATCCTAGTGGTTATGACTCATTCCTATGATTCATGAAACTGCAGGAAATGGAGAAGTACTGGAACAGAGATGGCTGCAAAGCTCTCAGCAGAACTACAAGAAGAACTTAAATAATGTCCAATATGTAAGCAACATTTGCTTTAGGGGAAATAAAGTGTTAATGTGTAATGAGACTGGTCGAATTAAGAATATACACAGTGGCCTTAGTTTTTCAGTCTTGCACTAAAGTAGTTCAGAAGATCCACAGCAGCAGTTCCCTAAAAACATCCAAGCACTCGGGGTTGGAGAGACGGCTCAGTGGGCAGAGTGCGGCCTGCCATGTGGGTTCCCAGCGCCCACCACATTAACACGAGGTGGGCCTGGAGGCTGCCTGGAATACCAGCACAGAGGTAGAGACCAGGTCCTCAGTAAGCTAGCTGGCTAGAGTAGGCACACTGGCGGGACCTATGTTAACTGAGAGACCTGCCTCCATACATGATGGCTGTTCTCCTCAACAATCTAGAAAGACACGGCATTAGCCTCAACACACATGTGCATCCCACAAGTATGCGCCAACACATTAAAAATGCACGAATGTACACACACATTTAACAGTTTTTAAGCACTAAAACAAACTAAAATACCCCTTCTATACCAAGCCAAACTTCCTAATTCCACTCTTGCAGTCTTTCATCACATCTCATATTTAAATAGAACTATGACAGGAGGAAAAAGTCAACACAAAAGAGCAATGAAACGAGTAACCTCAAAGCATACCCTGAGGCCCAGCTGAACCCCTCATCCTTCTAGGCAGCAGGTGAGCCCTCCTCACGGGCCACCAAACGGAAATGAGGGAGTGCTGTTCTCAGCTTCCTGCGGCTCCTGGTAAGCTAGTGATGCCTTTCCCTCCACCCAGGAAAAGGATTTAGTTCACACCCATCTGCGTGACCAGCTGAACACACAGACGGCTCTTAGGTGGTAAAATGGCGTCCCATGTCACTCATCAACCTTTCCTTTAACCACGGGATATTTTAGAATTATATATTCAGAAGCATGGATAATCAAGTAAGAATAAACAACACAAGAAGAGATAAAAACTGTTCCAACAAAAGAAATCAATTTACAATAAACTAAACTCAAGCCAAAGTTAGCTTTCCAGGAAAGCATGAATAGCTTTTAGTTTCTGTGGTGGTATTGTGTATTCTAATAAATTTATCTGGGGTCAGAGAACAGACAGCCACTAGATACAAAGGCTAGAAAATGGTGGCACTCACACCTTTAATCCTAGCATTCCAGAGATAGAAATCCCTCTGGATCTCTGTGAGTTCAAGGCCACATTGGAAATAGCCAAGCATGGTGACAAGCCTTTAATCCCAGAAAGCCAGCCTTTAATCCCAGGGAGTGGTGGTAGAAAGCAGGAAGATATATAAGGCGTGAGGGCGAGAAACTAGAGGCATTTGGCTGGTTCAGGATTTGGCTGGTTAAGCATTTGGCTGGTTAAGCATGTGGCTGGTTAAGCATTCAGGCTTTCCAGCAGCAGTTCAGCTGAGAGCCATTGGGATGAGGATACAGAAGCTTCCAGTCTGAGGAAACAAGACCAGCTGAGAAGTTGACCAGGTGAGATTAGCTGTGGCTCGTTCTGTCTCTCTGATCTACCAGCATGGACCTCAATAACTCGGCTCGGGTTTGATTTTATTAATAAGAACTTTTAAGATTCCTACTACAAGTTTCTAAGACAGCAAATAAAAAATAACTTATGTTTTACACCAGTGGTCCCCAATCTTTCTCATGCTGCAACCCTTTAATACAGTTCCTCATGCTGTGGTGACCCCCAACCATAATATTAGTTTGTCAATACTTCCTAACAGTGATTTTGCTACTGTTAAGAATTGTAATGTAAATATTTGATATGCAGGAGATCTGACATGCGACCCCCTTTGGGGTCATGACCCACAGGTCGAGAACCCATTTTACACACTCTTCCTCCCCACCCCTGGTACTAGGGATTAAACCCAGGATATTATGCATGTTAGGTAAGCATTCTATTATTAAGCACATCCCCAGTCCTGCCCACCTGACCCCAAAATAAAACAAACCACATATTAATTGCCAGAGTTAAGTAAAATTATTTCCTAAACACAGTATTTTTGATACATAATGGCTTCCAATGGTGAAAGTTTACACACACACACACACACACACACACACACAGCTAATTATTTATTACATTTATTTATTTATTTGTGTGCGTGTATACGTGTTTGTGCACATGCACGTGCGTGTGTGGAGTGTGTGCGGAGCGTGTGCGCACGTGCATTGTTCACTGACCAACTTGTAAGCGTCTGCTCCCCCTTTCCACAGTGGTCCCCGACCGTTCGGCCTGGCAGCAAGTACCCACCAAGCCATTTGGGTGAGCCCGCCAATAGGTTTGATAACATCACTTCACAATAATGAATCCCATCTCCACATTTCTTTCTGGAAGCGTGAATTTTAACGTTTAAGTATTGTTAGTGAGCATTCAAACCAAAAGGAGAAAAGAATAAGGAAGTTGGTTCATCTATAGAGAAAAGGGAAGTCACACTGAGCAGGAGGCATCTGGGCAGACTGTGGCTTTGTGACTCTCAGATGTGGACCCTAAAGTCAGTTCAGTGGTCAACGAGCGAGACATTCACAAAGAAGGCTATCGTTCCGTTTTTCCTTGTTGGAGACAGGATCTGACTCTGTAGCCTAAGCTGGCTTTGAACTCACAATCTTCCTGCCTCTACCTCTTGAGTGCTGAAAGAATATAGGAGTGCATCACCATGCTGTTTATAAATTAAGACCCCCTTTATAATCATCCTTATCTTTACACCATATTATATATAACATATAGTATCAAAATAAGAATGTGGGCTTTCTTAACAAAGCCAGAAAAAAACAGTATATTGGAAACAAGCATCAACATGTATGGAGCAATATGAAAGAAACTAGCTACAATTAGTGCTTCTATCAATCATTTTAATTTAATCAACTAACTAATTAGTACTGGGGGTTTTGTAAATGCCAGCTATGAGCTAGCTCTACCATACACGCTCAGTTCATGATTAGTCAACAGAAATAAACAAGGTGTTATCTATATGCTGGAAAAATAAAAGAGATTAATATGAAGACTTAACAGATTTTTTTTATCATTTGAGATAATTACTGTAAAAGAAGAAAATTCAATTGGTTCCTGAATGGTTAATGACAATGTACTCCTCAAAATGCCAAGTCATCTTGGAATTCTATTTCAAGATGACTTGGCATTTCAGAGGAGTAAATTCTATTTACTCCTCTGAAAAAAAGAATTTTTACATTAGAAATTAGTAGATACCCTCTGATTCCCTTTAAACAGTTAATTCAGTTTACTGGCTGTTAAGATGCAGACTGGAAGAGACAGGACTTCAGCATGAGTGCAGAAAGACCAACAGTTGAGAAATGCAACCTTCAGTTCTAGGACCCTGACTGTCACAGAACGAAACTTTCTGAGGTAACAGAGGTAAGCACTTAATTTACCACCAGAAGTCTAAAAAGAGAATAGTGAAAGAAAATGGGACATTTTAAACAAATGTACCACAGTGTGTTATTAAAGGAACATTAGAGCTGGTACATGAACCTGGAGAAAGGTGGTTCTCGTGCTCCTGCATGCTTTAGAACATCTGAAAAGGAGGCTGGAGATCACCGCTGCTAGGTGAAGTAGTCCCGGAGGACACTGCTCCACACAGCCAAGCTGAGGAAGAGGAGGCCTGGTGGCCTGGAGGCAAAACTGACCCCAGAATGACCCTAAACCACCACAGGTCTCAAGAGTACCAGATGGCTCACAACTGTGATCCCAGCAGGGCAGGACATCTGTGAGCTCAAGGTGAACCTGGGTACAGAATAAAACCCAGTCTCAAGAGGGGAGGGGAGGGGGGAGGAGAGGAAGAGGGAGAGAGGAGAGAAAAGAGAGAAAATGAAAGCTATTGGGCTCCAGTCCCTCCATAGCCTTTTCCCAGAGTCCCAGAAGAGACACTACTGGTGGCGAATTAATCTGAGGGATTCTCCAATAAATCTACGTACACGAAATTCTTTAGTCCATACACTTTATTCTTCTGAGTTGGTTCGTTCTCTCTCTACACAGCTTCTTTTCTGCTCTCTTATTTAGCTCCTTTCTTGCCTGATTTCTCTCTCTTTTTTCTACTGCTGTTCCCTCTATGTGCTCTCTTAATTCCTTCCTCTTAGTTCTGTCCCATCTTGGTCTTTCTCATCTGTCTAGTTCTTTCCCATCTAGCTCCTCTCCCATCTCCTTCTTCCCCAGCTGGCTTTTCCTCACCTCCCATCTCATTCCTCTAGTCCTCTCTTCCAGCCCTCCAATCTAGTTCTCCTCCATCTCAGTTCCTTCCTCTCCAGTTCTTACCCATCCAGTTCTTCCATTCTCTTTTTCCTTCTCTGTCCTTGCTCTGAAGATAAAACTGCCTTTTATCCCTTTGGCTGGTATCTCTCCAAACTATCTCTGCTTCCACTGTTTCTGGCAGAACAGAGGAAGTGTGCTTGGTCACTAGGCAACTTCCGTCACAGCTGGATGTACCTGTGAGGAGGAACCCTTTAGTTCTGAGTTTTGTTAAGGGTGGATCTAAAACTAGAGATAAGACTTTGGAAAGGAGAAAGTTAAGTTTAATTAGCACATCCACCAGGCCTTCTCAAACAGACAGTCTGGATACTTAAGTCTGTTCTTAGAGAATCTGTGAGTTGTCTCAGATAAGATACTTTCGTCCATCTGGAGATGGTCCTGGCCAGATGCTGCTAATGACAATAAGCACAGAAAGGCCTGAAGTTGGGGATTCTGGCTGCGTTACTGTATAGAAGGTTATCTAAATATTCCATTAATAGAGGGGAAACTGTGCCCAATGAATGATGGAAAAGCTACAACAGCACGTGAGAAATTCATAGCAGGAAATGGCTAATAACCAAAAGCCAATATCACCAAGACTCCTTGAGCCTTGACCTGACCTCTGGAAGGCCCTTGGCTTCTTCCAGGTATTAACTTGTCATAATCAGCTGAGATCCTACTTCATATTATTGTGGTCTACAGCAGAGAGAGAGGAGAGAGGGGAGGGGGAGAGGGACAGAAACAAGAACCAACTGCCTCAGGAGCTCCGAGGGCCTCACTATGGGGTCCTGAGTAAATGATGAAATAAGGAGGAGACGAGTCTTCATATTGGGCCACAGAATTTTGGCTGTAAGCACATGAGCTAAGGGAAGGGAAGGACAGCATTCTATAAGAAATGACTTAACTTGGAGTTTAAAGAGAGACATGAGAAGGCTTCAAAACACCTCAAGGTGGCCCAAAGTCACACTCCTTCAGAAAACAAGGGTGGGGTTGTAAGGATTCAGTCCTTAATTACGTCATCAACCTTCGCCGGCTTCCCAGCCTAAAAAGCGGGTGAGCCCTCCGTGGGCTCTCTGTCCCCTCTCCTCTCCTCTCCTTCCTCCCTTCAGCTCCCCTCTCTCCCTCCCCCCCTCTGTGTCTCTCTCTATCTCTGTCTCTCTCTTTCTCTCCCCCCCGCCCCAATAAAGCTCTAAAAAGGTAACCATGGCTATGATCCTTTCAATCAGCACTCTCCTCCACCAGCATGGCTGCCATGGGCAGTGACCAGCCACGAGGGGCAGCGCCATGGCATAACCAACATTGGTGCTGTGACTCGGATACACCACCAAGCACGCACCAAGGACCTGCTGTGACTGCTGCCGCCTCTTCCCCCATTCAGCGAGACCGGGAGACCGCGAGCACGTGCACACATCCCTCGCCACCTCCGCTGGACCCCCACACCGCTACCGCCATGATTCTTCACTACAGTGAGTCCGCTGTTCTCACGGCTGTAGTCTGAGCTATACTCTTTGCGACAACGACAGACACCCCGGGGGTTGTCCTTGGGCTGTGCTAGCAACGGCAGGCACATTTCCGCTCCTGACGAGGGGGTCAATGCTGTCTAGGGTCCAACGGTGGACCAACTGCAGTGCCCTCACCTTCCCTTGACGAAGAGGAACGGTGACCTGAGCTGATTCATGGATCTCTCTCCACTCTTTGGGGACGTCCAAGTTTGTAGTCTGATTCCCTGTTTGTTATTTTAATTTTTTATTTTTTCTCTCGGCTACAGTCATGGGACAAAGGGTCGGATACACTGGCGGATAGGAGCGGGCACCGGTAAACCTGGCCACATAACAGAGTCGCGGGAACTTCTGCCAGTGAACGGGCAAATAAGAGTTACTTTATCCCCAAGCTTTCTGCTAAAGGTCTAAACCCTTCTCCTTCCCCACTTCTGCATCTCCACGTGCAACCTTTTCTGTCTGATTTCCGCCGGCAGTGGGCGGGCTCAAGTGGGAGGGCTTGGGTGGTTTCTACGACTCGCCCTAACTCACCTTAACTCCACCCATCCATTCTCAAACTGCCTTGAGAAACACAGACGGGGTCTGGAAGCGGCTAAGATCCATGCAAATAAATTTACAGTAGTCAGGATGGCTCTTAAGCCAAAAATCAGCTTATAGCCTCAGACAAGTCTTCCAAAAGCTATCCTTAAGTCATCAATCATCAGAAAAAAAAAAAATTCAGGACATGAAGTAAAATCTGTCTCTTGTTCCCCAGACCTCCCCGACTAAAACTTAAGCATCTGGAGAGCAAGGCTCCTGACCCTACAGGCAAAAGAGTCATCTGTGGCATTTAAGGTATGCCAGGGAAGAGATAAAAGCCCGAAAACAAAATTGCCAAGTGCTGGCACTCACTGACTCCCAAAAGCTGTTGGGTTCCTGTTTTAAGTGAGGAGAAGGCCATGGGCTAGCAAGTGCCCTGCCAGATCATCAACAGCCTTGTTAAAAGTGCTGCCTAGAAAGACAACGAGTCAGCTGACTGCCCCCAGGCACCAAGATGCATGGGTACATCAAGCTAAGACCTCCAACAGACCTAGGCTTGGCTACAGACATGGCAGGGAACCCAGAACTCAGCAGGGAAGTGATCCGTTTCTTTCCTTCTGGACACCAGAGCCATTGACTCAGTCCTGGGAGTTTTGGGATGCCACCTCTCCTTTATTGTCAGGTACAGAGGACAGCCTTACCACCTCTGGAAAGATTTAATTGCACTTTCAGAGTTACTTAATGAAAAAAAGATTTCCACCTAAAATAAGAGCTCACTGCTTCACTCCAGATCCACTGCCTGTGTTTCTCACGTGCATACAGACAGGGCCCTGATCTTTGCCTTGTTCCTAGTTCCAAAAAAAAAATAAATAAATTCTCCTGCACCACAAGCTTTTCTCTTCCCAGTTCCCTGTTCTAACTCACTGTTCAGCTAATGGTACAGGACTACCACAGAACCGGAGTCCAGAGATCATCAAGTAAGAAACTGTAACAGCTAAAAGGTATTTATACCCCCAGACCCAAAAGCATCTGGGCACTACAAAAGACTTTAATGTAAACATCTATTACTATGAGGTGCTTTTAACAATTGATCACCTGTCTCCTAGATGCTGAACTAGTAAAGGGAACAGGTGCTTTAAAATAATCTGTCTCTGATAAAGCTTAACATGTTTCAAAATCCATAGGAACAAGCCAGATCTATCTCAGATAAATGTCAACATAAAATAATAATGATTCTTTTATCTCTCTAAGTTTTTTTTCTGTGTCACCAGCACCTTGTCAAACAGAAAGTTCCCAGCCACAGCCAAGAGGGATACATGTCTCCAGAGCAAACGGATGACAGACAGCATCGCTCAACACCTGTCTACCTCGGAAAACTCCCCTTCTCCATTCCCCCCAAAGACAACTAACGTCCAAAAGTCAGCTGGAAGCAGTTTTTGTGAGGAATGACGCCCCTAGTCCCATCTACCTGCTTTTTTTTTTTATAATGAGGGAAAGTCTGGGATGTAAGGATTCGGTCCTTAATTACGTCATCAACCTTTGCCGGCTTCCCAGCCTAAAAAGCGGGTGGGCCCTCCGTGGGCTCTCTGTCCCCTCTCCTCTCCTCTCCTTCCTCCTGTCGGCTCCCCTCTCTCCCTCCTCCCCTCTGTGTCTCTCTGTCTCTGTCTCTCTCTTTCTCCCCCCGCCCCAATAAAGCTCTAAAAAGGTAACCATGGCTATGATCCTTTCAATCAGCACTCTCCTCCACCGGCATGGCCGCCATGGGCGGTGACCAGCCACGAGGGGCAGCGCCATGGCATAACCAACAGATTAGGAAACCCAAATCTCCAGCACACTCTTCCCTCTCTGGCCGCAGACACCATGGTCTTGGTCCCCTCAGACCCACCTGACTTTGCAGGGCAGCTCATCTTCCCCTCCACAGCCACGGCTCTTACAGGACAAGCGGAAGCAGCCGTCCCACTAGCAGGGCCCGACTCTTCCTTCTCTGTCATGTCTTCTCTATGAATTAGACTACTGATGCCATTAAGACTAACACTGACAAAAACCCATCTAAAACCTTCGTCACAGTGACTCTGAAACCCGAGACCAACTGGCCTCCTTTGTCTTGATTCTGATTTTCTGTGTAACTGCCCTGTTTTAGTCACACCAGGCTACACCTGGCATGGGTAAAAGAATGCTGGAGACAGGTGAGTATCACCCACAATTTAAGTATGACTTTTCCCCCATTTTTTTCTTCCTTTAAAAAAAAAAAAAGGAGGGGAAATCAGGGAAAAGAGGTTAAAAAAATGACACTTACAAGTCCACTTATGGCTACAATCCAGATGTGGGAACCAGAGGTGAAAAGCTACAAAAGAAAACAAAAGGCAACTAAACATGAAATCCAGTGCTAGTCACATCACAATTTCACACTACAGTGGTGACTATGGGAATTACACACTAATCATTCATGGCATAATTTAGGGAAGCAATTTGAAAGTGAAAGAATAGCAACTCTGTTTATTTAAAAGAAAATAAGACGTTAATCTTTCCACCAAAGACTCTAGGCTTTCTGTAGCTGATAACACGTGTTGAATCTGGCCCCGGACATACAAAAGAAAAGTAAGTGAATTTCAAGCACATTCTCACTTATAAGCAGGCCATAGGGCTGACTTATAGTAAACAACTACAAATAAATAATTAGCATTAACAATGTAGAAGTAATAGTTATTGTCCATACTCAGTGATAGGTAATGATCTATAATAGCTGTTCACACAACTTTCCCATTTTAATTTCTCATCATTGCTTTGTGTACATTTAGATAGAGAACTTGCCAGCATCTAAGTCCACACCCAACAGCAGCACCCTTTTTCAGGGATGAAAACCCTCACTCTAGTTCACACGCAAGGTAAGAGTAAGCTAGTAGCCTCGGGTCCTCTGCATATCTTATAGCTTTAGTTTGGTACTTTCATGGGACTCCCTAATGTATGAACGAGTGGGTCTCTGATTCTTACGACTTCTCTCGGGGCTCTTTTCCTTCTGTTGCTTTGCTTTGTGATGGTTTTTTGTTTTATCTTATTATATTTTATTTTGTTAAAAAGTAAAATAAAGTTAAAATTAGAAAAAAAATGAGTATGCTAGTAGAAACAAAGTTTTAACTGATGCAAAGGTATGAAGGGTATTAGGATTAGGCCTCATGAAATTTCTTCTTTTGTTTCCAAATGTTATCTGAGAGATGTGCTCAGGGTTCTAAAACAAAACAACAACAAAAATCACAAGCCATCTCCAAGTGTCCTATTAGAATGAGAGGCTCTGCGGCTCCTTGTTTAGTTTTGGAAGGTTCGGGTGGGCGCTGCAGGGCCATGGAGAAAGGAGGAGGAGACGGAAACGGCACAGCTCAGATTCACTGCTCACAGCGCGCAGGACGGAAACTTCAGGGCTCTGCAAAGGTAACACAGAGAACAGACAGACATGGAGGGGAAGGAGGCTGCGGGCTTCGCTCCAGTGCCAGCCGCAGGGAAGGAACAGTGGCTGCCACTCTTCACTTGGCCTTCCATCGGGCGTGAAGCTGGGTCTGTGTACACCCAGCTCTCATAACCAGGATGAGGACTATGTGGACAAGCAGTTCCTCTTGTGAGAGGAGGGATCCAAAACTAGCCATCATTTTCTAGAGCCAGGTACTGCTCTCCAGGCATTTCATAGACTTACTCAGATTTCTCATCAGCCAATGAGGAAAGTACACTGAGTACTTTCTCTGGCTCAGGCAGCAACAGGAGGTGTGACTGGCGTGTTCTGCCCCATGGCTCTGTGCTCGCCATCCATCTGCCTCTCAGATACAAGTAAAGTAGCCTGTCATTCTGTCAGTAAAAGAATAATTTCTTTGGTCTCTGACATCCCTTGCCTTAGCACCAAGTTTCTGCTTGCATTCTGCAAGGGTGTAAATGTGCCTCTGGGCTGGATTCCTCTGGCTTACATCTGTGTCCCCAAACAGGCACTCTGGCTCTTATGGCAATTAGAGTTATTTGCCTGCCCATCCATCTGTCTTCTTTTCCTGGCTTCAAGTATCCGTGGTGGGGAGAGAGAAAGCCAGAGAAATACGCATGAAATGAGCTGGAGTTGCAAGGAGATGGTTCAGTGCATAATTGCCTGCCATACCACTATAAAGACCTGAGTTCAGATCCAGAACACATAGAAGGTCAGCACAGTCATGGATGAATGTAACCATCACTGGGAGAGGGGAGGAGCAGAACTGATGAACTTCCAGTTCGGTGAAAGACCCCGTCTCAAAAAATAAAGCAATCAAGAAACACATAGAAGCCGGGCAGTGGTGGCACATGCCTTTAATCCCAGCACTCAGGAAGCTGAGCCAGGCGGATCTCTGTGAGTTCCAGGCCAGCCTGGTCTAGAAAGTGAGATCCAGGACAGGCACCCTGTCTCAAAAAACCAAAAAAAGAAAAAGAAACACATTGAGTCTACCTTTGGTTTCCATACACATGTGCACACACCTACAGTAACAAGTGGAACACACAAACACACACATGGAATGTGCAAGAAAACCTAGCGTGTATGGAGGTAAGGAAAGGATAAAAACTTCAAACATTCTGACCAAGCAGCGGGGAAGTATGGAAGTGATGCTGGATGGACAAGGGCCCAGATGTCAACTCTTGAGAAGGACTAGACTGTGTCAAGGGACGCAGGAGGCACCTCCACTTCCACTTAATGACGCCACCTCCTACCTCACAAAGCTAGTGCAAGTCTCATGAGAGCAGGAGAAATGTACACGGATTTGGGGGCCTATCTGAGGCAGTGGGACTGACAGTCCTGCCTCTGGGCAGGTCTAAGAGGCTATACGTCATCACCAAGCCGAAAACCCCCGTGGTCCTAACGACTTCCGCCCTTTATGCCGTCACCAAACATCAGAGCTGGGGGAACTAGAAGGTCACCACGAGACTCAAGGGTCACTTCCAGAGAAAGCCACAGCAGCACAGAGTGAGGAGGGGCCCATGTGTCACGGTGTAGAGGCTGAAGGAGGAGTAAACACGCCATGGTGAGGAAGCACCTACCCCTGGTAACAGACAGTGACTGGAGAACTGGAGGAGATGTTAGGTGACAAGGGGGGGGGGAGGCACTTTGTGCGAAGCTGGCATCTGGCCTGGTATGTGGGGGAGAAGGAACATTACGAGTGTTAACTGGGGGAATCAAAGGCCAAGCTACAGAGGATGCCACAGGAAGCCACAGACTACTCAAAAGCTGTGAGAGGAAAAGAAAAGAAAGTGCCAGAGAGAGTGCAGACGAACTGGAGAGCACCCTTCTCCAGCACAGGCCTGGGGCTGCGGGAGGGAGCCTCGGGTACACACTGGGTGTGAGGGGAGACGACCTTGACATTTGAAGTTCTCACTGGTGGCTTCACAGCAAGGCAGTCGTAAAGCCTGACCCTGCCACCATGTCTGCTCAGATACAGACGAACCAGAGTGGGCAATGCCACGTCTGCCTTCCCTCCTGTGCAGAAGGGGAGCATGTTGGACAGTGAACCTTGGGTCGTGGACATGCTAGGCAAGAATTTTACCACTGAGAGGTATCTCTAGGTCTCTTTTCCCTTCAAAAATGATTTGTATTCTTTTTAACTACATGTGTATGTGTGTATCTATGTGTGAGTGCACGGACCTGCAGAGGCCAGATGAGGATCAGATCTCCTCAAGCTGGAGTTACAAGTCGTTATGAGCTGCCTGAAGAGGGGTATGGGGGGTGCTTGGAACTGACCTTGGGTCCTCTGCAAGAGCAGCACACACCCTTAACTGTGCCATCTCTCCAGTCCCTCCTTTTTCCTTCATCTTGAAAAGGGCTCTTACTCAGTTGTCCAGGGTGCCTCTGAACTTACTCTGTAGCCCATTCTCGCCTTGAACTGAAACTCCTCCTGCTTCAGCCTCTGAGTATTACAGACTCAGCTTGATAATGCTTCTTGCAAACTCCACAGCTCAGACGGGCAAAGGATGCTGGGTTTCTTCCTAGCCTTGTATGTGACTCTGATGTTGATTTTCCATTTTCCACTCTTCTCATTTTTTCCACTTCACACTATGATTCTTAAATGTAGTTACATATAAACTCATGATTAAATAAAAATATTTTCCACTGATACAAATTACAGTGAAAGCTTTAACGCTTTTATCAGATTTCTAAAGGCTATGAAAGTATTCTAGTACCTTTTACACCTTGATGTTCTCACTCTGTAACACTTCCTCTGAGCACCTGATACAGATCATGAAGCCAGATTTATGGAAACATTATTTAAGGAGAAAAGACAAAAGAAGAAAAAGCAAAATAAAACAAAAAACACCCCCACCCCCCACCCCCGTTCTGGTTAGAGAAATGTGAACATGAAATGATCTGGTTAGAGAAATGTGAACATGGAATGATCTGGTTAGAGAAATGTGAACATGAAATGATCTGGTTAGAGAAATGTGAACATGAAATGATCGGGTTAGAGAAATGTGAACATGAAATGATCGGGTTAGAGAAATGTGAACATGAAATGATCGGGTTAGAGAAATGTGAACATGAAATGATCGGGTTAGAGAAATGTGAGCATGAAATGATCGGGTTAGAGAAATGTGAACATGAAATGTACACTGTACCTGTAGTCCCAATATATAGATCAGCGTCTTGTTTGTGATGGACAACGGGCCCAGGATGTGTGCCACTTGGACTCTTGGGATGGAGCGGTAAAACGGTACAAAGAGAGCAAACACGGGCGCCAGGCTATGCAAACAAACAGAGAAAAGCCACCGTGAGAACCGATTCCAAACACTGGCAGAGACTGCTGAAGCAGCGCCACTCACACTCATTTCGGTGTGAGATACACACATTGGTTTTCAAACACCCATCACAGGCAGACAATGGTCCAGTGTGTGCAACACTTTAAGACAGCAAACTTACCGTCCTCACTTACTAGTAAGTAGTTGGGCATCTACTAATCAACCCTAAGGCACTGTGAGTAAACAAAGCAGACGCTATGTTCCATTCCCATGAGTGGCCTGAAATCTGACAAGAGACCATAGACAGCATTGGAGTCTTTCATGGTCAAACACAAAGTCACAGCAGAATTTGGCCGGTCATCCCGCATGGCACCAGACACCTCTTACCACTCCTGCTCTCTATTCCTCAAATTTCTTCCTCTTTTTGTCTTAAACTCTTTTCCTTAAGGGTTCTCAATGACTCCTCACACCACCCTGCCCCTTCCGGGGCTCCCGTTTCTGTTCTTGCTTTAGTATCTTCCTGAACAGTGCTCTCTGTGGCTCCAACCAGGGAAATGAGGTTGGTCCAAACCGTGGCAGTACCAGGCTCTGGAACCAACTTGATACCGTCCCTTTGGTATTTGAATTAGTCACATGTGCCTACCCTTGCTCCCCTCTGATCACATGGTCACACCCCTGGCAGTAGTTTCACTGTAGAACAACAGCTCTTCCTGCTAGGTCCCAGGTCGTGCAGAAGACAGGGGTCTGACCAGTCACTGGGCCGCCTGAGTCTCCTCTCCACAGGATCCCAGTGCCCCGACCTGAAGTGTGAACAGCACTGCACTTTCCACAGCTGCCCACCCAAGTGCACTCTTGCCGGCTCCCCTCCTCTCGGTAACTCACTCATACACCCCAGTGGCTGGCGGATGCAGACTCCTCTGGCTGGTACACATGGACACGGGTTATCCTTCCCAGAGCTTCCTTTTAACTCCCTGCTTAGCAAATTCTTCTCACACGGCTCTGCTCGGGTTTCTCTGACTCCTCCTGGCAGGTAGCAGCTTTCCTCTTTGCCCAGAGTCATGCTGGTCTGGCTGTTTTAGTGAGCTGACTTTAATCAGCTGGGCACTGAGGAGCAGGTGAAAGAGGATGCCCAGCAGAGGGTCCATCTGCACCGTGAGCAAGCAGCAGCCCTCACTTCAGGATCTCCTCCTAGCATTGCAAATTCACACTCCTCCCAGGGCATGTACGCACGCATGCATGAGCTGTGCGCGTGCGTGCGTGCGTGCGTGCGTGTGTGTGCGCGCGCGTGCGTGTGTCTGTCTGTCTTTCTGCCTGTCTCTCTCCTCCTCTCTTTGTGTACATGCATGTGTAAGAGCAGAATGGTTTGGGCATACCCTTGTAACCATTTTCATTAAACACTTGACTGGACAATATTTTCCAATTTTGGAAACATCAGCACAAAAATAATTTCATGATCACGAGGAAAATACAAGAACTATTTCTCATTTGTATAAAGAAACATTCTCACAGTACCCCATGCCACTCCATTACACAGTACCCTTCTTAGTCTTTTGTACATTTTCTGATTCTGATAGCAACTATGTAATAAAAATCTTCCTTCTCAATTATACTATTGAAAATAAAACCAATACAGGCACAAGCAAGAAATGGGGAGAGAGAAAGCATAAACATAAAGCAGCTTCAATGAAATGCTTCAAAGAGATTTTGGAGTCAGAATATACAAATCATTACTCTCTCTTCCTGAGAAAGAGGACAAGAAAGAAAAGGAGAAGAAAAACAAAAAAGACGAGAGAAAAGATAAAAAAGAAGAAAGGGATGATGATACTGATGATCCAAAACCAAAACGGAGAAAATCAGGCGATGATAAAGACAAAAAAGAAGACAGAGATGAGAGGAAGAAAGAAGAAAAAAGGAAAGAGGATTCTAAAGATGACGATGAAACGGAAGAAGATAATAATCAGGATGAGTATGACCCGATGGAGGCGGAAGACGCCGAGGATGAGGAAGATGATAGGGAAGAGGAAGAAATGAACAAGCGAGACGACAAGAGAGACGTCAGCCGCTACTGCAAGGAGAGGCCCTCTAGAGACAAGGAAAAAGGGAGGACTCAGATGGTCCCAGTTAACAGGGATCTACTGATGGCCTTTGTTTATTTTGATCAAAGCCATTGCGGTTACCTTCTTGAAAAGGATTTGGAAGAAATACTATACACTCTTGGATTGCATCTTTCTCGGGCTCAGGTAAAGAAACTTCTCAATAAAGTAGTACTCCGAGAATCATGCTTTTATCGGAAACTAACAGACACCTTGAAAGATGAAGAAAACCAGGAAGAGTCAGAATCATTGCAGGAAGACATGCTAGGAAACAGATTATTACTTCCAACACCGACAGTAAAACAGGAATCAAAAGATGGAGAAGAAAATGTAGGACTTATCGTGTACAATGGTGCGATGGTGGATGTTGGAAGTCTCTTACAAAAATTGGAAAAGAGTGAAAAAGTAAGAGCTGAGGTAGAACAGAAGTTCCAGTTATTAGAAGAAAAAACAGATGAAGATGGAAAAACTATATTAAACTTGGAGAATTCTAACAAAAGCCTCTCTGGTGAACTCAGAGAGGTCAAAAAAGACCTTGGTCAGTTACAAGAAAACTTGAAGGTTTCAGAAAACATGAATTTGCAGTTTGAAAACCAATTGAATAAAACACTCAGAAACCCATCCACAGTTATGGATGATATCCACACTGTCCTCAAAAAGGATAACATAAAGAATGAAGATAGAGATCAGAAATCCAAGGAGAATGGATCAAGTGTATGATAAAATGCATTTGGTGATAAGGAGTCGTGTTATATAATGTACTATATAAAAATCATGATACAGGAATGTGTGAAGGCAATGCATGTTTGCTTTTAGTAGTATAAACATATATGTTAGTTCAAATGATGTATAAAGTTTTATGAATGTGAGTCTGCTTTTCAAAACTGCCTGTAATTTCTAGCATTCAAATTAAATACTCACTGAATGGAAGAATTTTGCATTGCAAAATCTCTTAGGATGAACTTTGTTATAGTTTTAACCCCAATGAAGTTCATCAGTTTAATTGACAGTAAAAAAAAAAAAAAACATAAAGCAGCTTTAATAGGTACGAACAAGAATAACACACCACACACATTAAAAAAAATAAATGCAAAAATCATCAGTAAAATACTAGCAAAACAGATACTAGCACATATCAAGATGATCCACCACAATCAAGCTGGCTTTATCTGGGAAAAGCAGAATTGGTTCAACATATATAAGTCAATAAATATAATGAATCATAAATGGACTCAAAGACAAAAATCAAATGATCATCTCAATAGGTGTAGAAAAGGTTTTTGATAAAACCTAGCATGCTTTCATGATAAAAAGCCCCAGAAAGAGAGAGCAGGACTGGAGGGAACACACCTCAAAATACTGAAGGCTGAATATGACAGACCACAGCCAACATCATCCCAAACTGAGAACTTGAAGCAATCCCACTAAAGTCAAGAATTAGGCAGGGCTGTCCACTATCCCTACTCCTTTTCAATATAATGCTAGAAGTACTAGCTGGAGGGATACGGCAAGAGAAACAATTAAAGGGATACAAATAGGAAAATAAGTCAAATTATCTCTATTTGATACATGAGATCCCAAAAATTCCACCAGAGACCTTCTAGAAATAATTTCATCAAAGTGGCAGGTTACAAAAACAACTTATAAATTGTTTATCCACAACAACCTTTGCAGAAATAGAAAAAGATTTCTAAAATTCAAATGGAACCAGAAGACCCTAGAGAGCCAAAGCAATCCTCAACAAAAAGAATGCTGGAGGGATTGCTATTCTAGACTTCAAGGTATACAACAAAGCTATCCTAATAAAAACAGTATGGTACTGGCACAAAAAGAGACATGTAAGCCAGTGGACAAAACAGAAGTCCCAACGTGTGTCCTCGTAAGTACAGCCAGCCATCTGATCTTTGATGGAGACAAGGAGCATACACTGGAGAAAGACAGAACCTTGAACACCCTGTACAGGGAAATCTGGATGCCTGTTCACATGCAGGATGATGGAATTAGACCCAATTCTATCACCCTGAACAAAAATTAGACCCAAATGAATCAAAGATCTCAATTTGGAACCTGGGACTCTAAGATTGCTAGAAGAAAACATCTGCAGTATTCTACATGATGCAGGATAAGGAAAGGACTTCCTGAACAGGACTCGACTTGCCAAGGAATTAAGCCAACAACTGACAACTAGGAGAGCTTCTACACAGCTACAGATGAAGTAGTGAAGTGTAGAAGAGGAAGCTCCCCTTCTATAAGTGAAGAAGAAACCCATAAAATGGGAGAGAATATTTGCCAGCTCTACAACTGACAGAAGATTAATACAACTCAATTGAAAATGGGCTATGGATCTGAACAGAGAGCTCTCAGTAGAAGAAATAAAAACAGGCAAGAAATACCTCAAAGAGTGTCCACCACCCTTAGCAATTAGGGAAATGCAAATTAAACAACATCTGAGGTTTCATCTCACCCCAGTCAGGAAGGCCAAGATGTTAGTGAGGAGGGGACCTCACTGTTGGTAGGAGTGTAAACCGGGCAGTGGCTCTGGAAATCGGTACGGAGCCTCACCAAAAACTACAAATGAATCTACCATGTGGCCTAGCTATTCTACCCCTCGGCATACGCCGAAAGGACCAACATTGTACTCATACACACGTAGTCACCTGTTGCTATGTTCATTGCTTTCCATTCAGAATAGCCAGGAAACGGAAACAACCTAAACGTCCTTCAGCAGATGAACAAATAATGAAAACGTGGTGCACAGACACAGAATACTAGTCAGCTGTAAAGAGAAATGGAATCATGAAGATTTGCAGGTAAATGGATGAGCCTAGAAAAGATTATATTAAATGAGGTAACCCAGACCCAGAAAGACAAACACTGCATGATCTCTCACATCTGTGGTCCTTCATTCCAAGTCTTCAGATGTGAGCACATAAGCCGGACTGAAAAGTATAAAGGGACCACGACAGAAGTCCAGGTGGCAGCGAGTGGACAGCAGGACACACAGATGATGTGGAGTAGTAGAGGGGGTGACCGTGGGGGAGGGGCTCCACCTAGAGGGGGGGAGGGGCTCCACCTAGAGAGGGGGGGAGTGTCACGACAGGAGGGGCTCCACCTGGAGGGGGGGGAGTGTCACGACAGCAGGAGGGACAGTGACATCGAGGATGTCTGATAAAGCCCCAAGGAATTACAATATTTTATACTTACCTAAAATTATGCACACAATATACACATCTAAGTGCATGTATAGATATATGTGTGTACGTGCGCACGCACACATACACATCTTAAGGGAAGTTAAGCCACTTGGGCTGACAATGCTCTCCACAAGAACCACAGACTAACAAAAACCCAGTATCAGACATGAAGGACTGGTCAGGGTCGTCTGAATGACTCCCAAAACAAAAGATTATCAATGTAGCCCTTGATTGCCTCTCAGAGGTTGAGGGTGGCCCCTACTGCTGGAGACACAACACACTCAGAACACACCACTCAGATGACTTGAGCTGGACGAGACCTGAAAGCATCTTTCCTGTGGTCTAGCCTCCATGGTTCCAGAAAACACTATGCACGTTGCCAGGGTTGGGAGGGGGCGATTGCACAGTCCTACCCAGCTTCAGTATCTATGAAGCATGACAACCACCATCACGGCAAAACACGCATGAAGAAGCAAGAAGTGGCAACCACCAGCTGTCTGACGAACCTAAGGTCCACTCAACAGGAGGGGAATCATCCTAGTCGGCTTCCCAGGGCTAGTGAGGTCATGGACCTTAGGAAAGAATCTACTATCAACACTTTGCTAGACCAGCATAATTCCCTACAACATTCTAAATCTTATCCTTACACCACAGGTGAGTGCAGCTAAAGCCCCTCATCAAAGAAGCCTGTCTTTACAGCAAACAGAGACCATCACAAAAACCCACAAGAGAATACAACACAGGGATCAACAGATCTTGGGACGCCAGGCCCAGAGGATGGAACATCGTCTTGATGTCACTGTCCCTCCTGCGTCCTGACATTCCTCCTCCCCCTCCAGTCGGAGCCCTCCCTCATTGTCACTCCCTAAGTTGCAGGGTCTGTATCACAGCTCCTGCAGCCATGGCTCAGGGAACATCCTGAAGAGGGGGCACATGACTGCCAGAAGACCAGGAGACCTGCTGTGAAAGTCTCTCCTGAAAATGGCTGCCTACACTAGACCAGACTGCAGTATCAATAGATATGTTAATGTAGGTGGGAGAAATTCACAAAGTCCCGCCCCTGGACAAAGAACTACAGGCAACTGTGGACTGCCGGGGAAGAACAGCCTCTCCCAGGGATGAGCCCTCTTATTGGCTGGCCAACACAGAGTGGTCAGCCTTGAAACCATAGACACACAAACAACAAATGAGGACTCGGGAGGTTGTACTATATACATTTGGGCATACACAAACACATGTAACATACAGTCAAAGAAAAAGGCTATCAATCGAGAGGGGGCACAGAAGAGGTCCAAGGGGGAGTAGCTGGGAGGGGCTGGAGGGGCAAAGGGGAAGGGAAAAGCCGGGCGGTGGTGGCGCACGCCTTTAATCCCAGCACTCGGGAGGCAGAGCCAGGAGGATCTCTGTGAGTTCAAGGCCAGCCTGGGCTGCCAAGTGAGTCCCAGGAAAGGCGCAAAGCTACACAGAGAAACCCTGTCTCGAAAAAACCAAAAAAAAAAAAAAAAAAAAAAAAGGGGAAGGGAAAGCGATGTCATTTTATTTCAATTAATTTTTTCAAAAAGTAAAAATGAAATGAAATAAAAAATGAAATGAAAATTTTAAATAAAATTAAAAATTAAAATGAAAAAAAGAATGGAGCACCTGCTGGAAGCAGAGAGACTGCTGCGAACACTTCGGCGCACACACTGGATCACACCTGGGTACGAGGCGTGTGGGGCAGTGGGACAGGGAGTGCAGGTCTGTGCACACCCAGCAGGGCGACTGCGGCGGCCTGGTCAGCCTTGGCGCCTCACACCGTATTCTTAGGAGTATATGCAGTTTGGGGGAAATAACTCTTACTTTTGAAAATTTTGAGTCAGGGTCTTATTATGCATTCCAAGTTCCCCAAACGCTGAAATTACATGTGTATACCATTACACCCAGCTATGACCCACACCTTAATTAACTCTCATTAGTTTAAATTTTTTTATATTACATTATAATCCCATGAGAGAATTATAACTGGCTTAGTTTTATATTGTCTCAAGGTTAATAAAGATTCGCATTGACAGACATATACACTCAGTTTTGGGTGGATTGAAAAACAAAAACAAATCAACTTCTAAATGGGATACAAAAGAATGATATTTTGCCTAACCACACCCTAAACACAGTTGATGAAGCAGCTGTGATTTCTTTTCATTGAGGAGAACAAGTTAGTCATTTGTAGGCTTGAAACCCTCCAAGGGCACCCTACCTACCTCAAAGTAGAGCCCAGAGTCAAACCTGGCCCCATGGTGCCCACTCGCACCTACCTGGTCTTGAACTCTGAGACAGAAACTTGCTCGGAGCAGCCCTCCCTGACCAGCACAGCAGGGTCACCCTACTCGCATTCCCTGCTCCGGCCCATCTCTCTCCTCACACCTGTCGCCTCCTAGTCTGGGATCCACACATGCAGCACCTTTCTTCCCAGCCACAACAAGAAGACAACGCCAGGGCCTTCAGCCTTTAAATGTTTAGAAAATATTATTACTGTGGGGGAGGAGTCAGAAGACAACTTTTGGGCATTCTCTTTCCTCTGTGGGTTCCAGGGACTGCACTCTGGTCACTAGGCTTGGTAGTAAACACTTCCTACCTACTGAGATATCTCACTGCTCAACCTTGGCCATTTCTGTTTACCACGTTATCCTTACTCTCTAAAGCTGAATATTCTCAACACATATTTGTAGAACAAACGAATCTTCCCTTCAACTGGTAGAAGAGCACAGTAGAACTTGCCGTTGTCACATATATATAAAAACAAACAAACAAAAATCCTTCCTGGGTCTGGAGAGACGGCTGAGCAGTGAAGAGCACTCACTGAGGACCTGGGTTCAGTTCCCAGCACCCGTACCAGGTCTCTTACAACCGCCTCTAACTCGAGCTCCAAGGGCTCACATACGCTCTTCTGGTCTCCATGGGCACCTGCACATATGTGGCATTCACTCATATAGACACACACACACATAAATTAAAATAAATTTAAAAAAAATGATAAAACTCCTCTTTGTGTGACAACTGCATTGGGGAGCTCCCTTGCCGCCCCAAACACATGCTCTCAGTTCACAGAAACTCTTCTGTTTACATTTCTCAACAAGTGCAACATGAAAATGTTATTAAATAGCATGAAGCACGGTGCTTACTTGAGGTCACATGTCAACACAACTCCCACCCTCCCAGAAAAAAAGACAGACATTTCAGTGCCCACAGCTCAAACCTTACCCAGCAAGAGAAGAAGTGCAAAAACCCCTTACACACTGATCGCTGTGTCATTTCAAACGATGACTAAACACTAGACCACATGCAGAAACCCAGCAAAGGCACTCACTTTAAACCAGGACTATCTGGGTTGTTTGGCAGAAATTTTGTGTTGCTATTTCTATATACACAAGGCTTCAGAGAACACCATAATGTTATTAGTCACTGACCAGTTTTTCCCTTTTCCTTATTTTCTGACAACATCTGCTCTTTACACTGGCAACAACCGTTCACACTGACCTTTTACACAGTGTCAACAGCCAACCCCGGGAGTCTTATCGTAAGCAATGAATAGAAGCACAAAACAGAAAATAAGTTAGTACATAATTGATCCTCCTTCTAGTATCATTGCCAGTTAGCGAGTGCCTACTACACACTCATGAGCACACTTCAGAGAGCAAAGAAAACACTTCACACAGATGTCCACTCACTTGTGTGGGACCCTGAGTCCACTGGTGTGCTATCTCTGGTGTGGCTACAGCAGCATCTGCGGGCTGCTGCCTCTTCTTTATACACCTGTGAGACTACTCCCGTACCAAAGGAAGGATGGGTCCACCAGGGGTCGTGGCACACTCCCTTAATCCCAGAACTCGGGAGGCAAAGGTAGGCCAATCTCTATGAATCCAGGGCCAGCCATCTTGTCTAAAAAAAAGAAGAAGATGGACCCTACTTGCCAGAACCTGCTTTAACTAGCTAAGTCCCACTCGGATGGGCTTCCAACAAACTGAAATTCCCGACGGTGTCATCCCGCCTGGCTCGTGTGCAGTGTGAGGTGTACAACCCGGGCCTGGCCGGTGCTCTCTGCCCTTGGCCTCATGGTGTTCAAGGTGAACAGTCACAAAACCTTTGCATCCCCTCGTGAGGCTGACTCCTCTTGGCCTCCTCTTAGTCCAAGGCCTTTACTCTATACATACATAATAGGGGAGATGCTCAAGAGCTCCGCTGGCTTGGCGCTTGGGCTTCCGTTCTCCTCTGCCGACTTTTAACAGCGCTGATGAAAGGCAATTTTCACAGAATCCTCCACCTCTGACTGGCTGCCAAGACGGCCCGGTGGTCAAGGAACTTGTCACCAAGCCTGCAAGTGGATGGAGCTCGATCCCCAGGCCCCACATGGTAGAGGAGGAGAATCAGTTCCCAAAAGTCGTTCTCTGGCCTCCTATGTACCTGGCACAGCACGCTGCAGGCACGTGTGCAAACGCACAAACACACATGCAGATACACAAACTTTCAAGGCCTCTGGGGTCATAAAGCTACAATTTCCTATCAAGATGACTCAATCCTCTCATAGCATTCCTCAAAATCAACCAGTTTACCAAAGCCTCCTACTTTTTCTTTTTAAATAGCATATTCCATTTTAAAGTAAGCAGTGCCGACTTTGGGGTTGACTTTTTCCTTTGACTTGAAAATCTGCCCCAGCACCTCATCCTACTGAGCCATCTTCTATTCCCCGGAGTAAGGATGGCTGGGGAAGCGATCTAAACCCCACTCTATGCAGGGAGGTGAGGGCTGTGGTCCTGTGAAGCCTAAGCATTCTCAGCTCACGCCATCACTCGTCCTGAGACCTCTGTCCCTACCACCCCAGGCCCAGTCCAAGGGACTTTTGTTCTTCCAAAAGCAGCAGCCCTGTGTGACAGGCCAGATCACAGGTGGACAAGAGTGGCCACCACCTCTCTGGCTCGCTCTGAGCACTATATGCGGCACGGTGCCCGCTGGACTCAAGTGAGGGACGGGCAGCAGCAGCACGCGTGCGGAGCAGGCCTCTTTCATACTGTGTGCGGAGCCTGGACTCATCAGTGCCTTCCCCAACTTTCCACCATCACCGCCCTCGACGGAAAACACAACTTACTTATGTGCCAGGAGGGTCTTTCCCCCTCACCTCAGAAACCTGGTAAGATCTGGGCAGCATAAACTACACTCCTGACACCACCATGTCTCCACCAGACAGCACTATCAGACGAGACACTTTTCCTTAACCCAAACTTTACATAAAATGTCAACATAAAGTCACCAGGAACTATATCCCACCTCTCTGCTTAAACTTTATTGCTTCAAAAATTTTAAGACTTAAATCTTTATGGAAAAATTAAAAAAGTTCCATAGATAACAGCAATTCACGAAGTCCAAGGGGCTTTTGAATAGTTTTTTAAAAATCAGTATCAAAAAAAAAAAAAATCTCACTTCCCATTTTAAAAAAAAAGCATGCACGCATTTGTGAGGCTAATTGCTCTCGGCTATGCTCAGTCACAGGGTGACAGGAAAAAGGCACCACCATAAAAGGACGCCTGCTCAGTCCTCTTAAAGCAACATGCCCAGTTAACTAACTTCAGTCTGAGCAAACTTCTCAACAGAGACCGCTACAACGGAGGCCCTGGCCACCCTGGCACATGTGAGTACCGACACTCTTCTCTTTAAGGGATACTTTGAAAGCCTAAGTTTTAAGGTAAAAATGAAAGAAAAAAGAATGTACTAAGTAACTAGCTATTTAGATTGCTTTGGGGTTATTGGCAGTCCAAATTAGCTACTAAATGAGATGGAAGTAATGAATGAAACATTATTATCAAAAGGCGGGCGGGCTCTTTTTTATGTGCTTCAGTGTCAACTCACAGTACAAATAACATTAGCAAATGCCATCGGTATTTCAGGGTTTTTTAATATAAAGGGAAAGGAACAATGTTACCAAAATAGAGTGTTTCTACATTTTGATATATTTTATATACAATATAACCAGTTAGCCTAATTTTTTTAAAAAGCCATTACATTTGACTACCTGGCATGCATTTATGTACAGAAAAGTCTTTTTGATATCTAATATTTCTCAGAGACTATCATCAATAGAATTCCTGGGGTAAGGGGGGTATTTTCTAAAGCATCAGATTATAGAACAGTATTTTCTGCTTTGCAAAAATATTTATCAATTTATTCTCCCACCAGCAAAGCCTCCCACTGATCAGCCTGGGCTTTGCTGCCTCAGAAGCAGAATCATTCTAAAGACCAACTACTAATAATTGAAAAAATAAAATCTATGTCATCGGTTTCTATTATTAAGTGACCAGTAATGCTAAATAAGCTCCCACATTTACATTATAGAAATTCTGAAAGATAAAGAATTATAGTGAATTGTAGAATCAATTTCCAGGGTGAGAGTGCAGGTTTTATAGAAATGCCTAACAAAACACAAGCCACGAAGGGACTTCCTCTAAAGAAGAATGAGGGTTTTTTGTCGGTGTGGTGGTGTTTTCTGGTTAACAAGGGCTTCAAACCTCGAGTACAGGAGGGAGTAACAGTTAAGAGAAGGGCTTGGGATCATCCCCAGGCCCAGGCCCAATTATTTATAACTGCTCGGCCTTGGGCAAGGCCTCTGCTTCAGCCGCTTCATTTGTAAAGAGGGGAGAAAAGTCTCTGCCCAGCTCTCCTGCCAGCGCCTCTCAGTCAGTGCTGGGCGAGTGCTCACCACGCTCACCCTGCCCGTCAGCCCACGGAAGGACGGATCGAACCGGCAAAGTGTCCCTGCCCTGTCATTTTTGTGCGAATTATCTTCTTGAACGTATCTGGAGATGTCTGCTTTCCGTCTCAGCACACAGAGGAGCACACTGTGCTTTCTAGTATCTCGGGGTGCTCGTCTGGGGCCTGGCGTGCTCTGCAAACCTGCAACTACTAGAGCGCCCGGCCCCACAAAGCAGCCTCGCTCACGGGCTCACACCATACGTGGGTGGCTGTGGTAATAAGTCCTTTTCTAAGCTACTTTTGGCGGGCTTCCTAGAATTAATTAGCGCCATGATCAGTCACCTAGTGGAGTAAACGCTGTGACAACTGACCTCACTCTAGGACTTCCAATCATGCATGCTAGGCACCTACTAGAGAGTTACTGTATGTCGGCCAACAGCAGTCTACGATGTAAAAATGCACACGCCAAGGTTGTCAATACTGACCTGCAGACACCAACAAATGAAGGTGTCTACAGGGAGACCCTTCTCTCAGCCACAGTAAGAGGTGAGGTACTGGACAGGTGGGCAGTGTCTCCTGTCTGTCCCAGGCTGTTGGTGCAATCCTGGCCATGGTTAGGAGACTAGGTCACACACACAGAAGTCTCTGCATGTTGTGGAGGTTCAGGGACTCGTGGTGTCCTGCTAGCCCAAAGAGGAGAGAAAGTGTGTTGTCAGATATCCACACAGCCCTGAAAAATAGTGCGAACGTCAATCAACATCATATGAGCTGTGCTGGCCTCAATCTTCTCTTCCAATTGAAAGGCGGGCAGATTTCTGTTGCTGAAATACTGTTAAAAATAGTAAACTCATTTCTAAAATCTCCACTCAGTGGATGTGGTGGTACTGCTGCACTCCCAGCCCTTGGGAGACAGAGACAGAATCAGGAGCTCCAGACCTGCCTCCACCATGTTGTGAGTGCAGGAGACCCTATCCTAAAAACAAAACAAACTCCAAATACTCAATTCTCCTTTATTTGACTTAAAACATGCTATAAATTAATGATTACTTCATTTAAGTCTGCCTATCTCCCTCCTCATTCTCAGACACAAATAAGTGGGTATATATCAAAAGTTCTGAAGTATCTTCCTGTTTTCACTTGCTTCCCGCCCATTGTACCTTGATCTCGGAAACAGGAACCAGGGATAACACATCCTGTATTCATTGTGATTTTTTTAGGCGGCAAAGAGCGAGTTCAAACTTAACAGCTATAGCTGTGACCTCAGCCACCGAGGCGCTCTTGCCTCAGCTCCGGTGAGTGGCTGCAGGCTGACCAGGAGGGGTCATGACTACTCATCAGGTTTACTATCTCTAACAGAGAACTCTCTAGCGAGGACTAGGGGAGCTGAGATTTGGCCACTCTTTTTTATCTTTGGGGTATAAGAACTGTCGCTTACATCCCCACTCTCAGAACTTCACAGGAGTGTGAGAGACAAAACCACAACCTCAACAATACTCTGCCTTCCTGGGGTGGGTTGGGAGGGTGCAGAGGCTAGGGAGCTTCCATGGGCAGAGGTAAGGATGCCAGGGTCAAGAGGGGAGAGTGTCAGGGGCACAGATTCCCAAAGAAATGCCCAGGGGCTGAGGACGACCACGATGTCTAGACACCTGGAGGAAGAGAGAATAGAGACCTAGGATGAAGGAAATCGTGATGGTGAGCTTTCCGTTTGCCCTTGGCCTCTGGGCCCCAGCTGGAGGGCTCTCAAGAGAAGAGGCTGCCAGGTCACTGCACAGAGTAGAGAGGAAGGCCTGCAGACAGCCAGGTCACCGATGGCGGAGAGGAGATAAGGACACACACACTGTGGTGCAGGGTGAGCACAGGCAGAGTTAGGGCTGGAGGGAAAGAGCCGTTACCTGAGGGAAGAGAGCCCTGACCTCCATGTGATCCCTACCTGGAGGAATCCTGAGCAAATGACTGAACTCACCTTTAATTCAGCACAGCCACAAAATAAGGAAGCTTAACTTAAACCTTAAAACTCCCTTCAGCTTGAAGGTACAAAGTGCATGCTATTTCTAGAAGCAATCTAAACTCAGAGGAATAATTCTAGAAACATACACCTTCACTACAAAGGCCATTACCATGCCATTAGCAATCCCTCATATAAGATTCCACAAATCCTGCCACAGGCAGGAACAGGGAATTTGTGCTCCTTGTGCTGAAGTGGGCGTGACAGTGGCCTCCTTTAAATTCTTACAGTAACTTACACTCAACATCACTACCTTTGATAATTTCCATAGTCACTGCTAAAGCTGCCAAAGGCCACACAAGGAATAATTACTGAAAAGTGAAAGAAAAATATCTGGAGTATGTCCAGCCCCAGTGTGCAGGAGCGTGTTCAACCAGACACCCCCACCCCAGACACCTCGCACTCCCCATCAGTTCTAACAGGCAGCTCTCTTCACTGAGTGCTCACGAGTCTGACACCTGAGAGGCACCGAGGGCCGACTGCAGACAGCTGGACACGGCTCTGCTGTCTGGAGAAGGGCCCTGTGCTGTCAACCGTCTTCTGCAGACTCACTGAACGCTGGCTGGAGGCAGACTATGTCAAGGGCTCAGGATCTGTCACAAAGCTGACCGCCCCAGTCCCTTGACTCATCATACTTCCAAAAGCCAGCGCCAGGCTGACCAGGCTCAACTCTGCATTCTGTTCAAGTGGGGGAAGGACGCAGGAGGAAAGGAGACAGCGGTCTACAGACAGAGACACAGCTATCAAATCAGGGTTCAAGAATGACTGCACGTAAAGAAACCACTTAACGTTAGATTTACTCAGCCAGGTCACTGTGCCGTGCCCTGATGACTAACTGCACGTGGGAACGGACAGTTAGACAAATGGACTCCGGTATCCCTCTGCAGGTTGGACTTAGCACTTGCCACCTGCCCATGTTACAGGCAAACGCACATGCAGCGGCTGTTCGGTCAGCCAAATGGGGAACCAGGGCCGACCCAGTGCTGCGGGTGCTGACACAGGCTAAACTCAGATGTCCCTGCTTAAAGGAGACACTTGACAGACGCGTGTGCAGCCAGGTAGTCGAGCCAGTGAGGAGTGATTTCCTCCTTCCCAGGGGCAGGGCTGTTGTCAAGGGCACTGAAGCAGCCGGAGCTACCGGCCTGCTGCACCTGTGCTGCATCTGTGCTGCTGCTGCATCTGTGCTGCTGCTGCATCTGTGCTGCTACTGCCGCTGCTGCATCTGTGCTGCTGCTGCGCCTATCCTACTGCTGCACCTGTGCTGCTGCATCTGTCCTACTGCTGCATCTGTGCCGCTGCATCTGTGCCGCTGCTGCATCTGTGCCACTGCATCTGTGCTGCTGCTGGATCTGTGCCACTGCTGCATCTGTGCTGCTGCTGCATCTGTGCTGCTGCTGCACCTATCCTACTGCTGCATCTGTGCTGCTGCTGCCACTGCTGCATCTGTGCCACTGCTGCATCTGTGCCACTGCTGCACCTGTGCTGCTGCTGCACCTGCCCTACTGCTGCACCTGTCCTACTGCTGCATCTGTGCTGTTGCATCTGTCCTACTGCTGCATCTGTCCTACTGCTGCATCTGTGCCGCTGCTGCATCTGTGCCGCTGCTGCATCTGTGCCACTGCATCTGTGCCGCTGCTGGATCTGTGCCACTGCTGCATCTGTGCTGCTGCTGCATCTGTACCCCGGCTGCATCTGTGCCGCTGCTGCATTGGTGCTGGTCCGCTCCCGTGGAGAACGACGTCCTTGGTGGTTCCCCACCCTTGTGCCCTCACATCTCCCTCCTTTTCTACTCATTTGATCTCCCCCGACTCTCAGCATGTTTTCACAACCTTATTTTTCCTCAAGAAAAGAGCCAAATGTATGCCAACAGAAAATGCAAGAGCAGGATCATTTGTGACTTGACAACACACCCCCCCATAATCTTCACCTGTGCTCCGTGCTTTCAGTGGCCCTTCTGGTTGTTATCCCAGCAAATGAAATAGGCTAGCAGAAGTCTACGTAGCCTCTGAAAATTCATAAATGCCTTGTTCTCAAGGTAAATGTTTCCTGAGTACACATTATGTCAGAGTTTAGGCAATTTTCTTAGACAACAATAAATGAGTTTTAGGGGGACTTTCCCCCCTTCCTTTTCATGGCTAGAAAAGAAAAACTGTCACTTCATGTCAACATACCTAGTTATGCAAAGATGAAATGATAATATCTCAAGAAATGTTGGCAACTCTCTGGGCAAGGAAATAAATTTTACAAACACACAGACAGACAGACAGACAGACACACACACACACAGACACACACACCCCACTTTCAAGAACATCAGGGAAAGACTTTGGATGGTGGCTTGCTGAAGAAGAAACTGTTTCACACACATCAGGACGACAGGGAAGCTAAGGACAAATGTCATGTCACAGAGACAAACAACAGTCCCTGCTGCTTAGCAAGAAAGTAAGAGAATGAACGCCACGGGGGCTTCCAGGTGTCCAGGTGTGTCAGGAGGAGTGCACGTTTGGGAGGTAGACACACCCTTGTGTACTTTTCACGCTTTTGGCAAACAATGCTTTCAGTGTTGAATGTTTGTTCACATATGCTAGACCCTGGGAATGCAGAAACGATACCTTTTTATATTAGAGGGTCTAGAATTAAAGGGTAGATATAGAACGTTGGGATGCCCTGTTCCTCATGAGGGCAACCCTGAAGAAAAATTCCATTTTCTGCAGCTCAGTTACTATCTACGCTGTTGGGGAAAGATGTCAGCATCTTGATTCCTGTCCTTTAATATGTGGAATGTGGAGTCAAGTTTATAATTCATAAAAGCATTGTGCTGAAACTATAATTCTTATAAATATTAGTGTTCTAAAGAAATAGATTTAGGACATATTTTGTGGGCTTTTCTCTATGTAGTACAGTGACATATTACAGTACTTTCAGGTTTAACTCACACACACACACACACACACACACACACACACACACACAAACATGTCAGAATCTGCTGTCTAATAATAATTAAAATGAAAAATAATTAAAGTGCATTAAAATGTAAGTTATACTTCGAATAATTAAAAGATAAATTTGAGACCGATGCAGGCCCACTAAACACAACAGCAAACAGGACACTGGCAGTATGAGAAGTCCAAGAAGTAATGCTGAGCCAGGACCAACAGGGCATCCCAACATTCTATATCTGTCCTTCAATTCTGGACCCTCTAATATAAAAAAGTTACCATTTCTGCATTCCCAGGATCTAGCACATGTAGAGTAAAAACACTAAAAGCAGTGTTTTCTAAGTGTTTGTTAAGCCTCAACAAGAGTAAACCCAGAAGATGATTCAAGAAAAGAAAAAGGTCTAACTCTGAGGGGACATAATAAACTGAGATCTGTTGGCCTAAGAATTGGATAACAGCACGCAAGGACACAAAAGGATTTTCCTCTCAATATGCAGATGATAAAGTCTACTAAAATGATAGCATTGAGAACACAGAGAAGATAGAAGCAAGGATTGAATATAATGGCAAGGCACCAGTTACCTTGTGGACTCAACCCCCAGAAGTTGCTAAATATCAAAAATGAACACATTTACAAACTATCTCAATCTCCCTTACCTAGGCTACTTTCTGACCTATCCTGTTCACATGTCCACATTCTAAAAGCGCTGTCCTTGGCTGGCTCTGGCCCAACAGTGGTCAGTTAAGATTCCTGGCCAGCCTTGCCCTCGGGGCTGGCTTCCTCTGCTCTTAGGAAGGGTGCCCACCTACCCTGGGGAAGTCAACCACATGTACCATGCTGCTGTCTGTACGCTGAAACCACGATCTCTCAGTTCTTTAAGGGCTCATGAGACAGCTGCCCCTACAAAGGACTGGCCAGAGAACCTGGAGCAGGACCCAGCATGGCCTAAACTTCTCAGGTCCATTTGAGGTTCTTGCCAGACACAGTTTAAAGGTAGGTAGGCAAAGTAAGTGAGTATAACATTAAGGAGCAATGTCTGAAGAGTGTCACTTGATGAGGCTCTTGCAAAAAAACCTAAATAACATTTCTTCCTCCAATTAAATAAAACCATTACCTCACTTCAGTCAATGCAGGTTCAGTGTTCCGAATTCTGGCTGTATTGGTACAAGTCCCCAAATCACTCACACAGTGTTATTTACTGGCATACATAAGACCCAAGCTGGCCTCTTTCTGTGTGAGCCTGTGTGCACACGTGCGCTTGTGTTCCTCCCCAGAGCAGCGTGTCATGTAATCAGCTTTCCTTAATATAACTTCCTGTCAAGAATTAATCTCATATTGCCACTTTCACATTCTACAGCACGGCTGAGCCACAAAACATTCTACCAGTCACTTACTCAAAGAATTTGAGCTGTTCACAAATTTGCATCTTTGTATCATAGTTAACTCTGAGTTGAATGCTCCCACACCCGAGCTGTTCTGGATCCACTCACTCCCACTGTTACCTGTACCAGTGCTACAACACATTTCACTGAAAGACTCACCCAGGAGTCACTGGAGGCTGACAAACAATGGCAGCCCTTCCCGCTCTCCCGTTGGAGCGACTCTCCTAATCTTTACAGCTGTGGTTAACATCGAGATTCTGCAACTCCACACATACCTTTCCCCCATTATCATTTACTTTAAGATCAGATTCCACAAACTTGCTTTGAAAAACTCCTCAAAAATAGTAGGTGAAGTTCTCAGGGGGGGAAATTCTCACAGAAGTTGGAAAAACATTTGTCAGAGTTGTTGGCGCCCGCTCCTCCGAGACAAGCCTTGTCTAGAAGCCGTACCCTCGTGGCTAGCCTTACTTCCTGAACAAGGTAGAGGAAGGCCTTCCTACATAAATGGGTAGTTTCCTACTTTTATTTCTTTCCCTTCCAAGGCAAGCACCTCTGCATTTTAATTCCTACACAAACCATGAAGCCACATTTGTCTTTGTTTATGTTGCTTTTATTTCATTAATTTCACAGTTGTCTTTTTATTTACTTCTGATTTTGCTGGACAAATTCAGTTCTCTGGCTTCTCATGCTGTATGGCTAACATCTATTTTCAATCTTCCTTTTTATTTTATTTTAAGCATTTCAAAAATTTACAGTGTGGTGCTTTCTTGTTTTTGTTTTTGGAGACAGGGTTTCTCTGTGTAGCTTTGCGCCTTTTCCTGGAACTCACTTGGTAGTCCAGGCTGGCCTCGAACTCACAGAGATCCGCCTGCCTCTGCCTCCTGAGTGCTGGGATTAAAGGCGTGCGCCACCACCGCCCGGCTGGTGCTTTCTTTAATTCAAATGTTTTCATTTCTCATTCATTCTTCATTCCTTTGTCATTGATTTCTACTTTAGCCATACAATAGTCAGGCTGTGTGACCTGCTCAATAATGACCTTCTGGAGGTCCTGAGACTTCTCTAGATGAGTCTGAGATATGCTGTGTCTTCCACACATAGTCTACTAACTTATAAATCATGTTGAGCAAATCCTCAAGGTCTTTTATTTTCTTCAATATTATTTCTAGGATATTCAGATACACATGATTGCCTATTATGATTGTAGACTTGTTAATTTTTCCTTTAAACTATATAAAATTTTGACAGCTCAGGCACATTTCATAATTATTTTTATATCCCTTGTGGACTATTCTGTTTGTTTGTTTGGTTGGTTTTTTTTTTTTTTTTTTTTTTTTTTTTTTGAGACAGGGTCTCTCTCTGTGTTGGCTGTCCTGGAATTCACTCTGTACACCAGGCTAGCTTTGAACTCACAGAGATCCACCTGCCCCTGCCTCCCAAGTGCTGGGATCAAAGGTGTGTACCAACATGGCCCAAAGACTATTCTTTACATTGGCAGTAATGCTATATTCCTATTAGTATGAAAGTCACCTTGAATTTCCCTTTTTTCTGATGTTCTGATTACAGCCCGCCCTGTGCTCAGTGGAACTTGGCTGGTATATATTCCCTACAGCTTTCTTCTAAACTTTCTCAGTTATTCGAATTACATCCTCTCTAAGCAACACACAGCTGGATTTTGTTTGTTTTTAAACTCCAAATTGGTAATCCTCCCTTCCACAGGCAAGTTCAATCCATTTAGACTCGTTAGGACGCTCCACGTTCTTCTCCTGTGTCTTCTACTTCCCATCCTCATCCTCTCCTCATCCTCTCCTCATCCTCTCCTCCGCCCATCAGTTCCTTTCTGGTCTGTTTGAGACAAGATGCCTCTCCTCACTTTGTTCAGTTTTGCTTTAGGTTTTATCTGTAGACAGTGAGGACTCATCTGTCAACACCACACACCAGAGCAGATCTCGGGTCCAGTGAGCATGCCTCTCCTCAGCTGCCAGAGAGGGAACAGAGACCCAGTCCACCAAGCAGTGCAGGCCCAGGAGCAGGTCTGGAGCAGTGCTTCCCATCAGTCTTGATAGAGGACTTCTCCTTTAAAATACAGCGCCATCAAGAGACATTCCAAGGCTCCCTTCATACTTTCACATGAAATTTATAAAGACAATCTACAGAGAAGTGACTTTTTTTTTCTTTAAAATATAATCGCAGGGTTTTTTTGCTCAGTTTTCCCACTTTCATTGGCATTCACTCTTTTATATGAAATTTTACTGTCAGAGTTCTTAGGTTTCCAATTTAGGACTTGAAATTTGTCTTGGCATATTTTATGACCAAGAAAAAAATTTAAACAACCCAAATGTGCACTGAGGGAGTAGCTACTAAAATTATACATTAACACATTGGAATAATGAGGCACATTGACTCAACACTTTGGAAACCTGTGGAGTATCCATCAGATGCCTCATAAAACCCAAACATTAAAAAACAGGTAACTACACTGCCATGGAGATGTATTTACTATGAAGGTAAGACACAAAACACCACACATTATGTTACTCTTACTGGGTCAACACATACTATATCCCAATTTAAAATTTCCTACTTGAAGCTGCTTATGTCTCCCTGCCCCACACAGTCCAACAATCTCCCCCATGAAAGGGAAGAGCATACCACAACAGAGCTGCGCTGACAGCCCCTGGGAACTCGACTTTTTCTTTTTTCATTTTGAGAAAGGGTCTCACTGAGATCTCCAAGCTGCCCTCAAACTTCAAAAGTCACTGGTATTACAGTTATGCACCACTACATTTATTTTCTTTTTAAAAAAATTTAGTTATGAATAACTAAATGAATACTATGAATACTACTTCTTTTTTAAGAAAGAGTAACTTTCAGTTCCTAACACAGCGCGAGATTACTTATCATCCTTTTAGGTTAACACACAAATCAGTTACTATGGCAAGCTCACACCTCACTACATTTACCACTGATTTCACTTCCTGGCAGCGACAGGCATTTTGGAAGGGGGAAAAAAGCTCAACCTAAATTCAGTTTAAAAGCCAAGTTGAATGCCTGTCTAAAATGTGGGGTACTTCACATGATTTATTCTTAACCACACAGTGATTCAGAAAAGGGGGATTTCTGCCTAAGTCAGTGCGCTCCTCTTGTCGCGAGGATGCACTTGACCTACTTAGATGGCTGTTTCCTTTGCCAGAGTTCTGACCAAGTCACTAACTGTAAGAGTAAACACATAGATTTTGTTCTCAGTTTATTCCAGTTGAAATTTACATACTGAAAATGTTAAAGCAGATGGATAAATGACTGAACAGCTGAGTTAAATAGTTTTAGCTAAACAGTCTTACTTGTTTTCTTCCTAGTGACTCTGACCCCTGCTGGATACAGAAATGGCTAACAATTTTACTACCGCACTGGCAACTTCTCAGGGCAATAACTGTGATCTCTATGCACACCACAGCACAGCCAGCATATTAATGCCTTTGCATTACAGCCTTGTCTTCATCATTGGTCTGGTGGGAAACCTGTTGGCCTTGGTTGTCATTGTTCAAAACAGAAAAAAGATCAACTCAACCACTCTCTATTCGATGAACTTGGTGATTTCCGACATCCTGTTTACCACAGCTTTACCCACTCGGATAGCCTACTATGCACTAGGCTTTGACTGGAGGGTCGGTGATGCCCTGTGCCGGATAACTGCCCTGTTGTTCTACATCAACACGTACGCCGGTGTGAACTTCATGACCTGCCTGAGTATAGACCGCTTCTTTGCTGTGGTGCACCCGCTGCGCTACAACAAGATTAAGAGAATCGAGTACGCAAAGGGCGTTTGCGTATCTGTCTGGATTCTAGTATTTGCTCAGACACTGCCTCTGCTCATCAGCCCTATGTCAAAGCAGGAGGGGGACAGGACGACCTGCATGGAATACCCCAACTTCGAAGAGACAGCTTCGCTCCCCTGGATTCTGCTCGGAGCCTGCCTGCTGGGCTATGTGCTGCCCCTCGCAGTCATTCTCATCTGCTACTCTCAAATCTGCTGCAAACTCTTCAAGACGGCCAAGCAAAACCCACTAACTGAGAAATCCGGGGTGAACAAAAAAGCTCTCAACACAATTATCTTCATCATTGTCGTGTTTGTTCTCTGCTTCACACCTTACCACATATCAATCATTCAACACATGATTAAGAAACTCTGTTCCCCTGATGCCCTAGAATGCGGCCCCAGACATTCCTTCCAGATCTCTCTGCACTTCACAGTGTGCCTGATGAACTTCAACTGCTGTATGGACCCTTTCATATACTTCTTTGCGTGCAAAGGGTACAAGAGGAAGGTCATGAAGATGCTCAAGCGTCAGGTCAGCGTGTCAATCTCCAGTGCAGTGAGGTCAGCCCCTGAGGAAAATTCACGCGAGATGACGGAGTCGCAGATGATGATCCACTCCAAGGCTTCCAACGGAAGGTAAACGGGCACACGGGGTCACAGCAGAGCAAGCCACATGGTGGCCTCGGCAGACTGACTGTCCAGTTCCCAGTACGGATTCCTTTCAACTTCCCACTGCCAGTCTGCCAACCAACACACCGAGATCCAGGCCAGCCCGAGAGAACAACAAAAGCATGTTCTACTTCATGAATGAAACATTATAGACACAGGAAGGCCAGCTTAGCAAGTCTCGATGTAAAAGGAGATGTTCTGTGTTCCTAAGAACACAGTCATTACTATTTCTGCCAACAGTTTGGCAAAAGATAAATGACTGATTCCACTATACATTATCAGTGTAAAAATGTCAATACTGTAATATAGGAAACATATTTCTTAATTTACATCTCTTTCAATTTTAGGTTTTATCTCCCTAGTTTTTATTTGTTTGTTTGTTTTGTTCTGAGACAACTGTTTTAAGGAATATTTTGTGGGGTAAAGAACAGGATGTAACAGAAGTATTCATATGCCACTGCCAACGATCAGCAGAAGTTACAAGTGTAATTAGCAAAAGGTGGATGAAAAGCAATGGTGTGAGTGCTCAGGACAACAGAGCAGTGAGAGCATGTCCCCAGACA
This sequence comes from Peromyscus leucopus, assembly GCF_004664715.2. NCBI lineage: Eukaryota > Metazoa > Chordata > Mammalia > Rodentia > Cricetidae > Peromyscus > Peromyscus leucopus. Next base: position 2,520,051 of record NC_051070.1, read on the forward strand.
GCCAGGCCTGCACTCTGGACCGCCGCTCAGAAACGGAACTCTCGATGGAAAGCATGTCCACATACTGCACTCTTTAGGATGGAAAACCGGTAGTACCTGGTATCTATATACTCTAGATTAGGCTATAAGAAGTGGGGGCAGTGAGGATTACAAGTATAATCACCACATTTGCCTAAATAAATCAGGAAGTAAGATGCACTATTTATAAATTATGAGTTTTCAGGATTTTTTTGTCTTTAGAGGCAGGGTTTCTCTGTGTAGTTTTTGGAGCCTTTCCTGGAACTCACTCTGTAGACCAGGCTGGCCTCAAACTCAGAGATCTGCCTGCCTCTCCCTCCCAAGTACTGGGATTAAAGATATGCACCACCATTGCCTGGCTAATTTTTTTTTTATTTTTAAAAAACTTATTTAAAATTTATTTTTATGTGTAAAGATGTTTTGCCTACATGTAATTCACTGCACGGCGTGTGAGCAGTGCCTGCAGAGGCCAGAAGACGACGTCAGATGCCCTTGGACTGGAGTTAAGTGTTGGAAACTGAACATGGGTCCTCTGGAAGAGCCGTTAACCACTGAGCCATCTCTACAAAACCCTTTTCTGTTTCTGAGACTATGGAATTCTCTATGTGGACAGGCTAGCCTTAGACTGGTGTATGATCCTCCTGCCCCCTGCCTCCCTAGTGCTGGGCTGCAGGTGTCACAGCTCCCTGTTCAGGGTCTTGTGACGTTATACACCTGCCCACAGGACTGCCTTAATACGGGCAGGTGGCCTTCCTAAACACTGTCTGCCTGATCAAATTTGCTTTCTTCTAGTCCTGAAATTTCCCCAGTACAGTATCTCAGATGGCAACAATACCAATTTAGATGATAGAGAAGAAATAAAACACTATGAGTCAAAATTTCAATTTTTATTGTGGTATATGCCCTGGAAATATTTCATTTTAATAAAATTAATTTGTTTCGTCTTTTGTCTTTTGAGACAGAGTCTCATTATATAGCCCAGACTGGCCTTGAACTCATTATGTATCCCAGGCAGGTCTTTAGTAATTAAAGTCCTTCCTCAGGCACATACTTGTAACCCTAACACTTGGGAGGCTGAGGCAGGGTGACTGCTGAGAATCAGAGGCTAGCCTGTACTAGGGTTACAGACATAGTAGACCAAGCCCCTGCTTCAGGAAGAAAAATAAAACTTGTGGTGTTAGCCTTCTGAGTACTGAGATTACAGGTGTTGCTACCACACCCAGCTTAGAAAATAAATATTAATCATCACTACCATAACTATATTGAGTACAGTTAAGACCCAAATTATATTGACTTCATGGAGCCATCTGGTCTTAAAGCCACTAACAACAAATGGCTGGTCTGACAGAGGAGGCAGGTGGAAGTCTGGATCTTGACTCCTTTGTGCACCCCATCTACGGACTTCCCAAGTGAGGGTGGGAAGAGCAGCGGTGAAGGCTAAGCCAGAGCTCTAGCACACCAGACAGCCTGCTTCCTTTCCCAGCGCTCAGGCAAGCTTGTTCTCTGACCACATTGATCATCACACACGAGCCAGGGTGCTAATCAGGCCAGTCCTGCCACCCCGCAGAAAGTGTATGTCGTGACAGTTTACGTGAGTGGAACAGTCTCCACCTTCTCCCTCCATCTCACCACAGAGAAGTGACTCCACCATGTCACCTACAGCAGACTGGCAAAATGGTGACCAGGAAGCATTTCTTCAGCTATTAGGTGTTCTTAGGTCTATGGGTCCCATCAAAAGGGCTATCAGCTCCCCATTCGAAAGCGGTCAGTGCTCACTTCAATCATGGGGCAGCTGTTCACACGTGACGAAGTGTGCGCTCCTCATCTGTGCTTCAGTAAGCCCTACATTCCTTCCTAGCATTTTAGTGTGAAATGACTTCTGTATTCTGTGACGCGCCTGATCATCACAATGAGCATTTGCTGCGTGAACACGACAACCTTGAGCAGTCGCCTAACAATAGGAGACGATAAACTCACAAAGGACAGTGGGCAACCATCTGCATGATCTCATTCCTCTTCGGTGACCTCATTTTTATTTCTAAAAAGATCATTCCGTTAATTTAAAAATTCCCAAAGCTATTCAGCTGAAGAACTGTTAAATGTGGGGCTAGAGAGGTGAATGAGTGGTTAAGAGCACTGGCTGCACTCCAGAGGACACAGGTTCAATTCCCAGCACACACATAGGGCAGCTTACAACCATCTTTAACTCCAGTCCCAGAGAATCTGACATCCTCTTCTGGCCCCCTGGGGCACCAGGCAGGTACAAAGTGTGCAGACACACATACAAGCAAAACACCCATACACATACACAAGTAAATAAACTTACCTGTTTAAAAAAGATAAGTTAAATGCGCTGACTCCTCAGTGACAGTTCAGAACAGTAAGCACCAGACAGAAACAGTACTGGCTGTATTTTGAAGAGCTCAAAATTTTCCAAAGTAAATCATCTTTATCCACACAGAACTGATTCCACAATTCTGTGAACAGTATGACCAGACAGAATTGTTCACACGAATTCCAGAAAAAGCAACTGGCCCATCAGAGGCAGGACTGGGAGGGTGGCCTTAACTTCCAGCCATGCAGGCGCTGATTGAGCAGACGTGAACAAAGGTGAGAGAGGCTTCACTGCCACGCTACGCCATCGGACTACAGAACCCTCCCGAGGGGCAAACCGCTCAACTCCAGGGGGGTTCTAAAGTCGGGGCTGTGTGCCGCCTGCGGCCTGGGGCTTTGTGTGCAACAAACCTGGCAGAGTGAGGCCCAAAGAAAGGTCTCAAACATTCGCTCAGCTGAGCGGTCCGTACTTGGCTATACTAATACTGTAATGCCCCAGCGAGAGCCCGAGTACTTGATTTCTCGATGAAATGAAAATACACAAATGGCCAGTGATAGACAAACACACGTACGAGAAGACCCTCCAGGTTAAACTAGACGTGTGAAGAAGCAGAGCTCATTAACCAACAAATCAACAACAAAACTAGAGACAGGAGCATGGCCTGCTTGGACATGACCCACTATTTCAAGAGGCAAGATCAACAGTCCCAACACCAGGAAAGGCAGCATGTAGTTTTTAAAAGGGACACACCCATCTTAACTTAGCTGAAATGACCTATTTTAGTAACTTCTCAGCCTGCTGTAATTTGTTATTCTCCAAAAAGCTAAAAACATCTGTTCATTAAATATTCAGGTGAAGAATGAGAAATGAAAGGCACACAAATGAGGACTGAGGAGGGATGACAAGGCCCAGCCTTCTGAACCAGAGGATTACATGAGTATTTGCTAGATCTGCAGCAATGGTGATGCACAGCAAACTCAGGAAAGACTGAAATCCCATATCCACTCATTTTAAACCTTAACAGACTAAGGAGGAATAGTTTTCATCATCTACCTACCACACACCATGTTCCCAAGCACGTAATCACACCTACGTAGCTTCTATGTATGTATGTATACATGTATGTATGTATGTATACATGTATGTATGTATGTACGTTCCCCACTATGTGGAAGAGGAGACCAGACACCAAAGGCACATGGAGGATGGAGCCAGGATTTAGGCTCAAGCTTACGTCTCTGTACAGCAGCCTGGCTTGAAACAATCCATACCGCCTCCTACTGCACATGCTCACCAGGAACCACTCCAGTCCCTTCTCTCGGTAGGCCCCAGGCTTCCACTTCCTGTGGCTTTCAGTGCTAAGGACGTTCCTCCATCACCGTATCTGAACCTCAGTCCATTTGCCAGGACAGCCTGTAGTTTCTCTGCAAACCCCACCTTACCTGTCTTGATCACCTACACCCAATCGCCCTCCTCTACCCATGAGAGTTCCGTGGTGGAGAAACCCCTGAGTTCTCTCCTCTTTGGCTCCTGCTCATCTCTCACAGTCCCACATCACACCCAAGCCCACAAGTTGGCTGCTGCACGCCTGTATTACTGCCGCCTCTTCTAGCTGAACCTCTCAGCTAGAGCCAGAAACTAGATTTCTTCAGGACGCCACCCAGAAGCAGCTGCCTCCACGGACAGCCGCCTGGCCACCACCTACTGCACAGCACACTGCTCTAAACACTTCGCTCCTTCAAGCTCCACACTCGCTGTGAGGACTGGAGTGTGAGGGGCGCTCGGACAGAAACTAGGACCTCAAGCATGTTAGGTGAGTGCTCTACCATTGAGCCACACCCTAAGGCTCAACATACTAAACACCGCTGGCCTCCCCACTACAAAACTAACCTGCCCAAGGAAGTGGGGAACTTGCCCAAAGCCTCAGTCAGGAGGGAGCAGGCTCTGAGCTCTGGGTCGTCACTCTTAATCACTACACTTTCTCCACACACAAAGAGAATCACATGTCCCTCAGAGAGCCTTGAAAGTGACACTGCCAGTGCCCCTGCATCTGTGCCCTGTGGTGTGTGTGACTACTACTGGTCCAGGAGCTGGGGGAAAGTGGCATGCCACTTCTGGGTTTCTGTGTGAGAGAAGAGCGAGGCATGTTCTTCTAACGTTTCTACCTTGCCACAGAGAGCTCTCTGAGTAGGACAGAACTCCCACTTGGGCCCCATCTACATGTGCTGTACAGACACGAGAAGTCCACGTGTGCACTTAAGCCCTGCGATTCCAGGTGTGTTTGTTACTACAACACAAGCCAGCCTGGTATGATTGATTCAGGAGGAAAAAACACCAACATATAAAGGAAGCAATGTGTGGTCACTATCAGGTTCTGGTGCACAAACATGCTCTCCCCTTAGTCTCCCTCCCACAGGGTCATTAATTCCAAGCTCCAAGACAGATGAAAAGTTCCCCATCACACCAAAGTCCGAGTTCCTCTCCCACATTCTCAAGTCCTTCCAAACTAATGTCCCTCCATTGCTCAGGTGTACCTCTGCATCAATCAGGCAGCGTCTGTCTCGGTGCAGAGAGAGCACACCTTGATTCTCACTGGCTGCATTTATTATTCTGCTTCCTCCACTCCGTTTAACTCTTACATCCAAACCATAACTTTTCCTTTCATTCTTGTTTGATTGCTCCAAATCACCCATCTCCCTTTCTTTAAGGTACTTTAACTTTTACAGCCTATGTCACATAGTTGGGACTTGATGTACAATAATTTAAAACAAAGAAAACACTGTGCTGGCCTGAAGACCTAAAGCTTCGGGTCTGGCTGGCCACTAGCCAGACCTTTCCAATTCTGTCCAGTATTGAGCCTTTTCAGACCTCAGTTTTCTTGTCAGTGAACAAGAGATGGCTAATGTGTAAGTTTGTTCAGCCATCACTGCCTAGCCTATGAACAATTATTAGTTCATACTCAAAACCTTCAGCTAAAACATTAGACTTACTGGGGCTAAGACACTGGTCTTTGCTGATCTCTGTTCTGGGAGGTTCTGAGCACAGCCCACCGAACACAGACAATGCTCAAAAGCCATGCTGACCACAGGTCATCATACTGCAGCTATAAGCTTTGTGTTATCAAAGCTTGGTGGACGTGAGGTTTCCTAACGCCGTAGGTGGCAACAGGTGACTCAAACATGCTTTGCACTGAACTAATAACCATGTCCAATACAGCAGATTAAAGCCAGAATGACAACCCCGAGTCCTTTTCACTTTCTGCTGACAACGTAAGAAGACAGCAGCAGCTCTCTCCCACTTCCTTCCACACAGGACAGGTGACATGGCTGTACTTCTGATAGCACAACTTTGAACTCAGCGAATCAGTGCAGACAGTAGCTGTCAGGAAGTGGAGGACAACATAACAGGAAACACAAAGCACAGTTTAGTTCAGATCCAGCTGTTTATTTTCCCCTGGACTCTCAAGCGCCTCTCTCACTGGCACACATGTGTGCTTCTCATTGACAATGCTTTCTAGATGTCCTGGCCTTTTCTTGTTAGTGACATCATCTCAAAGTCTTGTTACGAAAGCAACCTGCAAGGCACTCTGGGGCTGCAGCCACATCACTTTCTGTCCCACGTGGGAACTACTACAATCAATTCAAAACAAAAACTCACCTATGTTTTGATTGGCTTTTTATTTTTCCGTTTTCTCAGAGTGTGAGATTTATTTCTGGCTTCTGTACTTGTAAGAATGACTTTTCCCATGCAGGTTGTGAGAGAGAGAGAAAGAGAAGTCTATCAAAACGAAACTGCAGAGACTACAAAAGCCTAGAACCTTCTTCTAAAAGTCACATTCTCATGCGTTTGTGAGAACAGCTCCACAACCTGCCCCCCAGTCCCTTCTGCCCTTGAAGAGACAGAAGAAAGCTCTATCATCATGTGCTGACATAAGACATGTGCTGCCCATTTCGTTCCCTCGGTGGATAAAGTCTAGACGGCCACGGAGTGGAATTAACTGCTTTGTCTAAAGCACAGCTGTGAAAAGAAGACTCAGTTAAGCCCACCACCTAACTGTGACAAGAAACTGAAGCAGTCCTTAGCCTCTCCCAGATTCCTCTGAAACACAGGACAGGACTACCCCTGTCCCTGTGCACTTGGTGTCCAGAGAGTCCCAGACTGGTAAATCTGACGCAGACACACGGTTAAGAGACACAGCAGGCCTCGGCATGCAGAACTCAGGGAGCAAACAGGAGAAAAAGGAGACAACTCTCATCAGGCATATCAGATCATTAGAAGCTGCACACTGCACAAGACAGTGAGGTGCCCTTCTCTCTGTGTCTGACGTTTTCTGTATAAAATCCTAAACTAGGCTAAGTATAGTCTCTAACACTTTACCACAGTTTTGTTACAGCAAGAATGGAAGCTGAAACTCAGGGACAGTTGAAAATGGAGACAGGGGAGAGGGGGAAGCAAGCAGGGAAGGGGGAGAGAGAGGTCACTGAACCGCAGCAACACAGTCACGTGAGAAAGAGTGCACGGTGGCCCCACTCACTCTAAGGTCACAGGTGAGGGCAGACTCAACAGATCTTCACAAAGTCCTAACTAAGAGGCAGACGGTGGGGACAAAGGCATCAACAAGACAGGTTACCCCAGAAATCCACATGAAAATCATGTGAACCGTCGCCTTCTCCCCGACAGACACACACACACACACACACACACACACACACACACACACACACACACACACTTCAGATCTTGGCACACTGCTCTGCACATATATAACTGAAGTAAAATACAATGATATTCTTTGGATGGCCAGTCTGTCAACCATGGTTCAGTTATAGAGAACGGACACCAGTCAGACTACTTTGTATAGAAAAAGACTCAGTACCCAGAACTGGGCTTTTATGAAGTTGCTGAAAGGACACCAAGCAGAGATCCAGGTGTGCCTCCAGGAATGGTCTCCTGAAACAACACACTAGAAGCGCCTACGCCACCCGCTGGGCCTAGTGAACTGCACCAACAAAGAGCGGATTTCTTGTATTGGTTCTCCAGCTCAGGCTGAACTCAAGGGACACGTGGGAAAGGTGGACCGTGCCTCAGGAACAAGACTGAGGCTATCCACTGACCTCTACTTGCACATGCCTGAATCACACACATGTGGACTTACATACATACATGCAGATTTTTTTTTTAGTTTACCTAACAAGCACAAAGCCCGTTTGATCCCCATCACAGTGCCTCACCACCAAATAAAAATAAAACTTTAAAATCTTAAGAGAAAGAATAAATTCTACCAAAAATTTTCCTGAAATAAAATTATCTTAATATTCATTCTATAATGTTACTCCACACAGATTCTCCATGTTGTCATTCAACAAACTGACCCTTGGTCTGGTTATTTCTTTAAACAACAGACATTTAAGTGTATAGTGTATCAGCCACAGAAGACAGAACAAGCCGCCCTCAGACCCTCAGCTTCTGTCACAACTTGGGATTAAATATGATATGCATGGTGCGATTGGAGCAGGAGGAGTGTCTTGAGCTGACTCCAGCTTTGTGCTCTCTAGGGTGTTCTACTGAATCAGATGCAGTGTGACTTACTGAACAGCCCAAGCAGGCCTGCCCCATGCCTGGCCCTCAGAACCGCTCTAGATTTTTCCTCTTCTGACCTCAGATAACAAGGATTTCAGAACTCAACATGTAACATACACAAAAATTCAATTCAATCCTAAAATAGGTATGAGATTATTTTTGTGTGTTATGTATCTTGCTATGGTTACCAAGACGTGGTTAGGATTTTGAAATTTTTTTCTTAGAACGATACAATGATCTGAATCTGCAATCTTTCGTAAGGTGCAACTCTCCCGCAATAAACAAGAGCAGGAAGTGAATCTTGACTCGGCTCCCCCTCCCCCACTGCTCAGTGACCGACTCCACTGTCACCTGAATCTGACTTGACCAGCGGTACATTTCCCGTGGTCACACAATCCTGGAAGTTCTTCACACTTTTATTTCTGTCTGAACAAAGCCTGTTTCCTATCGGGCTGGAAATTGTGACATACTCAAATATTTTAAGTCCAAGAGGAAGGCAGCTGAAATAAAGGAATTGAGCAGCAAAGCACTTAAAAAGCAGAAACGAAAGCAGATGTTAAACTTCTTTGACACAAGCTTTACTAACAGCCTCCACCAAGGCTATTTCAGTCAACTACTAGAAATACCCTACCTGCTCAGGGGCCTCCACAAGCCCCACAGGTCATGAGATTCTCTGGGGTGGAGGCCAACTCTTTCCAAGGTTCTACCTACTTCACATCACACGGGCAACAACCTACCACTGAGCAGTACCCTCCAGTGTCATTGGTAAACCTGGAAACATCTGAGGTGAACAGGAAAGTACCCCACAGCAAAGGACTATGTGGTCAAGGCCGGGCATAACAACACATGACTGTAATGCTAGTATTGGGGTTGAGGCAGGAGGAATTGTGAGTTCTGTCAGCCCGAGATATAAATCAAACTCCAGGCTAGCCTAAACTATACAATGAGAGTTTAACTATTAAAAAACAAATCAAAACAAAACAAAAAAAAACACACCACACACACAGAGAAAAAGTGAAGCCACAATGTCAGAAATGCCAATGCTGAGGCAACTCTAGTTTAATTTAACTATGTCAATGCCCTTCATGTTGGAACAGGAAATCACAGCTCACACAACCTTCTGGTGATAGCTCACAGAGTCTTTTCAAGCAGGCTACGATAGATACATTAGAGACCCAGGCAAGGCACTCTGGCCACTGAAATCCCTGAAGTGTTTAAAGCTTAAGTCTCCTACCACATAAACCAAGCCCCCAAGAGTGAGTAGCTCTGCACAGCACCGTGATTCTGAAGGCACCGTTAGCCTCCTAAGCCAACTGTCGCTTTCCTTCTACAAGGGCTCTTCACTGTAAATGCACAAGCAAGACATGCTACTTCTGCCTTCCCTGCCTTCTACTGCTGTGCGGCTTCTAACAACCAGCTTAGGAAAAAGCGGTGCTGGGCCTGTTTCTCCGACGAGGCCCCACCTCCCAGGGTTACTCTAAGGATGGCTGGGTACATGCCAAGTGTCAGGACAGTTGTGGGGACTCAAAGCCCAGTGTCAGATACATGGCACCAGACACCCAAACTGAATTAAAGCAAAAGTTTGAGAACTTTTTTGGCGAGAAAGATATTCTGAGAAAATGCAAATGAGTGGATTCTGTGCTTCTAGGTAAGAGCCTTCAAATGATTTTTCAAAAATACAAACAAACAAAACCATTTCAATCTTTTGAAGCTACCACCAACCCCAATTTTCTTTTCATGTGAACCCAAGAACTTGTGTGCACTCTACTCCTGAGCTACACCCCCCAGAAATCTGAAATTCATTCCCTTTATTCTTTTCATATGAGGTATCTCTCAGGCAATTTACTAAAGGAAAGTAGAGAAGAAAAAGAACGGGAGGAGAAACAGACATCAATGACTCCTGCAAAGAATCAGTGATGCAAGTGGTGTGTGGCAGGTGGGGATTTCGGTAACAGCTGCCATGTTCTGGTATTTATTAAAGGATATCCTCACTGTTCCATGCCGAGGGACCAAGATGAGTCAGTGAGATTCCGCTGACAGTGGTCACCTAGGTCTGTCATTCAAATCCCGGCATGCTCCGAGAGCACACAGGAAGGGATGTCCCCTTAGGGTGGGGCGAGTGTCACAGAGCGCAGATCAAGGAGACTCACATTAGCCTTGTTTGTGAGGTTCACATTTGCCTGGCAGAGGGAGAGAGGAAGCAGTGATCAGAGCACAGGCAGAGAGGCTGAAATGACGGGAGAGAGGAGGGCTGAGCAGGGCGACTCAGTCGTTAGACGAAAGGCTGGCTGTGGCTCCCTAAGGAGCCTCACTCCAAGTGAGCTGTTAGGACCAGTGGGAGAATGTTACAGGGATCTATCTTCTCAAGGGGCAAGACAAAGGCAAGACCTCAATTAGAAATAAACTTGGGAGAGGTGGAGGAGATTTGGGCATGACAATGTTAAGTGTCTGCTCCAACAATCCAAACAAAAGGAGGCCAAATGCAATTCTGTTTGTTTATTACTCTGGCAGGCCACCCACTACCCACTTAATACTGTGTCCATTGTGGAGGCGCCGCTAGGCTGAGGAAACGCCATCACCTGAATGTTTGTGTCCCTGAAATTCACGATGAAATCTGATTTTTAATGAATTTACTTTATTTTATGTGTATGAACGTTTTACCTACATGTATGCCTGTGTATCATACGTGCGCCTGGTGCCTGCTGAGATCAAAGGGAGGCACCAGATCCCCCTGCAACCAGTTATGACCGTTGTGAGCCACCCTGTGGGGGTTGGTACTGAACCCAGGTCCTCCTGAAGGGCATGAAGTGCTCTTAACTGCTGAGCTACCTCTCCAGACCTTCTGAAATCTAATGACCGTGGGAGGCGGGACTTTTGGCAGGTTAGCCACAGAGTACAGTCTTAATGGGACCAGTGCCCTTCAATAAGGCATGTAGCTAAATACGGCATCTCTCCTGCCATGAGAGGTCAAAAAGACAGACAGGAAACAGGCCTTCACCAACCAGCAGACATGGCGGTGCCTTGATCTTGGGCATTCCAGCCTCTCATAGTAAGAATAAGTTTGTGTGGTACAATCTACAGTTCAAATATCAAAATTGTTATAGGAGCCTGAGCAGAATAAGACACTGAAGCATCACGGTACGAAAGACTAAGTCTCTTATTTTCACAAAGCTTATATTCTAGTGAAGAGGTAAGCACCAAACCATCCCTCTATATTATTTCATTTCTATGAAATTATTAGCAGTACTGAGAAAAAGTGGTTAAAAAAAAAAACCCACAAGAGACTGAGACTGTGACCCAGTTAAGGGTGAAGGTGGATAAGAAAGCGTCTCAGGATGTGCCCTGGAAGCTCCCAGAAACCACTGAATGGAGGCCGTTTACCTCACACCTCTCACTCTAAATCAAACTGAGAAAAGGATTTTTCTTCAGTCACTTTTGTTTTGTGCAATCACATTCAAGTCTTTATTTACTAAACTCTGAGTGGCCTAGCCAAACAAACAGGTATTGCTGGGAGGGGACAAGGGGGTGGGGAAGGAGACAGGATGTGGGGAGGGGGGAGCCAGGGAGATGATTTAGTCACTAAATCATCTAAATTACCCACTAAAGTTTAGTGGGTAAAGTAGCAACCTAAGTTCAAACCGGCAGCGCCCATGTCAAAGCCAGGCATGGCCGAATCTTAGCACCACCGCTGAGTGTGGGGGCGGACACACAGATCCTGGGGCTCACTGGCCAGCCAGTCTAGCTGCAAACGTGAGCTCAGAGGGAGACTGTCTCAAAAACCCAGCAGCAATAGAGACGGCCACCCGAGGCTGGCTGTGTAGGGAGAGCGAGGAAAGAGAAGGAAGAAACAAGTTTCCGGTCGGGGTGGTCGGGCTGAGCCACCCCGGGGTGTCCACCCTGAGCAACCAACTGCGGAGGCAAGCAGCACTCAGACAGACAGCAAACTGGAGGCCAGCCGCTTCTCTGGCTTCACTGTGACGAGAAGGCCATATGGCTTGAGAGTCTACTGATCTGGGGTAGAGTTCCAACACTGCCAACTGAGTTACATATTCCTATCCATATTTCTTTGTCCAAGAATGGTTTCTCGCCAGTAAAACAAATAACTTTTATCAGTTTAGCAAAGATTCTTTTTATAGAAATTAAGGGAGTCAACACATCTGGTACCTATTTAAGTCCAGCTGGCCTAATCTACCATTCTAAGTACACTGAGGTGACCATTTCAGATGTGGAGGTCCTGGGAGCTCTATTTGGAGAATTATCACTTCTAAAGGATCATCTTTCAGGCTAGGACTATCTACTTCAAGTTCACCCCAGATAGATAAATAATTTAGAAAGCTAACTGTTGCATTTTGTTAACTGTGCCCACAATACCCACTTCCCTTAGAAATATTCCAACGGCTGATATTCAAACTGACCACAGATGAGGTGGGCGAAGCTCTCTGTGGCCTCGTCTAGACTGCCCAATCTCCAACCCCACTGCCTGGTACCAACTCTGCACCACAAACAGTCACAAAATTAAGAAAGGAATACACAAAATGCTGATGACTGATTGTTTTAAATAGGTCTGAATAACCATGTTAGTTCACAAAATGATTCTGGTGGGATGAATTCATTTCTCGGCCTTCTGAGTTCTCTGTGCTAGTCCCCGGGCACTGGGCTTCATCCTGTGCCTGGCAGAGAGAACAAGCCGGGGTAAAATGGGACCGGCGACCAACCCATCACCTGCTCAGACCACGGCAAGGGTCAGCTGTGGTCCAGTCTGTGAGGCACAGGCTGCATCAGGTCCCCGCATGGGGCCAACCTGCGGGAAGTTACCTCCTGCTCCCTCTCCTACCTCACCCGAGTGCAGAGAGAGGGAGGGGACAGAACACAATTTGCAAAGAAATAAGGCACATTCATCTGCTTTTCTGCTGCTGTGCTAAACACCTCGGCCAAAGGCAACCTGGGCAGGAAAGGATTTGTTTGGCTTACACTTTCATGCCACAGACCACCATGAGGGAAGGCAGGGTAGAAACTCAAGGCAGGAACCTAGGGGTGGGAGCTGATGCAAGGAGTACCCTGCTTACTGGCTTGGTCTCCATGGCTTGCTCAACCTGCTTTTTTATTCAACCCAAGACCACCTGACCAGAGGCTGGGCCCTCCCCCTCAATCCTATCAAGAAAGTGTCCCACAGACTGGCCACAGGCCACACTGATGGAGGCAGCTTTCCACGATGATTCCCATTTGTGTTCCGTACAGAGTGAGTTTTGAAGAGGTGTTCACGCTGGTACGGCTGAGCAGGAGTGGGTTGTGATGGAGGCTGTGAGAAACAGAGGGGACCCAGGATGTATGTTTGTGGAGTAAGACAAAGTCTTCTTGAGTGAAAGCAGGAGCTTCTGGTTGAAGCCGGTGCCAGCAGTGGGCAGGATTCCAGCACAAGTAGTAGCTGCTCAGACGTCCCCGTTCCTGAGCCTGGAATCACAGCGAAGGCTGCTTGCCAAACTCCTGTTTCATCTCATCAAGTTACAGTCTCACCCAGAGCATATCTCTGTGGCACCTTGTGTGTTTTTCTCATCAAGTTACAGTCTCACCCAGAGCACCTCTGTGGCACCTTGTGTGTTTTTCTCATCAAGTTACAGTCTCACCCAGAGCACCTCTGTGGCACCTTGTGTGTTTTTCTCATCAAGTTACAGTCTCATCCAGAGCATCTCTGTGGCCACCTTGTGTGTTTTTCTCATCAAGTTACAGTCTCACCCAGAGCACCTCTGTGGCACCTTGTGTGTTTTTCTTACTAAAGAAAGAAGAAAAGAAAGGCTTGAGATGCAGCCTGAGAAGCACCAAAGAGCAGAAGCAGCCGATGCTGGGACAATGACCGCTCTCCCACCAGGCTCGGGGACACCTCACTGTCGGGTCACATCCTGCAGCTCTAAGATTCTGGCCACCGGAAGCTCAGCTCTAGGCTGTGCTTTACTTCTAACTGTGGTCCTAACCAGTACCCTGGCTCCTGTTCCTATAAGCAGGCTGTGCCTAACTAAATCACACAACTTCCTACCAGCCCTAAGAACTTGTGAGAGTCAGGCATCCCCTTTGCAGGGGACTTCTCTCAAGGCACCCTCCCCCAGCCCACCCTCTCACAGCAGCTTTATCTCTTACCCTTCCTTTAAGCTATCTCCCTTGACAAAGCTATGCTCCAGGTCTAAAGCCCCTCCCTGCAGGGCCTGCCACACTCCTTTCAATGCAGTTTCTTTCTAGGGCTCTCCCACCTCGAGGTCCAGTCGCCGTCCCCAAGCCCTGTCTCCTTCTCACCCGGCCACTCCTGCTCTGCTCCAGTCTCCTTTTCTTTACCGCTTACTTCCCCTCCCCTCCCCAAGATGACACTCTCTTCTGGGCGCCTCTCCTACGCCCGTGGGAGCTGCTATGAAAATACCTTTAATGACGTGTTTTATCATGCCTCACCACGCTAGCCGGTCTAATCCCGGGTCACCCTGAGTAGAGGCTTTAAAAGGTCCAAGGGCGCTCCTCGGGCTAATGAGCTGGCGGCATGGCACTGCTCCTCTGTCCTCTCCCACAATGGAAAGAAAAACGGGTTTCACCATTGCCAATATTCTTAAAGCGAGACAGATCAACTGCCAGGAAAGGAGCCCAGCCCTTGATCTCTTCTAAATGACATGGAGGCCTTTTCTGAAGGCGCACAACCACAAAGACAGAGCTGCTGAGAATAGAATGTTTCCAGCTGGAAAACAGTAGCTGTCCTGGCACCCGAGGAGCAGCTCAAAGAAAACACCTGCACAGCCCCTGACTGTCAGACCACTGAGATGTGCACCCAAAGAACAGGATCCCCAGGAACCTCGTGCCAGCCTGTGGACAAACCAGCCTGTGCCAGCCAGAGGAGGAACCTCTCTCCCAGGAGGACAGTTACATGGTGCTCACACTCTGTCAGGTGTCCTTGCAGGAAGGAGTGTGAAGCCCAGGCAATGGTGGAACAGCTTGACCTGGACTGCTTGCCTAGACGTGCCTATGCCTTCCACTTAAGCCTAAAGCTCATCCTAATCCCCAGGCTGACTTGGGAGTCACATGTCCCTGTTCGCCTTCTTAAATGGCACAGTGAATTAATCTCCTTTTGCAGCTTTTCAATGTCACCTGTTTCTTGGCCGAGGATGAGCAGCCAAACTGGCGTATTAGAGCTCAGACTCTAGTAACTCCGGTGACCAGTAACCACAGGGTCAATGACTGTCACAGCTGAGAGCCAACATCAGACCAGTTGTGCTGAGCTGGAGAGGCACCCAGGTTAACTACCGAGAGGCCTGCTGTTGGAGCCCACCAAGTTTCCTAGTGGCTTTACCCAGCAGGACTGCCTAAGAGGATGATTGGACCACCACGGACCTGGGTACCAGGTGTTTGGAAGGGTCTACACTTGGCTGTATCTAGCGGGGGGGGGGGTCTTTTATTCCCCCCACCCCCCAGCACTGTTATAAAAAGCCCTTTTGAATAAAGTTCTGGGCTGGTGGGTTTTGACCCAGGCCCTCCCAAGGCTATCCTGTCTTTCTGTCTTTCTCTCATCGACTAGGTATCTCTTTCTGTGTTCCTCACTTCTCCCTCCTCAAGAACAGCCTGGTTGTAAAAGTGGGGGCTGGTCCCCCACAGCCTGCAGGACCGGAGTCTTCTGGAACTCTAAGAGGCAACCAGACACCGATAGCCAACCACTCTGCCTACCCAGTCTGTGGTGGAATAAAAAAAAAAAAGAAAACCTCTTTGTTCTTTGTTCACTGTTCCTAGAAGAGCGCTCCTAAGCCCTTGGGATTTCCTGTGTGAAAGTGCTTTTCTGATGCACAGCCGGCCTCTTTCAACAGCATCTGAACTATGCTAACCAGGACCTTAGGGTAGAGCCCCAGACAGTCTCAGAAGGAGCAGGAAAGGCCAGGCAGTGGAGGGCTGGAACTTTCAGCCCCACCAACCTTCCGGAAGGGGTGGGAGGAATGGAGGATCCCTCCTGCGTCTGCCTCCCCAGTGCTGTGAATACAGGTCACGCTACCGCACCCAGATTTGTACATGGGTGCTGGGACCGGAGCGGAGGCCTTCCTTCACGCTCACACAGCAAGCACGTTCCGACGGAACCGCTCCTCCAGCCCCATCCTCCATTTGTAAATAAGACTTCAACATGAACAGCCAAAGGCTCAGAGTTAAAACCCTGTGCTTTGCTCACAGCAAAACCCCTAATATCAAACCCAGAAAAGAATGAGTAGAAAGAGAATTTTGAAGAGTACAAAGAAATGAAAATCTTGGGAGAAACTGGGCGGCTATTCCTTAATGTCACAAGAAGATAAAAAACACTACATCTGTGAAACAAAAACAAAACACCAGGAAAAATGAATAATTGGAATAAAAAAAAGAGCTAGTTACACTTAAAAAGGAGACAGCTAAATATTTCCTTAAAGAATGAACCAACGGCTGAAGAGATCAGTCTCTCAGTCACTGAAGAAATGTGAACTACAATTATAGTCCGGAGTCTCTCAGCTCCGTCGGATGACTAAAATGAAAAGTACGCTAACACTCTTGAAGGCGAGCTCCCCTCTCAAGTCAGGACACTCAAACACCTCCAAGGGGAGGAACTGAGGCTTCCTCCTCACCGCCACAAGAATGAGTCACTCTGGAAAATGAGTCTTCAGGTCCCTGCTGACTGACGTTCTGAGTATAACCCATGAGGACCAGAATCAATAAGTTGTTCTGAAATTCCTGACCAACAGGAGATAAGACTACAATCTTCAAGGGCTAAGCATGGAAGTCATACACTTCAGCTTCCACCTCCAGATATCACCCAACAGAAATACGTGCTTGTCCACAGCAGAGGAGGTGAAGGAGGGCCACAGAAACTGTACTACCCCAATTACAGACACGGCCATTCCATTAACGTGAGTGTAGATACGCAGTAGTGTATGACTGACCACAACAGGACACCAATGGCAAGAGCGACTACACGTGGCCCCAAACGGAACACAGCATGACAACCAGCCCGTGTCTCCACGGTGTCTGGCTGAAAGCTGATAAACTGGAGCATTAAAGTCGGGATCATGTGGAAGCAGCAGAAGCGGGACTTGCAAAGGGCAGGTGCGGCTTTACGCCTCTGTGCGGAAGATGCCGAGGAACGGCCTCACTTAAAACTCAAGCTCTGACTGGGCCTCTCAGGGTGGTCTGTCCCGGTATGTAGAAACCACCGCAGCTGAGTGAAGGATGGACACGAGCGTCAGTGACCCCGAAAACAGCTCGGAAATGAACCCATATGGACGATGGACAGCAACCTCCAAGAGCTGTCAGGGCAGTTCTAATTTAAGAAGTTACTCTTTCTAATAGAATAAAAAAACATTTGAACACCCACCCATGAATGTAAACAAAGCGCTTTCAATGTATGCTTTGGATTCTATACAAAAAATTATATATATATATATATATAATTTTACAATACCATTCAGTTCTACATATCAGCCATGGGTTCCCCTATTCTCCCCCCTCCCCCCCCTCCCCTTACCCCCAGTCTACCCTCTATTCCCACCTCCTCCAGGACAAGTCCTCCCCCGAGGACTGCGATCAACCTGGTAGACTCAGTCCAGGGAGGTTCTATACAAAATTTTAAAATAGATCATAAACCCAAATGGGAAAACCTAAAATAAAATTTCTAAAAGAAAGCAAAACTCGGGGCTGGAGAGATGGCTCAGCGGTTAAGAGCACTGACTGCTCTTCCAGAAGACCCGGGTTCAATTCCCAGTACCCACATGGCAACTCACAACTAACTGTCTGTAACTCCAGTTCCAGGGGACCCTCAGACACACATACATGCAGGCAAAACACCAATGCACATAAAATAAAAATAAATAATTAAGCCGGGCGGTGGTGGTGCACACCTTTAATCCCAGCACTTGGGAGGCAGAGGCAGGCGGATCTCTGTGAATTCAAGGCCAGCCTGGGCTACCAAGTGAGTTCCAGGAGAGGCGCAAAGCTACACAGAGAAACCCTGTCTCGAAAAAACCAAAAATAAATAAAAAAATAAATAAATAAATAAATAAATAAAAAAAAGAAAAACAACTTTAAAAAAAAAAAAGCAAAACTCCTTGACACCTCTCATGCACCGGAGGTTTCCCAAACAGTGCACAACACAGGCCATTTACGAACTGATGGATTTTATTTCATCCGTTTTGTAACTATGCTCTTCAAAGGTCACTACTACGAAAACCAACACTTCGATTGGGGAAATACCTGCAAACACACATCGGCTGAGGGCCTGGTACCAGAATATAAAGAACTCTCCAACACAGTCGAGAGAAAGTAGTCCAGCTAACACAGGAGCAGGCCAGAGGCGTGGACGTGGAGACCGCAGCCGAGTACACAGAAGGCAGCTCCGTGCAGCACCGGCCCAGGGAAACACAAATTACATGATGGACACCACACACCAGTAAAATAAATGCTTTTTTCTTTCCCTTCTCTTCTTTCTTTCTTTTTTTTCTTATGAGATGGTCTCTCTGTTGTAGCCCTGGCTGGCCTCCAACACAAAAATCTGACTGCCTCTGCCTCCCCAAGTACTGGGATTAAAAGCATGCGCCACCACCACCCAGACTAAATTTTATTTTTTAATTTACAAAAATATGATGCCTGGACTGAAGAGATGCCCCAATGGTTAAGAGCTCTCTCTGTTCTTGCGGAGAACCTAGGTTCAGTTCCCAGCACCCACACAGTGGCTCACAACTGCCTGGAACTCCAGTTCCTGAGGATCCAATGCCCTCTTCAGGTCTCCTTGGGTACTGAACGCATGTGGTGCACAGACATACATGCAGGCAGAATACACACACGCACGCACACACACACACACACACGCACACGCACACGCACGCACGCACGCACACACACACATGCACACACATGCACACACACACAATAAAAATAAATAAAAATTTTAAAAATACAACCCAGAGGAAGTGGAATGATGGAACTCATATACTAGTGATCATAATACAAACTGTTACAGACACTGGGGAATGGCCTCTTACAAAGTTCATGTACCTGTCAAAGCACCTATGAAAAGCAACAAAATCAAGAAAACATCAGAAGTCAATGGTTGCTGAATGCAGGACTGAATAACAAAACCAATGGCCTTTCTCTACGCCAGCAGTACATACATTTGAGGAACACAATAGCATAGTCTGTTCACCCTAACAAAAACTACATACATGCTACCTGAGATACAAATGAACATACAAGAAAAAATTAAATATAGTAAATGACATCTTAAAATAATTAAATGGAGGCATACTATGCTCTTGCATGAGAAAAGGGCATCATCTCTTCCCTAACTCCCAAATTCCAGCTGAGTGTTACCAAGATTATTTTGAGAGACTCTAAAATTTGTATGGAAGAGCATTTACATGAAACAAATGAAGAAAAAGAGTTACAGTTTCCTGCTGAAGGACTACACTTCCCAGCTTCCCTTGTGGACTATGGAAGCCATTGCTGCCCGTGTAAGGGGCCACATCCCATCTTCCTCTGTAGGCATTTTGGCCATCTGCACACATGGGTTACAAGGTGTCCCCTCACTGTGAACAAACATGGTCCCACCTAAGGGCAGACCAAGCTGCTCTTTCTTCCACCTTCTGTCTCTCTGCAGCTGCCTTAGTAATCTAACAAGAGAGACACGGAGTAGGTACGAACACATCTAATGTCAAATAGAATTACAGCACCAACAGGCAAACGGACCAGAGACCTGACCCCAGGGCAAAGGAGGAGAGGACACACCGTGTGTGACACACTCTTCACTGCCAGCTTGACTGGGTTCAGAATTACCAAAGGAGACAGAGATCCATGTTTGCATGCGTCTGTGAGGAAGTCCCACATGGCCGAGGCAGGAAAGCCACCGTGGATGTGAGTGGCACCCTCATGCGGGCTGGCTGCCGGGATGGGAGGGCGCGGGTGACAGGAGAAAGCCAGCCTCCTGGCCACCATCACTGCCTGGTTCCGCCACACTCCCCAGAGAAGAGAGACTGACCACTGCGAAACTGTGAGTCAAACACAACCTGCTCTGAGTCGCTTTGTCGGGTTTTAGTCACAATAACAAAGAGATAATTGCAAACACACACACCACCCCCACTCCCCTACCCCCTTCCCCCTCACACACCACACACACACACACCCCACACACATACACCCCCCACCCCACTCCCCCACCCCCACACCACACATAAACCACACACACACAAACACCCCACACATACATACACCCCCACCCCACTCCCCACCCCCACATACACCACACACACACACACCTACCCCCACCCCCTCACACACACACACACCTACGCCCAAACCCCTCACATACACACCACACACACCTGCCCCCACCCCCACAACACACACCTACCCCCCACCCCTTAACACCACACACACACACACACACACCACACACACACACACACACACCCCACTCCCACACTCTCCCACCCCACCCCACACATACACCACACACACATACACACACACCTGTGTGGCGTGAGCTGCATCTATCCCAAACACAGTAATCCCTATGTTCAAGACCTACCCCAGTCTGATAGTGTCTGGAGACAGAGCTTGAGGAGACAGGTTCAGATGAGGTGATGGAAATGTGAACACCATGATGGAGAGCATCTTTAAAAGAAGGGGAAGAAAGACCAGAACACACTTTCTCTCTCAGCCCCACAGAGGACCGGGGAAGGAGACAGTCATCTGCTCGGCCCTTACCACAACCTGTCCATGCTGCCCCTAATCTCAGAATTTACAGCCTCCAGAGTGTGAGGAGATCACTGCTGCTACTCCGCATTGTTACAGGCGGCTGAGCCCGCACCTAGTTCTGCTCTGGGGTGTACATGCCAGAGAGTCTGCCACAGTCCTGTCACCGCCTAAGAGCGAGAAGGACCAGGTACACTCAGTGGCTCTAATGTCCCTGTTCACGACACTGAAGCTGAAACAGACTGACAGTGTTCTCTGGGCTTCTTCACACGCTTCAAAATTTCAGTCACAGACTCCGGTATCAGAAACAGACATACATTAAAACATGGGCCATTTCAGGGCTTCGGATGAAAGCTGCTCCAAAAAGAGCAGGGACCGACCCAGCCCATCAGAGATCTGCGTCTTTTACAACCTGCCAAAGCAGAAAAAACAAACCCTCTTCGTCCACTAATGGCCTCGGAAAAGAAAAAGGACAAACAATTCCAACAACACAGTGCAGTCCACACCACCCTGAACTCACGGCTTGGGTTTCCCATGCCCCCCTGGCACAGCAGCACCAGTGAAAATCCTCGGACCCAGATTCAGTAAAGACAAAGTCCCTCCACACAGACCCTCGCACCAGCTAGGGGACAAAACCCACGTTAAAATGTCAAACCAGGAAATAACAGCCTACCCTGTTATTTCAAAATTTTTCATAATTTTTGAACTAGAATTCAAGTTTAATTTGATACCTGTAAGTGTATATAAAATGATTAAACATGTTTTAAAAGGAATACAAATCAAAGATTAGAAACAGTACAAACCAAAACACCCCCATCTCCCACAGAAGCCAGCAAGAGCTCCCCACCACTCTCTGAGTAAAGGCTACGGTTTCTGTGACATGAACGCAGGGGCCCGTGGAGCTCTGTTAACTGTCTGGGGAGGTTAGTTTGTCAAATCGACACTGTCTAGAACCACCAGCAAGGGAGTCTGACGAGGGATCTTCTGGATCCAGCTGGCCTGTGGACATATCTCTGAGGAATCATCTGACTGTGTTAATTCTGGATCCGGTCGACCTGTGGATGTGGATGTGAGGGGTTGTCTTGATCGTATTAACTGATGTAGGATGACCCAGCCCACTGCAGGTGGCGCCATTCCACAGGCAGGGGCTCCTAAAGTGTGTAAGCGAAGAGAAAGCAAGCTGAGCAATAAGCAGATACACACTTACTTCTTTCAGCCCCTGACTGTGGGTGCAATGTGAGTAGCTGCTGGAAGTAACTGTCCTGACTTCCCCACGATGATGGGCTGACGCCTGG
The DNA here is from genome assembly GCF_004664715.2 of Peromyscus leucopus. Lineage (NCBI taxonomy): Eukaryota > Metazoa > Chordata > Mammalia > Rodentia > Cricetidae > Peromyscus > Peromyscus leucopus. The sequence goes on from NC_051070.1 coordinate 2,542,002, forward strand.
AACTGTGAGCCAAAAAACCCTTTCCCTTAAAGCTGATTTCTCCAGGTATTTACCACAGCAGCAGGAGTGAAATTAGAATGCTACCTCATCCCCGGCCCATCTCCTACCAGTCTCTCGTTCTCCACCTGCCTAGCTCACAGTCAAAGATCATGCCTCCATCAGGGGCCCCTGCACTGCAGTCCCGTCCCCCACCCCACCCCCCAGCACTGCAGTTCCCACCCAGGGCCTCTACACTGCAGTTCACACACGCGCGTGCGTGCACTGCAGACCCCCCTGCAGTCCTCCACCTGGGCCCCCTGCAGGGCAGTTCCTGTGGCTGCACTCCCATTGGGCTACACCTGGCTCTAATCCATCTTTTGTTCAGCAGACATCTTGTGTTTCTCTTGCTGCCCTCTATGTGAATCTGGTCTGGGATCCCCCAGGGATACAAGGGCCAATGCAAAACCTGGTTACGGAAACCCGGAAAACAGTGAACCTGATGAATGGAGGAATTTGCACTTGGCATTGTATTTTGGGAGCTTCTTTCAGGCTAAACTGTAAATAGAGAAAAATAAAAATGTCCTGGGTAAAGGGAAAGTGTTTCAGTCCTCACAGACTGGATCCCTCTGCAGCCACAAAAGGCTAAATTCATTCTAAAGGCGCCTCTGAGTCTTCTTCCCACGGACCCGGTGAATCCCACACCCGTGCCAAGACACTTCCAGACATTTGGTACCCAGTGGAATCCTGCTGAAGAAGGACAGAGGAGCCAGCCATCTTAAGAACTGGGAGGGAGCGCTCTCAGGGAAAGAGGACTCCAGGATCGGCAGGGTCATGGGGAATTTAAACTCCCTAGCTCAGGAGCAAACAAAATGTACAGTTGCTAAAATGCTTGTCAAGAGAAAAAGCAGTAACTGCACAATTTTTAAATATAGAAATACAATGGCTCCTGAGACAGGAAATAAATTAAGGGAAAAGACCTTTCTCAATAGAGAAAAGGGAAAGAAAGAAAATAAAAAAAGGAAATCTTCCCAATAGAGAAAAGGGAAGGAAAGGAAATTTCTAGATGGAAAAGGGAAATATTTTTAATCAAGAAAAAAGGATTTTCTCGATAAAAAGGGGGAAAATATTGAAACTAGGCCTAAAAATTAAAAGGCCCCATACAAGAAAAGTAAAGAAAAAAGCCTCTTTCCAGTAGAAATAGAGGAAGAAAAAGCTCTTTCCAATATAAAAATTTCAGGACAGCTAATATTCTGAGCTCTTTCTGCCTGCCAGCACAGAGCGGCAGCATCTGAATTACAAAGAATCAGCAGGTGGCCTCACCACTGCAGCCTGAACAGCACAGCAGAGCTTAGAATCCTGTCTGTTTGCTTAACTTTGCTTTAAATGTTTTTTTTTTGTTTGTTTGTTTTTTAATTTTCTCCCTCAAAGCGGGAATAACTCAGTATTAAAGATCCCTTCGTGGGAAATGTTTTTTTGTTTTTCCCTAATGGTGGGAATAACTCATTATTAGTAGTCCCTTCATGGGAGAAAGAGGAAGTTTAAAAATGGGCCCAACTTCTGGTGAAGAATGGCTGTGGTCAGGACATGGAATGATAAGTCAGTGCTGTTTGAATTTCCAGAGATATTAATCAATCGTTGTATAGAGGACGTTCTCTTTTTTTGATTGTCTAATAAATGTTGGAGGAATGTTTGATTTTCACGGTAGATAAACTAAAGGAACAGGATTCATGATTTTAAACTATATACTGGGTATGCTCTTCTCTGTTGATCATTACTGAGAATGTGGCTTTGCTCTTTAAGCTGCTTTCTAGAAATTTTTGGTTAAATTCTTAACCAAATGTAAGAATTAAATGTAACACCTGAAACGACTGGGTTGTTAGCTTATTAAATAATGTGGTTGCTAAGATAAAAACTCATAGAAAATAATCTCTTACTGATAAAGAGCTTACAAAATTATTTTTTCACTAAATAAAATACAGATAAATTGTTTGATCCACACTGTTAATAATTGGCAAGTTGCATTAACATGTTACATGGAATCTCTAAAAAAGGATCTTCTTAAGATTTTATAAAAATACTCCAGAGTATTCCCTAAAGTTACCTCTTAAAATCCTACCGAGATTGTCTTTAATGCTTTCATAACTGGCTTGTGTAAAAAGACTAGGCAGATAAAAAAGGCTGGTGACAGAACTGCTCAGTTGTTATTACTTCCATATTTAAAAGTCAAAGCCGCTCCAGTGAGCAGGACAGGAGGTCTGGAAGTACTGGAGAAGGGCCACTCCGGCAAGCAGTTACCAATGATGAACGGCCTAAATTAAATGGGATTGAGATTGAAGGATTATTGGATTCTGATAGTGATGTACCTATAATTTCACAAGAATCCTGGGATCCCAACTGGCCTTCACAAGAAGTCTCTACTCAATTTGTAGGCACTGGAACCTTATCTCAAGTAAAACAGAGTGTAGAGTGGATTAGGTGTATAGGGCCAGAAGGATAGGAAGGGATATCAAGGCGTTATGTGGCTGATATAGCCACATGAATTTATGGGGAAGAGATTTGTTACAACAATGGAGAGCTCAGATTAATATTCCCACAATTTCAGAAACACCTCATAAACTGTATTTAAATTGGGACATATTCCTGGAAGGAGCCTCGGGAAAACTGTAAGGGAAGATCATGGGCTGGGCAGGTTGTACAACGCAAGACAGGACAGGAACTGGCTATCCAAATTAGAGCAGGGCCCCTGCCGTTAGCCCAACTGCTCTGCCTTTAAAGTGGCTAAGTAAAGGGCCTGTATGGACAGAGCAGTGGCCCTTAACTAAAGAAAAACTGCAGGCACTCCGAGGAAACTACTAATCCTTGGAATTCTCCTTTATTTGTAATAAAAAAGAAGTTTGGAAAGTGGAGAATGTTAACTGACCTAGGAGCTATTAATAAGATAATTCAACCTATGGGATCCTTACAGTCTGGGACTCCATTACCTTCTCTATTACCTAAAAAATGTCTTATTATAGTTACTGATTTACAGGATTGCTTCTTTACTATCCCTTTACAAGAACAGGATAAAGAAAAATTTGTTTTTACAATTCCTACTTATAATAATGCTCAACCAATAAGGAGATAACATTGGAATATCCTCCCATAGGGAATGCTAAACAGCCCAGATTTATGTCAATATTCTGTAAATCAACCACTGAAAATGATAAGCAAGCAATTTCCATAGTCTATCATTTATCATTATACGGAAGATATTTTATTGGCTGCTTCTGATACAGATACCTTAGAAAAAAATGTTTAATATGGTATAGAAGATATTACCCCATAGGGAATAACAAATTTTTCCTGAAAAAACACAAAGGAAATTCTCTTAGCTATTTAGGCTATAAATTAAGTAAACACAGAGTTCGGCCACAAAAGGTACAGATTAGGAGAGATCGACTGCAGACTCTTAATGATTTTCAAACATTATTAGCTGACATTAACTGGTTGCCGCCTACAATTGGATTGGCTACTCAAGAATTAACTAATTTGTTTCAAATTTTGAGAGGTGACTGAGATTTAAACAGTCCAAGACAGTTAACAGCTGAGGCTGAAGAAAAATTAGCCCTGATAGAATGAAAATTACAAAATGCCTATGTGGATCGATTAGACCTCACAAAGAAGTGTATTTTAGTAATTTTACCTTCAAATCATTCCCCTACTGGACTCCTTATGCAGAGAGAGGGTTATATTTTGGAATGGATTTTCTTAGCTCACAGAGTAAAAAATTAAAAACCTATATAGAAAAAGTTTCTGAACTATAATCATAAAGGGAAGAGTAAGACTTCATCAATTGTCAGGTATGGATCCAGTTGAGATTGTGGTACCCTATACTAATACCAAATTTAGACAACTGTGGGAGATCAATGATGATGGGCAAAGAGCTCATAGCAATTTCTTAGGAGAAATTAACAACAAATATTCAAAAAGTAAGCGAATTCAGTTTATAAAAAGAACTGACGGATTATTCTCCACATAATAAAAAGGGCACCTATTTCTGGAGCTCTTACATTCTATACGGGAGCAAATAAATTAGGAATGTCTGGTTATAAGGCAAGGAACATCAGTAAGATTGTTCAAAGTCCATAGCCATTCTGATGGTTCTATTAGACTTTAAAGAACCTCTCAACATAATTATTGATTCTCAATATGAAAGGGTTGTATTGCATATAGAGACTGTTGAATTTATTCCTGATAATTCAGAATTAACTGTACAACTACAATGGACAATCCGAAAAAGAGATTGCCCACTTTACATTGCCCATGTTCGAGCCCATACTGGGTTGCCTGGGCCATTAGCAGAAGGAAATGTGGAAACTGATCAGTTATTGATAGGATCTGTATTAGAAGCCTCAGAATTTCATAAGAAATACCATGTTAATAGAAGAGGCTTAGAGAGAAAAATTTTCTATTACTTGGCAACAAGTTAAGGAAATTATAAAAATGTCCTGCCTGTTCTTTTTATAATCAAGTTCCTTTACCTGAAGGAACTAATCCTAAAGGTACACAAAGGAATGAAATATGGCAAATGGACATATTTCCTTTAGTAGATTTTTAAAAATTAAAATGTTTATCATACCACTGACATTTATTCTGGGTTCCAATGGGCATCTGCCTTGAGTTCTGCAAAGGCAGACTCTGTAATTACACATTTATTGGAAACAATGGCTGTAATGGGCATACCAGCACAAATTAAGACTGATAATGCCCTAGCTTGTGTTTCTAGTAAAATGAAACCATTTTTTTGCACATTACAACTTAAAACACATTACCAGGACACCAAACAATCCTATAGGACGAGCAATTGTTGAAAGATCTAATTACACTCTAGAAGAGATGCTTGCTGAGCAGAAGAGGGATATGAGGACCCCAGAGGTCGAAAACGCTAATGAGACAGGATCAACACTGAGTTAAAGAAAGAATTGCTGAATTGAATCGGCGCATGTGTCATAAATGTCTTGACATCAAAATAGTCCAGGGAAAGTGTAAAGTTAGGGTCGAGGGCGTGCTTATGTTTCCACAGGAGATAATAAATTGTGGATCCCATCAAAATTGAAAAAAAATTGGCAAGAGCAAGAGACATCTCCAAGACACTGCAGATGCAGGGATGCCTCTGCCAAGGTTAAGAGGAGACCTCTGCAACAAACAACTGATCCTCCTCCCCCCCCCCCCCGGGACAGCTGAAGAGTTTGTGTGACACAGGAGAGATGACTCACAAGCCTCTGAGTGCTACAAACTTATTTCTTGCCATGCTTTCCATGGTAATGGTGCAGGTAAAAGGGATGGGTCATAACTATTGGGCTTTTATCCCCAATTCTCCAATTAACATAGCAGAAAGTTGGGGAGCTATGGCTATCTCTGTAGTGGTTAATGAATCTTCTTGACTACCTGGTCCTTATGACAACCGAGGTCCCACTCAGCCACTGGAGAAGGGTAAAGTGACTGACAATTCCACTGTTGGAGTACAAGGAATTCCTATTTGCATGGGAAATGGAATGCAATGCCTAAATATAACCTCTCAAGTATGGCTATCCATAGTCAATACTATGCAAGATAATCATAGTAAGTTTTTTTTTTTTTAAAACTTCATGCATCCAGTTTTAAAGGACAGGAGATTCATGTTACTAGTTTCATAAATCTACTGTTCTGTGAGATGAGGGTTACCAACAAGGAATCTGACTGAGTCCACTGGCAACAGTGTAAGAATGAGAAACCTCGAGTGCTGATTAATATCTCCCAAGGAGACATCACAGATTGGAACCCTTATGGCTTCCCTCAAGGAAAATATTCTCACTCAGAGTTAAGATGGAAACGGTATAATATAAATGGAACTGTGGAAATCAGTGCTTCTGCTAATGAACCTACTCGGTGGCATGGAGTTGGAATGGCAAGTCCTCTCCTGCAATTTGGCGATTGAATTCAGACTAACTTGTGGAAATCAGCAAGTGCCTTCCACCCTCTTAAGGCATGGGAAGGAAAACTAAACACTGTGGTACTGTATTCCCACAAATATTGTGCATGCTAATAAACTTATCTGGGGTCAGAGACAGAGCAGCCACAATATTAAACATAGAGGATAGGCAGTGGTAGCACACGCCTTTAATCCTAGCATTCCAGAGGCAGAAATCCATGTGATCAAGGATACAGACAGGCATGGTGATGCATCAAGCCTTTAATCCCAGAAAGCGAGCCTTTAATCCCAGGGAGTGATGGTAGAAAGCAGAAAGGTATATAAGGCGTGAGGACCAGAAACTAGAAGCATTTGGCTGGTTAAGCTTTCAGGCTTCTAGCAGCAGTTCAGCTGAGACCCATTCTGGATGAGGACTCAGAGGCCTCCAGTCTGAGGAAACAGAATCAGCTGAGGATTCGGCGAGGTGAGGTAGCTATGGCTTGTTCTGCTTCTCTGATCTTCCAGCATTCACCCCAATAACTGGCCTCAGGTTTGATTTTATTAATAAGAACTTTTAAGATTCCTGCTACAGAACACTAAGGATGATAAGTACACTCTGCCTTTTAAACTAAATCGAAGCCATCCTTTTACGGCATGTGTACCATTACCTTACTTGCTACTGAAGGGGCCTGTACAATGGCACCCTAATAATTACGGCATCACTTGTGAATGCTGTACCCTTCATACCTGTGTTAATTCTAGTATGTCTTTAAATCTGACCTTTGAAAGTTTATACATACTTAGAGCAAGGCCAGCAATCTGGATGCCAGTGAAGTTGTCAAGGCCATGGCAAGACTCTCCTGTGATGATCCTGGTACAGAAGCTTGCTGAAAGAACATTAAAAAGAACACATCGTATGGTTGGACTGTGGTTGCAGTTATGATGGGAGTCACTGCCTTGATGGCTACAGCAGCAACAGCTGGAGTGGCACTTCACAAAGAAGTCCAAACCGCTGGATTCATCAGACACTGGCATAGACATTCAGAAGAACTGAACAAAATAAGATGGATAATGAGATAGGAAATGAATTAGCTGGATTAAGGCAAGCTGTTGTATTATTAGGGGATCAATTAGAAGTTTTGAAGGAACAGATAAAATTAAGATGTGATTGGAATGTTTCTTCTTCTTTTTTTTTTAAAGATTTATTTATTTATTATGTATACAGAAGAGGGTGCCAGATCTCATTACAGATGGTTGTGAGCCACCATGTGGTTGCTGGAACTTGAACTCAGGACCTCTGGAGGAGCAGTTGGTGCTCTTAACCTCTGAGCCATCTCTCCAGCCCTGGAATGTTTCTTCTTATTGTATCACAGCCTTAAGATTTAATGAAAGCAAATGTGATTGGGATAAGGTTAAGATACATTCATTGGGTCACCCTAATTCTTCTCAAATGGTTTTTTATTTACAGAAAGAAATTAAAGAAACTTTTGCAAAAAAGTTACCTGATATGTGCAACAGGAATGGACATTATGGAAAGTCTAGCAGATACCAGAGCCTCATTCAATCCTACGAATCACTTTAATAGATTTCTTATCCTAGCAGGTGTTGCTCTTGTTCTAGCAATAGTAACTTCATTGGCTTTAAAATGTGCTTTGGTATACTTGCATAAGATTGTAAGACAAATAGATAGAAAAAAAGCTGTATTTACTACTGTAAGGCTACATAACTTTCAAGATAACTGGTTCTGTATAAAGAAAGGGAATCTGTGGCTGCATTCCCACTGAGCTGCTCCTGGCCTGGGGCCAGAGTCTGGGAGTCCCCCAAGGATACAGATGCCTATGCAAAACTTGGTTCGGAAAACTGTAAACCTGATGAATCGAGGAATTTGTACTTGGTATTGTATTTTGGGGAGCTTCTTTCAGGTTATTCTGAACATAAGAAAATCAACTGGCTAAACTGTAAATATAGAGAAAAATAAAAATGCCCTGGGCAAAGGGAAAGTGTTTCAGTCCTTAGAGGATGGATTTCCCTGCAGCTGCAAAAGGCTAAATTCATTCTTAAGGTGCCTCTGAGTCGTCTTTCCCCAGATCCATGTCAAGCCACACACTTCGACACTTTGACACAAGTTCCTCCACCTGGAAGATGATCCCCTAAGATCTCACTCCCATGGCTTCCTCCTGATTCCTTCAGGCCTCTGCTGAAATGTCACCTGACTTCTGAATCTACACCCAGAAAAAGTACCAACCTCTGACACCCCATCACTCCTCTCCTGGGCTTGCTCTGGCACTGCCTGTACCTGGAAGACTGTAGATCAAGCTGCTTATTTTGTTTACTGCCTTTCACTCCCAGCTACAAAGAAAGGGGAACGTGGAGCGCTGTCTGTTCTCGTCAGATCAGGATCCCAGTGCCCACGATAAGCAGGGACTGCAGCGAGGAGAAAACCAGGAAAGCTGTCACTCTTAATGTGATGAGGCACATGTGTGCTCAAAGATCCACAATATACAGAACATGTTGGAGGCGCCTTTCCTCACCCTGGAAACTATTCTAAAAACTGACTAGAATGCGCTTTTCAAAGAATAATTCGACATAAAACATTAGCACATTTTCTAAGTTGTTTTCTCAGTTAAAGCACCCAGTGGGATAAAAGTCACTTTCATGAATCAACTTCCTGTTCCTTATTTTTATCTTTCTTTAGAACTCACGTGCATGTCTCCACCACCAGCCGTCAAATCCTCCATCATCACTTCTCTGGACAAAGCTTTGTTCCCTACTTCCTTTCTGACCTCAAAGAATGTGTACTTATTGTTGACGTCTGTACTTTTGGTCAAAGAAATGCCAAAGGTAGGTATTAGATCTACCACTTCATCTGTACTCAATGGTAACCACATACACGATATGGAAAGAAAATTGCTAAAGTGTGTGATATATGTTGGTAATATTCATATCCACTAGATAGTCCAACTACTTTCCTAACAACATTTACACAATTCTGGTAAAAAAAAAAAATACAGTTTGTGGCTCATAAACGCTATCACCAAATCTCCTTGATTAAAAAAAAAAAACCTACCTTCCACCTTCCTTGCTTAGTTCAGTAACTTTCAAATACAGTGAGTATTTGTCCTGCAGGTAACTATTAGGACTGAGTTGCACATTACCTCAGAGTGTCTCAGAGGGTGAGAGTGCTTGACGTGCGAGCAAGGGGACCAGAGGTTAAATCTCCTCAGCCGCAGCCGCGTAAGGAGCTGTGGGAGGCAGGCGGGAGGACCGCTGGGGAGGACCGCTGGGGAGGGAGGACTGCTGGGGAGGGAGGACCGCTGGGGAGGGAGGACCGCTGGGGAGGGAGGACCGCTGGGAGGAAGGACCGCCGGGAGGACCGCGGAGGAGGACCGCCGGGGAGGACCGCCGGGGAGGACTGCTGGGGCCTGTCCTGCTGACTTCCAGCCACGCCCCGCGTTCACATGCCCTTATCACAGGAGACTGAGTGGAGAGTCATACCAAACACCGCATTTCCTATGGTTTGGGATATGCTTTTTGTGTAATTTAGGAAAAAATAAGCACAAATGCATAACAGTAACCCTTAATTCTCACTGTGGTGTAACTGCTTCCAGCACAGGGCAGCCAAACTGTTAACGCTGTTTCTGGAAGCTTCCACACCATTCTCTTCTTAATTGTAGCAGAAAAATGTTACCACTTAATAGCATTTTAGCTCCTTTTAAAAATATTTAGTAACACTCAAGCCCCATTTAATAACAATTTTACCAAGTTCCAATACTACCACCTAGTGGTTACAAGTGTGACTACAGGCAGAGCTGTCTGTGCCACTGGACGGGAAGTGCGATCACTGCCGCACAAACTCACTCTTATTCTCTGTAAGAACACCTACGGGTGTATGAAAATACAGTGTATGGTGACATCCGACTTCACGAGTGCTTCAAAGAGGCCCTTACCAACTCATCTCTATTTTATTCTTTCTTTCTTTTTTTGAGAAAGGGCGTCTCTGTTGTAGCCCTGGCTGTCCTGGAACTCACTCTGTAGACCAGGCTGGCCTTCAACTGGGAAATCTGCCTGTCTCTGCCTCCCGAGTGCTGGGATTAAAGGTGTGCGCTTCCACCACCCAGCTCCAATTCATCTCTTAATGTCAGGAGTCTCTCATTCTGTTCATATTTATCAAAGTTCTCTAGATGTACTTCAATCTTAAAAACCTTTTTGCTCACTATGGTGATATTTTATTTGTACTGAAATGTGATTCTATTTGTATATTAATAAATAAAGTTGCCTGGGGGTCAGAGCTAATAGCAAGCCATAGCAGAAGCCAGGAGGTGGTGGTGGTACACCTTTAATCCCGATCACATGACAGGCAGATCTCTGTGTGTTCAAGGACACAGCCAGCATGGAGACACATGCCTTTAATCTCAATACCAACCATAGAAGACCTGGAGGTCTGTATAGATGGGCAGTGACGAGGAGGTCATGTGGTTGGGTTTACAACCAATGAGAAGGAAGAACAGAAAGTCAATAAAAAGACAGATACACAGGAAGTAAGTCTCTTTCTGAGGGGAAGGACGACAGCAGCAGTGACCCCTGGCTGGCCACGGTGTGTGCACACGTATAATCCCAGTGCTGACCCCCAGCTGGCCATGGTGTGTGCACACGTATAACCCCAGTGCTGACCCCCAGCTGGCCATGGTGTGTGCACACGTATAACCCCAGTGCTGACCCCCAGCTGGCCATGGTGTGTGCACACGTATAACCCCAGTGCTGACCCCCAGCTGGCCATGGTGTGTGCACACGTATAACCCCAGTGCTGACCCCCGGCTGGCCATGGTGTGTGCACACTTATAATCCCAGTGCTGAGGAGGCAGAGGCAAGAGGACCCCTGGGCCCGGCTCTGCAGCCAGTCTAGCTACGTTATCAAGGTACAGGAGCAGTGAAAGGGTGTTTAAAAGAAAACGTGTGCGTAAGAATGGGGAAGACAGCTGATGTCAACCTCTGCCCCACACACAGTGATTCTGTATTAACTGTGGATGAAAAGAACCAGGACGGGGCTGGAGAGATGGCTCAGAGGTTAAGAGCACTGACTTCCCTTCCAGAGGCCTTGAGTTCAATTCCCAGCACCCACATGGTGGCTCACAACCATCTGTGATGAGATCTGGTGCCCTCTTCTGGCCTGCAGTCATACATGCTGTATACATAATAAATAAATAAAATCTTAAAAAAAAAAAAAAAAAAAGAACCAGAACAGAACATGGAAATTAATAGCATGGAAAAGTAAATATTCTTATTTTTGTGTTACTGAAGTAACAAAAGCATATGCTCTCCAGAGCACAGACAGAAGCACTGGGGAGGGGGCGTCCAAAGGGAACTAATTCTCAACAGCCAGCTTCTTCCTTACATCACACCACCCTGGAGGAAGGAAAGGTTTCACATCTACTGAAATACACTGCTTCAGATGAAGTCACTAGGAAAGGACCCACCCTCTCCTACTCTTTACCCCCTACACATAAAATTTAACCTTTAAGTTCACCCTTACCATAAGAATAAAACTACACCAGGCAGCTTCATCAAGGAACACAGTCAGCACAGTAGGGCACCCTGTGGAGCGAGACCGAACACCTCAGACGCAGGTCTGAGAAGGGGCTGGCATCGGAACAGATAAAGAACAGCTACAGTAACAAAGAAACAGACTGACTAAACGGTGGAGAAGGAAGAGACAGACAGACATCTCTCTGTAGAAGACCGGAAAATGGCCATGTGAAGAGCTACTCACCATCACTGCTCACTGGAGACAGAGAAGACAAAACACTCTGAAATACCACCATTCCATTAGAATGACCGTTGCTAAAAGGAAAAGGGGGGGGGGTGCAGATGGCTCTGTGGTTAAGGGCTGCTTTCCCAAAGGACCCAGGTTCAAGTCCCAGCATCTGCACGAAGGTTCTCAACCATCGCCAGTTCTGACCTCCACAGGCATCACAAGACACACACTCAGACGAAACGCCTATATACCTAAGAAAGAACAAGCACAGAACCCATGTGCTCTCCGCAGGGATGAAAACCAGTGATTCTTCAGGTAGAAAGGGGAGTCACCCCACTTCTGGGCTTATGGAAGCAGATCACAAAGGGCTGTCTGAGGTCTGCTCCTCAGGACAGGAAGTCAGATGCCTCGGCCCTCATCTGTACTCCCTCCCCGCACTCCCACAGTGAGATGGGAGGTGGAGACGTGACACTCTCCAGACACTCGGGCCAGCTGCCCAGACATGCACAGCAGTGAGCAGGGGAGCTGAGGTTGTCCCCTGACCTCCAGACACTCACTGTGGAAGGCGTGAAGACTGAAAAAAGACAGTTACTCTACCATTCTACTTCTGAGGCAGAGGAGTCCGATTCCAGACGACAGAAAGTAGATTTGGAGGGGCTTGGGGTAAGTGGAAACTCATTTGCGGGGGGCTAAGCTTCAGTTTGGGAAGATGGCAGACTGGACACGCAACAATGTGAGTGAATTCAAGGCTGAACTATTTGCTGCAGGCCGCAGGAATATATCATAAGAACTCAGCTGGTTATGGCAAAGTCACTACCTGGAGGGATCAGGGAATTCCTCCAGAGGAAGCCAAATCCCAAGGAGTTTTTGGTGTTACTTGGCTTGTTATATATCAGCTGTATTCCATTATGAAAATCATGAGTGCCTTCATAGTTTTCCCAATTGACTTTTCCCTAAGAGCTAACAGTGTGGACATACACATTCCAGGTATTTGGAGAAATGCCTCAGGAAAGGCTTTCTCTGGAATCAGATATCTCCGTTGGCCACTTTCAAGGACTAGCAGTAATAACAGTCCACATGCAAGTCTCCTGATTTAAGACAATTCCACAAGGAGACACTGCCTAGGTCAGGTGGATGTTCAGTAATAGCTTTACACAATTTAGCTCAGACCCCCCTTTCTTACAGCCTTACTAACTTTACAGACCTCTAACTCCTTATCTAACCACTTCTAGGAATATTCAGATAACCTTCTGTGCTGACAGCTATGCTCAGCCAGAACCCCAGTTCAAGCCTCCCTATAATTATCATCATTGGCAGCATCTGGCCAGGTCCATCCCCAGATGGAGGAAAGTACCTTATCAAAGATACCTCTGTATGCTCTAAGAACAGACTTAAGCACACGGGCTACCTGTCTGAGAAGGCCTGGCGGATGTACCAATTAAGCTTTACTTCCTCCTTTCCCAAACCTTACCTCTAGTTCCAGATCTCCCTTTAACTATCACCAGAGGCATTTAGCTGTACAGGTTGCCTAGCAACCGAGCACTTTCCCCCACCCTGCAGAAAAATGGCAGATGGCTTGGACAGATATGAGCCACAGGAAAAAAGAAGACAGTTTTATTTTCTCCCATTGACATAGCAACTAATAGATTCTTAACATTTTCTACCAATCACGTTTAAGATTATAGTTGAGCACATAAGAGCCCTCTTCTTAGATATTACCTGAATCTAGCCTTTAGTTAATTCATTTCCCCATTGGTCACTTCCCTTTGGGGTTGCAAATGATAATTAACAGTTATTGCCTCCCTATGTGATTCTTATCACCCCTCCGTTTGACCCTGGAAGCCTGGCTTTGCACTGCTAAGGGATTACTGCTTGTAAGTGTATATATACCAGGACTTCCAGGGCACGAGGAGGACAGAGAAAAGAGAATGGAAGAACTAGATGGGTAAGAACTTGAGAGGAACAAATTGAGATGGGGAAGAAGTAGACTGAAGGGCTAGAAGAGAGTACTAGAGGAACGAGATGGAAGATGAGGAAGAGCCAGATGGGAAAGAACAAGATGAGGAAAAACAAGATAAGGAGAGAGAAGAAGATGGGAGAGGAGATAATATGGGAAAGAACAAGATGGATGAGAACCTAGAAAGGGCAGAACTAGATGAAGGAATTAAGATAGAACCTGGAGGGGACTGCAGACAAGTGTAGAGAGAAATCAGGCTAGAAATGAGCTAAATATGAGAGCAGAATATAAGCTTGTAAGTGACACAGAATAATAAAGCATATGGACTAAGGAATTTCGTGTACATAGACTCATTTCTTCTCATCAAAGATTAATTATCAGCTGGCTGTAGATTCTTCCTGGACCCTGGGAGGGGACTATCGAGGTGCTGGACCCCCATAGTCCCCGATAACTATTCATTTACAATGATTAAGATTTGGGGTAGGAAAGGTCAGACAGGAGAGATGAGCAGGTTGGAGATGAGCTAACCAAAACTAAGGATGTATGGGGAACCCAATACTTTGTAAACTAATTTAAAAACATAATTTGAGCCAGGTGGCAGTGGTGCCCACCTTTATTAATCCCAGCACTCGGGAGGCAGAGCCAGGTGGATCTCTGTGAGTGTGAGGCCAGCCTGGTCTATAGAGCGAGATCCAGGACAGGCACCAAAACTACACAAAGAAACCCTGTCTCGAAAAACCAAAAAACCAAAAACCAAAAACCAAAACAAAAACCATAATTTGAACACAGCAACCCTATATGGGTGGGCATGCTTCCTCCAGAAGAGGTAAGTTATTAATTAAGTGCAAGTCTCAGTGCTAGGCATTGGTTAGGGAGGCCCCAGAGGCCCTCCAGCAGAGGTTACTTCTACTTCTCTTGGTTGCTTACTAGTACTAGATGTAAGATCCTATTGCTGAAGGCACAGCACACTTTGGGCGAAGGATACAGAGAAATCCAGCTGAAACTGACCTGAGAACTTGCTCCCTGCAGCCTGTCCCTCACAGTTCCAGAAGGCACTATGAATGCAACTGAAGAGAGAAGGTCATCAACAGATATTACCCAGCAGGAATCCCTGAATGCTACTATACTGACAGCCAGGCAAAATGTGCCCCCTGACTAGTACAACCCCAGGATGAGGGTAATGGTGTAACCAACCACTTTCTGATTGGCTGTTGAGACCTGCTCTACAGGAAGGAATCTGAGCCTGGTACAGTGAACATGGTCAAAAGCCCATGGCTCAGGGGGTCTAGGCCCTGTGGTAGTTTTAGTGAGAATGGTCCCCACAGGCTCATGTATTTGGATATTCTGTGCCCAGTTGGTGAAACTGTTTAGAAAGGATTAGGAGGTGTGGCCTTGTTGAAAGAGGTTTGTCACTAGGGGCAGGCTTAAAGGTTTCAAAAGATGTGCACCATTCCCAATGTCTGCCTGCCTTGTGGTTGTATCTCAGGATGAGCTCTCAGTCTCTGCTACAGCACCATGCCTGCTGCCATGCTCTTGGGCTCTAACCCTCTCAAGTTATACACGCCTGTTGTGGAATATTATGTTAAGGTGTGTATACACGCCTGTTGTGGAATATTATGTTAAGGTGTGTATACACGCCTGTTGTGGAATATTATGTTAAGGTGTGTATACACGCCTGTTGTGGAATATTATGTTAAGGTGTGTATACACGCCTGTTGTGGAATATTATGTTAAGGTGTGTATACACGCCTGTTGTGGAATATTATGTTAAGGTGTGTATACACGCCTGTTGTGGAATATTATGTTAAGGTGTGTATACACACCTGTTGTGGAATATTATGTTAAGGTGTGTATACACGCCTGTTGTGGAATATTATGTTAAGGTGTGTATACACGCCTGTTGTGGAATATTATGTTAAGATGTGTATACACGCCTGTTGTGGAATATTATGTTAAGATGTGTATACACGCCTGTTGTGGAATATTATGTTAAGGTGTGTATACACGCCTGTTGTGGAATATTATGTTAAGGTGTGTATACACGCCTGTTGTGGAATATTATGTTAAGGTGTGTATACACGCCTGTTGTGGAATATTATGTTAAGGTGTGTATACACGCCTGTTGTGGAATATTATGTTAAGGTGTGTATACACGCCTGTTGTGGAATATTATGTTAAGGTGTGTATACACGCCTGTTGTGGAATATTATGTTAAGGTGTGTATACACGCCTGTTGTGGAATATTATGTTAAGGTGTGTATACACGCCTGTTGTGGAATATTATGTTAAGGTGTGTATACACGCCTGTTGTGGAATATTATGTTAAGGTGTGTATACACGCCTGTTGTGGAATATTATGTTAAGGTGTGTATACACGCCTGTTGTGGAATATTATGTTAAGGTGTGTATACACGCCTGTTGTGGAATATTATGTTAAGGTGTGTATACACGCCTGTTGTGGAATATTATGTTAAGGTGTGTATACACGCCTGTTGTGGAATATTATGTTAAGGTGTGTATACACGCCTGTTGTGGAATATTATGTTAAGGTGTGTATACACGCCTGTTGTGGAATATTATGTTAAGGTGTGTATACACGCCTGTTGTGGAATATTATGTTAAGGTGTGTATACACGCCTGTTGTGGAATATTATGTTAAGGTGTGTATACACGCCTGTTGTGGAATATTATGTTAAGGTGTGTATACACGCCTGTTGTGGAATATTATGTTAAGATGTGTATACACGCCTGTTGTGGAATATTATGTTAAGATGTGTATACACGCCTGTTGTGGAATATTATGTTAAGATGTGTATACACGCCTGTTGTGGAATATTATGTTAAGGTGTGTATACACGCCTGTTGTGGAATATTATGTTAAGATGTGTATACACGCCTGTTGTGGAATATTATGTTAAGATGTGTATACACGCCTGTTGTGGAATATTATGTTAAGATGTGTATACACGCCTGTTGTGGAATATTATGTTAAGGTGTGTATACACGCCTGTTGTGGAATATTATGTTAAGGTGTGTATACACGCCTGTTGTGGAATATTATGTTAAGATGTGTATACACGCCTGTTGTGGAATATTATGTTAAGATGTGTATACACGCCTGTTGTGGAATATTATGTTAAGATGTGTATACACGCCTGTTGTGGAATATTATGTTAAGATGTGTATACACGCCTGTTGTGGAATATTATGTTAAGATGTGTATACACGCCTGTTGTGGAATATTATGTTAAGATGTGTATACACGCCTGTTGTGGAATATTATGTTAAGATGTGTATACACGCCTGTTGTGGAATATTATGTTAAGGTGTGTATACACGCCTGTTGTGGAATATTATGTTAAGATGTGTATACACGCCTGTTGTGGAATATTATGTTAAGGTGTGTATACATGCCTGTTGTGGAATATTATTTTAAGATGTGTTGCAGTCTTTTTTGTTGCATCTGTTTAACTCTGTGAGGCTGTGTTACTGTGTCTATCCAAAACACCTGATGGTCTAATATAGAACTGAACAGCCCATAGCTTGGCAGGGGAAAGGATAGGAGGGGCTGGCAAGCAGAGAGAATAAATAGAAGGGGAAGCAAAAGAAAAAAATTAAGGAGCAAGAGAACAAGAAAAGGAGGACGCTAAGGGCCAGCTACTCAGCCACACAGCCAGGCGTGAAGTAAGAGTGAAAGTAAGATATACAGAAGTAAGAAGAGGAAAAAGCCCAGAGGCAGAAGGTAGATAATTTAAGTTAAGAAAAGCTGGCTAGAAACAAGCCAAGCTGAGGTCGGGCATGTATAAGTAAGAATAAGACTCTGGTGTGATTATTTGGGAGCTGGGTGGCAGGACCCCAAAAGAACAAAAAGCAAACAACAACCAATTACTTGCTCCAGATAAACTCTTTCTGCTATAAGTTGCCTTGGTCATGGTGTGTTATCACAGCAACAGGAAACACACTAAGGCAGGCCCTCCAGGATCGCCCACTACTGTTGTTTTACTAAATGGATGTGTTGTCAACCTGCCCTCCAAATAGTTACACATGTACCAACAGATCAGCTCTGCTCTCAGCCTTGGCCAGGCAAACTCTGTCTTCAGTAGCTGCAGGGAACATACTCAGAACTGGTCAGGGTGCTGAGGAGAAGGGACTGCTGGGCACCTGCTTAGGTGAGACATCTGTATCGAGCCTCTGGCCTGCAAGGTTCAGGGAACCAGGCAGAAGTAGAGAATGTAAAAGACAGGATGGAAGGATGTTGGAAACTGTCTTCCACACACGACATGACCATCACGCTCACGAGTTCACCACAGTGTGGTAACCTACACAGGACTGAGCCAACAGGATCAGTCAGCATTCTGGGGGCCGCGCTAACGGGACGGAGTTGGGGGGAGGGAGGAGGCGGGGAAGATGGACACAGACAAGATCAAGACACATCGTATACATGTATAAAGTGGTCAAAGAATTAGTAAAAAGGTATTTTAAAAGTTAAGATGGTAAAGACGGAGAGTTTTGTGTCTATATGCAAATGTATTTTGAAAAACATGACAAATTAGTTCCAATGCTACCTCACATTTACTTGTTGATCAAATTTACCAGGCACATGTGATATTAAAAGTGGAATCCCACAGAAGAAAACTGTTTCCTAAAATAAATAGAAGGCTTCCAATGAGAGCAGAAAGTCTATAAGCCAAGATGTCTTAGAAGACTAAAGGCATGTGATTACAGGTTACTACATAATATAGAAATAATTCTAAGTGAATGCCAAAACATCTATATAATCTATCACTCAATATTCTTCATTATTTTATTTCTTAATTTTTTTAAAAGATTTATTTATTTATTTATTTATTATGTATACAGTGTTCTGCCTCCATGTATGCCTGCAGGAAGAGGGCGCCAGATCTCATAACAGATGGTTGTGAGCCACCATGTGGTTGCTGGGAACTGAACTCAGGACCTCTGGAAGAACAGCCAGTGCTCTTAACCTCTGAGCCATCTCTCCAGCCCTTAATTTATTTTTTAAATTAACTTATTTCAGTTTTAACAAGATGTCAAATCAAGTTAAAGGTCAAGAGTTCAAGTGTCACCAGTCATCTGTGAAAACACAGTATCTTATCAGACAGCCTTGACAGCGTCCATCACCAAAAAAGGAGATAAACGTGAATGAGTGATTGGAAACTGTTCCACATCTAACTGCATGAGCACTCTCCCATCAAACAAGTTCTCTGGAAACAACCAACTCTAGCCATCCCTGAAGACCGCCACCCCTTAGAGGCAAGCCTGTGACAATCTAACCATCCCTGAAGACCGCCACCCCTTAGAGGCAAGCCTGTGACAATCTAACCATCCTGAAAACACCGCCACCCCTTAGAGGCAAGCCTGTGACAATCTAACCATCCTGAAAACTCCGCCACCCCTTAGAGGTAAGCCTGGTGACCGATCTTTTATCCCCTGCGCTCATTTGATGTCTTCAAGATGAGTTCTGTCTAAAAATACTAAGCACCCATTTTTGAGCCACAGCACAGCCAGGAAGACATATCCCCTGGTTGGATTGCTAAGTCTGTTTATCAAGGGTCTCCAAGGGAAGCACTGTGTTAGACACTGAAATATCTGAGATGTGCCAGCTCTTCCTTGAACAAAACACATAAAATGAGAAGAAGAAAAAAGAGGTGGAAAAACAAGGATCAGTAAATATAAACTGCAAATGAGAGATGCCATAGACACCTTATGCTACTAACTCTAAAACTGTAATTATTGATCCCAAAGAAACTATGACATTAAGTGTTAGAAAAGAAAACCATGTACCACAGGCAAGGGCAAGGCCTCACTATACGAAGAAGTACCACAGTAATCTGCGCTGTGTGCCTCCGGGTTGATCTCCCCAGTCACTCCCATTCCTCTGTGTGTGTGTGTGTGTGCGTGCGTGCGTGCGTGCGTGCGTGCGTGCGTGCGTGTGTGTGTGTGTGTGTGTGTGTACAATGCACGTGTGTGGGTCAAAGGACAACCTGGGTATCACTTCTCGGGCCCTGTCTACTTTGGGGGAGTGGGGGGCATCTTACTGGCCTGGAACTTGCCAAGTAGACTAAGCTGATTGTCTAGAAAGGCCCAGGGATCTACATGTCACTGCTTCCTCAGCACTGGGATTAAAAGCCATCAAGCTTGGATATAAGAGTGAGTGAGTGAGTGAGTGAGTGAGTGAGTGAGTGAGTGAGTGAGTGAGTGAGTGACTGAGTGACTGAGTGAGTAAATGACTGACTGAGTGAGTGAGTGAAAGAGTGTGTGTGTGTGTGTGTGTGTGTGTGTGTGTGTGTGTGTGTGTTCTGGGGAGCAAGCTCAGGCCCTCGTGTATAAGCCCCTCACTGACTGAGCTACCTCCTATATTTAAGCACTTCACTGAGCTGTCTTGCTGGGATTCTTCAGGGACAGCAGTGCCTGCTGGCGACAAGGACCTGTACACAGTCACACTTAAGCTGGGTAAGAAGACAGCACTGTTGCAGCCTCCCCAGCCAGACACCAAGGCTGCCATTTTTCTGGTTCTAGCACAGCCACTCATCAGTTAAAACTCTCCTGGTTAGAAAAGGAATACAGATACACAATAAGAACAGATTCAGACAAGTAAGACCTCTAAACGGGTCACACTATATTTAAAAGATATACATAGGCTTGAGAGAGAGAAAAGAAAGGATAGATGTTAGCCGGGCGGTGGTGGCGCACGCCTTTAATCCCAGCACTCGGGAGGCAGAGGCAGGCGGATCTCTGTGAGTTCGAGGCCAGCCTGGGCTACCGAGTGAGTTCCAGGAAAGGCGCAAAGCTATGCAGAGAAACCCTGTCTTGAAAAACCAAAAAAAAAAAAAAAAAAAAAGGATAGATGCAATAAAAGATTTTAAAAATAACAATAAAATCCTTAAAAAGGAAATAAAATAATAAAAAATTATGATGAGCCACGTAAAAATGGAAAATACGGATTATACGTATATTATTATGTTTTCTTTGAATTTTTTGACTGTTAATGAGCTAACTGCAGGAAGACATTTAATTATGGCGGCTGCCAAGCTAAACCAACATATATATTTTAAAAGTATCTTAACTTCGAAATTTGGGTCTAAGGATATGTTGCTTTGGAAAAGAGGTTCTGCTTTTGTTTCCACAGATGAGAAGCTGTGGATTCCTTCCAGGTCAATATGGGTTGATTGAGCAAGAGCCCCTGAAAGGTCTCTGATGGGAACATTGGCCCAGATGATCCAACATCCACAACAGCTTTAAGGCTACTGGCTGATATGAACCAACCACACAAAATACCCCAGTCAGGACTTGATTGTAATTCTGAATTTTCTCAGGATCCCCATAAAATTACCAGCACACCCAATCAACATGAAAATAATATAGAAAACTATGCCGAAATTCCCAAAATATTGTTTATAAATGTTTATTTTCATTTAAAGGGTGTTGTTTATAAAAGTTTAATGGTCATAATCAATGACAATTAATAAATGGTCATAATTAATCTCTTTCTAAAGAAGAAAGGGGGATATGATATATAAATGATGGAGGAAAGGGTAGATTATTATGATAATAAAAGAGGTAGATTATTGAATCTACTTTAATCTAAAAAACAACTATTAATCTCAAAATACTTTACATCAATATAGATTTTTGGTTTATTGATACAAATTTAAGGTCAATTTTGTTATAATATATATATATATATATATTTCTACTTGTTCAAGGTATTATGTTTATGCAGCTCATTTAAAAATACAATGTATAGTTAAAAAATACAAATTAATAATCATCTATAATAGTAAAATTTATAGTCATATTAGTCAGGTTTTCTAGATATGCAGAGATATAGTTAAGATGGACAGGTAATCTTCAAACACTTCAAAGACCTACAGAATATGGCATTTAAAATGTTTTAAGAACTTAGACGTTTTTCTACAGTGAGACACGTCTGCTCCTGACAGCACCAATTACCTCCAGAGGATGATGGACATTGAAGAAACTCCCTATGGAGTTTGCTTTCACTGTGGCAAGGCTAGGCATTTGAGCAAGAAGCTGCTCTTGCCTGGACTGCTTGACAATATGCTATACAAACTGGACATGCAGGACCCACAGGAAAGTGACTGCTGAACTTGCCAAAAAAGATGGGATGGTCCTTCATAGGTCCTGCTTCATGGAAGAGTCTGCCAGACATTCTGCAGGACACATAATAAAGCAACCGACAAATTTTGCCAAAATAGGTGGGACAGTCCTTCAAATCTCCTGCATCACTGAGAAATTTGCCAGACACTTTAGGCCTGTAGGCTAAAGATGGATGACCCAATGTTGCAGAGGAACTTTGGGTGACTGTCCAGGCAGCCAGCTGTCTCTCTCATTTCTAGAATTATGGAAGTTGTTTACAATGCACTTCCTGTTTACTCAGGTAATATTATATCCTTCTGGGGTCTTTGATGGAGCTGAAGACTAGATAGTTATAATTACAATCTTCCTTAGTTATGATAAATTAGATATGAAACTTTAGACTCACAAAGATAGGATAGATGAGAGAATATTTTCTTTAATTTTTGCCAAACACAAATAAACTAAATATTGTAACTGTAATTCCTGCTTGATAACTGTTGTTCTTGTTTTTGCTCTTTTTTTGGGGGGGGGGGCGCCACCTAGTTCCCAAGTAAATCACACACTGAGGCTTATTTTTAACTATAAATGCCTGGCCTTAGCTTGGCTTGTTTCTTGCCAGGTTTCCATAATTTAAATGATCCCATCTACATTCTATCTCGGGCTGGAGAGATGGCTCAGAGGTTAAGAGCACGACTGCTCTTCCAGAGGTCCTGAGTTCAATTCCCAGCAACCACATGGTGGCTCACAACCATCTGTAATGAGATCTGGCGCCCTCTTCTGTATACATAATAAATAAATAAATCTTAAATAAATAAATAAATAAATAAAAAGCCTACATTCTACCTCTAAGCTTTTCCCACTCTCTTACTTCTGTAAATCTTACTCTTACTCTGGCTTGCTGTGTAGCTGGGTGGCTGTGTGGCCGGGTGGCTGTGTAGCTGGGTGGCTGGTCCCTGATGTCCTCCTCCTTCTCTGGCTACTTCCTTCTTTTCTCCTCCCTTCTCCCAGATTCTCCTTCTTTATAGATTCTCTGCTTGCCAGCCCCACCTATCCTTTTTCCTGCCTCACTATTGGCCAGCTCTTCATTAGACCATCAGGTGTTTTACACAGGCACAGTAACACAGCTTCACAGAGTTAAACAAATGCAACATAAACAAAAGTAACACACCTTAGAAAAACCTACTACAGATAACTGTTTTGTTATATGTAATTTTATTATGTTAAAGTTAAAATCTTCCTTTTTGATTAGACAGAGAAGGAGAAATGATGTGGGATGTCTTTCTGTAAATTGCAAATATGTGTGGCTACCACTGGTTAATAAATAAAGTTGGATTGGTCAATGACAAGGCAGAATAAGAGCCAGGAGGGAAATCCAAGCAGAGATGCAGGGAGAAGAAGGGAGGAGTCGGGGCAGACGCCATCCAACCACCCAAGGGGCAAGATGCCAGCAGACTGGTAATGCCACAGCCACGTGGCAAAATATAAATTAATACAAATGGGTTAATTTAAATTGTAAGAGCTAGTTAGTAATAAGCCTGAACAATAGGCTGTAGTGGTATTGTGTTCCCCAAAATATTGTGCACTCTAATAAACTTATCTGGGGTCAGAGACAGAACAGCCACAATATTAAACATAAAGGTTAGGCAGTGGTAACACACGCCTTTAATCCTAGCATTCCAGAGGCAGAAATCCATTGGGATCTCTGTGTGTTCAAGGATATAGCCAAGCATGGTGACTCATGCCTTTAATCCCAGGAAGTGATGGCAGAAGGCAGAAAGGTATATAAGGTGTGACAAACCAGGAACTAGAAGCATTTGGCTGGTTAAGCTTTTAGGCTTTTGAGCAGCAGTTCAGCTGAGATCCATTTGGATGAGGACTCAGAGGCTTCCAGTCTGAGGAAACAGAATCAGCTGAGGAACTGGCAAGGTGAGGTAGCTGTGGCTTGTTCTGCTTCTCTGATCTTCCAGCATTCACCCCAATAACTGGTCTCAGGTTTGATTTTATTAATAAGGCCATTTAAGATTCATGCTACAATAGGTCAACTATTTATAAATAATATCAAGCCTCTGAGTGATTATTGTATAAGCGGCTATGAAACCAAGTGGGAGGCAGAAAAGCCTCCATTTACAGACAACTAGCATTTGGTGTCCACAGAACGTAGGACAGAAGCTACGACGTACAAGGGGGTTTGCAGAGATCCCAGGTGGTGGAAGTTGTGCTCATGGGAACCGCCTCAGAGCAGATTCCTCATCACCCGTGGGCCAACTCTGACACCCAAAGTGTCTTCCAGGGTCTCTCTGAATAGGAAAGGAATGTACCCCACACAGAAACTGCGCCTTTCCCCTCTTGACCTTGCTCTGTCCCTGAGGATGAAGGGTGGATTCTAATCAAAGGCCAGAGCTCCTGGCTGCCAGCTGGATCCTGAAAAGGGAGCACAAAGGGCGGTGAGCAGGAGCTGTCTGAGGTGAGGGCTCATTTATTCCTTGGATCCTCCCTGCAAGAGAGCCTAGTCCACTCCTGACACACAGCTGACTCACAGGGCTCTCTCCTTCCGGGTGCTATTACCTCCTGCCTGCATCTCTGAGGGTTACTGAGCAACTGTCCTAGGGTCCTGCCACACAGGCATCTGCTGCTTCTTGTCTACCAAGCAGTGACCACCAAGCGTGGATACCTACTACTTACTATAGTCTGATCTGCTTCGTGGAAGTCACAAAACATGGAAATTACTCACTAGGGATTCCTTCCTATGCCACTTCTTGTAATGAGATTCACCCGTGTGGGGAGCTGCCCTTCCAGGTTCATCAGTCAACGTGATGGACACCTACTGTTTGCACACACCTCATGTCCAGTCTACAGCTGGTGAACCTGGGCTGTTTCTACTATGGAGCTGCCATATACAGTACTGCTATGGATGTTCTGCTTATCTCCTGGGGTACATAAACATACAATCTCACTGGCTAGGTATCAAGGAGTCGCCCGAGCCATGGCATCTGTACATCTCAATTTTGGTACTTAATATCAAAGGGTCTTCCATGTTTAAACTCCTGCCAGCAACATACACAGGTAAGCCTTCCTGTATGTATTTTGGTGGGTGGGTAATGTTATTTTTCAGGTTTAGTTTTCATTTTCATGATCACAAATGAAGTTAGCAGGTGTGTGTTTGCTCATGTGGACATACTAGTTTGTTGGGGGTTCTGTTGTTGTTTGTTTTGAGTGCCTGTTCATCTTGGCCACTAGATGGCAGAGTTCTTCCTAGACGCGGATCTACTGACTGAGAGAATCCAGCTATGGAGTCTTCTGTGGAGAAGTGAGAAGAAAGAAAGGCCTATCTGTTCCCTCGGGAATTGCTATTTCCGAGAACGAACTGTAACAATGCTAAGATAAGTAGACAACCACAATGCACAATGTGGAACAGAGCAAACAGCCTGAAAAACAGACGCAAACAGCCCCTGGGCCATGCCATCAACTCCAAACACAGTCTTCAACACACTTTGGGGACAGACAGCAGGAAACTGAGGAAGACAATGGGTATGAAGCAACGCGTGACGGTGAGACATTTCCACTGCCCTTCTCAACGATGTAAGTAATGGCAGAAAAAAAAATCAAGTAATTAAAAAATGTTCAGATGTACTTTTAGTATGCAGAAGCCTGTAGACTAAAATCCTCCATTTCCCACATACTAAAAAACAGACCTCTTTTTTTTTTTTTTGGTTTTTCGAGACAGGGTTTCTCTGTGTAGCTTTGCGCCTTTCCTGGAACTCACTTGGTAGCCCAGGCTGGCCTCGAACTCATAGAGATCCGCCTGGCTCTGCCTACCGAGTGCTGGGATTAAAGGCGTGTGCCACCACCACCCGGCCAGACCTCTATTTAAATAACCTGGAAACCAAGTTCTTATTTCTTTATCATTCAGTGTTGGTCACAAGGACCCAAGATAAACTTCTAAACACAAAGGGTTTATTTTGGCTCAGTTTCAGAGGCTTTTGGTCTGAGACTGTCCCCACTGCCCGGAGCCTGTTGAAAGGAATCACATCACAAAAAGGAACACCCAGCAGAGCAAACCATTGTGTCATGGTTGCATCATCTCAGATCCACGCTGAGGACATGCCCCCAAGAACCTCCCACTTAAAGCACAGCTCTTAAAGGTCTCCACCACCTTCTGGGAATAAATTCCAGGCTGACGACTAAGGTTTTGGACTTCTGGGAGACACTGAGGATCCAATCACAGCACTGGCCCACCCTAGGTCTTTTCTTCTGAATGGTGACTCCCGGTACCACATGTGGCATCCCCACACCCTCATTTCTCTGTGTGTCTCCTTTAACTGAAATCTCAAGTGCATCACAATAGCCCTGGGGTTCTCCACTGGATCTTTGTTCTGGGGAGAACACCTCTGTGGACTCTGGCCTGGGGTCCTACAAGGCTTCAGTAGGTACAGGACTGGTGAACTGTCCAGGAGGAGTCCTTGCTGAGAGTTTCTTAGTGACAGCTTAGGATTTGATGCTTAGTTAGCTAAACTTATCTGTCATATTGATTGCCGTATCTGGGTTCAAGTCACTTCTTATGAGGTAAGTAACTATCTTATTATATATTCCTAAAATTTTTAAGCTGCACAAAAGAGACAGAATTGGGGAAGACTAAATTCACAAGACAATTTAGGAAATTAAAGTTTCTCTTCATTTTAAAGTGGCTGTAAGAGTATGTCTATAAATCGTTGAGATTAAAAAATACATTTAGATAATCTCTCGGACTTGATTCAGAAATCCCTACTATTCAAAACCACCCGACCTTCAGCCCGAGCCCAGCCTTCTGAAGCAGTGATCAGTTGAGACATGAGTCTGAGGGAGTGAAGGCAGAGACACAGACTCCCTCGTCAAATCAGAGGGCTGGACCTCGGGCTCGGGCTCCTCCACCAGTGCAGAACCGGCATCCTCAACTCTCCTCCTTGGGGACCGGCTGCCTGCCAATCACTAAGGGCTTGCTGTCCACTGTCCCTTGCCAGGCCAGGCCAGGCGAACAGTATTACAGCAGTCCGCTAGCCACAGCGGTGGTAGAGGACAATCAGGATAAACAGCTCTTGACACCCGCTATGGCTGTGAACCATTTAAGATCATGAAACATTACTGTGTCCATGGCACAAGCAAGGCTTTAACAAAGGAACTCTTACATGGAGACAGGCGGCATACATCTAGTAACGCCCTTTCGACTTTCAGTGGTGTCTTAACTGAAACATATTTATTAAAAAAAAAAAAAAAAACTGGGTTCTCATACTAAAATAAAAATTTTATTAATTTTACAAACAACTAGCATTTGGTGTCCACAGAACGTAGGACAGCAGCTACCACGTACAAGGGGGTTTGCAGAGATCCCAGGTGGTGGTCTTTAATGTTCAAACAAAAACCCAAAGTGAGGCCAAAACATTTCATAAACTGAAGGGAACCCACAGTCCCTGGGAATATAAGAAATCCCTCTTTGGTAAGAATCAAGTTGATCAGTTCCTCTCACATTCCAATATATAGTCAGGAAATCAAAACTGCAGGAATAGTCCCGAAGTTCTGGTGTGAGAGTAGAATTTCCTGCAGGCAAAGACCCCTGGTCCACTGTCTACTGCCACAGTCTGGGCAACTTCTTTAGCTCTGTAACTCTTCCTAACCTGCAATCATGATGAAGAGCTCAGGGCAGCAGGAGGGCCGAGAAAAAGCCGAGAAATGGCAGAGGGTGAATAGCAACTGGACAAGGTAGCCAAGGAGAGGGTCCACAGGTGGACCTGCTGAGCCTTTGGGAAGTTCCTAATCTGCCTGGGTGCCTTGCACTAAGAAATGGAAGTCTCAATTAAGAATGCTACATACAGGCTGGAGAGATCGCCCAGAGGTTATGAGCACTGGCTGGGGATCCTGAGTTCAATTCCCAGTAACCACATGGTGTCTCACAACCATCTATAATGAGATCTGGTGCCCTCTTCTGGTGTGTGGATTCATAATAAATAAAGAAATCTTTAAAAAAAAAATGCTACATACGGGAAAAGGCTCGTGTCTTAACAAGACATACGCAAACCAGCACTTCCTGTCAGAAACCTTGTCGGACTCTGTGATACAGGAAAGGATGCACTGAGTCTCTGTCAGGAGGGTTCTGTGCAGGTGAAGCATCACGCTCCTGTGTAGCATAGGAAAAAACGTAACTCCACATAAAACATTTATGCTGTAACTTAGCAATGACGACATGATAACTAGAAAAGGAGCCAAGGCAGTCATTACTGCCGTAGCTGGGGCCTGCAGCTTCTGAGTTTCCTCACCGAACAGGAGCGCTGCCGTGACCGGAGACTCTAAAGTACCCTATTCCGGAAGGCCACCACGGTCCCCAGTAGGTTGTCAGCACAGCCGACCTCAGTACCTTTCGCAGAACGAAGGGTTACCACTTCTGAGAAGAGAAGAAGGGTCTCAAACTACTTCAAGTCGGGCACGGTGGCTCACACCTTAGTCCAGCACTTGGGAGGCAGGAAGATCAAGTTCAAGGCCAGCCTGGTCCATATAAGTCCAAGCCAGCCAGAGCTACACAGTGAGACCCTGTCTCAACAGGGGAGGAAGGATGAGGTGGCAGCTGCCATATTCAATCACTTACATTAAGAACGCAGAGGAAGCTATGCTTAGGCCCCTTTTTAAACCTGACAAATCATGTGTAACTGATGTAAGATCCTTCCAGTGGACAAGAGGTAGGTTCCTTTTGAGAAAGTTAAATGCAGTGTAGTTAGACAGCAGTGATGTGGACTGCTAACCCCCTTCTGCAGGTTTCACTTCCCTTCTCAGAACACTTCTGTGTGTAAATCCTTCCAACTAGACTTCCCCAGGCCTCCCGAGGATTTGCAGAGATGTCATGAAAAAAAAAAAAAAAAAATACTGCTAGCCTTCCTTGAGATAGAAAGGGGACAAAGTGGTGGGAAGCTGCCTCAGGACCCGGGAACAGATCCGCAGGGAGAGCGGACGGAGCCATGGAGCCCAACTGTAGGCCCCGGGAACTGTGGAGTGTGAGAAGCAATAGGATACAATTTTACAAACCCGGCAGAGATGGCCGAGGAGTGCCTTGGCCACAGGTGCTTTGTCACAGGCGGGACTTTTCTGGATCAGAGTTCCCAAAATCCATCCCATGAGTACTCTGTGTGTGACTGCAGAGAGGCAGGGACAGCGACAAAGCTAGACAAAGTCATACAGCACAGAAAGAAGGCAGGCTCTGAACTCTGCTCGGCCCCACATCAAATCTCCTTTCTATAAATGACAGACTTCAAACACCAAAACAAGCAGTTATTCAAGAAATTTTCCCTTTTCATATGCCT
The DNA here is from genome assembly GCF_004664715.2 of Peromyscus leucopus. NCBI lineage: Eukaryota > Metazoa > Chordata > Mammalia > Rodentia > Cricetidae > Peromyscus > Peromyscus leucopus. The sequence continues at coordinate 2,571,062 of NC_051070.1, forward strand.
TCCTTCAAGATATGCTATCACTTCAAGAGGAGCCTGGGCTGAGCAGGACTTCATAAACAAATCACAAGTGAGAGAGAAAAACCACATCCAGGGTAAAGTCCCACACTGAGAACTCTGTTTCAGAGCACTTCCGGCCAACAGACAACGCCGTATCGGTACTACATCTCCACCAAACCTTCAACAGTGAGCAGAGACAAAGCACATCTGTGGAACACGAGCTCCAAGGACCCTCCAGGACCGGCACAGCGGCACAGCGGCACAGCGGCACCTCTCAGCCAGCGCTCTGACCAGAGGTAAGCTTCACCAGTGACTTCGTGGTATTCATTATCAGAGGAAGGCTGTGTTTACGAACAAAATCTCCGTTTCTTCCGATGGCACTGGAGCAACAGGTTACTCTTCTTCCATGGTTGACGCTCGTTTTCAGTATTGTATGTTAATAGTGAGTGTGGAATTTCAGAATTTATATTTTTGAGATTATAATTACATCATTACTTCCTTCCCTTTCTTCCCTCCAAACCTTTCCACATACACCTCCTTGCTCTTTCAAATTCATGGTCTCTTTCTCATTCATTGTTGTTACACACACACACACACACACACACACACACACACACACACACACCACACATCCATCCTGCTCAGTCTGTATGTATGCTTTCAGGGCTGGCCATTCAGTGTTGGATAACTGATGTGCCCTTCCCTGGGGAGGATAACCACTGGTGTGCCCTTCCCTGGGGAGGATAACCACTGGTGTGCCCTTCCCTGGGGAGGCCTCTCTCCGACTTTCAGCATAGGAGTTCCAGCAGCTCTCTGTGTAGGCCGAGGCCTCACTGTCTTTCCCCCTCCATTTAGCATCATGTTGATGACATGATGCATCACAACATATCTCAATGTCTCTGTCATGTGGCTTCAATTATGTCCCGTCACAAATTTAGTTGGTTTAAGAAAAAACTACAGATAATCATGGAATTAAGTTTTTCAAACGTTAACCTGAAAGCCAGCCAGTTTTTAACACTTACCCTGAACCCTGCAGAACACAGCCTGTAACGGTGATACCGAGACACAGGCATCGCACCGCAGCAGATGAACAGTAAGACTGGCGATAAGCAGACTACAGAAAAGCAGCCCAGGAGGGAGGGTGAACAGACAGGACGGTCAAGATGGGTTATAAATACGGGTTTCCACAGCACTATCACGGAGGAGGAGGGAAGACCATGACATTTCATTTACTTCGCAATGCTACTGTAAAATTCACGGAGTTAAAATGTTTAAACCTCTAAGTCAGTCTCCTTTGCTTAATGATATTTAACTTTTCTATGCAGTAATTTTCTCATTTGGGTAGAAACTCATATTCTAGTTATATAAATGTTTGGAGGTGCTTTCTAGACAGGGCCTCCTAGCTGGCCTGAACTCCACCTCCCTCTGCCTCCTGGGTGCCGGGATCAAAAGTTTCTGCCATTCTCGGCTTCATTGGAATTTCCACACAGGTTTTAGTTATACAGGATTTTATTCCAAAATCACATCTAATCAAACACGTGACAGACAGCAAAGGGAGGGAGGGACACACGGACCACGTGCTTGTCCACAGCACTGCTCAGTCTCACCACCTGACCACGGGCTGCTAATCCCCCCTATAGTTTTCACTAAAGAGATATTCAGGGCTGCATTAGACATAAGCACCCTACAAAGTGGCATTTTAAAGAAACTTCTCACATGCCCCCAGGTTCCATCTCTGCATATGAATATTTCTAAAGTCTGCTGGCATAGCACCCCGGGTGCAGGAATTTCACACTAATTTGTCAACGCTATCAAACTTTACCCAGGTTAGGACTTCGCAGGCCTCCCTCCCTTTGACAGAACTTATGTTCATCCAGGCAGGACAGGAGTATGGAAGGATCTCGTCTAGAAAAACACCCTCAAACCACGGCTTCCTATGTCCCACTGATGCAGCAGCACTCAAATTACAGGACCCTGGTAAACAAAAAACGGCAGCCCCTGCCTCAGGTGCTCCCAACTGCACACCCGCTGCTCTAGGATGCCAGTAGACCACGACACAGAACAGCAGTGAGTCTAGACCTACAACAATCTGAAGAGAGTGCAGGATGACACTGGGAAGAAATGTTCTCAACTTCAAAAGAGAGGGTGTGGGGTCACAGGGAACTACGCGGGACCTCACGGACAAGGCAGACACCGGGCACGCCCGACCGTGCGCTAGAGAGGCAGCAGAGGAAGCAGCAGAGCAATCCAAGCTCCCAGCTGCTCACACGAGCTACGTCTCCAGCGGTTCTGGGTCTCCTGCTAGTCTCCTGACACATGCTTTGTAAATTATGGTTGTACTTAGTGACTGAAAAGTATCTGAACACTGCTTCTGAGTTATAAAATAAACAATAAAAATGATAGAAATGGGCAAGCCATTTTATAAGATTTAAAACCCAGATTGGCCCTTCTCCCATTACTCCAGAGAATTCTTACTGTCTCCTAACTTGATTATTTGGGAACAAGAGAGATGAGCAAAGTCAATGAAACTGGTTGAATCTCCCAGAGCATTATGGTGCCTGAGGCCATTTGAACTGAGCAGTACATTATAGAGACTGGGTCTGCGCATGGTCATGCACACCTTTAGTCACAGCACTCGGGAGGCAGAGGCAGGCAGGACGCTGTGAGTTGGAGGCCAGCTTGGTTTAAATAGGGAGCTCCAGGACAGTCAGGGTTATACAGAGAAACGCTGTCTCAAAAAGGCAAGAAAGAAAAAGAGAGAAAGAGAGAGAGACAAGGATTCTTAGCTCAATGGGGTACATAGCATATGTGAGGACCTGTGTTCAATGCCCAGTGCTACAAAAATAAAAACAAAAAGTAAGTAATAGCAATAACTTCTAGGGTATGTGTTCTTGAAAAACACTAAGGCATGTACACAGAGTCTTCGATATGAAATGCCCTCAAAATTAAAACTCAAAGAAGCCAGAGATTGTCCAGCATCTGTTTCCAACCAAAGTTCTTACCCTCCTTTTCTTACTAGTCCTTCCAGTTCCCGCACATCATGGGCACAGGCCTGCTGTAAGATGACGACCCCCAGCAACCGCCATCAGCTGGTCCTTTCCAACGGCTCGCACCCAGATGAATACAAAATCGCAGCCCTGGTCTTCTACAGCTGCATCTTCCTGATTGGATTATTTGTTAATGTCACTGCATTATGGGTTTTCAGCTGTACGACCAAGAAAAGAACCACAGTAACCATCTACATGATGAATGTCGCACTACTGGACTTAATATTCATACTAAGTCTACCCTTTCGGATGTTTTACTACGCAAAGGGTGAATGGCCATTTGGAGAGTACTTCTGCCACATTCTTGGGGCTCTGGTGGTGTTTTACCCAAGCCTGGCTCTGTGGCTTCTTGCTTTCATTAGTGCTGACAGATACATGGCCATCGTGCAGCCAAAGTACGCCAAGGAGCTGAGGAACACTTGCAAGGCTGTGCTTGCGTGTGTGGGGGTCTGGATAATGACCCTGACAACCACTGTTCCCCTGCTGCTGCTCTATGAAGACCCCGACAAAGCCTCCTCCCCTGCCACCTGCCTCAAGATTTCTGACATTGTCCACTTAAAAGCTGTCAATGTGCTCAACTTCACTCGGCTCCTGCTTTTCTTCCTGACCCCGCTGTTCATCATGATCGGGTGCTACGTGGTCATTATTCACAGCCTCCTCCATGGGCAGACGTCTAAGCTGAAGCCTAAGGTGAAGGAGAAGTCCATACGGATCATCATCACACTGCTGGTGCAGGTGCTCATCTGCTTCATGCCGTTTCACATCTGTTTCGCCTTCCTGATGCTGCAGGGGGAAGAGACCAGCTACAGCCCCTGGGGAGCCTTCACCACCTTCCTCATGAACCTCAGCACATGTCTCGATGTTGTCCTCTACTACATTGTGTCCAAACAATTCCAGGCTCGAGTCATTAGTGTCATGCTGTACCGCAATTACCTCCGAAGTGTGCGCAGAAAAAGTTTCCGATCCGGCAGTTTACGGTCACTTAGCAACATGAACAGTGAAATGCTATGAGTCAGAGCAAGCAGCCTATCTTTACTCTCTTTAAAACTCTTTTTCTATCTACTCTTGAGTGAACCAGCATTCTATATTATCCAGTCCCAAAGAAATAATAAAAATAAACTTTAAAACTTCCGTGGCACTTTATTATTCCGGCAACATGACTAAATACTGAGTATTCTGATACGCTCATTTATCTTTAATCTTACAACGTGTGTAAAACATGTGCAGGATCCACCTGTGTGACCACGCTTGGGATCCCAGCACTCAAACACACAGGACGGCCACCCCAGGCTACCTAGTGAGAGTCTGTCTCAAAAAACAATCACAGAAATACAAATAACATGTTCATGAATCACTTGGGGAGGATCACCCAAATTAGGTTTCATATTCAAGCCTTATCTGAGCAGGTTAACTGGCTTAACATTTTTTGATTAAATTCTGTAACACAAGTGACTCATGAAAGGGTAAAAATAAGCTATTGTTCAAAATACTTTGACAGATCTCCCTTATATAGGTCCCCACTTGGTCTGAATTCAGTATCCTATGTTCTAAACATCAGCTCTCCGGGTTTCTACACAGGCAACTCTGCTCAACTCACCACAAAGCGTAACTGATGGCAATGGGGAGCTCCGGCCGCCTCCCTATCCTTTTCTTCAGCAGGCAGCTGCTGCTTCCCAAACCCCACTGCGGCAAAGTGTTGGGAAGGTAACTGAGATCCCATTTCTGCCCCAATAAACTGACACATTCCTATAATACAAGATGTTAAGTGGTTAAATAACTTGTTACAATTCCAACAGCTTGTTCTTCTCACATAGTTAAAAAATGCATTATAAATTTTTTCCAAGCTGTGTTAGTTGGGGAATATTAGTTCTGACCCTAGTCTGCCCATTTGATTTCTCCATAAAGAAACGTCTTGTCTAAAAGTAAAGGAACCGAACTATAGACTATAAAATGACTCAACTTACAACTTCCTCTACAAAATCACCTTTATTATTATTCTTTTGTTTTGGGATAAGATGTCACTCTGGATGTCCTGGAACTCAAAGATCCACCTGCTTCTGCCTCCCTTCAGGTCTGGTACCAATTTTTCAACAATAAGCAAAAATGTTTACAAACATGTACCTTCATAACCATAGGATCCAGGAGCAAAGGTGGAGTTCTGATGCAGCTCTCAACAGAGGAAAAAGTCAAGATTTCAGGTTCAAGAGCCAGGTGAGTGAGATCCTTTAACAAATGTGTGTGTGGGGTGTGTGTGTGGGGGGGGAGGGTGTGTGTGGGGGGGGGGGAGGAAGGGAGGGAGAGACGGCACCCTGTAGTTAATCCGTAGTTTAGGATACACATGTGGGGTGTATGGAGTCATGGGGTGGTGGAGCACTAACCTAGTGCGAGTGAGGAGGCCCCTCATCTGACTCTCAGCCTAGAGGGAAGGGAAAGTCACCTAGGCACAGCTTATTTTCAACTATTCAGACAAATCCACTCTTGGGCAAGTTCTCTGCAAGCTCTTTCCAAAAGGTTTCCTTGAAGAATGTGGTGTAGAAAAGCATAATGCAAGTGCAGACATAAGCAATGAGATGAAATGTGTCCTGTGGTCCTCGGGGAAATTAAATACAATGAAAAACAATTCATGGAAGCATAATTTATTTAGCACTATAATCAGGCGCTCTTTAAAATATATTATATTTAGTTATTGTGCATGTATACATGTGGGCACGTGTGTGCCACACCATGTGTGTAGAAATAACCGTATGGGCCAGTTACTTCCCTCCACCGTGTGGGTGCAGGGATCACACTCAGGCATCAGACTTGGTAGCAAGTGCCTTTACCCACTGATCAATCTCACCAGCACCAAACACACGCTAACATAGGGAAAAATTCACATTCAATTACTCTGGAGAGGTTTGATTCTGGAAAACAAACACTCATATACAAATACCAACAACTAATAAACAATAGGTTTATTAGAGCAAACGTGTCAAGCACAAGTTACTAGACACAGCTAACATTTAGCTTTTAATAATGGAGCTACTTGAAAACAATGGTTGGTTTTTCTGAGTTAAGTAAGTTGTGAACATCCATTAGGTGTCAGCTGCAATTTCTGCACAGAGCACTGCACAGAGCACAGACCAGCCTCTGCAGCTGTCAACAGCCTTGCCTTAGAGTCTGACTGGAGCGCACGTCAGCGATCACCCTTTCGGTGGCCTTGAGTGTGGTACCAAGTACATGAAGGACCTGGGCTCCTTCTCAAAGACCTAGTCAATAGCACAGAAGGTCAATGAAGACAATTCTGTGACATGAAAATAAGCAAATGCAACAAATATTCACTGAATTAGTAAAACATTTGCTACAACACACACAAAAGGACAAGCAATTCTGCCTAATGGCAAGAGGTAGCCAAGAGCTGGCTGGGGAGGCTGCCAACAGCACCAGATCACAGAGCTCAAGGGAAGAGGGAAACCAAGCACAGGGTTTGCTACACAAGCTGCTGGTCAACCAGCCCCCTTCGCGGCCTGTGCGGTAGAGCGCCTCCAACTGATGAGTGACGAGTGACAAGTGACGAGTGACGCCGACGGTCAGATAGAACCCGAGCTCGGAAACAGCCGAGTCCAGGCATTCTCAAGATGTCACAGAACTACTAAGCAGCACAGCTGGAACCCAAGTCCGCGATGGCAACGCCCACGCTGCCTGCTCCCCCACCACTCCAGACAGTGCCTGTGGAGTCTGACCCTTACTCCAAAGAAAATGGAGATTTCGAGGTTTTGGTGTTTTGTTCTATTTTAAATTCCAGCACAGCTGTGACAGTTGTTTCCGTTCTTTAACACTGAGTTTTTTATAGCGTGCATGTGCGTGACAGTGTGTGTGAGGATGTGTGTGACTGTGTATGTGAATGTGTGAATATGTGTATGTGAGTGTGAATATGTGTGAGTGTGTCAGTACATAAGGATATGTCAGTGTGTGTGAATGTAAGTGTGTATGCAAGTGTGTGTGTGTGTGTGTGTGTGTGTGTGTGTGTGTGTGTACATGCATAGGCTACAGCACACATATGGAGGTGATAGGACACGCACTTCTCTCCTTCCACCTCTGTGTGAGTTCCAGGGATCTAGTGTTATATTATCCAGTCTCGTTCTTACACCAACTCACCACACACATGCCTCCAAAACTCAGTAGCCTTGGTTCAGAACCCACAGGAGGCCTAGGCAATGCTGCTGAGTTCACAGGAATCCTTCTGCAGCACCGCACCCTGCTCACCGGAGCAGCAGCCCACACTCCCGTCTACCACACCAACACACGGTCAACCCAACAAGGCTGTACGGTCGTGAGGACACAGGGTCCTGTATCCCCACCCAGGGAAGACTCAGAACCACCGTCACGGAAACCGCTGAAGGGTTCATGCCAACTCTAACTTAACACCAGTTATATATCTTATCTAAAACAGAGATCCAGCCTGCTTTAGAATCAAGGGACCTAATATGCCTGACAGTTCTCAAACCCATACTGTAAAATTAGAACAAGGCTAAAGTTAGTGCACACAGAATTTTAAATATCCAGTTTCTCTCATTTTACACCATCGAGCCTCTCAAACACAGGCTCCTATATTTAATTCTGATATGCTTTAGGCCTTTTGCATGTGCTGAAAACTCTGTTCTTGGCTCCCAGTTACTCCACACGCTAACAGTTTTACTTGAAAGCACGGCTGAGCTGGTCTGTCACTGTAGGAAGCACACAGCTATTATTACCTATGCACTAACTTTGCTCTACCCTTGGTGGAAGTATAGAAATAACCCAAAATTTCTTCAGAAACTCAACTTCATTTATTTTATTATCCAGGTGAATTAAATTTGAATTTTTATGCTTAATTATTTCATAAAATTACAACAGCAAAATATCATTATAAAAATACATAAAACATTCAATTTGAGGAATTCAGGGTGGCTGTAGGTTTATCATCCCAGCACCTAGAAAGCCTGAAGCAGAAGATTCTTTAAACAGAGGCCATTCTGGGCTACATATAAGACACTGTCTCAAACAAAGATTACGAAATAATTTCAAAGCTGAAAGAAAAAAGAAAATACTACGAAACTGATTATTTTAAGAGCATAAGGAATATGTAAGTATACACTGGATTTTCTTGACACACATATATACTATATCTGAAAATATAAAATGTCTTTTTTTTAGACAGACTCTCACTCACTATGTAGCCCTGGCTAGCCTGAAACTCACTATGTAGAGCAGGCTGGCCTTGAAATCACAGAGATCCACCTGCCTCTGCATCCCAAGTGCCTGGACGAAAGGTGTGGCCACCACAGCCGGCTTAAAAGACCTTTGGTGAAAGCTTGTGAATGACAGTATTTCAAACAGACTTAAGAATCCTAAATAGTCAACTCCAAACTATAAGCTACTTACAATCCAGAAGGCAGATTATTGGCCACAGTGACACCAACCAAATACTGCACGGCTTCCACAAGAATTAGGTCAAACAAGGCTGACAAGACCCAGGAGCCCAGCAAGAAGGACTGAAGAATAAAACAAAAAACAGAAAATGTGTCACTTAAAAATAAATAACAGCTATTTAGTTAGCATGAATTCAAGGGTATGTGGGAGTTAGGGGGCTAAGGGTACGTACACACACACACACACACACACACACACACACACATTGTATCTATATATATTACATATATATAGCATACGTATACATGCATAAGCATAGTTTTATATTATTTGGTTTGTTACTTTCCAAAATTGTGAAATAAACCATAATTGTTTATATGTATGTATTAGTTTCTAGAATTTCTAGACATGCTGAAAAGTGACATTTAATTAAAACATACTGCTAATAAGCAGCACATATGCTATTAAGCCAAATATGTGACCAGAATTTTATTAACTAAAGTTTTATTAAAATTTTCATTTACTGGCACATACAATGTGGTGTATTACCATCACCGTCATTTCATTATTTTTTCATGCTATTGGCTTAAATTTAAATTTTTTCTTTGGTTAATGTTGAAGACACAAATCAGATTTAGAATCATGTTTTTTAAGAGATAATTATAAATAATGCACTGAATTTTAAAAAATGGAAGACATTTTAAAATAAGGGGCCAGAACAGTGTTGCATACCTGTAATCCCAGCTATTCTGGGACCTGAATAGGTGGGTTAAAAACCAGAGGCCAACTTGGGAAAGTAGGCAAGACTTTACTTCAGAGTTTGAACACTAAAATGTAGGCTGGAGATGTAGCAGGTGGAGAGCCTAGGAAGCACCAGACATGCAAATACAGAACACAGGCAAGGGCACTTCACTAGGGAACCTCAGCACAGAAGGCTAAACATCAAATAACTTACTGCAAACTTCCTGCTCCCATATCTTCTTTCAAATATTCTGAAGTTATAAATAAGAAGACTACTGCAGAAAGTATCTTTCAAGTCAAGGCAAACTATTCTTCCGCATATCAGCCTCCAAACCTAGACAGGGATAAAAAACAGCAGCAAGTGAGTGAGATCTGCCCAGGCCCCTGCCCCGCGCTGACCGGTTCAAGGTCTCAGCACTCACTACGCACACGCAAAGGTCAACTCAGCATGCCTAACGTCAAAGCGCATCCTAGATTCCCTGAGATGCTAAGAAGTCTCTTTGCTTACTATAATAAGACGCATCCTGTGAAGGCAGCAGAGAACTCCTCGTAAAAACCTCAGTGGTCGGGGCACCTGCTGCCAAGCCTGACACCAAGGGTTCAAGCCCCAGAACCCACACCTTAGTGGAGGGAGACAACTGACCCCACGGAGTTGTCCTCTGACCCCCACACGAGGCACCATGGTGTGCTCACCACACACGGACACGGACACGGACACACACACACACACACACACGGACACGGACACGGACACGGACACGGACACACACACGCTCTCACACACAGAATCGGCTGAAATAAAAGACTACTGAGTGTTCATTTATTACGTTCATACTGCCGGATTTAAAAGCAAAGGTGTGGCGATTTGAGTAAGAGTTCAAATCATCTGAGCTTCACCACCAGAGAACCACACGGATGCCAAGTTTGGGGAACTGTTGATAAACACTAGCAGATGAAAATGTTACCAGCTTTGAAAATCCATCTTCTGCCTGGGAGAAAAACAAAGAAATACATAAAGAAGACGATACTTTTCAAAGGCCTGTTGTGAGCCTTTAGCACTTTTCCAATTTGAATGATCCTGACGGTATCTGCAACACACTGATGTCACTTCCCTTCACAGTCAGAACAAATGAACGCTGGGCTGCCTCTGACTGATTGTGCAACAACACAAGATTAAATTCGCCATGTTAACTATTTTCCAATACATGACTCAGTGTCGCCAAGTGTTGTGTGATATTTCGTTTGTGTTCTGACAAATAAGTTTGCTTGGAGTCAGTGGGCGGAGCTAGCCACTTGTTAACCATAGAGGTTTGGAGGTCTGTACAGAGAGGAAATAGGAAGTGATAAGGTGAGGTGGAGGAATGGAAGAGGAAGGAAGCGACTATGGCTGCTCTCCTGCTTCTCTGATCTTTCAGGTTTTACCCTGATATCTGAGTCCTGGTTTTTATTGATAAGATTAATTAGATCTACACTTCAGTTAAGTACCTCCAGTGGTGTGCATTTTCCTATTATCCTAAGTGCTGCACCATGAAACATTAACCTGCCGTCCCTTCCCATGGCCCTTGGTGACCTATGTCCAACTTTCTGTCTATGAATTTGCCTGTGCTGGGCACAGCATGAGTGGGGTCACATGGTATCTGTCCTCTCATGACTGGCTTTTTAACCTGGGAATAGTATTTTCAAGGTTCATAGTAAAGCATGTATCGGAGTCTCATTCTCTTACTGCTGAATATTACTACAATGCCTCCATGCACAACGTTCTATGTGTTCATCTGTCGACTGATGGACACAGGGATGTTCTACCACGAACAGTATCGCTAGGAACATGGTAATACCCATCCCAAGATCGTGAAAAAGAGGCAAATGAAGTCATATGGCCTCTTCCCCTCCCAAACAAAGTAACAGCACATCTGCACTGCCAGAGCAGCCCACAGCTGTCTCTGCTCCAAGCAAGAAGCCAGGCAGAATCTCCATCACAGTGAACTCCAAGCTCTCACGGTACTGGGCTGACCCAGGGAGGGCCACCAGTCTCACTTTCCTGTCTACTAGCTGAACCGTCAGCACCGGGAAGTCTCTGACCAAGAGGAAAAGGCCCACGGTCGGGCAGGACTCCCGCCACAGACAGCTGTGTCACAGAGCCTGCAGGTACACCACAACTGTGCCAGAACCACAGTGCAGCTCGAGGCCAGCAAAGACTAGCCAGGGCAAGCGGGCTCACGAGGCTGCTGGGTACCAACTCTGTTACACGGTGATGCCTACCATCAATGCACAGCAGCTAACAGATAACTCCACTCTGTGGTCAGAGCATCCTGACAACCACCAGGAAAATCTGAGGAGTATGAGAAGTAACACTTTCCTAACATGCACTGAATTCTGTCCACAGAACTCTGATGGTTTGGCTCTCCTGTGGTTAATGTCAAATAAAGCTGGTAACTAGTCTCAAATAAGTCAGGTTTATTGCCATCCTCAAGAGCATGATGCTTAGGACGTGATACAGGGACACCTATCATCTGACCCTGTGACAGGGTGAATACCCTATCATCCAGTCAGTTCTCCTGCGACATCTGCGGGACAGACCAGAGGGGCTGAACTTCACTGGGCACCGGGAGCAAAGCATCTGTCTTCCCTCCAAATTCAGCTGCCCTTCCTTCAGACAACTAAAAACACCCCCAACCTCCCTGGAGTTACTCCATCCTGCCTTGGTCTCCTCTTGTTTATCATCACCTGAGGATCTAGTGTACACGCGGTACCTCACAGGCCCATGCTCTTATGTGTGTGTTTAGAATTCCCAGGGCAGAAGTGAAACTCCTCACTGCTCCGAAGCACTTCCTGTGAATACACCCAGACACCTCAGAAGCAGATACCCGTGAACTGTGCAGCAGGTGAGCCACATGAAACCCAGAAATTGGGTTCTCCTTCCAGAAGTTCTCAAGTCTCAAGGCCGACCTCACACTAGTAAGTCCCTGGGGATTTTTTTTAAAATTAAAATTAAAAACATAAATGTCCTATCAATTGCTCTTTTATGTACAATTGAAGTATTTTCCCTTTGGCTTCTTTCTACGGTCCATGACGGTTTGGACTACACGAAAGTAACTGTATCACCTACATACGGTGCCTACGGAGACCCGAGGAAGATGCCGGATCCCTGGAACTGGAGTTCAAGGTGGTTGTGAGCAAACGTATAGGTGCTGGGAACTGAACCTGCATCTTCTGCAGGAGTAGTGCTCTCAACCATGCGGCCATCCCTCCCAAGCCTTCCTTACTCAGCTGGTCTTGGGTGAGGTTCTAAGTGTTTTAACGTATATATGTGTGTGTTCTGTGTGTGTGATGTGCACATATAAATCTAAGGGTGTTGTTTTTTGTTAAGCCAAAGGTGAGAGGCACCACCACACCACAGACAATGACACAATCCGGAAGCAGCGACACAGGAATAACAGGACACTCCCAGTGACTCCAATGTGAGCAAGGTCATAGTCCCATCACAGTGGAGGAAGGGCATCAGTGAGCTGAGACGAAAGTCTATGCTCAGGGTGGCAAAGGTGGCTGCCAGGGCACCCACACAACTGGTACTAACACTCTGACCCACACATCAATCTGGAAAGCAGAGCTCTGTTCTTTCCTCTTGGTTTAACTCCCTTCATAGAAGCATCATTCAGTGTGTCACAGACAAACGAGCCTGAACCAGCTCATCAAATCCACAGGCTGAGCCTGGCTTTTGAAAATGTTAGCTGTGCCTACATAAAGAAGTTAGTAGGGGTCAGAGGATAACATGGGAGTGGGTTCTGTCCTTCCACCACGTGGGTCCCAGTGACTGAACTCAGGTCCTCATACTTGGTGGCACGTGCCTTTAACGACAGAGCCACCCCACTAGCCCCAAAATTCTCTTGAAAGTATAAACTGCATTTCCAATGAGTAAAACCTGAAATATAAACTTTGGAGTTCAGAAAAAGGTAACACTGCAATTTCTCCCTCATAATCTGCATTACTGAAGATATCAGAAAATATAACTAGAAATGTGCTTGTCGATGCAGTATTTATAATACTCATTACAAATTTAGGGGCTTTGTGCCCAGCCCTCAATGAGGTATCTATATCACACTCCATCCTCCTAAGGCTTCGGTAACACTGTCAAAGAGGGAGCTGGAAGACCGTATGAGCCAGGACCTGGGAAGAACCGCCGGGAAACCATGTCTCCTGGACACGTCAAGGCTGTGGCGGCCTGAACAAAACCTGGATGGAGAGGGGTTGATGAGCCCCAGCCCTGGTGGAGGCGCTATCAGCAGTTGATGGCTGTTGATAGTTTTTCTTCAGAGGTGTGACCCCGATGGGTTGGCCATTTGCCTGTGCTCTAGTGAATGGCCCTACATCCATGTGCAGTTAATTATTAGGATGAGGAGAGGAAAGAGACAGACCCACAGGACTGGGTCTGGAAGGAGTCAGGGTAGATGTAATCAAAATACAAGAACATTCTTAAAGAACAACTTTAAAATACTAGTTTTGAAACTTTGGGGGTTTGGGGGGACTAACGAAGGAAGAAGAGACTGGTCTAGAAGAACAGCCCTCTCCTCCCAGAGGCAAAGGAGTAGGTGCCTACCTGGAAGTCGTTCTTGACAGCATGGAGGTCATACGCGAAGAGCTTCTGACAGTGAGGCAGCAAGAGGGTCAGCAGAAGGGACAGGGCACTGGGGACCAGCAGAAGGCTCTTGGACAGCGGGGCCTTGTCTAGGAAGGAGGAAAACACATCCTTGACTGGGGTTTAAAAAACAAACACAAACAGAAACCCACACGGACGAAAAGCAGGATAACTGGTTGTCCTGAATGAGAAGGAAGCCTGAGTCCAGAAGCTCTGGCGTTTAGCTCTTACTAAAACATCCACCAGCAGTAATGGCGGAGACAGAGAGCAGGCACGACCCTCTGGAAAGGCTCCACTGTCCGCTGGCTCTTACAGGACCAGCCGCGGTAAATACCCAGTAGCCTCCAGACAGCACCTGGTAGGAAACAGCAACTGCAAGTGTGAAGTACCTTGCAGCAGTCAGCACCTGAGGGTGACGGAGATTCATTCACACGGTGGTTTGGGAATTTCTCAAAGGTGTGTAAGTGCTAACACTGCTCACTGCGGTGGTCTCCTGAGGTTTTCCACAATGAACACGGGAGGAACCCAGTCCAGTTTTCCACGGGGGCTCCTGGGACCTCCGCAGCCATCAGCCTGGGGGGCACTTGTTACCAAGGCTACAGGTGACCAGCACGTGACTGTGGTGACAAGAACTGAGACGTTCCAGAAGACTCGCTGCAGGTAAACGTCTTCTTCCCATGACAACCCCCCAGGCATATCCCATGATATTGAAGTCACAGGGAATGAAAAGCACTGGAAACTCAGCCAACCCCAGGTGTATGGCAATTCACACGTTCTTAGAAACGCAACAGAGCAGCGCTTCTCAAACCACTCAAAATGTTTTTGCAGAAAACAAAGCACTTTAGCACTCAATGTCTCTAATATTTTTCATAAGCTATAATGTATTAGAGATTAGTTTTACTATTTTTCATTTCCCTGTACATTTATAACTGTAAATTACAAGACATGTGGGGAGGGGTTATACACACTGAATGCATGGAGGTCAGAAGACAACCTGTGATCATGGGTTCTCTCCCAGCACCATGTGGGTCCCAGGGATTGAACCCAGGTCATCACAGTTGGAGACAAGAGCTTTAGTGGCAGGGACATCTCACTAGCCCAAAAGACTACTTTTTCAAGTTAAAAATACATATATTTACAACAATAAATTGTGTGATCTCTATGTGATATATGTGGGGGTCCTCTCCCACACACGTACATGTGGGGCCCGGGGTCGTCCCCCTCTGTTGCTCCTCACCGTCCCTGGAGCTTGTGTGCCCCGTTCCAGGCATGCACATGGGGGCCAGGGGCCGCCCTCCTCTATCACCCGGTCCCACGGTCCCACTAGACCTGAAGCTTGGCATCTGCACTAGAAGACTGGCTAACAAGCCCCAGGACCCACCTGCCTCTACCCCACCCCTAGCCTGGAGCTACAGCAGCATACGGCCACGGCTAGCTCTTCCCTGGGAACCAAGGATCTAAACTGTGGTCTTCAGTCACGTACACAGGACTTTACTCACTGAACCTGCCCCTCAACACAAACACTTTAAAGATCATAAAGACAACACAATTTTCACCTGGTGTCAGCTAATAAGGCCCTGCAGTCCCAAGGGCTGCACAACTGTACATCTTCTTTCTTCATACAGCACCGGTACACCCCCACTTCCCATCACCTCCTAGGGAGAATGATAACCTCGCCCTTGTTCCCCAGACAGCCACACTCGGCCCACCTGCCTCCAATCCTAACTGCCCGTCCCCTGCTCTGAGGGTCCTCTGTGTGCACCTCACTTCTTCCACTGCCTGCCCTGCCCAAGGGAGGCAGCCTAGGCAGTGTCCCCACTCTGTGGCACTCAGGGTTCCCTTCAGTTCTGCCTCAGGAAGGACATCAGGAGGGAGGCCACAGGCCTAGACAGAGGACATTCCTAGCTCGCCAATGGCAAGGCCACAGGAGACATCACTGAGGGGCCCTTTCAGATTCTGTATCTTAATCATAAGAAACTCCCAGTGGGTGGACTTATCCGTTACAGTTTGTGGTTATGGTGTCTGTGCGAGCATACAGAAATAGCCCAGCTATTTCCTCCAGGGTTAGGCCCTGCACACATCTACACCGGAACCACCATACAGTGTTGCACTCTCTTCACCAAGGCTTGCCAGATCCCAAGCCTGACTGCAGTGGGTGGCTGTTAAAGCTGTTACAGCCACCCACTGCACCTGGCAGAGCACCCTACTGCCTGGGCCTCAACAGGACACAGGGCACCGCGGCTGTGAGCACGGCCAGCCTTAGATTAGCTTGAGCCATGGAAGTCTCAGCTCTTCTTGCCTGTGGAATGAGAACCTACCTGCAGTGTCAGAATTCATGAGGGCTTGGTGGTGGGGCCCTTGCCCAGCACCCCGAGCCTGGGGCTTGATCCCCAGCGCTACCCCTCCCCACAGTCCCTAAAAAAGCTAAGTGAAGAGCAAACGGCTCCTCGCCAACCATGTCAACCCCACTGGTGGGTGGGTTTCTCTCCTGGTCCAGATGACAGGACCAGGGGGGAGCGGGGTATTTTAAGTACACCCTGAGAGGAGAGCAAGCCCTCCTTCCGCTTTTACCTGTGCCTGTGACCGACAGCCACACCTGCTCGTCACCTCCTGAACAACCTGACCAGAGAAAACCACACAAATGAACTTGGAACTCCTGGGCCCAAGTCTCACGCTGGCACCGCTCACTCTCTGACCAGCAATCCCAGTGCTGCTCTCCAGAACCCTGCCCGGCCTGCCTATCCCCTCCCTGCTCTCCAGAACCCTGCCCAGCCTGCCTATCCCCTCCCTGCTCTCCAGAACCCTGCCCAGCCTGCCTATCCCCTCCCTGCTCCCCAGAACCCTGCCCGGCCTGCCTATCTCCTCCCTCCTCCCCATTCCACTCTGCCGATGACTAACTCAGCGGGCTGCCTTGGTTGCCTCCCTAACCCCTCTCTAAAATCACTAAGCACTTACTCTAACCATGCCTGATCCTCAGCCCTGGGGTCCAGCAGGGATGTCAGGACAAAGGTAGAAACAAACGCTGCTGCCCACTGTGAACCCCGGGGTTCTCAGACACAGGAGGCGCTGCTGATCCCCGCTGGCATTAGGGGACCAATGGGGCCTGCTCGGGCCAAGGAAACCTAAGGTAACGTCACCTCCAGACAGACCTTAGGGCTGTGACTCATTCATGCTCTTTCCCTTTACCAGAGTTCAAGATGGTAGCCACTCTGTCATCCAGATGTTTCCAGCTGAAGACAGTGAGCATGGACACCCCCCACCCCCAGGTGATTCTCTATGGCGCTGGGAAGCAAGGCTTGTTCTTGTACAGCAGGTCTGATGCTCACCTAAGGTGCTTACTGGGTAAAGAGCTGGTGGAGGAGGCAGCCGTCCTAGACAGGGCAGCCAGGGAAGCCTTGCTCAGAGGTAAGATCTGGACAGAGACCCTAGCGAGCAGGCCTTGCACTATCTGAGGGAAGGGGCTCTACCAAAGGAACACAATGCATCCAGGCTCTAAGAAGAACCACATTCAACAGGCAATGGGACCATCCACACAGCAGGAGTCCAAGGCACACAGGTGGGTGCTAGGGCCAAGGGGAAGAGGGTCAGGCACAGCACACAGGTGGGTCCTAGGGCCAAGGGGGAGGGGAGTCAGCACACAGGTGGGTCCTAGAGCCAAGGGGGAGGGGGGCCAGGCACAGCACACAGGTGGGTCCTAGGGCCAAGGGGGAGGGGGGGGTCAGGCACAGCACACAGGTGGGTCCTAGGGCCAAGGAAATGGGGGGGGATCAGCACACAGCACACAGGTGGGTCCTAGGGCCAAGGGGGAGGGGGGATCAGCACACAGCACACAGGTGGGTCCTAGGGCCAAGGGGGAGGGGAGTCAGCGCACAGCACACAGGTGGGTCCTAGGGCCAAGGGGGAGGGGGGGTCAGCACACAGCACACAGGTGGGTCCTAGGGCCAAGGGGGAGGGGGGTCAGCACACAGCACACAGGTGGGTCCTAGGGCCAAGGGGGAGGGGGGTCAGCGCACAGCACATAGGTGGGTCCTAGGGCCAAGGAAATGGGGGGTCAGCACACAGGTGGGTCCTAGGGCCAAGGGGGAGGGGGTCAGGCACAGCACACAGGTGGGTGCTAGGGCCAAGGAAATGGGGGGGGGCAGAAAGCGGAGCCTGAGGCACAAGGAGGCTTTCAGCCTTCCCCAGGACGGCAGGACGTCTGGGGTGGGAAGGGTTAGGTAGAGGGATAAATGCCATCATTTGAGATTCAGAAGACAGGAGGACAAGAGGGGCCCAGTCAGGAGGCCATTTGGATGACCAGGTAAGAAATAATGACACTCAACCAATTCAACCAAGTCAGTTCCTCGCTCTGAAACTACCCACAGTGACCTGTCCCACTTGTCCTGACTGCTTTATAACGGTATTTAAATGTGGATTTAGATTTACCAGCTCTAGCTGACTAGAAGACGGGCCATTACGTCTGGCATGACAAAGAAAAGCCGCCGATATCCCGGGACGTCACAAGTTCTAAGGCACACTTCAGTGTGAACAAGTGTTCCTGTTGTCCCCGCTTCAGCCCCAGAGCACAGGCTCCTGGCGGCAGCAGCAGCGGCTGGCGTGCTCATGGCTGCAACCGGGATTCCCAAAGGCAGTCAATGGGCGTCTGTTAGATGGAAGGGCTCTGACGGAGAACAGAACTAACCCGACTGTCCACTGATGAAGAATACACAAACAGGAACAAGCTGCCACATCCATACAACAGGACTTAATTCAATCATGAAAGGGAAAGGAATTCTGATCCATGTGTGTTACAATATTGGTGAACCTGAGGACACGGAGCTAAGAGAAATAAGCCCGTCACAAGAGGACAAATATCCACGGTTCCCTTTATATGTGGCATCTAGAATTGCGAAATTCACAAAATCAGAGAGTAAAACGGCGGTTGACAGAGGCAGTTGGCGCTACAACCAGGGAGTTGCTTAATAACAGTTACAGTCCTAAGAGGTAAAAAGAGTTCTGGAGGTTTTCACACAAAAATATGGATGGACCGCATACCGCTGATATGTGCACTTGAACATGGGTAAGGCCACACAAGGTATGGTATACGTCTCTGATTTATTAAACATCACAAGAGGGGCTGGAGAGATGGGCCAGCGGTTAAGGACACTGGCTTCTTCTAGGGGACCCAGATTCGATTCCCAGCACCCACAGTGGCTCACAACCGTCTATAACTTTAGTTCCAGCAGATGAGTCCTCCTGGCCTCCATGGGTACTGCATGCAATCAGTACACAGACATACATGCAGGCAAAACAACCATACACAGAAAACTGTTTTAAAAAATCAGAAGTAACCACCTAAGTTTGAGCCCCAAGATCCGAGTAAAGACAGAAGGAGAGAACCGACTCTACAGAGCTGTATGACCTCCACAAGCATGCCATGACAAACACACTCAAACCCCACAAAAATGAACAAAATACTTACTAAATGAATTTATTCTTTTTTATATAACCATTTCAATTTTATCCAGGACAGGTGGGAATATAAAGCTAGTCAGGGCAGTCTACCATATTAATAGGTTAAAGGAAAATGTACTGTGTGATGTTTTTCATAAATTTCAAAAAGTAAAGTTTATTGTTTCCCTTTTTTTTTTTTTTCCTTCTATTTTGGTTTTTCGAGACAGAGTTTCTCTGGAACTCACTCTGTAGACCAGGCTGGCCTTGAACCAGCAATCTGCCTCTCTCTGCATCCCAAATGCTGGGATTAAAGGTGTGTGCCACCACCACAACCTGGCTTCAAAAAGTAAAATTTAAATAAAATATGCTTTAAAAAAATAAGCTGCCCCCTGGTCTAGCTCACGACCTCTCGCTCTAACCAACACTTGCTAGCATTGTTTAATCTTCCAACCTTGCTCCTGGCATTCTTCTCTACAGCAGGGCCTTTGGCACCTCCTACCCACCTCTCCAAACATTCTTCCCACGTGGGAGCTCACTCCCCCACAGCCCTCACTCCAGAGTGTCCCTCGGCACTGCTCTACTAGTCACAGCGTCCGTCCTTCATCCTTCACGACTTCAGTCTCATTAACCCTTCGTCGTCTCCTCAGAACACAAGCTCCATGACCACAGAAGGGTCCTTGCTTGTCTTGTCACGACTCTATCCCCACAGCTCACACCACTGGGCACACAGTACCCTTTCAGTGCTTGTGGCAGTAAATAAAGGAAGTACATGGCTGAATTCTCAACTCCGTGGTAACAAACCCTTAGCTTGGGTGCCCTGGAAGGGAAGGTCAGACAGAGGCTTAGAGGCCGGTGGCCTGCACTGGACTGTGACCCCAAGCAGCAAAAGTGGAGGACGAGGGAAGGAAGAGGGAGTCCACACAGCGAACATTACCAAGTCCCTGCACCGCCTCTGTTCGCCCTCCAGATCAATGGGTCTCTCAACCCTCATCAGAGAAGCTTCTATTAGCAGTAGAGGGTAATTAACACAAAACCCCACAACTAGCCAAGGTTCAGAGAATAAAAGACTGTAGAATGTTCAGCCCTAAAGGAAACATGTATACCCTCCCCTCAATGCCAAGGCTCAGAGATCACTGAGGAAGAGGAGCGGAGAGAGCGTAAGAGCCAGAGGTGGCGGATGGTGATGGGGAAAACATGTCTTTTGAACACAGCAGAGCAGCTGTACACTGAACTCAGAGTTTGTGACAGCAAGCCTAAGCCAAACGGAATCCCAGTAACGGAGAGAGGAACTGGGCTCACAATCCCACCCGCCAGCAACTGTGAGCTGCTGAGGGAAGAGGCAGTACAGCCCCTGGTGTGCAGCTCCAGCACAAAACTCCAAGAAGGTTCTAGCAGCACAACCATCCTGAAGAGCTTTGTTGCTGTTGATCTTTTTAAAGGTCACAAAGCTGGGTGGGTGAGGAAGAGAAGTGTCTCTGGGAAAAGCTGAGAGGTGATTATGACCAAAACACACTGTCCAAAACTCTCAAAGAACGAGCCATCTTTTTAAGACCACATTATCAGGTTGGCTCCCTCCAAAGCGACACATCAGCAAGACTTTCCACGAGCCCGACAAAGGCATCTGGATCTATCACCCAGGAGGGGCGAGAACTAGCCTGGCTTCCAGTGGGTGGGAAAGCCATCCTGGAGGACGGAAGAAGCAAGCACAATCAAGCTTACCAAACGG
This sequence comes from Peromyscus leucopus, assembly GCF_004664715.2. Lineage (NCBI taxonomy): Eukaryota > Metazoa > Chordata > Mammalia > Rodentia > Cricetidae > Peromyscus > Peromyscus leucopus. Next base: position 2,592,030 of record NC_051070.1, read on the forward strand.
CACTCCAGGGACAGACGGGATGAGCACAGAGAGGAGGCTGAGCGCACAGAAAAGATGCACAAGATGGATCTGACAGCGCCTAGCAGTGGCATCCAGTGGAACCCAGATTCAAACCCTGGCAATCTGATACTGATACAGCCATATCCTGTGTCACAGACCATACAGCATAGCATACATACCATACCATCCATAACTACAGTCCACTGGTACTCTCACCTTGCTGCTGACAAAGCAAAAGACATAAACTGCCACAAAAAGCACTAACACATTACCATGGTGCTTGTCAATGACAAGTAAATGCAACTCTGAATGCAGATAGCAAAAAGAGTACAGTCTGTGGAAAGTCTAAATAACAGTGTGATGGATACTTACTAACGCTCAAGTTATCAAAACTAAGTTGTACAACCATGTTGTTGATATGAAACGCACCCCAAAGGCTGTTGAAAGACTGGTCCCTAGAGCAGCAGTGCGAGGTGGCTGGATGATAATGGGACTAATTGCCACCACTGGATTGATTCAGAGATAAACAGCCTGTTGTGGAGATGGCCCCTAGTCCTCCTGCTGTGGAATATTAGTTGAAGATGTGTTACATTCATGTATGCTGTGGAATATTTGTTTAATGATTCAAAGATATGTTGCATTCCTTTACATTGCATTTGTTTAACTCTGTGAAGCTGTGTTACTTTGCACGTCTAAAACACCTGACTGGTGTAATAAAGAGCTGAACGGCCAATAACTAAGCAGGAGAGAGAAACAGGTGGGGCTGCCAGGCAGAGAGAATAAATAGGAGGAGAACTCTAGGCTCAGAAGAGGGAGGAGCGAGAAAAAGAAGGAGAGGAGGGCGGCAGGAGCCAGCCGTGGAGTAAGAAGGGAAGAGGTGTGTGGGAGAGACAGGTAGGAGCCAGAGGGAAACATGGACTGGGTCATTTAAGTCAGGAAAGCTGGCTAGAGAAGCCACGCTAAGGCCAGGCATTCAGTAAGAGCAAATCTCTGTATTTATTTGGGAGCAGGTTGGCAGGCCCCCAAGAGTAAATAACAACCAACTACATCCTCCATCTCTTCTCTTCCTCTCTCCCTCCCTCCCCTTCACCCCCCCCCCCCCCCCCGCCACCTTATACTTCTCTCTCTCCATCCTTCCACCCATCATTCCTGGCCGCCATGAAGCAAGCTCCTCCTCCATCACACATTCTCCCCACCATGGTACTGACTCACATAGCCCGAAGGCAACAGAACCAGCTAACCATGGATTCACATTTCTAAAGCCACATCTGAGGAAAATCTTTCCACATTGAAACTGTTCTTCCCTGTCACTAGGGTGGTAAGCTCACATACATAGTCATTCATTCATTCATTCATTCATTCATTCACTCTCTCTCTCTGACTCAGACACACACACTATCTTTCACACAGTCTCACACACACATATTCTCTCCCATATTCTCACACACAGACACAGACACAGACACACACACACACACACACACAGAGGATTCGGGCCACAGCAATTACCATGGATATACACAACAACTTTATCACAAAGATACTCTTCTAGCATTGTCTATATTACTGTGAAAATAGTATCTGTAAATACCCAAAAGGAAAAGAGAAAAATTAAATTATGTTCTATGTGTAAGACGGAATAATATTCAACACTAAGAAATAGGTAGTATAAAAATACTTCAAGCCTTAAAAAGATGTTCCTAAAAATAATGTTAGTGGCATTATAATACAATAGTTTAAAAAAAAAACAAAACATAAATAGATGTTTTGTAAAGCATTATCAATGTAACAATGATAATCATGCTCTATTCATGAGATTTTTGCTTTTTACACAAATCTATTTTAATGGAAAATTCATTTTAACTAGTTACTTATTCAAGGAAGAGTTCACCATATCCTCATACTCAGAGCTCAGGCAAGTCACTAGCCAACTTCCTGTCTGTGAGTGGAGTCAGGAAGTAGTTCGCACACCAGAGCCCAAGCAGTAAACAAATGCGCTTTGAAAAGTCGTTCCTCTGACAGACATCTCCTCCCTCTGAAGATGGGCAGCTATGCACTAATCTAGCAGGCGATGCACTAATCTAAAAGTCAAAGGGAGACCATCCCCGGCAAGCGTGGTATAAAACAGCAGGTTAAGATTTCTTTGGAGTCATTTAGCTCCCACTTCTCTTAGGTATGACCAAAGTTTACCACCATTATTTGTGGCAATTAATACCACTTAGGCTTAGGTGGCTGTGGCCATAAACTAATGACTATACTGACTCCATTTCAGGTGGGTTATCCCATATCCGATACTGTCCTGATAAAAGGCCTCCCGTGTCTCCTGCGTCCTTATTGTCTGGAGGTAGGAATTCACCGTTCACAGACTTTAGGTAAAGAAATGGGCTGGAAGACTAAATACCTTACCTCAGGTCACAGCTTTATAGAAAAGGGGCTGCTATTTGAACCAGTTCTGCCTTACTAAAAAAAAAAAAAAAAAAAAAAAAAAAAAAAAAAAACAACACTTTTTCTAGTATCTACTGAGAAAAATATACTTTATATATTTACTATCTTACACTTAAAGTAAAACTTTGATCTTCAAAAAGTCAAACATAGCTCGAACGACTCATAAATTCCACTCCCAGACATATATCCAGGAAAAGCGAAAACAGGACCTCAAACAGAAGCTTACATACGAATGTTTAAAGCAGTATTATCACAGCAGGTAAACCACAGCCGAGTGACCACCAACAAATGAAAAGATAAACAAAACATATTTCATATAATGGAATATTGTCTGGGGGAGAAGAATGGCGTCCTGGTGCCTGCTACATGTCATGAGCAAACCTCACAGCAAAATAATACAAATACAGCAACGTCAATAAGTAAATACTTTAAAAGGCTGGAAGGAGAATCTTGCTGTGTGAATTTTCCCTGAATATTTTGAGCACTGAAGACACTAACCACAGGTTTTGCTCAACTGTCTGGGCTGTTACAGAAGGATGCTCGCTGCAGACACAATGCGGGAGCAGCAACCTGGTAACTCCATCTGCCCCCACATGTCTGGCCTGCAAAAGTACAGGTCAAAAACCCAGTGTGGTTGACACCCTTCAAGAAGGGGCCGCCATACCCCACCACGAACACTCATCTTCCCATTAATGACTGTTTAACTAGTTAGTAAAGTTCTCGGGGTTCCCACAAAGAAAGGGATCACATAGTATCTCATGAAGTAACTTCCTCACAGCTTTGTTATGAGAAGGGACTAAACAAGCCAAGGGTGAAGTTCACAAAAGCACAGTAAAGCCACACACTGGGAGAGGTGCCCTCAGCTTCCTCCTCCATTTAGTCCCCAGGCCACTAGGCTTTCTGGGCAGACTCCTAAGGGACTTGTCTTGGGGACCACACTGCAGTGTGATGAACAAGTACTTCTGGCGACCATCTCCATCTCTGTAAGACTGCCCAGGGCCAAAGGGTCCCAGTTCATAACTGTGACACCCATTTCCCAGACTGGTTAGAGGTTCAAAACAAAACAAAACTAAAAGCCACCCATGAATGGTCTTTTGTCCCTTATCCCCTGGGGAGAATTCAGTGACCCCAGGCACCTGCCTTGTTGACTGCTCCTTACACAAGAGCCCAGGCAGTCTGGCAGAACGCCTGTCTCACGAGGAGAGCGACAGACGCCTGTTGCTGTGGCAGTGGTCGTGAAGTGTCCTGGGAAAACAAACAGAAGAAAGTGCCAACAAGGTCAAGAGTGGGGAAAACCAGGAACAAGGACTTGCCCTCAGAAAGGTGTCTATCTAAAACATGTAGACAGATGAGTTGAGAGCAGTAGCAATCAAGTGTAGAAGCATGTTCTGAAAGAGCACTGAGGGCTGAGGCTGGCCCCGGGTCATAGAAAAGTCTATCAAGTCTGCAAGGCACCCGAAACAGCACCGGCATCTTACTTAGTGTTACCACTGTGCTCCACTCTAGTTGGGTTTATCGCACTAGAGAGATTTAATGGAAACACTAACCCTTCGCCAATCACGAAAAGCAGTGACTGTTAAAAGTGCTGACTAGATGAGAAACACAGTTACAATGACATAACTTTACAGTGAAAGGGTACGCCACTCCTGTTCCTTAAGCACAGGGTAAGCCCTTCTACAGCAGAAACAACTCTGAAAGCTGAGTCAAGATGCTCATGAAAAAAACCTGTACAGTAAACTGTAAGGGATAAGAAAACATAATTCCAAAATGTGGAAATCTGAGGTAGGTGACAAAAAATGAATTGTTTTTAGAGTCTGAGCCCAGGCATGCTCAGTGGCCCAGGATGTCCATGCCAAGCAGCGGCACACACTCGGAAGACCCAGTTGCCACGCCACAATGCCAGGTCACTCACCTCAGAAAAAACTGAAATCTGGACACTTGTGAGTCCCAAATACCTCAACCTCTTCCCACAGCCTTCCATGTCACAGAGACCTGCAGCCCGCGCATCTCCCCACCCGGCAAGAACCCCCACCCCGTCCATGAGAATGCTATGGATAACAAGCTGGGGACACGCCAGGTATGGATCCAGGCATTCAAAGACTCAGCATCTCACCCCCAAAAAGAAGGCCAGGCAAAAAGGCCAGAGATACAAGGGCATGCTAGGACATCAGAGGAGAGAAGCAGACGGTATGCGTGCATCCTGAGGCTGTCCGTGTGGCCCACGCTGGCCCACTTGGAAAGACACAAGTGAAGCACACACCTACAGAGCCTGAGCCGGACTTTGAAGGCCTGGCCTCTCTGGTGAAGTCTGGGCTTCTATGTGACCTCCCCGGGCCTAACTAGTCTGTGAGCTGAGGAAAGAAAAGGTCCACTCAAACCTCAAACACTAAAACCAAGTCCAAAGAAGCAAAGAGCAAATAAAAGCAAGGAAACCAGAAGAGAGGGAAACCAAATTCCAGCCTAAGAGAGTGGAAGGGGGCCCCAGTCAGCTCCTCCTCCTGTCCAGTTGTTCTGAGATGACAACCCTCCAGACACCAGAGAAGTGTATCCTTTCCAATGAAGCCAGGGCACGGGAGGCTCTGGGAAGGAACATGAGCAATCATGATGCACAGCACCCCCACACTGCATTCCACCCCACAGACGCACGGGAGTGTCCACTCTGTTCTAGAACCTTCTACTCTATTAGCTACAAGTTCCCACGCTATAATTTGCATGCATAAATTTTAAAGAAACTCTATCACTACAATAAAAAATGTCACTCGGTAATTGGAGATGATAACTGTAAAAATAAACACAGTTCTAACAAAACAGTCACTCGATTCTACTAATTTTATTGTTGGCTGAAAACTCTCAGCCTGCCTCCTGTTCTCTGTTACGGTGGGAAACTGGTCTACTAGACAGGTATTTATAAGAACACTCTGAGACTTTTCTCTTTAATATAGCTGTGACTAAGGAGGACCAACACTGTTTAAAGTTACCTCTAGCAGCAGCAATGCCACTGAGAGCGTCAGTGGGCCACTCGGGCTGTCCATAAAACCCTCCCCAAGCCTACTCCCACATTCTTTCCCACAGACAGCCTCTCTGGAAGAAGGCTTGGCCAGCAAGTAAAATCGACAGCCTTCTACGACAGAAGCAGCACACACGGGGCCGGATGTCTCAAAGGAGAGAGAGCTTGGGGGACCTTCGAAGTGCAGCAGGGTGCCAGGGAAACAAAACAAACAAAAAGTGCCAAGAAAGGCGATGCACGGATCAAGGAGCAGCAGCGGAGGAGGACGGATCTGAGGCAGTGTAGAAAAGGAGACCGCTGGAATCCTTACACGGTGGCTTCCACAGCAAATACACAACCATAGGGATGTTAGAACAGCCAATGACTTCTCTTCCATATAAAAATCAACCCACAGACAAATCGAGGAAGGCTTGCTATCAGACCATATTGAAAACACAGGGCCATATCTGACACAATTACGAATTTGTTCCTGGGCTAATTTCTTTTTTGGTTTATTTTTGAGACAGAGTCTCACTGTGTAGTCCTGGCAGGCCTGGAACTCACAATAGGCTCATTGCTCATTTTTATAGTGAAATCCACTGAATATGCCAAAAATTGATCAATTAAAAAATATCTGGGGCCAGGCAGTGGTGGCATACGCCTTTAATCCCAGCACTCAGGAGGCAGAACCAGGCAGATCTCTGTGAGTTCAAGGCCAGCCTGGTCTACACAGCGAGATCCAGTTCAGGCACCAAAACGACACAGAGAAACACTGTCTCAAAAAACAAAAAACAAAAAAAAAAAAAAGGGTGTATTCTTTGAAATTATAAAAATACGTGAACTACAAAAATCAAAACTGTAAGATAAAGAGCTAAACCATACACAAAAAAGTGAAAAACATTCACTTTCCCAGGCTCATAAACAACCGCAGATGAAGAGAACAAGGAGGTAACATTTAATCTCTCCATTGACAAGACTGTTTAAATTATCATGCTCAGTGGTTACAAGGGTGTGGTGAGGGGCCTGCCGTCCACGGCTGACGCGTGTTCAGGAACACAAGCTTCCCATCCCAGATGGCAGTACAGATCAAGAGCTGCACAATGTCACGTTCTTTGCTCCTATAAGTCCATAACTGTGACTATTCTTTTTGAGTGACTTCAAGAATGTGACCCACTATCATAGTGCATGCCTTTAATCACAGCAGGTAGGAGGCAGAGGTGGGTGGATCTCTGTGAGTTCGAGGCCAGACTGGTCTATAGAGTGAGTTCCAGGTCAGCAAGAGCTACACACTGAGACCCTGTCTCAAAAAAAAAAAAAAAAAAAAAAAGAGGAGGAGGAGGAAGAAGAAGGTGACTGGTGGAAAGGTGGGTTGAGAGATGAGAGAACTGGCTGCTCTTCCAAAGGACACAGGTTCAATTCCCAGCCCCGACATGGCTCTAACTCCAATTCAAGGGGATCCAACACCCTTTTCTGGCCTCCTTGGGCAACTAGACACACACGTGTGCACAGACATAAATGCAGCAAAACACCCATATACATAAAATTTTAAAATAAGAATTAAAACAAATAATAAAGCTATCCTTTAAAAAGGAAAAAGAGCTGGGCAGTGGTGGCAGTGGTGGCGCACACCTTTAATCCCAGCATTCGAGAGGCAGAGGCAGGCGGATCTCTGAGTTCAAGGCAAAGAATGGGACTGTGGCTTGGGGTGCAACTCAGGGGTCGAGTGCTTGCCTGGTATTCACTGAACAACAGCCAACCAACCAACAAACAAGCCAAGGAAGACAGAAAAGAAAAAGAACGATGGGATCTGAACTTCCAGACACGTTCAGCTTGACAGTTTCTCAATGGAAAATACTGAAGAGAAACATTTTAATGTTAGAAAATGCTATAGTCATTCAAACTTGTGATTCTGAATATCTAATGTTGAGAGGACATAAAATGTACATTTGAGTTCCGTTTCTGCATTAAACCAAAACTACACACATTTACGTACATCTATCTATGTGTGCCTAAGAGAAGAGAACCCACCATAAACAGCTATGGAGAAGTTGCAGCCAAGCCATCAATGCTGTGACTGAGAGACTAGCCCTTTCTACACTAGACCTTAGTGTGGTTCTCTTCAGCACGCATGTCTAATTTACAAGACAGAACGAACATCACAGGCCAGCACTGGAGATTATTAATATGGATAAATCCACTTAAGGTTAAATTTTAAAGTAAAATATAACACTTGCTGCAATTCTGCTTTCAGAAATGTTGACACACAGGAGAGGGTGGAAGGAGGGACAAAGTAACAGCAGAGATGTCTGGTAGCCCAAGAACTGTATCACTGCATTTACCTAAAGCTATACATAACACATACAAGTGTGTGTGTGTGTGTATATGTATTTTGGGGGGGGGGGTTCAAGACAGGGTTTCTCTGTGAAACAGTTCTGGCTGTCTTGGAACTCACTCTGTAGACCAGGCTGGCCTCAAACTCACAGAGCTCTGCCTTCCTCTGCCTCCCGAGTGCTGGGATTAAAGGCGTGCACCACCACTGCCCAGCTAATATGTACATTTACCAAATGAAGTTATGCCACTTGGGCTGAGAATGCTCCCCCAAGAGCCAGACAACACCCACAGGACCAGGCATGAGAAGCCTCCATGCAGGCCGCTGGGCGGGGTAGGCCAAGTGACTCCAAACAGTGCAGGCTCTTGGCCTCCCCTTGGTTGCCTCTCAAAGGTTGGATGTGAGTCCCCACTGTTGAAGACACCACACGTTTAGAACACAGAATCAGAAAATTCAAGCTAGATCTAACCTAAAAGTCTCCCTTGGTATAGATATCATAGTACCAGAAAGTATTATGTAAACTGCCAAGGAAGGAATAATCCTATCAATCCAATCAATAATCCATCTGTGAGACCTATTAACTATAATGATGACCAGCTTGGCAAAATAGCCCTAAAGGCATTTTGCAGAATATTTGGTTAACTATGTAAAGATGTATTGCATTTGTTTAATTACGTAAAGATGTGTTGCTGTTTTACCTTACTTGTCTAAGGCACCTGATTGGTCTAATAAAAAGCTAAATGGCCAATAGCAAGGGAGGAGGTGTAGGCAGGACTTCCGGGTAGGGAGAGTGAGCAGGAGGAGGAATTTAGGCTCAGGGAAGAAAGAAAAGAAGACGACAGCCAGACACAGAGAAGCAGGAAAGTAGGACATACAGAAGGAAAGAAAGGTAAAAAGCCCAGAGGCAAAACAGAGATGAAGAGAATCAGGTTAAATTAAAAGACCTGGTAGGACAAGCCTAAGCTAAAGGCCTAGCATTCATAATTAATAATAAGTCTCCATGTCTTTACTTGGGACCTGGTTGGCAGCCCAAAGAAAATGCGAACTACAAAGGTGCAATGGGGAACTCATATTGCAGCAGTAACCCACGGCTGTCTAAACAGACTTACGGCCCATCCTATAGGAGGAAAATCATGTCTGGCTTCATAACCTAGACAACTACCCAGGGCTAGTGAGGTCATGGATCTTAGGACAGAACCTACTTTACTAGACCAGCATAATCCTAACTGCATTCTAAACCTTATCCTTATACCCACACATAAGTGTAGCTCTTACCCTTCATCAAATAAGCTTCTCTTTACGGCAAACAGAGACCATTACAGAAAACCACAACTGGACCCAATGGACACAATCAAGAGACCACGGGGGAGCCCGGCCACAACAGATACACTGCCAACACAACTCCTGCACATAAAGCTCAAAGAGCATCAAAGAAAGGACAGAAAGATTCTAAGAGTCAGATGACCAAGAAGTCTACTATGAGATTCTGTCCCCAAGACACAACAGAAAAGCTACACCCACGAATCCTCAACAATATGTGTAGCCATAAGTTTTCTCTGGTCCTGCCCGGCCCCACAGTCCCTCAACCCTTATAAAATAATCATTCAGAGGTTTAATACTATTTATAAACTGTATGGCCTATGGCAGGCCTCTTGCTAGCTAGCTCTTATAGTTTAACTCAACCCATAACTATTAATCTATGTATCCTCACGTGTTCCATGGCTTTACCTGTGTCCTATCACATGTTGTTCTTAGGATGGCAGTCTAGCATCTCTCCCATTTTGCCTTTCTCTTTCCTGTCTCTCTCCTTGGATTTCCTGCCTGCCTCTAAGCTGCCTTACCGTAGGTTAAGCAGTGTATTTATTAACCAATGAGAACAACATATATTCACAGCATACAGAAAGACATCTGCCAGCGAATATGGCCGCCTAAACAAAGCCTAAACAATGACAGTATCAACAGACATGCTAATGTAGCTAGAGTTTTCCTGCCTTACCCACAGTCAGGACAAATCTTTGTCACCCACCAGTGTAGATGTAACCAACCATCTTATTAAATAAGAAACACAGAACCAATGTAAAAGAGAAAGCCAAGAGGTCAGAGCTCAGAGCTAAAACCTTACCCTTCCTCCTGCGGTGTTCCTACCTCTCCAAAAGAGACCTACTTCCTGTGTGTTTGTCTTTAAATAGTCTTTCTGTTCTGCCTTCTCATTGGTTGTAAACCCAAACACATGACTGCCTCATCACTGCCTGTATGTACAGCCCTCCAGGTCTTAAAGGCGTGTGTCTCCAATGCTGGCTGTATCCCTGAATACACAGAGACTTACCTAGCTCTGCCTACCAAGTGCTGGGATTATAAGCATATGCCACCACCGCCCTCCTTTCCTATGGCTCTAATAGCTCTGACCCTAGGCAACTTTATTTATTAACATACAATTAAAATCACATTTCAGTACAAATAAAATACCACCATACACCAGTCCCACAGCCGCTCAGACCCAACCAAGTAAACACAGAGACTTATATTGCTTACAAACTGTATGGCCTTAGCAGGCTTCTTGCTAACTGTTCTTATAGCTTAAATTAATCCATTTCCATAAATCTATACCTTGCCTCGTGGCTCGTGGCTTACCGGCATCTTCACATGCTGCTTGTCATGGCAGCAGCTGGCAGTGACTCCTTCTGCCTTCCTGTTCTTTCTTTTCTCCTCTCTGTTAGTCCCGCCTATACTTCCTGCCTAGCCACTGGCCAATCAGTATTTTAGTTATTGACCAATCAGAGCAACACATTTGCCATACAGAACATCCCACAGCATGCTAACTTAGAAGGGGAAATCTCACTGGGTCCCACACCTAGATAAGAACAAGCCGAGGGAGGAAGAATCAGCCTCTCCTAGAGATGAGACCCCTAACTGGTTATCCTGTACAAAGTAATGGACCCTAAGTCATATGCACCCAAGCAGGTTTGTGTGTGTGTCTGTGTGTCTGTGTATGAGAGAGACAGAGAGTATAAGTGTAACTAATAATAAACAATGCTAATGTAATATTAAGAAAAGGAGGCCATCAATTTGAGAGGAGGGAAGACATGGGACATGGGATGGGTTGGAGGGAGGAAAGGGGAGGACGAGAAGGAGAAAATGTTTACATGTACACACTCAATTATGTGAATGAAGGTCAAGTCTGTCAGCCTAATAGCTTGCTTTCCTTACATTGGGTTTTTCATTTCTAAGTAGTTTTAAAATGTCGATAAGTTAAAACAGTTTAATTAACTTTTCGTAAATACAAAATAATGGACTTCAGCCAGGCGGTGGTGGCGCGCGCCTTTAATCCCAGCACTTGGGAGGCAGAGCCAGGCAGATCTCTATGAGTTCGAGGCCAGTCTGGCCTACACAGCGAGATCCAGGACAGGCACCAAAACTACACAGAGAAACCCTGTCTTGAAAAAAAAAAAAGAAGAAGAAGAAGAAAAGAAAAGGACTCCACTCTATTTTCATGTCATTGTGCTTTGTTCACTGTTAACCAATACCCTCCCTCTGTCCCCACCTTCCTCCTCCTGTGGGCTCCTTTCTTGCCCCCCTAAGACACACACACACACACACACACACACACACACACACACACACACACACTCCATCTTCCAAGGCTGAAATTACAGGGGAGACGCTACAGTCGCCCACCATGCCCACCTGACATTTACATGGGTCCTCTTGATCAGAACTCCAGTCTTCTTGCTTGGACAGCAACCTCTTTGACTGGCCAGGTAAGTTTTATATGCTGGGCCATCTCCCCAGTGCAAAAACAACTTTTTCATTATGGAGTTGCTAAGGGCCTTGGAAGTCTTACTTTCCACTGCCAATCATTAAATAACAATGCAGACAAGTACAGTGTCTACTCTCTCCACTGTGTCAGGCTACATTAGAGAGACTGAGGTGTGGTCAAAATGGTAATATAACGCATTAGGCTGGGGACACAGCTCCATTGGTAAAGTGTTGGCTTTGTGCAAACCTGTGCTGAGTTCCGTCTCCAGTACTCATGTAAAATCTGTAACCTGGAGCTGGGGGTGGGGAGGTGAGAACAGAGGCAAGCAGATCCCTGAAGCTCATGGGCAGCCAGCCTAGCCAAATGTTTGAGCTCCAGGCTCAGTGAAAAGACTGCCTCAAAAAATACAGGCGACCAGCTGAGGAAGACACACAACAGGGAGCGACCTGTGGCTCCACATGCACACTCACACAGGCATGTACACACACGTGTGTGTATATAGGGAAACATCTGGAGACATGGTTATGATGCACTGTATACATCTATGGAATTTTCAATGAATTAAAATTAAATAAAATGAGGATTTAATTATAATTCTCATTTATTCTTATAAAACTTCAAGCCCTCTTGGTACCGTTATTTCCAAACATTTTCCCAAAATGCTGGGATAAATTACTTATCAAGTTCCCCATATCAAAATTATACACAAATGCATCTTAAAGCAGCTGAGGAAGGCGGGCTCCACTTTCAATACTGAACCTAAAACTGACCAAGGCTGAGTATGAAACGGATGGGAGATGGAAAATGTGAGTGGGTAAGGAAACACACGCGCAAGCATGGTGCAAGATCCAGCGGGGAAGGGGGTGGGGAGGAAACACACGCGCATGCGCGGTGCAAAGATCTAGTGGGGAAAAAGAAACACACGCGCATGCGTGGTACAAAGATCTAGTGGGGAAAGGAAACACACGCGCATGCGTGGTGCAAAGACCTAGTTAGGACAGGCGCGTCCTGCTGAAGCAGTCTGACCCTGGTCCTGCTGCAGGAAGAGGGAGAACAGGGTGGACAGGGTGTGATGGAGAAGACTCTCAGTCATATCTCAGCTCGCCCGCATACCAGCTACATGATCTTGAGATGATTCTCTGCGATAGCGCGCTGGCTTGCAGTGAGGAAAACAGCAGCTAGCTGGCTTCAGAACCTTCACAGGGCAGCTGGGAAGATTAAGTGTAGCAAGTACAGCAATCTTCTCTCTCAAACTGTTCAAGTTTTAATTTAGTACCACTCTTAAGGGCTGGAATTTGGCACTGCGTGCCAAAAGTATAATAATGCACTTTATTATGTTTTATCTACCCTCCCCCCTTTTTTTAAAGACAGATCCCAAGGGGGCCTCAAACTCCCCAGGTAACAGAGGATGACCTTGAACTTGTGATACTCGAGTCTCCACTTGCTGGTGCTGCAATTACAGCTGGCTCCACCACATCTGATTTTATGTGGTGATGGGATGGCCAGATCTTCACGCACATCAGGTAAGCGCTCTGTCAACTGGGCACATCCTCGGTTTATTTTACCTTCTTGTACTTCTAGGAAAATGTTTAAATCAAGATGCTCTCAGCAAAGGAGGGAGAGCCCTCATTATTCAAGAACAGTACACTAGAGGAATGCTTGTCATTAAAGAGAAAGGAGAAGAAGGGGAGGGGAGGGGTATGGAGGGGAGGAGAGGGAAGGAAGGACAGACAAAGGAAGGAAGGAAGGAAGGAAGGAAGGAAGGAAGGAAGGAAGGAAGGAAGGAAGGAAGGAAATGCCTCACAGACGTGCCTACAAGCCAATCGGACAGAGGCAGTTGCTCAACTGATGGTCCCTCTTCCCAGTACATCAAGTTAACAACTAACTATGGCACGAAGTGTCCACTAAGGCACCAAAATACAAGAGCAGCTGCCTATCGAAAGGGTAAGCAACACACCAAAATGCAGACTTAACCAACGTGCCAAGTCCAAACTGGGAAAGAAGGAAGGAAAACTCTCACCTTTGAATAATACTGAATTCAATATTTTTTTTAGCTGTTTAAAATGCACCTCTGTGCCATGGCATCTATTATCTAAGATTATGAGCACATGACTATATATTTGGTCTCTGACTACTATTAAACTAAACTCTGAGAACCCAGAAGAGTAACTGGCCCACATAGATGATCTTTAAGTATCAATCTGTTGAACAAACAGACAGAAAAATGAAGGGACAGTCGCAGTATGTCCCCAAATGGGTATATTTTAAAGAGCTGGTGAGTCCATAAAGAAGTTATTTTGGTCTTCCCCACAAAAAAAGTATTCATCATGCTGAATACATACTTAAGAAAGGATGCATTTGTAAGAACATGGCTTTATCCTGACAAAGAGCAGGGATCAATGGATGAATGATGGACAGGTCCATCATCATCTGGGGACAGATACTCAGGTTCCTGAAGCAGACGGGGGCTCCAGACCTGGAGACAGGACTGAGGAGTCCTATGACTTATCTACACCAAGGTTGATGCCAATGGACCTTGGCTCATCAAACCTAACTGCATTTCACTCGAGGCTCCCAAACAAATAATTTGAATCAGGGGATATTTTAACTCAGGGGTAATTCCAGTCCAGTTGAGCACTGCATTCCTCACTTTAAACTGACCCGTTTATGGTGGTGCCACCATGGTGATGTTACAATTTTGTCAGCAGGACACCTTGGTGCTTTGGATCTTCAAAGGTCTGAATCCAGCTCTGTTTCACTCAGACTCAAGCAGCAGTCTAACTACACAAAAATTCTTTCGTCTATTCCTATTACACTTCTTTTGCGGGACATTTGATCACACTGTGTGAAAGGCACCTTCTTATTGGTTTAATAAAGAGCTGAATGGCCAATAGCTAGGCAAGACTTTCAGGGAGAGAGAAAGAAAGAGAGAGGATGTGGGATGGGGGAAGGGGGATTGGCATGAGGGATTCACCAGCAAGACATAGAGAGAGTTGGACGTACAATATGAAGGAGAGGTAACGAACCACATGGCAGAATGTAAATTAATATAAACAGGCTAATTTAAGTTATAAGCTCTAGTTGGGAACAAGCCTAAGCTAAGACCAAGCTTTCATACTTAGTAAAAAGTCTCTGTGTCATTATTTGGGAGCTGGTGATCCAAAGAAAGGCTGACTACACACCTCTGATGCACTCATACCTTAGTGTGCTTCCTATTCTGTGACTTTAAAAAAAAAATGGCAATCTTACCAAAAGCAATCTACAGATTCAATGCAATCCCCATCAAAATCCCAACACAATTCTTCACAGATCTGGAAAGAACAATACTCAACTTCATATGGAAAAACAAAAAACCCAGGATAGCAAAAACAATGCTGTACAATAAAGCAACCTCTGGAGGTATCACCATCCCTGACTGCAAGCTCTACTATAGAGCTATAGTAATAAAACAGCTTGGTATTGGCATAAAAACCGACATGTAAACCAATGAAATCTAATTGAAGACACTGACATTAATCCCCATATCTTTGAACACTGATTTTTGATAAAGAAGTCAAACTGTACAATGGAAAAAAGAAAGCATCTTCAACAAATGGTGCTGGCATAACTGGAAGTCAACATGTAGAAGATTGCAAATAGATCCATATCTATTGCCATGCACAAAACTCAAGTCCAAGTGATCAAAGACCTCAACATAAATCTAGTTACAGTGAACCTGATAGAAGAGAAAGTAGGAAGTAGTCTTGAATGCATTGGCACAGGAGACTACTTCCTAAATATAACACCAGTAGCACAGACACTGAGAGCAACAATTAATAAATGGGACCTCCTGAAACTGAGAAGTTTTTGTGGGCAAAGCACACAGTCAATAAAACAAAACAACGGCCTACAGAATGGGAAAAGATCTTCACCAACCCCACATCTGAGAGAGGGCTGATCTCCAAAATATATAAAGAATTCAAGCCAGGCGGTGGTGGTGCACACCTTTAATTCCAGCAGCACTCAGGAGGCACAGCCAGGTGGATCTCTGTGAGTTTGAGGCCAGCCTGGTCTACAGGGTGAGATCCAGGAAAGGCGCAAAGCTACACAGAGAAACCCTGTCTTGAAAAAAAAAAAAAAAAAGAATTCAAGAAACTAGACATCAAAATACTGAACAATCCAATTAAATTAAAATGGGCTACAGAGCTAAACTGAGAATTCTCAACAGAAGAATCTCAAATGGTTGAAAGATATTTAAGGAATTGCTCAACATCCTTAGTCATCAGGGAAATGCAAATCAAAACGACTCAGATACCATCTTACACTTGTCAAAATGGCTATGATCAAAAACACTGATAACAGCTTATGTTGGAGAGGATGAAGAACAAGGGAACACTCCTCCACTGTTGGTGGGAATGCAAACTGGTACAGCCACTATGGAAATTAGTGTGGCAGTTTCTCAGAAAACTGGGAATCAATCTACCTCAACACCCAGCTATACCACTCTTGAGCATATACCCAAGGAATGCTCAATCATACCCTAAGGACACATGCTCAACTATGTTCATAGCAGCATTATTCATAATGGCCAGAACCTGGAAACAACCTAGATGCCCCTCAACTGAATAACAGATGAAGAAAATGTGGCACATATACACAATGGAGTATTACTCAGTGGTAAAAAAAAAAACAATGGCATCATGAAATCTGCAGGCAAATGGATGGAACTAGAAAATACCATCCCAAGTGTGGTAACTCCGACTCAGAAGGACAAACATGGTATGTACTCACTCATTAGTGGATACTAAATGTAAACCAAAGGATAACAAGACAACAACCCACAACTCCAGAGAAGCTAGCTAACAAGGAAGACCCAAAGAGGGACGCATAGATCACCCTGCAAAGAAGTAGATGTAGAATGGGGGCTAAGGGGGGCAATGGAGGGTAGATGATGGGGGATGAGAACATAAGGGAACGGGATGGTCGAGCTGGAACAGGGACAGAGTAGGAGAGCAAGGAAAGAGATACCATGATAGAGGGAGACATCATGGGAATTGGGAGAAACCGGGTGCTAGGGAAGTTCCCAGGAAGCCACAGGATGGCCCCACCTTAGACTATTAGCAGTAGTGGTGAGGGTGCCTGAATTGGCCTACTCTGGTAATTAGATTGGTGAATACACTAACTGTCATCACAGAGCCTTCATCCAGTAACTGATGGAAGCAGATGCAGAGATCCCCAGCCAAGTGCCAGGCCAAGCTCCAGGAGTCGAAGAGAGAGAAGAGGAGGGATTCTTTGAGCAAGGGGCATCCGATGATGATGGGGAAACGTAGAGACAACCAAACCAAACCGGTGGGAACTCATGAACTGTGGACCAATAGCTGTGGAGCCTCCATGGGACTGAACTAGGCACTCTGCATAGGCGAGACAGTTGCTTAGCTTGACCTGCTTAAGGCCCCCACCACCACACCACCCCCACCCCTCAACCCCGGCAGTAGGATCAGAATCCGTCCCTGGTGTATGAACTGGCTTTTTGGAACCCAGTGCTGTGGGGCATCCATGAGCTACAAAGATGGTGCCGAGAGGAAGTTAGCCCAAGATACAAAGATCAAGAGATGATGTCTATGGTGGTATTTTATTTGTACTGAAATGTGATTTTAATTGTATGTTAATAAATAAAGTTGCCCTGGGGTCAGAGCTATTAGAGCCATAGCAAGAGTGTGGCGGTGGTGGCACACGCCTTTAATCCCAGCACTTGGTAGAAGAGCTAGGTAGATCTCTGTGTGTTCAGCCAGCATTGGAGACATACACCTTTAAGACCTGGGGGGCGGTACTTACAGGTAGTGATGAGGCAGGCATGTGTTTGGGTTTACAACCAATGAGAAGGCAGAACAGAAAGACTATTTAAAGATAGACACACAGGAAGTAGGTCTCTTTTGGGGAAGCTAGGAGCACTGCAGGAGGTAAGATTTTAGCTCTGAGCTCTGACCTCTTGGCTTTCTCTTTTACATTGGTTCCGTGTTTCTTATTTTAATAAGACGGATGGTTACATCTACAGATGTCAGTGCATAAACAACTTGTAAACAAGGATATGAGTATAGGGTGACCTTTAAAATGATTGGTTGGTTCCTCCACCCCCTCCTAGGGTTCTGAGGATTTTGCTATAAAAGAGACTTACTGCCTATCAATAAACGAGTTCTGGCTTGACTTGATTCCCCACTGCGTCTGACTGTCTCTGGGTAAGAGGGAGGCTGGGGAACTTTCCTTGGTTCCAGGCTACTTCTTCAGAGGTGACCTAAATTCCCGGTGGGGCAAGACCCCACACAGTGCCTATCGTGCGACACCTTACACAAGCTTGGAGGTGGGGAGACTTGGACCTGCCTCTACTGAATGCACCAGGCTCTGCTGACTCCCATGGGAGGCCCTGCCTTGGAGGAGGTGGGAATGGGAGGTGGGTTAGGGGGGAAGGCTGGAGGGCGGGAGGAGAGGGAGATCTGTGGTTGGTGTGTAAAATGATTAGAACATTTCTTAATTAAAAAAAAATACAACTGAGCCGGGCAGTGGTGGCGCATGCCTTTAATCCCAGCACTTGGGAGGCAGAGCCAGGTGGATCTCTGTGAGTTCAAGGCCAACCTGGTCTACAAAGCGAGTTCCAGGAAAGGCACAAAACTACACAGAGAAACCCTGTCTCGAAAAAGAAAAAAAAAAAAAATACAACTGAAAAAAAAAAAGAAGAAGAAGAAAATGCCTCAAAGGCTGGCCTACAGGAAATCTGAGAGAGGCCTGTTCTCAATTGAGGTACCTCTTCTGGAATGACTCTAGGTTTGTATCAAATTGACAAAAAAATTAACCAGCACAGCTCATTACCTCAAGGAACACAGGTTCTGCCCTTAGTGACTCACAGGAACTGCTGTCCTAAAGGAGGGCCAAATCCAGCACTCTCTGTAGGCGTGAAAGACACTAAGGAGACGTGCTCAGGAGGGCTGAAGGGACGGGGCTGAGGGGGTAGAGGGGCCAGGACCCCGGCCAAAAGCCAGAGCACATTCCACTAAGACGAGGACTGCAGCTGGGTGCAGCAACTCACACCTGCAGTCAGTACCTGGGAAGCGGGGCCAGACGCTGTCAGTTTGAAGCCCGTCTGGGCGCAAGGAGACCCTGTCTAAAAACAGGAAAAAAAGGACAACAAAATCCTCAGGCGAGTCTTTGCCATGGAGGAGATGGGAATGGGGGGTGGGCTGGGGGGAAGGCGGGAGGGGGAATCGGCGACTGATATGTAAAATTAAATTATAAAAGAAAAGAAAAAAAAAAGGACAACAATCATGAGGAGCAAGAAGCACCATGTGAGGTGCTGGAGAGACGGTACAGCAGTTAGAGGTGCTTGCTTGTTTTACAGAGGAGCCGGCGCTTGGTTCCCAGCATCCCCACGATGGCTCACAACCATCCACAACTCCAGTTCTTGGGAATCCAACACCTCATCTCACCTCCCCTGGCACCAGGCACACACACACACACACACACACACACACACACACACACACACACACACGGGCCAATCATACACACGGGCCAATCATACACATAAAATAATATTTGAAAATCTTACAGGAGGAGGGGGACAGCACCAGTGATGTCACCTGCCACTGGTCACTTTGTCCGGAGCAGCTCTGGCAGTGTGCTGGGACAGCCTCATCACAACCGGTATCATCAAACAGAGGACAAACTGCAGAGAGCTGAGGATGCAGGGAGACTTAGAGGTGGACTTCCAGAAAGCGCCATTGGGAAGGGAGTGCTCGGCAGCTGGGCAGGGGCTCACAAGATCATTGGAGATGTATGTCTCTGTATTTGCTCAAGAAAAAGCTCAGAAAAGACCACTCCACACTTACTAACCAAACATTTACCAGGGCAAAGTTTACTTCGCCACGCCAAAGACGCACCAAGTCAAGGGAGAGGCTCCCAGCTCTGGGCGTCTCCAGAGTCTGAGGAATCCACAGAACAGAACATCAGCTCTGCTAGTGCCAGGCTTGTTCTCAGAAGAGGAGAGCTAAAAAAGTAACAATGACAGCTTTAGAAAGAGAAAACAACCAAGTATGAACAAGCAGGACAGTGGGGGGGTGGTGCCCAGGTGAGAGCCCTGGGCTTTTTCCCCCCCGCTGGGCTGATGTGAGATGTGGTGAGATGTGACACAATCTTGAAGCCAGAGAGCACACAGGGATGGCCAAATCCAACAACTTCACCAAGAAACTGTGCCCACAGCTCAGCTTGGATCAGACACCCAAATTAACACATGGTTGGAGTCTCAGTCGACATGCACAGCAAGCCAGGAATAGCAGTGGCTGAGTCTAGATGAGATGCAAATGAAATACTTAACTACATGGTCCAGACTGGCCATGTTACAGAGAAGTACTGGCCAAGGACGACAACCAGGACGATCCCAGGCTGGGTGGGCTGTCACTACTAAGGGAAGCTGAAGGATGTGCATTCACGCTGAAGACACACGATGCCCACCACTGCCCGCTCCGCTGGCTCCTCCTGCCCATCCTGCACATAACAGAATGGCCTTCTAATGCCACTGCTGCTTTGGCAGTCCTCACGACCACTGCGCCGTGTTCACTCCGAGTGTCCCTTGACAATCTCCAACTGGACTCTGAAGACTCTTCAACACTCATCTTCCAAACAAATGAGCTTTTCTTGCTCTGCATTCCCTACTTTCGTGAATGGTAACCCACGATCTAACCAGCTGCCTAAGCCATAAACCCGTCACCCTGGATCCCTTCTCCCCTCAATCTAAAATGCTTGACTCACAGCATACCCTGCCCACCTCAACACCTTTCAATTCCTCCTTATGCTGCTATACTGGTTAGTTTTTGTCAACTTGATATAAGCCTACACATATCTAGGAAGAGGGAGTGTTGTGGAACGTTATTTTAACGTGTGTTACATTTGTTTATGCTGTGGAACATTTGTTTAATGATGCAAAGATGTGTTGTGTTGCATTCTTTTATGTTTCATTTGTTTAACTCTCTGAAGCTGTGCTACTGAGCCTGTCTAGCACACCTTATTGGTCCAATAAAGAGCTGAACATTCCATAGCAAGGCAGGAGAAAAAATAGGCAGGGCTCCCAGGCAGAGAAGAAATAGAAGAAGAAATCTGGGAGAAAAAGAAGAGCAAGATAACAAGAAGAGGAGGACGCTAGGGGCCAGGCACCCAGCCACCCAGCCATCCATGGAGTAAGAGTGGAAGTAAGATTACAAAAGTAAGAAAAGGAAAAAGCCCAGAGGCAAAAGGTAGATGGAATAATTTAAAGTTAAGAAAAGCTGGCAAGAAGCAAGACCAGCTAAGGCTGGGCATTTATAAGTAAGAATAAACTTCCGAGGGGGATTTATTTGGGAGCTGGGTGACAGGCCCCCAGAAGAGCAAAGAGTTAAAGAGTTTAAAAAAAAAAAACCCAACAACACATCTCAACTGAGGACTTGCCTCCATCAAATTAGCTTGCAGGTGTGTCTGCAGGGCATCTTCCTGACTAACGAGTGGTGAGTGGCAGTCCTGAGTCCTGTAACAAAGCTAGCAGAGCAAGCCATGGGCAGCAGGTCAGTAAGCGGCATTTTTGCAGGGTCTCTGCTTCAGTTCCTATTACAGGTTCCAGACTGGAGCTCTTGTCCTGGCTTCCTCCATATGGACTGTGAGCTATACGGTGAAATAAACCCTTCCTTTAAGATGCTTTTAATCTTGTGTCTTTATCACAGAGAGAGAAACCAGGGCACTGTCAGTCCTCAGTGTTACCATCTTAATCAGGCCTTCGGCATCTCCCCCACAAGACTAACTGTTCTCTCTCCCTTCCTGTGGGCCAGTCTCTTGTCCTGATGTTTGTTCATCTATCTGACTCTCAATTTCAGAAAGCTGAGAAGGAGGTCCAGATTTCGGGTACCCAAATCAGCCCTTCTGAAGGTAACTCTGGAGTCAGGACCCCGAGGGCATATGAGTGTGCACTGGGTTGTCTGGCTGGTTGTTGTCTGCCAGGCAAGCAGCCCTTGGGAACTTCAGCTCCACTGCTGAAAACCAGCTCCCATTTTCTTCCCACAGAGAAGCAGACTGACGATGGTCCTAGACCCTGTTATTCCTCCTACACCTCAGGACTCTGTCCTTTCATTTATCCCTAAGCCTTCAGTCTCACAGCCCCCACTGGGTCCTTTCTAACAGTGTTAATGACACCTTGAAGTCTTTCTAGATCTGAGCAGCTCAAGCCTCCCTGTGTGAGCCAATCACGAAGTGCATCTCCAGCTCACTGTCACCTCTTTTCATCTACTCACTCCTCAGTCACCATAATCTCACTCATCTCCATAACAAACGGAGAAGCTGTTCTGGAAAGGTTCTGGATGTGCCTCTCCTTCCAAAAAGGTCACTTTCCAGACTTCATTTTGAATCTTGGCAGCATCTGTCTATTAACTGTTCCTTCCCGAACACACACACACACATACACACACACACACACACACACACCATCCTTGGCCTCTCCTCGGCCTGCTTCCTGAACTCTACTGCTTCTTCCTCTGTAGACATTAAAATGTCCACAGGTTCTGGCTCCAGTTCCTGCCCCACCTTCCACCGCCCCATGATGACCTCACCTCAGGACTGCTCACTCCAACCATCATCAACAAGCCCTTCATCTTTGCCTCTTGCCCTTGTCCCACCATGCTCGGCTCTCTCCACTGATGGGCCTAACAAACCCTCACCTCTCAAAAAAATCAGCTCAAATACTGCTTCCTGCAAGCAGATCATCTTAACACCCGAGTCTCTCCCCACCAGACTCCCTGCAACAAGCACACTGCACTAAGCACAGATGTCCTTTTTTTTTCTCCCCTCTAGACACTGAATTCCTTGGGAACTAGACCTGGAACATATTAAACATGTAATTAGTGTTTGTCAGATGCATTATACATAGCAAATATATACTGTAATGTGAATGAGTAATGAGAATACTTATTAATAAAATGATGACTACATGTATCATTCAGTGTAGACTGGAGTGAGGACTAATCTATTTAACCAAAATTATGTACACTATTTATGCTGTGGGATGGTCTGTATGTCAAATTGCTGTGATTGGTCAATAAATAAAACACTGATTGGCCAGTGGCCAGGCAGGAAGTAGGTAGGACAAGGAGAGAGGAGAATTCTGGGAAGCAGAAGGCTGAGGCAGAGAGACACTGCCAGCTGCCACCATGACCAGCAGCATGTGAAGACACCAGTAAGCTACTAGCCACGTGGCAAGGTATAGATTTATGGAAATGGATTAATTTAAGCTATAAGAACAGTTAGCAAGAAGCCTGCCACAGCCATATAGTTTGTATGCAATATAAGTCTCTGTGTTTACTTGGTTAGGGCTGAGCGGCTGTGGGACTGGCGGGTGACAAAGATTTGTCCTGACTGTGGGCAGGGCAGGAAAACTCTAGCTACACTATTTACAAGCACTTTTACCCAATCCTAACTGACATAGAGCAAGGCAGTTTCAAAGAAATGGTCACAAGTGCTCTTCCCCGGGTTACAGCCCTGGCAGCACATGCCTCCCTCAGAACTTTGTACGCACCCTGCTGCATTTGCTTTAGACTTTGTACATGCCACCTCCTTTCTTCAAAATGGTTTTCTGTTGCAGAATATTTGTTTAGACTGTAAAGATGTGTCTCTACCTAGAGTACCTTTTGATTGGTTTAATAAAGAGCTAAATGGCCAATAACTAAGCAGGAGAGACAGGTGGGACATCTGGGCAGAGAGAGGAAACTCACGCTTGAGAGATGCCAGCCGGATGCAGAATGATTCGGACACACAGAATGGGATAGAGGTAAAATGGTAGAACGAAGGTCAATAAAAATACGGGTTAATTTAAGTTATAAGAGCTAGTTAAAAACAAGCCTAAGCTGAAGGCCAAGCTTTCATAATTAATAAAAGTCTACGTGTGATTATTTGGGAGCTGACTGGAGGCAGAAAAGAAAGTCCAACTACAATTTTCTGAATGAACTGTAGCATGCCTGGCTCCTCTACACTCCCAAGGCTTCTTCCCAAACACAGAGCAGCACTGCACCGTAACTTCAACCTGTGCCATGATTCACTGCACCTGACACTATTGGAAGGCACTTTAATTACTTATTAACCTATTTGATGTTGGACTCCTTTATTCTGTTCACCACTTTATTGCCTATATAAACCACTCAAGGTTTCAGGAGGCACTCTGTTGAATGAATGGAGGAGGTACTCAACAGACACCTGTTGAATGAATGGGGGGGGGTAACTTAACAGACACCTGTTGAATGAATAGGGGAGGTACTCAACAGACACCTGTTGAATGAATGGGGGGGGTAACTTAACAGACACCTGTTGAATGAATAGGGGAGGTACTCAACAGACACCTGTTGAATGAATGGGGGGGGGTAACTTAACAGACACCTGTTGAATGAATAGGGGAGGTACTCAACAGACACCTGTTGAATGAATGGGGGAGGTACTCAACAGACACCTGTTGAATGAATGGGGGAGGTACTCAACAGACACCTGTTGAATGAATGGGCAAGGGGGGGTTCTCAACAGACACCTGTTGAATGAATGTGGGGTAACTTAACAGATACCTGTTGAATGAATGGGGGGTGGTAAATGTTAACACTAAAGTGCCCTTATCGCCTAATTACAATGTGAGAAAAGTGCTGGTGCAGGAAAAGGCAGGGATTTCTCTCAGGAGAGATAGTTACTCCCCATCTTTAGGGATAGGCAGAGAGATGCATCACCTTTCCTGAGGATACTCACTCAGGAGCAGACCTCTGACTTCACCACAGAGCCATTCAGCTGCCTGTCCAAAGGACATCATCACTCAGCGTGGTGGCTACACAGGAAAAATCACTGAGTCAGACAAAGCCACTAACATTCAGGAGCTGAACTGATTCTACAGTGTTGGTCTATGGAAATGACTGGTCTAGGGAACCACCACTAACATTCAGGAGCTGAACTGATTCTACAGTGTTGGTCTATGGAAATGACTGGTCTAGGGAACCACCACTAAGTTCTACTGTCAGCATAAGCCTGAACCCAAGACTTGCCAGCACCGTGTTCCCAAAACCAAACACAGTTCACAGGTCCTGAATACTTGTTAAATGTGCACATCCAGCAAGTCCTAAGAGGAAGAGCCATCCCATTAAATCCCACACTCTGAACATACTTATTTTAGACAGGTCAAGAGAGCTAAACTACCTGTTCATTGGTTTTACCTTTCCTAGAGTTGTGCTGATTCAACTTTGACTATATTTTGCCCACACAACCTAACCCATAACATGGTACTGCTATTAATCAGAATTCTCCTACGTGTGCGTGCTTGCGTGTGTGTGTGTGTGTGTGTGTGTGTGTGTGTGTGTGTGTGTGTGTGTGAAGGTTGATGTTGGATGTCTACCTCAATCATTCCTCCACTTTTTTGTTTGTTTATTTTGACACACATCTCTCACTGAACCTGGAGCTCACCAGCTTAGCCACACTGGCTGGCCAGCAAGCCGGAGGATGCTCCTGCCTCCTGTCTCCCTGGCAGGGTTACAGACACACACTGCCATGCCTGGCTTTCACCTGGGTACTGGAAACTAGAACTCAGGTCTGCGTGCTTGCAGTCCAAGCATCCTACCTGCTGAACCATCTCCCCAGCCACTCTCGCACTTTTTAACTTTTGTGTGTGTTCTTGGTGCAAAAGGATGCCTCAATGTGCTGAGAACAACTAAATCAGAGAAGTTTACTGTTCGTGTCACATCCACCCACAAACGGCAGCCCTAGGAAAGCCACCTTATTCATCCAAAGAGTAGTCTGAACTCATGAGTAGCTCTGATAGATTCTGGGGCCAATATGTGAAAGATTCCGTAAGGTAAATTAGCTATGAAATATGGGGGATCATAATCAAACATTAAACCTACTTCCAAGCCTCAGAAGGTGAGCTGTGAGGATGATGTAAGATGATGCCGTTGGCTCTGAGAGTTATTCACTCTCAGCTCTCTGAAAGACTCATGACATTCACAACAGAACGCACTTTCTGGAGATGCCAGGCACTTCTGTGCTCTGGCAACAGTAACTTCACATGTGGAGATGGGAAGTGCCAACAGTGGTAAGTAAATGCGAATTGGAGCTTGTTCAAACAGTTTGCTATTGGTGTATCGGTGCCTAATCTCAACACTGTTTAATTGAGAGTTCACTCTCTCTAAAGTCAACACAATACTGTGGGGGTAAGGTGCTTCGGAGACTGAATAAACTTCTCCGCCCTCCACCTGCAGACCACTGCTACCACGGCTGACACTCCAGGCGAGTGCAGCCGCATCCAGAAGCAACGCGTGCGCTCTCTTGCCAAATAAATGACTTCCTAACTTCACTTTAAAGCGCTTTAGTCGGTTTCCCGGCTCCCCAAAACTCTTCAGGGACAACGGGGAAGAAGTAGATGGAAGTTAAAACTGAGGGGGCAGATCCTGGGGCAGAGGGTGAAATTCACCCGATCCCGGAATCAGATGGGTCCCAAAGCAGCCTATATGAATGAAAGGGGAGAGGGAACCGAGCAGGATTCCAGCGTCGCCCCCACGGGGACGTCTTCCAGCCCCGCACTCGAGCCATCAAGGGCGTGCGTGGGCCCGGGCCACGAGATCCGCGGGGCACCCGGCCGGACCCCAACTGCCCAGCCCACCTGCAGCAGGGCAGGAGCTGCTGCGCCCCGTGCCTCGGGAGGTGCCGGGGGCGGGCAGGACGTGCGCCCCTCGGCCCTCGGGGCTGCGGTGGGGGCGGCGCCCGCGGCCCCCCAAGAACTGCCAAGGTTCCGACGCGGGAGGCAAGGGGCCCCCTCGTCTTTTGCAGAGCCGAGTGTCTGGGGCCCCCAAGCCGGGTCCGGGAAGTGCCCAGGATGGAGCGAAGAGCGCCCCAAGGATGGAGGAGCCGGTACTCACAGAGCCCACTGGAGCCGGTGCTGGTGAACATGGTCCCGCCGGGCCGGGAGCCCCCGCGGGGCGTCAGGGGGAGGGGAGGCGGAGGTGGCGAGCCCCCAGCGACGGCGCAGGCGCACTCCTAACCAGGGAGCCCCGTCGGCCCGGCGCGGCGCTCCCGAGCCGCCGGAAGGAAGGCGCATGCGCGGCCTGTGGGGCCAGCACGCTCGGCCGGAGTCCGCCCCTTCCTGTGAGGAAGGGAAGTGCGTCTGTGCCGGCGGGCCGGGTACGCCCGTCATTCCGGTGTTCCCGCATGACTTGGGAAATTGATCTGCAAACGTCGGAGCGCCCGGGGCAGAGGCTGCTCTGCTCGCACAGCGGCGGTGGCAGCCGGTTCTTCCGCAGTAGGATACCGGGTCTTTCGCGAGACCTCGAGCCTGGGCCGCGGTTTCCACGCATGCTCAGTAGTTCCGAGCAGACCACGGAGCTCAGCGAACCCAAGCCTCAGAACACAAGTCTGAGCTTCCGGTGACCCACTGTAGAAAATTCTTTTTAATTTTTTTTTTTTTAAGAATACGTACTATAGGGAAGTTGAAGGGACATGCCAAGGAGTATGGACAGAATGCTTCCAAGAAATCTTGAGAATTTTTAGGGTTTAGCCAACATGCAAAATCTGGGTTTAGATTAGTAAAATACAACATCTTTAGTTCAGTAGGTCGGAGTATTCACATTATTCCAAACCACAGAGGCGTGCGTGATTTTTATGCCATCCAGCCGTTATTTCCAGTTGGTTCATAAGCATGAAGTACATTTAACGTCGTGTTCTTCCAGTTGGGGTTGGAAAATGATTGACGGATTGTGATGTTTACAGAAGCTGATACCTACAGAATCTGTAGCCCACATAAAAGTGATTCTCAAACTATGCGAGGGTTCCTGGGCGGCCATAAGGGGTTCAGGAGACCGAAACCATTTTTGTAGTAATGCTAAAACATTTTCCTTTTCCATTCTTATTCGGCCATGAGTAGTAAGGTTTTCCAGTACTTTCCAGTTAACCAGCGCCTGGTAAAACAGCTGGAACTGCAGGGCAAGCAAGTCTGTGTTAAGGCAGATCCCTAGTTACATCTAATCTTAAAGAAGCTTCCATTTACACTGGCATTGCATGAAAAAAGGGAAAGATACCTGTTTAATCTGGAAGGGCCACTGAAATGCTTGCTTTTCAAACAATTCCAGATCTACTCTGGGTGAGCTTTCTTCATGTACTCCATCCAAAACACATCACAACAAACTAAAAAGAGTGCACAGAAAGTTCTATCCAGACATTAAAAGCATTCTTCCTTAAAACTGTTTCCCAAGAAAGCACCTGGTGTCAACGCGGAACATTTGAGTGTGTGTTGGACATTTTTTTCTATTTCATCTAAGAAATAATCATACCGTGATTAAATAAATAGAGTTGACAGAGATAGTTTATAGAGATTCAGGGAAAGCTTCAAAGTCATATAATTGTGTCAAATTTTCATATTCAATCTTGTGTGCCAAGTCCTATATATTATAGATATTAATACTTTATGGTAAACTAATACCAACTATAAAGGTTATTATCAAATAGGAAGAAATTCAAGTAAATTCCTCATTCTGTTGAACACTGGCATATTTAGAAGAACCCGTGTGAAATCTGAAGAGGTACAAAGTCAGCTGTGAAATAAGCTGCAGTCAGAAACTTGGTTGTAGTTGTACATACTGACTGGTGTCAAAATGAAAGCCTCATCATCACAAATGTATGATTCATAGGGAATGAAAACATTGAGTGGAAATTTTATTTCCAAATATGCCAACAATGGAGTAGTCAGAACTTGGAACTCTGGAAAATGGTTCCACAGGAACACTTGTTTCTTCTTCTGGTGTCATGTGCAACATCAGAGCAGCAGTTCTGGTCTGCTGGTCCCCTGGGCTTATAAACAACAAAAAGCAGCAGCAGCCATTGAAAGTCAGTCAATCAGTCATCGACAACCCGAGGCACCAGAAATCTTACTGGAAAACCCACACGCCATTGAATGTTATCAGTGCCTTTAACAAAATTAGCTCCTCAAATAAAAGGTTGTTCTGTGAAAAGAGGTTTGATTGTCTTGTTCCACATAGGAAATAAAGCATTTCCAAAGAAAGTTGTTTTAAAATAAAAACTCTTTAACACTTATGTATAATTGTGTTTCTTTAAATAAAAAAAAAATAGTGATACCAAAATATGAGACAACTGGACATATATTTTACCTATATCGGAAGTGTTAAATGAAGATATTAAGCTGCAAACTAGGTTGATATTATTAAAGAGGAAGAATTACAACATTTTCAATGAGTTTAATCATTTTCAAAGAAGTTTTTTTTTTTTTCCACAGCTCCTATCTGTAGTAGATAAGGCTAGTTCTGAGGACAGTGGCTTGGAACCATATTCCTAATCTTTAAAAAAGATTCATTTTTATTTAATGTGTATGAGTGTCTGCTTGCATGCATGTATGTGCACCATGTGTGTGCCCGATGTCAAGGGAGGCCTGGTCCTCTGGCACTGGAGCTACAGGTGGTTGTGAACAACCATGTGGATGCTGAGAACCAAACCTGAGTCCTCTGGAAGAGCAGCAGTGTTCTCAACCACTGAACCATCTCTCCAGCTCCATATGTTGCTAATTTTAAGGCTACTTTAGAAAGTAATGGAATCTAAAACTCCAGATCTAAAAATGCATTTATAATATGACTAGGCAGTTAATCCACTCAGAAAGAATATAACAAGTTAGCATATGTTTTCAAGATGTTATCGATCTAAAAACATTACTTGGGACTCAGAAGACTTAGTTAATGTAATTACTAAAAGTGGATTTAGCTAAGATCTTCATTAGACCGCCATTAAAAATAGCTATCATAGGCTGGGCTTGGTGATGCCAGCATCCAGGAGGATCTCTGTGAGGCCAAGCCCAGCCTGTTCTACAAATCCAGTTCGAGGCTACCCGGACTACACAATGAGACACTGTCTCAAACAAACAAGCAAAAGTGTATTAGATTATTTCCAGGGCACATACTGAAAGGTTTAGGGGGAAAGGGCTTCAGGGCAGTAGAACAATTACTGCAAAACATCAAAATATAATTTGGCATTCATCTCAACAGAATTAGGACCTTATTAAGTTTCACCTACAAATTAAATATTTCATATTCTTGCCTTCTGTTTCAGTCTGTCTCTCATGAGACAAAGTTGTACATACAACCAGTTTTATGTGGGAAGTGGTCCTAGACTTCACCAATGGGAGAATAGGGAGTTCGCTGAGATGGATCATAACAAACTAGCATTATGGGAAACGGGCCTAATCCCACGGAGACCCAGGTCTTGGAGGAAGCCAGCTCACAATGCAGGAGGGTAAGAGTATTTGTCCAACCACTCCCATAGTTCGTGAGCTTTACTTCCATGCTGTGGCAATTCCCTGCCACTCCCTACTTTAGGGGCAGGGCAAGCCCAAGGCGAGAGCCATGACTGAGAAAAAAATGCTTCTAAGAGATAAAGACTCAGAAATAGGGCAGAGTGTAAGGCCATCAACTGTAGCATCCTGCATGCATCTTCCAATGAGTTTGTAAAATAGTGGTTTTTATTTTATTATTATTATTTATTTTTTTGGCGAGAAAAATTACATGTGGATGCTATAGTGTGGGTGTTCCTAAGGGTATGTTAGGGTGGTCTGAGAACACCACACCACTTTTCTGGAGCCCTTATTCTTTCCATTTCATGTGTTTCCCACCACACTGCAAAGGATGTGGTCTCCAGGGTCCTTTTAAGGTCTAGAAATGGAAGTGTTACCCACACACAGTGGGCTTCTGTTACCATGTGAAGGTATCGCTTCCGTTCTTCTCAAAGGAAAGAATACAGTCAAGAGACGGACATTTTGAGCAATTTATTAAAGTAAATCCTGCACTTCAAAGAGGTTAGAGTGGGCTGATGGGAAAGAGGAGGGAGGCAACACTCGCGGCTCTGTTACAGATATTTAAATGTTATGACATTTATGAGGTGAGTGGCATATTCATGAGGTAAGGTGACTTCCTCCCACTGTGGACCGAATCTCCTGTTCTGGCTATTTATCCAATGATCATCTTAAAAAAGCCCCAAATGGGTGGAGTGAGGAAGTCAAGCCATACTACAAATGATACTCTAATGAAGACAAGGTCCTTCAAGGGTGTAGGCCCTTGGGTAGTTCACCAGTGTGACAACTGGGAAAATGGCATGGCGCCGTGGTTTTTTAAATCTAGATTAATTTTCATCTTATGTGTGTGACTGTTTTGCCTGTATAGGTGTGCATCCTATGTGTGTCTGGTGCCTGTAGGGTCAGAAGACGGCAGGTCCCCAGATTGTGAGCCATCGTGTGAGTGCGGGGAGCCAAGCCAGTCTCTCGGCAGGAACAAGTGCTCTTAACTGCTGAGCCATCTCTCCTACCCCAAGCCTTGATTTTTATATAGTTAGCAGATGTACCCCACAGGGACATTCTGACCATCAGGTGACACAGCTACCCGGCAACAGTTTTCCTTGGGTAACTCTTATCTATATCCTTGCCTACTCCATCTCAGTTTCAGAATAGGAAACTAAGTTTTCTGTGAAACTTCATCACTGTGTTCTTCAAAGCACAGAGCAGTATTTGAAGCTACTCAGACACAGCCCATCATACCTGTGAGGCT
Organism: Peromyscus leucopus; assembly: GCF_004664715.2. Lineage (NCBI taxonomy): Eukaryota > Metazoa > Chordata > Mammalia > Rodentia > Cricetidae > Peromyscus > Peromyscus leucopus. The sequence goes on from NC_051070.1 coordinate 2,623,145, forward strand.
CCAGCCATTCTCCGTGTTCCCCACTCTGTCTGAAAGTTGTCTGTAGTCTTCCTTTCGCAACATGACGTGCAAGCATATCTGAGCCGTTGGTACCAGGTGTGACCTCACTCACCTGATACTGGTTTTTATTCTGCTGTGCATCATCCCTAACTCTTTCATTTTTATATTCATTGAGGGCATCAAGGCTGCTCATCTCAAATCTTATAGATAAACTAATTTGTTTATAAATGGGTAAAGGCATCTTTGTCTGTTCTCATCACACCTAAACACCTACAGACCAAAAGGTGTATCATTTTATTGTAAATGTCTCTCCTTTGTTCCTCCTTTATACCAAAATAAGGATATTATAATGATTATTAAAATTATAGCAATTTTGAGTTTTACTTAAGATATTAAAAACAGGACTACAGAGTCTTTGTGATAAAAGCTGGAATGGTTGGCTATTCAACAGGTTTGTCTACTTGCTTGTTTTTTTAAGTGAAATCTCACTGTGTAACTCAGACTCATTTCAAACTTCTGATCCTCCTGCCTCAGACGCCCAGGAACTGAGATTACATGTATCTACATCTTCTGTCCCTTCAGTGTGATGTTTTAAACTAGGTCCCTGCAAGACATATCCAAGTGCCCAGCAAGTGATCTTCTCTGGAATTAGCGCTGTAGCAGAAGGAGACAGTTAAGCTGAGATCGGAGTCTTGACCAGTATGACTGGTGTTCTTATGGGAAGAGTCACAGGCCCATGAAGGAGAAAGCCATCATCTGACAGAGGCAGAGATCCGAGTAGCACCACTGCAGGCCCAGAACGCCAGGCACTGCGAGCCATACCTGAAGCTAAGAAGCAGCAAGAAAGGCCCCTCCCCCTGCCCCTGCCACCCCACCGGGTTCCAGAGGCAGTGCGGCTTTCTCAGCACCTTGACCCAGAGTGATGTATGTTGTGGGCATACATTTGCTGAATGTAGCCAACAGTGTGTTTAAAAGCAGCAGCTGTAGCAGGCTTTGTTGGGGCCACCAGCCAGCTCCCAGATCATGACACAGACTTATTGTTAGTTATGAATGCTCAGCCTTATCTTAGGCTTGTCCCACTGGCTCTTATAACTTAATTTAACCTGTTTCTCTTCATCTACACTTTGCCTTGGGCTTTTTACCTTTCTTTCATTCTGTATGTCCTACTCCATGTCTGTCAGGCTGGCTGGCTCCAGGTGTCTCCTCTCTTTCTCCCTCTTTCTCTCTTTCCTTCTCTTCTGAACCCAGATTACTCCTCTTACTCTCTCTGCCCATTAGCCTTGCCTGTCCCTCTATTGCCTAGCTTTTGTCCATTCAGCTTTTTATTAGACCAATCAGGTGCCTTAGGCAGGCAAAGCAACACATCTATACATCGATAAACAAATGCAGCATAAACAAGTGTAACCCACCTTTACACAGTTTAAGCAACTTTAACAACAAATATCTATCGTAAATGTTGCAAACAACATGTGCATGTAGGCTGAGAGAGCCTGTTTGCAAGAGGGTCAACTGGAGCAGTAACTTAACTTCTTTAATTCTGATAAAAACTTCCTTAAAGAATGCTTCACTCCTTTTTCATGCCATGGCTTTCTATGCTAATCATTAAATACTGAGCAAAGCCTTTGTTAGAGACCAATGGAAGACACAAGGAGGGAAGTGGAGAGTTCAAACTTGGGCTCACTCTTGGTGAAACTTCCTCAAGAGGAAGCCCATGTCTTCCTCCCTTCATGTGACATCAACTCACCATAGATCTAACTTTCCATAGTCACCCTGAGCTCTCTCTATCTATGTGAGAGCTCTATGTCCAGGACCAGTTAAAAAGGAAAAGTTAGAAGTTCCCGCTCACTGTGCCGCCTGCTGGATTTCACTCCCTTGGGCTCATTTTGGCCTTGTATGGCCCTCAGGCAGTCAGTACGTGATGCACAGTGGTTATCCCACTATCGCCTGTATATCTGTGTCCTCGGCTCAGCTGTGACCAAGAAGGCTTTTCCTCTCCTCTCCCCAAGGCTTAGCATACTGATTGACACATGGAGCGAGGAAGCACAATGTTGCCGCACGTTGGCATCACCCAGTTCTGACAGCTGGGCTTCTGCTTTTCCAGAGGCCCAGTGTCTAGTCATGCCTGCACCTTCAGACTTCCCAGTCTTGTGTTTTTCTCAGTTTGCTTCTCTGTGGTCATGATGAAACACTCTGATCAAAAGCAACTTGGAGAGGAAAGGGATTGTTTTGCTTACAGGTTACAGTCGACCGTCGAGGAAAGTGGTTCATTGGGCAACGGTTCAACGCAGAAGTTTGAAGCAGAGAGCATGGGGAAGTGCTGCTTACTGTCTTGCTCCCCCTGGCTTGCTCATCTATCTTATATATCCCAGACCCACCAGTAACTAAAAAAAATGCTCCCTACACACACCCATAGACCAATCTGATGGAGGCAATTCTTTGATTGAGGGTCCTTCTTCCCAGGGGTGTCGAGCTCACAACCTACACTGGGGTTCTCCACTGACTGCAGCCGCGATGGTGAGTTTCCTGTCAGCTCACTAAGGCTGCAGCAAGTAGATCTCTGCTCAGATATGACTGACTGGGTTGTTGCTGTGATGGTGTCTCCCCCACCCCTGCACACCCTGGGACTTCATGCAGCCCAGGCTATACTCAAAATCGGTGTATAGCTGAGGATAGCTCTGGACTCCTGATCCTCCTGCCTCTGCTAAGATTGCAGACATGTACCACTGGACCCCACTTGGGTTTGTTTGTTTGTTTGTTCGTTTGTTTTTAATTTATTCTTTTCTTTGTGTGTGTGTGAATGTTTTGCCTAAATGTGTGTATGTGCACTATGTGGGTACCTGGTGCCTGCGGGGGGAGGTCAGAAGAAGGTGTCAGTTCTCAGAACTGATGTTTCAAACAAGTGTGAGCCGCCGAGTGGGTGCTGGTAACTGAACCTGGGTCCTCCACAAGAGTATCATGTGCTTTTAACCTCTGAACCATCTCTCCAGCCCCAGCTTCTTTATGTTGTTTGTGCTTTTTTGCTTGTTTATTCATTTGTTTGAGACAGGGTCTTGCTATGTAGCCCAGACTGTCCTTAAACTCATGGAAATCCTCTTGACTCAACCTCTCAGACCCACAGATTTTTAATTTGCCAGACCCTGAAGCCAATTCCTTAAATTCTCTCTCTCTCACTCTCTCACTGTCTCTCTCATACTTTCCCTTTCTTCTCTCTCTCTCTCTCTCTCTCTCTCTCTCTCTCTCTCTCTCTCTCTCTCTCTCTCACACACACACACACACACACACACACACACACACCATTCTTTCTGTTTCTCTGGAAAACTCTAACCCATTATCCCATTTCCTTTTGATCGTCGGTACCCTGCCTTGGAAAACCAGTCTTGATGACCTCCTTGCTGAGAGATGTATTGGGCTTTCCAAATAAGAGGTACTCTATCCTTTGGCGCTCTGTAATAGGCCCTCACTCATGTCACTGTGTGCCGTGCCCTGACGGGTGACACTAGCCAGGCACAGCCCGCCCCAGATTGTGTGTGCAGCTGGACAGTGCTTTCTCAGACTTTTCTCTGGGGCGGGTCCTGGCCCCTTCAATGCCTGTGGCTCATGGATGTACAGAAGTGTTGAGAGATGAATTGTGTTCCAGGGGAGTCTTGGCAACCCTACTGTGAGAGTCTCCTTTATATAACAATGATGTCATATGTGTGTAAAGTCTGGAATTGATTAAAACCTGAAAGCCAGATGATTCTTGGATTTGTCAAATGCTCCTTATCCCTGCTAGGGTTGCAGGATTTTTAAAGGAGTGGCTGAACAATGAGAACCCTGCCAATACCCAAGAAGAAACAGAAGAATAACAGCATGGCTTTTGTGAGCCAGCAAGTGTTTGGTTTGCTGTTTTGTTTTGTTGTTCTGGGGATGCTAAGGGAATGCTCTACCATAGAGTGGGCACCCTGGGCAACCTGCCAGGTGGAGAGTGGGACTCAGGTAGACCCTGTGTGGGACCCGAGGGACAGTCTGAATATCTGCTCGGTGTCCTTTTGACTCCTCTGTTCATCCACGTGAACGGAGCTAGCTTCCAAACACCTTTCAGCCTTTTCTTTTCCAGACTAAATATTTCTGTAACGTTTCAACCCTTTGATGGTATGCTTGTCTTATTTTGAGTCTTCTCCAGTTTTCCTTACCATTTGAACACTAGGACGTTTAAATGTTGTTAGTGTACCCAGAGACCAGACCTATAAAGGCCATTGACTGGGACATACACACTCGTGATGGTAACTGGTAAACTTTAGCTAATCCTTGACTCTTGGCTTCTAGAGGAAGGAAAAAGGGGACTCCACCTTGATCTACTAAGAAACCCAAAGACTGGATTGGCAAGGAAAACAATCTACCTGTTTTTTTTTAAGATCAAGGGTATTATTTTTAAAAGCTATCTCAAGGCAGGCATGGTTGTACTTGTTTCATCCCAAGATTTTGGGAGAATGATATGGGTCATGCCAGGGATGGTGGGGCATAGCTGTAATTCCAACACAGAGGCAAGAAGATGGCTGCAAGTTCAAGACCAGCCCCATCTACATAGCAAGTTCTAAGGAAGCCAGGGCAACATACACACAGATATTCTGTCTCAAACCAAAGAGTTCAAGGCAAGCTTGGACTATATAGTAAGACCCCCCAAAAATGATTCCAAGCAAATGCACACCAGAACTTTCTTTTCTGTATTTCCTAGCTCAGGGCAGGACATGAAGCTAAGCTGGCAGACGGTTTGCCTAGCAAACTTTTGATTTCATCCCTAACACCACCTAAACTGGGTGTAGTGGCGTCTTCCTGGGAGCACAGCACTCGGCAGGTAGAGGCCAGAGGATTAGAAGTTCAAGGGCAGCCTGGGCCACATAAGATCCTGTCTCAAAGCAAAATAACAAAGCAGGAGTTCTAGCTAAGATTCCATCATACCAGATATGAAAAAGTTAGTGCCTCAATAATGACATTAAAATAAATGATCTATATATTCATGTCATATATTTCAATTATCTTAAAAGACAGATGTTACACATAAGATGCAAATAGTGCTGCCCCTCCCCCAAAAGAAAAATGACTCTTCTTCCCTCAGCAGACAGAGACTTCCTTTAGCTTCCTCACAAAGGACAGGGCTTGGGGCCCCTCAGTTTCCTCATTTGTACCAAGGGAATGATGGCAATGATAATACCTGCCTCGAGGGACTTTACTGAGTACTGAATACATTGACACACATTTAAAAACACACATTCATAACAGGCCTTCACACAAATGCTTCCTGCTGTTATTACCATCACTTTAAGGATCTTTCTCTGAGCAAGAAAGCTGAACAAGTATGAAGTCCATGTCTTTAGGAACGAACACTCATAGGACAGTTTGTTCCTAAAGTAGCAATTAGAAATGAGGACCTAGAACAGAGAGATCTTGTCATTTGAAGAAGGATCCATCAACATAGCTCCCCAGCATCCTGGTTCTTTGGGGGAGTCAAGCTACTCTCCCTGTGTTGTTCCTGGGCTGTAATAAAACAAGAGAAAGCAGAAATGCATTCTAATCCTTCTACCTCCACCTTTAGTCTGTTTATGAGTGTGACATCACTCACTGGCCTGAGGTCTAGGTGGGGCAAGGTACACTCAAATGTCTGCAGGCACTGTCAATGAGGGAAGCAGGCCGGTGTGAAACACACACACACACACACACACACACACACACACACACACACACACACTTTTTTTAGCGCACAGTGAGCCCCCACTTACATAATAAAAGATGTTCTCTCTTCCAGGTGATTTATTTTACACTTTACTACTTTCAATGACACAGACAACAGAACGGCTCTGTTGGGACTTTCAGTGATACAACAAGCTAACAACTACCCTGGAAGCTGGAGGAGCACTGGGGCAGGGGGTGTATTGTGAGGTGGTGCTTGTTGTGTGAATGTGAGACATCCCTCACAGGCTCATGTGTCTGAGATCTTAACCCCTAGCTGGTGGCACTGGTTCAGGAGGTTGTGGAATCTCTGGAGTAGGAGACATGGCTGGCAGGGGTGGGTATCTAGGGATGAGCCACTGAAAGTTGTAGCGTGGCCTGTTTCCAGCCTCAGCTCTCAATGGTAAAAATGTCACCCATGCCTCTCAGCTCTACACTTAAAATAGCTGGAAGGCAGATTTTATGTTGTGCATGTTTACCACATTTAAATATTTTTAAATGGACTAGACAAAGATTAAAGCTGGACATACAGGTGGGTGGCCCCCTGCCTGATCTGTCACATGTCCCCATATTCCCACAGTAATTCATATCGCTACTCACCTTGGTGAGTAACACTGCCCAGGCTTTTCTCAGTGAATTCCCAAGTGCCAGTTTCCCTTGGCCCAGTAGCACATCCATCCTCCGATGCATATGTGTGGTCATCCCCTCCGCGAGTCACATCGCCAGATAATACTAGCTAATATTTACACATAGGCCCACAGCTATTGTTATCTACAGTAAATCTATATTTCCCATACTCTTATAATTTTCCATTTACAGACAAGGAACTTAGAGCCCAAGGTTTTGAGGTCACCTTTGAGAAGTGAAGAAACTGAGGTTGAAGCAAGCAGAGGCAGAACCTGGTCCCTTAGCCATTGGACTCTATCGCCCCCTAGTGGCATCCCTGATCTAACATTGTCTCACCCACATCCCCAGCCTCTCCTCCTCCCCTCCTTCCCTCTCCTCTCCTCCTCTTCTTTTCCCTCCCCTCCCCTATCTCCTCTTCCCCCTCCCTCCCCTTCTCTCTTCCCATCCCCTCTCCTCTCTCCTCCCTCCCTCTCTTCCTTTCTTCCCCTTCTCTCTTTCCCTTTCTTCCTCCCCCATCCCTTTCTTCCTCTCTCCCTTTCTTTCTCCCTCTCCCTCCCTCCCTCTCTCAGAGAAGTAATTTCACAGCTACTGTCTATCCCTCATCATGCTTTCTTCTTCCATCCTACTACAAGAACCTGGTCTTCTCTGCACACCTAGCGAGCTGCCCAGGACTCTGGCCTCTAGTAGCTTCAAAGTCTTCTAGCAGCATCCCGGTGTGTTGATTACATCCCTGGTGGATGGAAGAGGTTTTCTACCTCTTTTTCCAGCAAAGCTCCTTGGAGTGGTCAAGAAACTCCTGGATTTATCTATCCTGGCTCTCTTGACCAGACTCTTTGCCAGATAGGTTGGCTGGTTGGCTGGTTTCTCTGCATTCTTTGGTCCTCCTGTTGTTTAATCTTAAGCCCTGGTTGTTCTTAGGAAAACTTCTTGATAGACACCATGGGGGCTCAGAGACATGCTCCCCGAAAAGCACTTCTGAGTTCTGGCCATGTGTTCCTGCTGTTTTCTCCTATTGTAAGCACAAGCTCAGCCTATTCTGCAGCTCTTTATGTCTGCTGTCTTTGGAGCAGTACAGACATGTTGTGTGAGCTGCAGTAACAAGGTGCCAAATCTTGAGCACTTTGGTCCAGATATCTCTACCTTTCTGTTGGCAGACTGGCAGACACATTGCCTCAGGGCACTGAAACATTTACAGGTAATAAGCCTTTGGGGCCCTAGGCAATAAGGGGGATTAGTATCAGTTGGGTCCCACAACTTACTCTCTTCACCCAGACATCAGTCTCACAAAAGGTCTGAAGTTTTGGTTCGTTGTCTATTTCCATGAGTGAGTGGCAGCCTGACAATGGGGTGGAGAGGCGCCACGTTCATCTTGAAGTAGAAAATCACCTTATGCACCATACAAAGAAGATGGTAGTTTTTGTGTTTCTGTTCATTTGTTTGTATTTAACAGCTAGGGGGACACTCACCACAGATTACATCTGAAAATTAGAGTCCTATAAACCATAAGAAGAAAAGAGGCTGCCAAACCCAGTTTTACATCTATTCCGTCAGTCAGGGACAGCTTGATGTAAAGACACACGTTGAAATGAACAGCACATCTGCAGGTCAGCCACTCAGACTGAACGGCTTCCGTAAACACACCTCTGGGTGCCAGCGGAGTGTACCTCCGACAGCAAGGACACCTCTAAGAGCACCCTTCATGAACTAATCTCAGTTCTGCTCATAGACACGGCACAGCATCAGCAGAGTAGGGGCGGCCAAGCTCTACCTTGCTGTGTAAGCAACGCATCCAATTTTGTTTTGTTTTAAATGAAGTAAGTGGTACATTGGTTACAACCAAGTCAGAATCATATTCCTTGTCTTGCTTATATCCTCCATGGATATGTCACTACCCAAGCAACAGCAGCAGACATCTTCATTCTTGTCCACAGAGACCTCAGTGCTACAGTAGAGAGAAAAGGACAAAGCAGGTATCCAATGACCTGGAGCTGGAGAACCCTCAGGTACTGGTTATCCTTAGGAATGAGTAGACAAGACATCATGAAAGAACATGAGGATTTGATTTGGTATCCAAAGGAACACTCTAGGGGAACTGTGCTGGGCATTTTTTGTCCACTTGACACACACTAGAGTCACCTAGGAGGATATAACCTTAATTGAGGAAGGTCTCCATCAGATTGGCCTGTAGGCATGTCTGTGTGTCATTTTCTTTTTTCTCTTTCTTTTAAAAAAGATTGTTTTGTGTATATGAGTGTTTTGCTTGAATGTATGTCTGTGTACCATTTGCATGCTTGGTGCCCACAGAGATAAGAGGGTGTTGGATTCCCTAAAACTGGAGTTGTGGATAGCTGTGAGCTGCCATGTGGGTGCTGGGAATCAAACCTAGGTCCTCTGCAAGAGTAAGTTCTCTTAAGCACTGAGTCTTTCTAGCCCCATGTGGCATTTTCTTGCTTGTTGATTGATATGGGACGGTCCAGCCCACTGTGGGTAGAGCCACTTCCACTCAGGTGATCCTGAGAGTTATAAGAGTTGTAGCTGTATGTGAGCCTAGGAGCAAGCCAGTAGGCCTCTGTCCTTATGGTTCCCACCTCTGTTCTTGCTTGAGTTCCTGCTCTGACTTCACTCAACGATCTGGATGTGTGAGCCAAATAAACCCTTTCCTCCCTAGTTGCTTTTGGACATAGTGTTTATCACAGTAACGGAGAGGCAAGGGGCCGTTGTAGACATTCAATACAGCACTGATAGCATCAGTTGCAGGTGCCTGGTCTACTCTAGAGTAGGTAGGGTCCTTTGCTTGTTAGGGAAGGAGGGATTGAGGGAGGGTCGAACTAAACCATGTAACATGGAATAGGCAAACCACTCTCACACCCTTGTCTTGTTCTCTTCCCCACCTCCTCCCATCTGGTCCCTGCTTTGATGTTTTATTTATTTTTTGACTTTTCTTTTTGAGATAGGTTCACTTGTATCCCATATTTGCCTCCAGCTCCCTCTGTAGTTGCGGTGGATAACCTTGTCAGCTTGATATACCTGGGAAGGGGACCCTCAACTGAGGCATTGCTCCATCAGATTGGCAAAGGCAGGTGGGTGCACTTTCCCATTGCTCATTGGTATAGGAGGGTGCAGCCGACTAAGGGCAGTGCCGTCCTGGGCATGTGGGGCTGGGCTGTGTAAGAAGGGGAACTGAGCAGGCCCAGGAAACCAAGCTGGTTGGCAGTGCTTCTCCACGGTCTCTATCTCAAGTTCCTGCCTTGAAATGCAGTCCTAGTCTCCCTAAATGGATTGTAACCTCTAAGACAAATAAACCCTCCCTCCCCCAGTTTCTTCTGGCCTAGTGTTTTGTCACAGCCTCACAAAGCAAAAGGACAGTAACCTCGAACTCTGACCCTCCTGCCTGCACCTCCTGAGTGCTGGGATTGCAGGCATGTACCACCAAACACACCTAGTTTCTAGGAATGGAGCCCAGAGCTTCCTCCTGAAAGGTAGACTCTAGCAGACTGAGCTACATCCACAGCACCCTGCCTTGGTTGTTTTTTCTTTAATTAAAAAAAAAAAAAAACCATGAGATATACATAAAATTTACTGCCTTAACCATTATATGTGTGCAGTTCTACAGCATTAAATTCATTCATGATGTTGGGCAACAATCTCCAGTGTTTCCAGAACTTTTCATCATCCCATACTGAAACTCTTACCCATTTAATCTAAGTCCCCACCCTCCCCTCCACCCATGCCTAGCTCACCTTGATCTACTTTCTATCTCTAAAACTTTATATGCCTTGTAGGGACTCACATAACACTTGCTCTTTTCTGTCTGACTTCTATCACTTAACTTGTTTTTAAGATTCATCCATGTGGTAGCATGTATCAGAATTCATTTCCTTTTCAAGGCATATATACCATGTTTTCTTTACCTATATATTTGTTGACACTTGGATTCTCTTTTCCTTTTTTGCTGTTACCAACAGTGCCACGATGAACGGTGTATGCAAGCATCATCAGTTAGTTCTCTCCAGCTATTACATAAGAACCTGTAGAACATTCTTTCTTTTTACCTGTTGGCATTCAGAGCTCAAAAATATCATCAGGGCACAGTAATGCAGGCTGTAGTCCCAGGCCTGGGAGGCTGATCCAGGAGGGTCAGAAATTCAAGGTCATCCTCAGCTACACAGTGAGGTTGAGGTCAGCTTGGGCTATCTTGTTTATTTAATTTTTTTAAACAGGCTTTTTTTTGTTGTTTTTTGTTTTGTTTTGATTTTTGTTTTTTTGAGACAGAGTTTCTTGGCTGTCCTGGAACTCGCTCTGTAGATCAGGCTGGCCGAGAACTCACAGAGATCCAACTGCCTCCCAAGTGCTGGGATAAAAGGTGTGCACCACTACCACACAGCTTAACAAGCTTTCTACAGAAAAAAAAGTAGACCTCCAGTTTAAGGGTGGGGTTAGTTCAGAGACTGTCCTACTAGAGTCCATTCTAATGAGCTTGTTGAGGGGAAAGACAGAAGGAAATCTCTGTGGCATGGTGGGAATGATGATTTGGTCTGCAGTAGTTTGCTAGGGAGGCAGTATCACAGACTGGGTGGTTTGAACAATAAAAGTTATTATTCTTGTTATGGAATCTGAGATCAAGAGTGGGTGTGTTTCTTGGTGCCTCTTTCTTTTCTTGCGCATGGCTGCATTCTCCATGTCTTCACGTGACCCTCCTCCTGTGTGCATCTCTGTCGAAATCTCAGGAAACCAGTCATTTCAGACCAGGGGCCCTCTAAGGACCTGCTTTAACCTTAGTTAACCATTTAACGGCCCTATCTTTGGAAACAGCCATATTCTTAAGGACCAAGACTTAGAACATTGACACACAAATTGTGAAGAGCCACAGGTTGGCCCATGAAGGCCCATCCTTCAACAGCACAGCACATTCCTGCCCCCAACTGGTACTGATGGTGTTGCAAGTCTTGCTTTGTAAATATTGCTCTAAACAGGATAGAGCTTGCCAGCAAAGAAAATTCACTTTTCTAGGGCTTCCTGATTTTGTCTTCATTAAGCAATTAGTTGCAGAATTTCCTACATTTTTTCTTATGACAACAAAGAGTGAAAAAAAAAAAAACCCTCAGTATAATTTTAGCAGCAATTAACCTGAATTCTCACCGAAGTATGCTGCACTGCTCTCCACAGCTCAGCAAGGGTGGCCAGTCCGGCTGTCCTGCTCGGAATTCTGTATCCACACCTTTCCCCTGGGCTGTGGGGTGTCACTACCACCTTCACCCCATCTGTCATTATCTCTCTACTTCAAAAGAGTAATGGAGGTTGCTTTGAAGGCATGTATCCAGATACACACTGAGGTCAAGAAATGACCCCTTCCCTCCCCAGAAACAGCCATGGCTGACTCCTCACAGACTCCTTTCTCCTCGCTGCTTCTAGAGACAGAAAGCACTAATGTTTGTGACCCATGATATGAAAATAAGAGGGGGCGGGAAGAATGCTCACAGATCTCCATTCTTGGAAGCTGCCATGTTAGAATCAAGAAAAGAAAGTGAGATTTTTAGACGAAACTTCCCATGGATTGGTTGCTGTTTAAGGTGTAGGAGCGAGTTCATTCTCTCTGCTGTAAAGAGATAAAAGGCAGGAGAGAAGTTGAGATGTAAATCCTGGAGAGTCTCAGCAGAGGCATCATGTGATACCTGGAAAATCAGGGTTCTTGGTTTCATTAATAAAACAGTTTAAGAACAGACACAAACTGAAGCTTGAGGACAAAGACTGGACTCAAACAGCAGCTTGGGCACAATTTCTGAGGGGAAAACTCCGGGGGGTCAAGCTGTAAATCCCTGGCTACCAGGAAGGAAGGGGATAGCAGAGAAGAGACAACATAAGCTGCACTCTTTGGGATAAGACAGGATGCAGGTCGGCCACCCAGACAGGTAGCCACACAGCGGGGGAGAAGCCCAAAGTTTCTTCAGGGAGTTTAAAAGTACACCTCTGTAGCTAGAGTTTTTCTGCCTGGCCCAGGGTCAGGACAAATCTCTCTCACCCGCCAGTCCCACAGCCGCTCAGACCCAACCAAGTAAACACACAGAGACTTATATTGCTTGCAAACTGTATGGCTGTGGCAGGCTTCTTGCTAACTGTTCTTATATCTTAAATTAACCCATTTTTATTTATCTATAAGTTGCCACGTGGCTCGTGGCTTACCGGTATCTTAATATCTTTTCATGCCGAGGGTTGCCAGCATCTCTCTAACTCAGCCTTCCTCTTCCCAGAATTCTCTTCTCTGCTTGTCCTGCCTATACTTCCTGCCTGGCTACTTGCCAATCAGCATTTTATTTATACAGAGCGATATCCACAGCACACCACAGGTCCATTACCTGTCCTTCTGGACTGTCCCTTAAGGAAGGAGACAGGAGCATGTCTCCATCCAGAGGGGGCTTCCCTTCTGTATACATTGGCCTTGTCTCACTTTAAAACACTGTGACAAAAAACTGGGCAGCAGTGGCGCACGCCTTTAATCCCAGCACTCGGGAGGCAGAGCCAGGTAGATTTCTGTGAGTTTGAGGCCAGCCTGGGCTACAGAGTGAGATCCAGGAAAGGTACCAAAACTATGCAGAGAAACCCTGTCTTGAAAAAACAAAAACAAACAAACAACAACAACAACAAAAACACTGGACAGATTCCAGTGAAATGAATTTTACTCCACAGAGGTAAAAGATCTATGCATGGGAGATCTATTAAGAAAATCCTTTAAAAAAAATACTGCAGAACTAGATTACACTCCTAAGCACCCTAACACTACTTCAGAGAATTTAGAATGTTTTATATCAAGTAGTGATTCTTTGGGGGCCAGGGGGTCCACTAAGGCATTTTGTTTATGTGTGTGTTTACATCCCCAGAAAGACTCCCAGGATTTTCCATCCTGTGTGTTTTCATCTTGCTTCTTCACAGTCATTACGATGGTTCAAGTTGACTGTCAGCCTGATGAGATCTAGAATTGCCTGGGAAATATACCTCTCGGCATGTCTGTGAGTGAGTTTCTAGACTGGGTTAACTGAGATGGGGAGACCCACCTGTTGTTGTTTGTTTTTGCTCTGTCCTCTTTTGGGGAGGCCCGCCACTCAGCTCCCAAATAAATTACACACAGAGGCTTATTTTTACTTATAAGTGCTCGGCCTTAGCTTGGCTTGTTGCTAGCCAGCTTTTCTTAACTTTAAATTATTCTGTTTATATTTTACCTCTGGGCTTTTCCTTTTCTATTTCTGTATACCTTTCTTTTTTTTTAAAGATTCATTTATTATGTACACAAAAGAGGGTGCCAGATATCATTACAGATGGTTGTGAGCCACCATGTGGGTGCTGGGAATTGAGCTCAGGACCTCTGGAAGAGTACTCTTAACCCCTGAGCCATGTCCCCAGCCCCTGTATACCTTTCTTTGTTTCTTACTCCATGGCTTGCTGTGTAGCTGGGTGGCTGGCCCCTGGAGTCCTCCTCCTTCTCTGGCTACTTATTTTTTGATCTCCCTCCATTTATCCTCTCTGCCTGCCAGCCCTGCTTATTTCTCTCTCTTGCCTCACTATTGTCCGTTCAGTTCTTTCTTATACCATCAGGTGTTTTAGACAGGTACAGTAACACAGCTTCACAGAGTTAAACAAATGCAACATAAACAAAAGTAATACACCTTAAAATAATATTCTACAACACCCACCTGTCTTGGTTACTTTTCTATTGCTGTGAAGAGACATCATGACCAAGGCAACTTATAGAAGAGTTTATTGGCGTTTACAGTTTCAGAGGGTTAGTCTATGACTGTTGTGGTGGGGAGCATGGCGGCAGGCAGGCACTGAAATAGTAGCTGAGAGTTTACATACTTATGTGAAAGTAGGAGGCAGAGAGAGAGAGAGAGAGAGAGAGAGAGAGAGAGAGAGAGAGAGAAAGAGAGAGAGAGAGAAACTGGGACTGGTGTGGGCTATGAAACCTCAAAGCCCACCCTCAGTGATACACCTCCTCCAACAAGGCCACACCTTCTAATCCTTCCCAAATAGTTCCACCAACTGGGGACCACGCCTTCAAGTCTATGTGCCCATGGGGATCCACTCTTACTCAAACTGTCTTCCTCCCAAAGTGTGGTCCATACCATTCCACGGTCGAGGGTCAGAGACTGAAAAAGCACACTGAGTGCCAGCCTCCATCTGTGTCTACTTCCCAACTCTGCATAGAACGTAACCAGCTGCCTTCAGCTCCGGTCTTGGAACTGTCCAGCTCCTCAAACTATGAACCCAAACACCCACTTTTCCCTTAAGGTGTTTTTGTCAAGAATCGTGCACACCAGTGTGGAAAGTCCCTTTAGGTCCAAGATGCTGGCTGAGGTTTTCAATACAGTGGAACCAACCTGAGGGGGTGGCGGCTGACCACTTACCATTGCACCAGGTCTTCAAGCTGACCATCGTACCTGGGGCTGAGGGCTCCAGACCTGTTTAACTTGATGGGAGAGTCACAACTATTCCTCCCAGCTCTGTGTTGTCAGTGATTTCAAGTTCACCAACCTAAGCGTGCTTCCTCAGCACAGTTAGAAACGAGAGAGTGACTTTGGAGCAAAGTTAGTAAAGACCCTGAGTTTACCTCTCTTTTCAGCATTTTGAACACCCTTGAGGTCATCAGCTAGGACATTCACGTGCACCGTGATGTAACACAGAGTACTGGTTCTTGACTGAATAGGTGAGACTAATTCCAAACTAATTTCAGTGTTGGGGGTTAGACATAAAAAACAAGATTTAGTACCAATATTTCATTTCAAACGCCTAATGTATCAGGAAGAAAAGGTTTGTTTTGTTTTTGTTTTTCGACAAATGTGTTTGTTTGAATGAGAATGAGACTGAAGGTTCGTGTGCTTGAATAATTAGTCCCAGTTGGGGGAACTGTTTGGGAAGGATTAGGAGGTGCGGCCTTATTGGAGGAGGTGTGGCCATGTTGGTGGAGGGGTACCATTCCCAATGTGCTCTCTGCTTCTTGCTTGTAGTCCTGGATAGGAGCTCTCGACTGCTTCTGCCACCATGCCAGTTACCACAGTCCACCACTGTGAACTCTAGCCCTCTGAAGCCATGAGCCAAAGGAAATGCTGTCTTTTATAAGTTGACTTGGTCATGGTGTTTTATCATGGCAACAGAAAAGAAACAAATACAACACAGATATAACTCACTCATTTCTTGAATATTAATTTCATTCTTTGTAAGTGTTGTTTCTACCAGCATCTCTTAATTCCACTTATAAATTGCTGTAACAGATCACCACAGACTGGCTAGTTTATAATGAACAGAAATATGGAGGCTGGGAAGTTCAAGATTAAGGGGGTTCTTTGTGTGTCATTTCATGGTGGAAAGGTAAAGAGAGGGTAATAAAGAGTGTGAGAGGGGACCCAGGCCTGTCTTTTCATAAAGAACACACTTCTGAGAAGCAACATCAATTTATTCATGGGATGACACCTTTTATTACCTCTCACCATATCACCACCTTGTTAATGTTCCAATTTCCAGCTCATGAACTTCAAAGGATACCGTGGTTCTCACCATCTATCTTTGTGTACATTTTCTCAAACTCCTTTCTCTCTGGTTTTTTCTAGTTCTGGACCTCATTACTCTCTCTCTCTCTCTCAGCTCTCAGCTCCAATGTTTTCTCCCTCTGGATCCCAGTCCCTGGGTAAGGATGTATGCAGGTGTATCAGTTACAAGGACACATGGGAGTATATCAGTTTCTCCTCTGTTGCTGTGGTAACAAGGACGCATGGGAGTGTATCAGTTTCTTCTCTGTTGCTGTGGTAAAATACTATAACCAAAAGCAACTATGGAAGTTTATTTGAGCTTATAGTTTCAGAGGGTTAAGAGTCTGTTATGGTAGAGAAGCCTGGCACCAAAAGTAGAGATGGTGGATGGAGCAGGAAGCTGAGAGATCACATCTCAAACTTCAAGTAGAGAGAGCCAACTAGAAGTGGCATGAGTCTTTAAACTCTCAAAGCCCACCTCTAATGATGTAGCTCTTCCAGCAAAGCCACACTTTCTAAACCTACACAAACAGTTCTACCAACTAGGGGCCAAGTATTCAAATGGAGACTATGGCAGGCAGTGTATCTCATTTAAACCATGGAATCCTTTAGGAAATATTATTGGACATAATCTCAACACATTTCCAAGCACTGAAGGACACATATGAGTACCATAATGTAAATCATGAGATGTGAGACCCATTTTGAAGAAGCCACCCTTCTCTTTTGCATTGATGAGTTATGCATGTCACAGGTTTGAGAAATTCCACAGTTGAACCAATGCTAAATATGGAGTTAAATGACCTTATTCTGAGAAACTACACGTGTGAAGGAATGGGACTCACCTGAAAAGTGAATGGTCTTAAATACTTGGGATTAAAACAAATCTCCTTTTTTGTTTGTTTGTTTGGTTGGTTGGTTGCAGGAAGATAAGGCTCAAACCAGTTGCCAAGGCATGCACATAATGTACTTCCTTATGAGCCAACCTGGAGTTTGCCTGAGGACCTAGCAACAGGCACTGTCAGAGGTCCTGATAATGCCCAGCCAATGAGGGGCAACCATACAATATCACCAGATTGGGATGTAGTCTGGGTGCTGGGAGGAGGGTATATAAGGCCTTCTCCATTACTGAATAAATGAGTCTGCTGTTTGCCTTCACCTGACTCCAGGTGTCTGTGCAGTTGACACTGTGCCTTCTCATCCCTCCCCCGAGGGAGCCATTAGGACCCAACAACAGTTGGTTGTTTTGTTTTGTTTGAGGCAAGCTCTTGAAGTTTAGCCCAAAATGATCTGGTACTTACCACAGCTCAGTGTGACCATGAACTCAATCCACCTGCTCGGTCTCTGGAGAGCTGGGAGTACAGCCACAGTACCTAGCTGCCTTGGAATCTCTTTTTGGCTATTTATCTATTCTCTGGATGCCATTTATGTTGTCTCCTTTTTGCTTATTCCAAACAGTGTGGCTATGATTGTCTTGCTCGGGTTACCTGGTGCATATGGGCAAGCATTCCTCTAGAAAGAGATTGAGTATAGGGGATGTGCATCTTTTGATTTATTGGATAGTATCAAAATTATTCTCCAAATAACCATACAAATGTAAACAGTTTACTTTTAATTATGTATGTGTGTATGCACATGGGTGCAGGTGCCTATGGAGGCCAGAAAAGAACATGAGATTCCCCTGAAGCTGGAGTTACAGGCAGTGTGACCTGCATAGTGAGATAACCCAATTTGGGTCCTCTGCAAGAACAGTGCGGTGTCTGAATGAGAACGGCCCCCATGGGCTCATAGATTTGAATGCTTAGTCACCAGGGAGTGGACTAGGAGGTGTGGCCTTTTGAGAGTAGGTGTGGCCTTCTTGGAGGAAGTGTGTCACTGGGGGTGGGCTTTGAGGTTTCAGATGCTCAAGCCAGGCCCAGTGTCTCTCTTCCAGCTGCCTGCAGAACCAGATGTGGAACTCTCAGCTACTTCTCCAGCATCATGTCTGCCTGCATGCTGCCATGCTTCCCACCATGATGACAATGGACTAAACCTCTAAACTGTAAGTGAGCCACCCCAATTAAATGTTTTCCTTTATAAATTACCATGGTCATGGTGTCTCTTCACAGCAATAGAACACTGACTAAGACGAGCAGTAAGAGCTTGTAACTGCTGAGCCATCTCTCTAGCCCCAGACCACACCAATTTTATACTTCCACTGGCAGTGAATTATATTTCCTACATTTCTTTCCTTTGTCAGTACTTGGTATCAGATTTTTAAAATTTATGCCAATCTGATGAGTGCAAAATGTTCTCCTTTGAAGATTAAATTTGCATTTTTCAAATTACTATTGAGGTTGAGCGTTGTTTCATACGTTAATGCTCATTTGCATTTTCTCTAAGGTGGAATGCTTCCCATACCATCCTCCGATTCGACTCACGGCTTATGTGCCTTTGTCTCACCAGCTTGTAGGTGTTCTTTATATACTCCACATCGATCAGAAAGTTCTCCCAGTTGTGCTTCATATACACCTTTTTAAAACCATTTTTAAATTTTATTGTGTATATGTGTGCATGTGTAAGTGCATGCGTGTGTGTGTGTGTGTGTGTGTGTGTGTGTGTGTGTGTGTGTAAGTGCATCAGAGTGAGTATGTCACAGTACATTCATATGAAGGTCAGAGGCTAACTTGTGGGAGTCATTTCTCTTTTTCCACTAAGTAGGTCCCAGGAATTCAAACTCAGATTCTTAGGCTTGGTAGACATGGTAGATGCCTTTTCCACCTGAGCCATCTTGCCAGCCCCTGTCTACCCTTCTTGTTTTTCTGTGGATTTTTTTGCTGCTGTTGTTTATTTTTGTGTTATTTTTAGAGACAGGGTCTCACTTCGTAGCTCTGGCTGACCAGGAACTGCTATGACCAAGACCAGGCTGGAGGCAAACTCACAGAGATCTGCCTTCCTTTGTCTCTTGAGTCATGAGATTAAAAGCATGTGCTACCATGCCATATGCCATTCCATATCTACACTTTTGGTAGTGATTCTGTAATCATTTTCAAAAATGATTAGTGTTTTCTCTTGTGTGGTGTGTGCTACTTATGTATTTGAGAGATATTGTCATTCACGGAGGTCACATAAATGTCACAAATATATTAGCCTTCAGTTCCTTCAAAATGTTTTTATAAATGTCCCTTCACAGGTAGATGTTTCATCTAAGAGAGGCCTGTTTTCACAAGTCAGGGAAGGTGGATGTCTAATAATGTTGATGTATGAACACACTTGCTTAAGTCTCTGGAAACTTCAGGAACATCTCATATGTGGGCTTCCTTCCTCTGATCCCTTGCTTCATTTTGGCTTCTGTTGATGATGTTTGACTCTTTGTACCTTTTATGTGACAAGGTACCCTAAGAGCCCTGCCTCTTGTTTTTGTCTGTCTAGACGCTCATAATCTCATCCCTGTAGATTACCTCATTCAAGTCCACGGCTGCGCACAGCATCTGCTTACGTCACTTGCCACATTCATGGCTTCACCCTGTTGTTCCTGTCTTCTCACAGCTTGCTTTTTCCCATTTTTCAGGCCTCTGACCAAACGCACCTCCTGGGCGAGGTCTCTGTAACTCACTTTGCTTCTTCACATCAAAGTTTCAAATGTTACCTCTTGACCTTTCGTTAGGAATGTAGGGGGCTGGACAGATAGCTCAGGGTGAAGATCACTGACTACTCATACAGAGGATTGGGGTTCATTTCCCAGTACCCACATGGAGGCTCACAACAACCTATAACTCCAGTTCCAGGGGATCCAACACACACACACACACACACACACACACACACACACACACACATGCTGTGGGATGGTCTGTTTGTCAAATTGCTCTGATTGGTAAATAAATAAAACACTGATTGGCCAGTGGCTAGGCAGGAAGTATAGGCGGGACTGACAGAGGAGAATTGGAACAGGAAGGCAGAGAGAGAGACACTGCCAGCCGCCGCCATGACAATCAGCATGTGAAGACACTGGTAAGCCATGAGCCACGTGGCAAGGTACAGATTTATGGAAATGGATTAATTTGAGATATAAGAACAGTTAGCAAGAAGCCTGCCACAGCCATACAGTTTGTAAGCAATATAAGTCTCTGTGTTTACTTGGTTGGGTCTGAGCGGCTATGGGACTGGCGGATGACAGAGATTTGTCCTGACTGTGGGCAAGGCAGGAAGACTCCAGCTACACACACACAAATAAATAATTTTAAAACTCATCTTTAAAAGAAATATCCTACCTGCCAAATATCATAATATATGCTTTATGGACTTTGAATTGCCTGATGATGAATCTAAATGTCTGGCGTACTCTATAAGCTCATTAAATGTTTGTAATAAAAGAAGCAATGATAACCATTTAGTGAAATGCTTTACCACTTATGGGGCCTTTTTATAGTTATATTTCTCTTAGCACCAATTTAATCTGCAGAGGCATGAACTTGCCTACATCTATAAGTATCATAGAGCAATAATATCTCCTTTGGAGGCCTTTTAAAACTGTGACTCAGGCTCCCTAGATTTATTCCCAGTTCTATGCATTATTGGATATGTGACTGCCATCTGGAGAGACTGAATTATAATGGCTCCAGGAGAACTTTACACTCTATCGTTTATCTGTCAATCAGTATTTTTACATAAAAGGAATGTAAGTTCTAACAAAGTGACAGGCATTTCCGACTAATGCATGCACAAAGGGCATGTAAATGCTGGAGTCTCGAGAAATCCCAGACTATGGAGGCAAGCAATTGCAGTTGTTTTCCCATAAAAATGCATGCCCTTGGGGACACATAGATCTTGATGATTCCATAGACATTTCTGCTTGGAGCAAAATACTACACAACATTACTCACAGCTGTCAGCAGTGAGCTTGAAGTATCACAGCCCTCACTGACACATGAGCTTATCGGCCAGATGTGGCTTTGCTCCTGGCTGCTCCAGGAGATACTAAAGGGACAATACCCAGATGGCTATCCACCTTACTTTATTTCTAAGCCAGCAAAACCTATGCAGTGAGGTTGATGAAAGCACACATGGAAAGTGTGAGCTGCCTAAGAGATTCGTCGCTCACTACGTCTTCTGAGGGTGCTTGAGTTGCTCAAGTGAGAACTCAAATCACTTGTGTTCGGATGCAGCCTTGCACTTTGACTCACTCCATATGTGAGCAGAATGAAACTGTGCGTATCTCTGCCTGAGGACGTGAGACAAGAACTAGAGAGGTGAGATTTGTGGTCCTCTGGGAGGTTTGTAGGCTGGTAATGTTATGAGAAGTCTGGTGCTGGTGCCGAGGCTCTTCTGTGTGCTGATAGTTCTCAATCTCAAAGCACACATTGAAGACATGATGGGCAGGATTTGGGGTGCTTTTCCAGGCATGGTGAACGCAAAGGCCCGTAGGAGGGCTGCAGAGGCATAGATCTGCTCCCCTTTGTGAGCAGCAGAGCAGCAAGCATCTCCCTCGGAAGACTCTTAGTTTTTCTTTTTAACCGTAAACCCATGACTGTCTCCCAAAGAGACTGAACTGTAACAAACCATTAAGGCAGAGATCTGTAGAGGATAATGCCTCTTATCAAACACAGCTTGCTGTTTTGCTCACAGCCAAAACCTCTGGAACAATCGTGAACCGGGGGATCTGACCCCATGGAGGAAAAGAGTAGCTCCAACATTAGATAAACACAAGAGGAACCGTTGTTTCTAGTGTGCTAGGGACTTGGGGCTCAGACACAGGGTAGGGGTCACCTATAATGTCATGAGCATCATCATTAGACTCGAAGCCAGTGGTTCTCAATCTGTGGGTCATGATCCCTTTGAGGGGGGTCAAGAGACTCTTTAACAGGGGTTGTCTAAGACCAGAAAACACAGATACTTACATTATAACTCATAGCAGTAGCAAAGTTACAGTTATGAAGTAGCAAGGAAAATATTTTAATGGTTGGGGTTCCACAGCATGAGGAACTGCATTCAAGGGCCGTAGCATTAGGAAGGGTAAGGACCACTGCTCTCACAAGTGTGGCATGGATTTGTCAGAAGTGTACTGCCACCATGTAATAGTCAGAGCTTGTGGCTTTAACCAAAGAGTCATAGCGCCGTGTGGGTTGCTGAGAAAAGTATTGATTAGCTTTTGTCTTCGTCATTGTTCTATCTCTGCAAAGAGACACCTTGATCAAGGCAACTCTTATGAAAGAAAGCATTCAACTGGGGTGGGGGGAGAGAGACAGACAGAGAGACAGAGAGACAGAGAGAGAGAGAGAAAGGCCGGGCCCAGCATGTGCTTTTGAAACCTCAAAGCCTACCCCCAGTACCACACTTCCTCCAACAAGGCCATACCTCCTAATCCCTGAAATCTTTTCAAACAGTCCCAGTCTCTGGTGAGCAGTCATCCACACACACTACCTATGGGGGCCATCCTCACTCTGAGCCACCACAGCTTCCCATTGCTTTGTTTTGGCTCGTGGTTTCAGTGGGGTTAGTGGGCAGTCACTTGATATCATATACTGGGCCGAGTGTCATAGTGGCAGGAATATTTGGCAGAGAGCTTCTTTACATATTCTGAATTCTAAATCAGACAGCAGAGAACAGATCGGGAATCAGGGACAAAATACCCCCTGTGGTGGCTTGAATGAGAGGCCCCCATAGGCTCATATATTTGAATACGTGGTCCCCAGTTGATGGAACTGTTTGGGAAGGATTAGGAGGTGTGGCCTTGTTGGAGAGCATGTGTCTTTGGGGGATGAGCTCAAAGCCTACTCCATTTTCTCTGCCTCATACTTATGGATCAGATATGTTGTAAAATACTTGTTCAACTTTGTAAAGATGTGTTGCATTTTGTTTAACTATGTAAAGATGTGTTGCATTTGTTTGATTATGTAAAGATGTGTTGCCGGGCTGGAGAGATGACTCAGCAGTCAAGAGCACTGACTTTTCTTCCAGAGGTCCTGAATTCAATCACAGCAACCACATGGTGCCTCACAACCATCTGTAATGAGATCTGGTGCCCTCTTCTGGCCTGCAGGTATATATGCAGACAGAATACTGTATACATAATAAATAAATAAATCTTTTTAAAATAGATTTATTTAAAAAAAAAAAAAAAGATGTGTTGCCATTTTGCCTTGCCTGCCTAAGGCACCTGATTGATCTAATAAAAAGCTGAATGGCCAATAGCGAGGGAAGACTTGTGGGCAGGAAAAGTAAGTAGGAAGAGGAATTTAGGCTAAAGGAAAGAAAAGGAGACACTAGGGAGACTCCGCGGGCCAGACAGACAGGCGTGATGAAGGCAGCAGGGAAGCTGGACGTACAAATGAAAGAGAGGTTAGAAGCCCCAAGGCAAAACATAGACGAACAGGAACAAGTTAAATTAAGTTTAAGACCTAGTGGGACAAGCATAAGCTAAAGGCCAAAATTTCATAATTAATAATAAGTCTCTGTGCCTTTATTTTTGGGAGCTGGTTGGCAGCCCAAAGAAAACGCCAATTACACAGATGTGAGCCCTCAGCTGCTGCTTATCACCATGCCTGCCTGTTCCCATGCTCCCGGCCATGATGGTCATGGTCTCTACTGCCCTCTGCAACTGTGAGCCCTAAATTAAATGTTTTCTTTTATAAATGTCCTTGGTTCTGATACTTTGTCACAGCATTTAAAAGTAACTAAGACACCCCTGCACACAAGCATCCACCCCCATCAACCTACTTCTTTTAACTAAGTCCCAACTCTAAAATTGCATTAAATTCTCACAACAGTGTCACCAACGTGACCAAGCACAACACGTGAGATCGGGAGGGGTATTTCATGTTCAAACCACGACAAGAATCAAGAGGCTCTGCTCACAATGTCATTCAAGGACCCAGACTTCTATCGGGTGGTCCTCCCAGACAGACGATGGTATGGTTTGAGTTCAAAATGTCCCCCGACAGGTTCATAGTTTGCATCCTTATTCCTGGGTGATGGCATTGCTTTGGAAGGCTGTGCAACCTTTAGGAGTTGGGACCTAAGTGACAGAAGGTAGTTCTTGAAGGTTGTAGCCCAGTCACCAGTTCTGGCTTCTCTCTCTCTCTCTTTCTCCCTCTCTCTCTCTCTCTGCTTTCTGGGTGGTAATGATATAAGGAGCATTCACAATGCACCCTGTGCCTAAGAACTCTACTGTTGTCCCCACTGTGGTGGACTGACCCCTCTGAACCCCTGGGCTGAAATAATCCCTTCCTCCCTCAGTGGTTTCTGTTGGTGAGTGTGGTCACAGTAACACAAAAGCAACTAAACAGAGGTCCCAGCATCCTTGGAGGATTTGGGGTACCCAAACAGCAAGATGTGGAAAGAAAAACATCAGGTCTAGGGTGCCACACATCACCCTTCTCCTCACTCCACTGGCCAAGGCAAGCAGAAGAGGCTGAGGAAGTACAGTGTGTGTGTGTGTGTGTGTGTGTGTGTGTGTGTGTGTGTGTGTGTGTGTGTGTGTAAAGTGTGTGTTTGCATTCATGCACACACAAAGGTCACACGTTAACCTTGGGTGTCGTTCCTGGCTAGGAAAAGTCCCAGAGATGATGTGAGAATTACAGGGGCATGCCACGAACTGTTTTACATGGGTTTTAGAGATCAAATTCGTTCTCACTGGTGTCTGCTCTCCTGGATCCTTTCCACTTTCCCTAAAAGTGCCACTCCGATCTCCAAGTTCCCAGTGCATCCCACTGGGACCCATATGTTTGGGCTCTGGAAAGCTAGATGCTGAGGTTCATATCTTGTCCCCATCACTCACTAACCACAAAACTGAGCAGGTGACAGCCTTTCCATGCCTGGCTGCTCATGCCACATGACATCACTAATGGCAGTATCTCCTGCAAGGGCTTTTAAAATAATAATTATGTAAGTAAATATTCCCAAATGCTGAAAGAAGTACTTGGTACAATTGTAAGTAATATGTAGATATGTGTAAAATAAAATTCTGTCTTTGGGACTGGAGACATGGCTTGGTAGTTAAGAGTGTGTATTGCTCTTGCTGAGAAACCAGGTTCAGTTCCCAACACCCACATCAGATGGCTCACAACTTCCTGTAACTTCATTCTCAGGGGATCTGATGCCCTTTGGCCTTTTGTGACCCCTGCATACATGTGGTGCACCCAAACTAACATGGGTACACTTATACATACATAAAAATAAACAAATCTTTTAAAAATGTCTAAAATGGCTATCTGTGACTACATTTAACCCAAAGTTCAAGGCACTCAAATACATAATATTTTTGAAAGAGGATAACACTGTTTTTCAAGCTCCCTACCCCTTATATAATCATTAATATGACTAATAGTGGCAAGATACTTAAAAATGATACTGAGATAGAAAAGCGTATTGAACTTTGGGTATGAAGGGTTAGTTCTGGCCTATGACAAGTAACACTCATTATTACTGAAATGAGAATTAGACATTGTCCCAAACGTAAGGTAACCCCTTTATTTCAGTACACTGTAAGAAAAATATTGAGAGACCAAGCTTCTCAAAACTGATTCTGGTCAAGTTCTTTCAGACACAAACACCTTCAAGGCCTCTTTGCAAACTTTTCTGAGCCTGACCACAGCCAGCCAGTCCAGGGGACCCTCTCCAAGCTACCATGTTACCATTCATCTGCAGACAAAGCACACAGTATGACTCCTGCGCTCAGCTGCCTCTCTGAGTCTGAGTTCCTCTTCTCTGTCTGGCCCATAGCTCACCTCCTCTCATAATTTCCAGCTGAAATTCCATCTCTTCTTCAAGGTCCAGAATAAATATCTCTTTGTATTTGAAGTTTTCCCTGATTCCCTGATCTATCTGAAAATCCAGAACATCTGGTCTACCCCACTGCATGGAGCATTTGGTCATTTATCTGTCTCTTCCCCTCCTTGGAATCGACATTTCTCTCTCTTATGTGTTTCTGTGATGGTTAAGTCAGAAGGAATAGAACAAGGGCTTCCCAGACAGCTGATAAAACATTGCTTCTGGGCATGTCTCTGAGGATGTTTCCAGAAGACATTATCCTTGAAGAGGATGACTTGAGTAAGGCAGATGGTTTTCACTCCCACTATCCTTTTGTCCACTGTAGACCGTCAAGAGACTGAATGATACCTCCTCCTTACCTCCTGAGAGAGATAATTGACCTAGCAAAAGTATGCTATTCTTTGCAATATTTATGACTTGTAATGGAGTTAATTGGCAAACCAACATTTGCTGTGGTTTGGGTATATCCCCAAAGTTTAGTATTGGAAACTCCCATAGTTGGGGAGTGGGGCATAGAGATACAGAACTGGCTTACCCGGACAGAGCTCTCATGAGTGGATTAATGTTCCTGGGATGGGTTCCTTATCGCAAGAATTGGTCATTATGGGGAAGGGCTTGGACTTGCCTCTACTGGATGTGCCTCCCCATGGGAGGCCTTGCCTCCTTGTCGGGGGGGAGTGGGGAGTGGGGTGGCAGTGGAGGTTGGGGGACCCAGAGGAGGGAAGAGGGGGATCTTTGATTGGTGTGTAAAATGAATGAAAAAAAATTTCTTAAGAAAACAAACAACATAAAAAAAGAATTGGTCATTATAAAGCAGATCAGTTTCTCATCCTTTCTCACTTGTAAGAACTCACTTGCCCTTCTGCCCTTCTGTGATATTATGATCAGTACAAAGACTCTCAGAAGCCAAGCAGATAACAGCATCAAACAGATAACAAACCCATGGACTACCCAGCCCCCAGGTCCAGGAGCCAAAAGAAACCTGTCTCCTTTGGAAGTATGCAGAAACTGAGTGGACAGAGTCAGCCATGTTCCCACCAGCTTGTAGTAGTAATGCTATGGTCGACCAGATGTCTTTTGGCCTCCAAATTTCTTTTTTGTTAGGGTGGGACCACTCACATTTATTTTCTCTTGAATGGCTTTCTTTCCTCCTTGTCCATGTGAAGTTGCTTATGAAGAAATTGGGTTTTATTTAAAAATAAAAAAGGCCAACTTGAAGTTCAGTATCTACACAGGGTTACTTGGGAGATTTTTCTTAGATCTTCACTTGATGGTTTTACCTCCACCAAAACAGGTAATGTGAATGCTCCCATTCCAGGTAGGTCCCACTGAACTGAGACCTACCTGGTATGAGATTTAGGCTTCCTGTCAATACACAGTACACTCTTCTGGCCTCCCGGTCTCAGGGACATTATTTAGAAAGTCTGCAAAGTACCACAACTAAACTATCTGCGCTCTGAATAATGACACTGTCCTTTCCTCCAGTTTCAGTGATGTGATAGAGTCCTAGGTGAAATAATGGGAGGAGGACATGACTACTCCTAAAGAGTGGAGAAGATTTTTACTGTGGATGTTAATCCCACCAGTCAAGAATAAGACCATTACCACAATTTAAAGCCAAATTTGAAGCAGGCTTCAATTAAATACTGGCCAGGTGGATGGGCTCTGGCTAGCTCCATATTGCAGGTTTCTGGGAAACAGCCCCATATCAAGTTTTGCAAGGGCTTAAGAAAGAAAACTCATGATTCATTGCATTTCCCATCAGATCCAATCAGGGGCAAGCATACATCCTGACGTATTTCCTGCCTGTGGACCTCCAGCCCACATGTGATCAAGCACAGATCCGGTGCAGATGGGTCAAACAAACTTGTTTAGTGAAAACATGTGGCTTGTTAAGGCCCATAAACAATAACCTCCAGCATTTCAGGAACTATCTGTCCTTGGGCATGGGGCTTGCAGATGAGAAACATTTTTGTTTTGTGGATCTCTAAGGCATGGTAATTAAAACTTAAAATGTAACTTTGGCTCTCATAGTAGATATAAGGGAGAAATCAGGGAAGAGTCCAGGCTGAACATGGCCAGAAGACTACCCAAGACCATGAGGGGGGGGAGAGAGCAAGAGAGGACCTGCCAACCAAGAGGCAGCCAGGGCCCAGAGGCCAAGAGGCCAAGAGACTGGAGTAGCCAAAATGGTTGTTATATAGGGACCAGGTAGGGGTAAGGGAAGCCCCTGGGAGGGAGAGGATAAGGGTTGGGGGGCAGGATGAGAAGTGCTGGGAGGAGCCACAGGTACTGAGTGATGCTGGGGGAGCTGGCCAGCAGCCATGTTAATATGTTAATAGGCACCTCAGGCATTTGTTTCAGATTCCTGAGACCTGAGACTGGGAACGTTCACTATCTTCTTGTAGGTGGTGGTGGTTATAGGTTCACTCATTAGGAAGGAAGAGGACACATAGGCTTGCTATTTAGGAAGAGGTTCAGTGTTGTGGAATATTACTTTAAGATATGTTACATTTGTTTATGTTGTGGAATATTTGTTTAATGATGCAAAGATGTGTTGTATTCTTTTACGCTGTATTTATTTAACTCTGTGAAGCTGTGTTACTTTGCCTGTTTAAAAACACCTGATGGTTTATTAAAGAGCTGAATGGCCAATAGCAAGGCAGGAGAAAGGATAGGCAGGGCTGGCAGGCAGATAGAGTATATCCAAGGAGAAATCAGAAAGAAGCAAGAGAAATCAAGGAGCAAGAGAGCAAGGAAAGGAGGATCCTAGGAACCAGCCACCCAGCCACCCAGCCAGCTACACACACACACACACACACACACACACACACAGAGAGAGAGAGAGAGAGAGAGAGAGAGAGAGAGAGAGGGAAAGTAATATATACAGGAGTAAGAAGAGGGAGGCTGGGCAGTGGTGGCACACTCCCAGCACTCGGGAGGCAGAGGCAGGTGGATCTCTGTGAGTTCCAGGCCAGCCTGGTCTCCAAGAGCGAGTTCCAGGAAAGGTGCAAAGCTACATAGAAAAACCCTGTCTCGAAAAACCAAAAAGAAGAAGGAGGAGGAGGAGGAGGAGAAGAAGGAGGAAGAGGGGGAGGAGGAGGAAAAGCCCAGAGGCAAAAAGTAGATAGAATAATTTAAAGTTAAGAAAAGTTGGCTAGAAACAAGCCAAGCTAAGGCCAGGCATTTATAAGCAAGAAAAAGTCTGTGTGTGATTATTAGGGAGGTGAGTGTCTGGCCCCAAAAGAGCAAAAGAGCAAAGAGTAAAAACAACCAACTACAACTCAGGACTTGGGATAGGATGTGTGAAGTGAAACTCGGTGGTATTTCCTGAGTGCCTGGTCACACCATGAGTGGACGGAGACATTCTTCACTGCTGGGGTTGGATAATAACAGAAAGAACCTGGGTGTAGAAGGGAGATGCTGGGTGAGTTTGAGGTCATCAAATTCTATGTTGCAGCGTGGAAGCAGCTTCATGAAATTTTTATAGTTTTACAGAACAAAGAATATCACAAATTAAGGCGAGTGTGAAACACACTGAAGGGTCCATCAGAGAGGCAGGTACAGTGAGATGGGGAAACTTTTCTACTGTCCCAATATGCTATCTGTGTTGATGGAAGCTACTTCTCTGCTAAGTTAGACTGTAAAAGGACTAACACCTTCTGACTTTCTCAGGCACCAGGCACTCACGTGGTGTGCACACACATATATGTATGCAAACACTGATACACACTTTCCTAAATATTAAAAAATTTAAAACAGGTCAGGCATGGTGGCACATATCTTTAATCCCAGCTCTCCAGAAGCAAAGGTAGGTGGATCTCTGTGAGTGCCCAGGCAGCCAGACTATATAGTGAAATCCCTCAAAAAAAAAAAAAAAAAAAACCTCAAACATCCTGAACCAATTAAGAGAACAAATAAGTATCAGTCAAAATGGAGAGATAAAGATGTATAGAGCAGACCTGCCTTTTTACAGCCATAGGGAGTAGAGGAAGAAAATAGAAACCTTGCCAGAGTGTGAAGGGTTGGAAAAAATGCAGCAGCAAGTGAGAGAGCCAGTATGCAAAATCATTTGTTTGTTTGTCTGTTTATTTTGGTTTTTTGAAGACAGGGTTTTTCTGTGTAGCCCTGGTTGTCCTGGAACTCGCTCTGTAGACCAGGCTGGCCTCAAACTCAGAGATCTGCCTGCCTCTGCCTCTCAAGTGCTGGGATTAAAGGCATGTGCCACTATTGCCTGGCCAAACTTGTTTTAAGTGGTTTCCAAGACCTGTTCCCTTAAGATCAATGCACTTTCCTCTATGTATTTTATCTCATCCTAAACATAATTTTAAAGAGCATCACTAATTTTTTCTTGTAGATGATTTGTAGGAATTCTTCTTCACTGATGGCATTTCATTTCTATTTATTTTCCCAGAAACTATCATCACAACCATCGCGTCTCTTATTTTTCCAACACAAGGAGATTGCTTCCAGAGGCAGGTTTCAGGGAAGCTTGGAACACAGGGAACAATACAGAGCCCCTTGCAATCTCTGCGTCTTTATGAACACTGACTCCCCATCCCCAGTCCCAATTCACTTATTTCTTTATGCAGCTGATGCTGGAGAATGGCCACCAAAATGTCTCTATGTGGCTTTAGTAGGCAAAGTTATTGTGCTACACAAAGAGTCTGGCAGAAGGGACTGGAAAGATGGCTCAGTGCTCAAGAGCACTTGCAGTTCTTGCAGAGGGTTCAAGTTTGGTTCCCAGGACCTGCACAGTGGCTCACAATCATCCATAGTAACTCTAGTTCCATGGTATCTGATGCCTTCTCCTGGCCTCTACAGATACCAGGCACATGGTGAACATAAATACAAACAGGCAAAATACTCATAGATATAAAATAAATCCAATGAAAATTTCAAAAGTCTGATGAAAGGATCCTACTATCCCAGTTGGCTCTTCACCTGGACCTGCACCCTTAGTGTTCTGTACGGCCGCTCAACCAGGCGAGAGTCAATTCTGGTCAATGCTTTGGTGTGGATATGCGACAGAACAGTCAATCATTGTCTTTGTCACTGTCTTCTTAGTCTTCTTTATTAAAGGTGTATTTACTTTTATGTGTGTGTGTATTTGCATGCATGAATGCATGCATGCAAGTATGTGCACCACACACATGCCTGGTGCCTGCAGAGGCCAGAAGAAGGCATCAGATCCCATGGAACTGAAGTTACAGACAGCTGTGAGCTGCCACATAGGTGCTGGGAACAGAATCCAAGAGCACCAAGTGCTCTAAGCTGCTGAACCATTTCTCCAGCCCTGGAGATAGTCTTGATTTCCCGTGTGTTTTAGGTTTCTATTGCTGCAATGAAACACCATGACTTAAAGCGAGTTGGGGAGGAAAGGGTTTATTCAGCTTATACTTCAGGATTGCTGTTCACCACTGAAGAAGGTTACTTAGGACAGGAACTCAAACAGGGCAGGAACCAGGAGTACTGCTTACTGGCTTGCTCCCCATGGCTTGCTCAGCCTGCTTTCTTATAGAACCAGGACCACCAGCCCAGGGATGACACCACCCACAATACACTGGACCCGCCCCCATCAATCACCTCGCATGATTGGAAATGCCTTACATGATGGATCTTATGGAGACATTTTATCAGTTGAGGTTCTCTCCTTTCAGATAACTCTGGTTTGTGTGTCAAGCTGACAAAAGACTAGCCAGCACACCGTGGAAAGTAAAACTTTAATAGCAGACATCTTGCATGTTTACCTGTACATAATTGTCCTTTATACTTGAAATAGTCTCTAAATTACTCACAATATCTTGTACAATGTAAATGATATATGCATCATTGCTATGTTATAATATCTAGGCAATAACAACAAGAAAAAGCTCTGCACTGTATAGGTGCAATAAAAAAATGTGGGACTGAGAGATAGCGCAGCAATTAAGAGCATTTACTTCTCTTGCTGAAGCCCTTGGTTCAATTTCCAGCACCCATATGGCAGCTCACAACTGGCTGTAACTCTAGTTCCTGGGGGACCTGAAGCCTTTTTCTGACCTCTGAGGGCTCCTGCATCCTCATGATGCACATACAGACAAGCAGACACACATACAAACCCCCCCCCAAAAAAAAACAAAAAACAAATATCTTAAAAACTACTTGGTATCTGCAGTTGGTTGAATCCCAAACATGGACTCTGCAGAGGCAGAAAGCTGTCTGCATTTAATCTTACTTCAAAGCCTGCAGTTTATCAAGAAATAAAGTAGGCCTAGAGACCCAACAAAATGACAGCAAATGTGAAGGGGCCCCAAAATAGCTTGACCACACAGCAGCCATGACAGGCTTAGGGGCCCAGACACAGCTTCTGTGACAGGCTTACTGGCAGGCAACACCCAGATCCAGGAAAAGCCTTAAGCTGATAACACCCAGGGATCTACCTAGGGGTGAGGAAGTACCTGACATCCCAAACATTCCAGCCATTAGATAAGGTGGCCAGATGTCCTTGAGTCTAGCACACACCTATTTTTTGTTTTACAGATACTCCTAGACAATTGTCAGCCAATCAGGGTCCTGGACCCTGGAAATCCCCTCACCCCAACCGCTGCTATGATAAAAACTCTGCCCCACCTGAGCTCGGGGCTCTCTGCTCTCACCGCTGCGTCAGACAGACAGAGGGACCAAGCTCTGGAGCTTGAAATAAAGGCTCTTTGCTTTTACATGCAGGATGTGGTCTCCGTGGTGGTCTTTTGAAAGCCCCCACGATCTGGGCATAACAGCAAACAGTTGATAATCTGCTTCACCTTTGAACCAATTTGGTAGTTTGCAGTGAGCCTCAGGCATGCATAGCTGATAATGTTATGCACTAAATTTACTGTCAAAGAGATGCATGAAAATGATAGGGATTAAAGCAAATTTTATTTCATGAAATTGGCTTAAATTCCCAGAGGAGATCATTTCATAAGATTGGTTTTTCTTCTCATTCAATAGTTTTCGTCCCATCCTGTGCCAGCACCCATTATGTTACATAGAAGCATTAGTCACCCATGTGGAATTTTATATTTGGGTCCATTAAAAATCACCCCTGTGTCTGCCAACTGCACTCCAAGTTCATGGCCCTGTGGAGATACACAAGCCACTTGATCTTTTTGTTGTTTGTTGTAGGTTTACCAGGCCAGTTACTAAACTGACTTGGTTTATCAGCTAAATGCCTATAAATTGGAGGAAAACTAACAAATTAATTCAAATCAGTCCCACACAGCATGCCCCCATTTATTGCTTAGAATGTGCTGATGTTCCCAGAAGGGATCAAAAGCAGATGCCAGGTAAGGCCACGCAGGCAGCATCTGCAATCCATGCAAGGGGTTATTGATAGCCTCAGGCCAAATGCTTTGTCTGAGTCCAACTTCCTCACTGATGGAAGGAACCTCAGGAGATAATGAACCGGCCTTGAACATGAATCAGATTGTGGTCAGACATGTGGAAGCATGTTTCTAAGGCAAGTTAGAGGCTTGCTAAACTCCTCCTAAAGTCTTGCCTGTCAGTGGCCATTATCCTTCTCTGTCCTTATTCACCTCTACCACCATCAACATATTTAACACACAAGCCGAGCTTATTTGCTTTAACTGCCACTTTCCACAATGTCCCAGCATTCCCAAGTGCTAGGATCACACGTGTGAGCCACCAACCAGGTCTTCAGTTAAGACAACAGATTAAAAATCCAGGGAACTCTTGATTGTGTTCTGATGGTGATGGGGAAACTGGCACCTTGTTTGTGGCTCATCCTCTTGGAAGGGCAGATTATTTTTTGACTTAAAATTCTACACCTAGAGATATACATATATTTGTACATGAGCACGAAATGAAAATTCAAATGTACATGATGTTAATAAAACAAGACCGCCAATTGGGCAAGTATAATCTGGTATACCATAGAGTGGAGTACTGTGCTAAAAGGAAAAAATGAAACAAAATTACTCACTACAAATAAAAGAGAATTCCCTAGACATTATTAAATTATAAAAAGCAATATGTAAAGAACATATATTTATATCTTTATCTATATCTGTATATCTATCTATCATCTATCTATCTATCTATCTATCTATATCATATATAGTGTTGCTGGGGATGGAACAAGGGCCTTGTGAACTCTAGGCAAGGGCTCTATCACTGACTTATATGTGCAGTCTCAGGGACCACATTATTCACTAGTAAGAATGGTTTATTGTGTTATTCACGACTCATTTGCTTCCTACAAAACAATACTTTAGGATACTTCATTTGCATTCTAAAACTAATACATAAACAATCCAATAGTAACTATAGGAAATAAAAACAGAAATGCTGTAAATTCCTAGGTACTATTAATAAAGCCATTATACTATTTCTGGTTTTATGATCAGTGATTCAGAAAAATTAAAAATGGTGTTTAAAACATGTGAATAACAATTGGAAAGTATTACTACTGTGCTACAGACACTGGATACATTATCTTTTTTGGTTTGTTTTTTAGGGACAGGGTTTCTCTGTTTAACAGCCCTAGCTGTCCTGGAACTAGTTCTGTAGCCCAGACTGGCCTCAAACTTACAGAGATACACCTGCCTCTGCCTCCTGAGTGCTGGGATTAAAGGTGTGTGCCATCACCACCTAGCCTAAATTATTTTTTGATATCTGTACCCTTGACCTCCACAAAGTAATAAAGTTATATTTTAACAAAACACTTTAATTCACTCTTGTAGGTTTAACTCTTTTCCTCATGAAGATATACTGAAGTCATTCTTTGACTACAGTAGCATTGTGACCCTCCCTGAATTTATTTGTGACCCACCCCCATATTTTAGGGCGTGATCTTATTTGAAAATACAACTGTATAGAGGTGATCAAATTAAAATGAGGTCATAACAGTGGTCCTGTGTGTGTGTGTGTGTGTGTGTGTGTGTGTGTGTGTGTGTAAGTGGGTGCACATGTGATGGACCCAGAAACGGGATCCTAAGAGGGAGAAGGAGATTTTAATCAGGGAGGGAGATAAGAGAACTACAAAGCAGAAGGGCTGACCGTGTGGGAGCAGGGCTGGAACCAGCCAGGGGCTTTCGGTCCCACAGAGAGGGAGCGCACAGGAGGCTCAAGACAGGGCACTGCAATGGCTAATCTTGGTTGTCAACTTGTATACTAGGGAAGAGGGAACCTCAGCTGAGGAATTGCCTCCAGCAAGTCTGGCCTGTGGGAATGTTCATGGTGGCATTTTCTCGACTACTTACTTCACAGGAGAGCCCAGCCCACTGAGGGCAGTACCATTCCCAGGCAGACAGGCTGTCTAAGAAAGGCAGCTAAATGTGAGGCAGGAAGAAAGCCAGTGAGCAATGTCCCTCTACGGTTTCTGTTCCAAGCTCCTGTCTTGAGTTCCAGCCTTGACTTCCATTAACGATAGACTACAACCTGTAAGAAAAAACAAAAACCCATTTTCCACCCCCAAGTTAGTTCTGGCTGGTGCTTTATCATAGGAAGAGAGACAAACTACAATAGATACTAAGTGGAATTGTCCTTCAGGCATGAGACTTATTAACACAGTAGCAGGCATTCCAGCAGGGAGTCTGAAGTACAGTTTCAGTCCAGCTAGACAAGGAAAGATGTCCACTTTCAAAGGTTTCTGAAGGAAATCAGAGGCCTTGCAGGCCTAGTTATACCTGACAGTGATGGGGGAGAAGGACACACATGGCTTAGGCCACATGAGAAGATACACTCTTTCTCTGGGTAGGAGAATAGGGTTTGGCTAATGTGTGGCCTCTGAGAGTTGACCACAGTCAGGCTGCCTTGGATCCCAGGCAGCAGAGGGGATGGGTATTTGCCATGGTCCAGCCACAGCCTGGGTTCAGGTCTTGAGACAGGGAATGGGCGTTGGCATGAAGAAATAAACTGTCCGACACCCAGATGAGTTTCACACAAGTGGCTGGCCCCAAATAGCTCCAGCCATCTGTATTTATACATCAAAAACAAGAATGTTTTTCCACATTAACAAACAAGTTTTTCCCATCTTCCAACATTAACCTCCAGCAAAAACAAATACGTCAAATATGTTTTTCCCAACTATTACATCAAAATACCTTTAAACCAAAAACAACACTTATCATTTTGTTAGCTTGGCCAAATATCAAGCCAGGTACATCCTGTCTTTACAAATAGGGGTGATCTGCCCCTGATCCTGTCAGCACTGAGCCAGGACAGCTCCCAGGGTCTGAAGTGACAGTTGACATACCCAGACAAGAAACCTGAGAAGCATCAGCTCCCAAAGAATTTTAGGGGAAGATATTCGAGAAGAAAAATTGGGGTTTCCAGGAATGATCACATTTCTCCCTTGCATGATTGACAAAATGACACTAAAACCACCAAGAGAATCATCAATATTACAAGAGAGAGGCGAGCGAGCGAGCAGGCCTTGTGGTCCCAGCAGTCTTCTGCACTGTCCAGAAGTCCACTGTCCTTGCCAAGTGAGACTGTCCCCATGGGCTTTTGCCTCATCTGGAACCCACTGGACAAGCACTCATGTACTGGTCCAAAACTAGGCTGCATGGCTCCCAACAGGTATGTTCCTACCTTGCTGTATCCTTTCCTGCCAGGGTCTGAAAGACCTGTAAGGTAGAAGAAGAGGAAAACTAGGGGCATGGGAGAAGAAAGTAATTAAACGAAGCATTATAGCACAAGTGTATGGAAAAGCCACTAATTTGCTAATCTAACAAATCAATGTTTTTTTTTTTGTTTTTTGTTTTTTTTTTTCTTAAGAAACCCCTAGAACACAGAGGCACACATGCAAAGGACAAACAAGGAGAAGATGGCCAAGAGGAAAGGCCTGGACAGACCCCTTCCTTACAATCCTTGCAGACTAACACTTAACCCATGCCTGGGAATGGGAACTCATTTGAAAATACGGTCCAATGTCCCAAGTTAAAATGAGATCATGCTTATTAAGATTGGGATGGGCTGTCAGTCCAATTTAACAGACATCCCTAGGAATAGAGATGAGCAAGCAAGGATAGTATGCAGTGAAGACAGATTAATATTTATCAATAAAAAATTGGGAGTCAGATACTGGGGCAAGACCCTGAAAGATCAGAGAACCGGGAGCCTCTGCCTGTAGCTTCCTGCCTTTTCTGTTCCTCCATCCAAAAAGTCCAAGATCCTTTCTCTGCCCCGCCTCACTATCTAGTCTTCAACTCCATCAGAAGTCTGAGAAGGATATATTATTAACTGAGCAAGCAGAAAATGCAGAATAAACAACTTCAAAAACTAAGAAATGACAGAAACAACTGGCTGCCTGAACAGTCACCCAAAGTTCCTTTGTAACATCGTGACATCCATCTTTGGCCCGCAGGACTAGAATATCTGACAGACTTTTCTGTGAAGCAGGATTTTTGGAGGACTCTCCCGCCTTGTCTTGGGAGTTCAGCGGTCACTTTCTTTTGTGTCCTGCTTCTCCAGTTCTGACAGAAACAGGCAGCAGTTGAGGCAAAGGCAGTTTCTTTGCCCACATGGCAAGCTTTTGCCACACAGAAGACAAACACCATATGGAGTTTCTTTAATACCCATCATCTCCTCTAAAGTAGATTCGTGCTGCCAGGAGCAGACATGTCTCATTGTCATAAAAAAAAACTTATGTTATTAAGGACTAGAAATTTACATTACATTGCTAAGTGAGATGTATAGGTACAATACCTTGAACAAGAGTAGAAACATGTATAGTATGTTCTAACAAAAATAACCTTACATTTGTATCAATATACAGAAATAATTTGAACAAGAAACATATAGACAGTATAACAAAAATAACCTGAGGTTTGTATCAATATAAAAAAAATTTTATATCAATGTAGTTGCCTTTTTGGTTTAAAAGTAGATTCAATAATCTATCCTTTTATCCTATCAGAGAAGGGTGGAGAGAAGAGTCGCCAGCTAGATGCAGAGGGAGCAGGAGATGAACATGCTATGCTAATAAAGGTACCACATATGGCCGAGCATAAATAAGGAATATGGGTTAACTTATAATGTAAGAGCTAGTCAGTAATAAGCCTGAGCTATTGGCTGAACATTTATAATTTACATTAAGTCTCTGAACAGTTATTTGGGAAGTTGCTGCTGGTTATCTGGGAGCAGGCTGTTGGGACAGGAAAACTCCGTCTACAGACAGAGGAAGAGAGTGGTGTGTCTCCAAGCCAAGAAACAAGGACTACAGGTAACTTGAGAAGAGAAGGATGTGAAATGGATATGCAATTTCAGAGATAATACAGCCTCAGTGTAGGATTTTCCACCCCCAGAAGTATGAGAAAAAACATTTCGGTTCCTTTAATGGTTATGTACCTCCCCCAGGTACTTTACCTGTGGAAAGCAGAATCAGCTAATGATAGAAGACACTTCTTGTAATGTGGCATTAACCATTCCATGAAGGTCCTGGTAGCACTCTTGGAAGATGATGGAGCCTTTAACGGGTGTGGCATTATGGGAAGTGTTAGGTTGTTGAGACTTGAAGAGCATTGTAGGACTCTGGTCCCTTTCTCTTTCTTTTGTTCATATCCAGTGTGGTGTTTTCAGTGAGTATCCCCATAAGTCTTGGGCATTTGGTTACTTGGTTCCCAGTTGGTGGGACTGTTTGGGAAGGATTGGGAGGTGTGGCCTTGTAGGAAGAGGTGTGTCACTGAGGGGGCTTTGAGGTTTCAAAATATTCCCAGTGTGCTCTCTGCCTCTTGCTTGCCTCTGAGCACACAGACAGACGTTCCTGCTGCCATGCCTTGGCTCCAAAATCATAGACTCTAATGCACTGAAACTGTAAACCCAGTTAAATGTTTTCTTTTATAAGTTGTCTCAGTCATGGATGTTTTAGCGCAGCAATGTAAAGGTAACTAAGACGTAGGTCCAAAGTAACAGGACCAATCTATCATGGGCTGCAACTTGCAAAACTAGAAGCCAAAACTTCTTTCTTTATAAACTGAGAATCTGAGATATTTGTTAGAGTGGCATAAAGCTGACCAACATTGTAGTTCCTCGTCAAAGAACAACAGATACTAACTGAAATTAAATGCAATCCAAAGAAAATGGGACAGAGCTGAAGCAGCCTCGCTTAGCACATCAGATTTCCTGCTCTGGGAAAGCAGAGTTAAGAAGACTGGTGTGATTCCTAAGCCTGCTATTCATTTTGTTTTTCATTTTTGTTTGTGTGTGTGTGTGTGTGTGTGTGTGTGTGTGTGTGTGTGTGTGTGCAGGTGCCACATGTGCAGAGGCGCCCTGGGAGGCCAGGGGAGGGTGTTGGGTCTTCTGGTGCTGGAATTACAGAGGGTTGTGAGCTACCTGATGTGGGTGCTGGGAACAAAAACTAGATCCCCTGCAAGACCGGCATTCACTCTTAACTCCTGAGCCGTCTCTCCAGCCCCAACTTGTTTAACACTGGGAGCAAAACTTGGCTATTTGGGCCTCAGTTGGTTTTTCTGCTGAAAGGAGATCATAACAATATTTTTAGGCTTTTTTTTTTCCCCTGAGAAAATGTTCACAGGGGGTGGGAGGGCTTCTATCTGTAGCATGAATCTTAAAAGTTCTTATTAATAAAATCAAACCCGAGGCGAGTTATTGGGGTCCATGCTGGTAGATCAGAGAGACAGAACTGGCCACAGCTATCTCACCTTGCCATTTCCTCAGCTGGTCCTGTTTCCTCAGACTGGAAGCCTCTGAGTCCTCATCCGGAATGGGTCTCAGCTGAATTGCTGCTCAAAAACCTGAATGCTTAACCAGCCAAAATCTTCTAGCCAAATGCCGCTAGTTTCTGGTCCTCACGCCTTATATATCTTCCTGTTTTCTACCACCACTCCCTGGGATTAAAGGCTGGCTTTCTGGGATTAAAGGCGTGTCATCATGCTTGGCTATTTCCAATGTGGCCTTGAACTCACAGAGATCCAGAGGGATTTCTATCTCTGGAATGCTAGGATTAAAGGCGTGTGCTATCACTGCCTAACTAGTGGCTTGTCTGTTCTCTGACCCCAGGTAAGTTTATTAAGGTACACAATATTTTGGGGAACACAATACCTCCACATCTATCCAGTTGCTATTTGATGGCACAATTCAACATTGACTGTTAAAGGACATCAATAGTTGCAGGCGATAAGGTGCCACTTATCTGGGGCCCCAAGGTGCTTTCCTCTGTTCTGGCGCCTTCCTTAGACTCTCCTTGGACCTCTCTGACTTCCTGCAGTCCATGGGCCTGGAATAACTGCTGACCTCAATGCCACGGCCATGCTGCCCACCTGACCCTGAGCCCCAGATTAAGTACCTGCTGTGCACCTGATCTGGGGAGCATCTGGACTCCAGAAAAAGACACTGATAACCCTGTCTTCCGTGTACATGCCACGGAGGAAGCAAACAAGACTCACCCCCTGAAAGTAATTATATGCTCACCTGTGCGATCCTGACGTGGAAAATGTGCTCACTGTCTGAAAGAGACATTTAAAAACCACAAAACAAGGGCACAGGAACATATCCTGAAGGTTGGGTCCACTGCGATATAGGTCTCCGGGAAGCCCTGGGAAGTTCAAATGTAGACTGCATCTGTGGGCCAGTGAAATGACCCAGAGACTCAGAGCTTGCCGTGGAAGCATGCCTGCTGACCAAAGTTCAAGCCCCAGAGCCCATGCAAAGGTGGCAGGACATCTCCAGCTCCACAGAGTTGTCCTCTGTGGCCACGCATGCTAGGACATGTTCCCCCCATAATATTTAAAAATGTATTCAATGGGGTTTTTAACACAACTTTATCACTTTTATTGTAATTGTCAAAATTAGTGATCTTTTTAAAATGATACCAGGAATATGTAGACTCCTGATGCTTAGAGGAAATGTATTGTCTTTCCTAGAAGAAGAGGGCACTTGTCTTTCAACTCTGTTTAGCAATGTAAGCAGACTCGTGAGAACATAGAAGAAACACATTGTCTTTCTGGGAAAAGAGGGCACTTCCTTTTATGTTATGTATGTGTTTTGTCTGCATGGATGTCTGTGTACCACGTTTGTGCCTGGTGCCAGTGGAGGTCAGAAGGTGTCAGATGCCTTGGTGCTGGAGTTACAGATGGTTGTGATGCATTGTGGAAGCTGGGAATTGAACCTGGGTCCTCTGAGAAGGCAGCCAGTGCTCTTAAGCAATGAGCCATCTCTCCTTTGGAATCAGGATCTGGGACAGCATGTTAGTTTCCAGAAAAATAGGCTTTCCCGGAGGAGGGAAACCAAGCAGTCCAGGGTTATTTGTGATTTCTTAGGCATGGTGCAAGCCATGTCAGTGAGAAAGTGCAAGAGAGGGTGATGGGAGAGCAGCCGACTTCCCCATGGAAGACTTTGAACTGTAAGATCACTTCCACTTTGAGGTCAGAGCTTGACCACAGACCAAGCCAACAACAGCTTTTTAGTGAAACCACACAAACCAGCCATCTGTGGCTGCTTTGGCCCAAGAGCTTGTATCCGATAACAGTTTTCTGAGGCACAAAATGTGACCAGAACCTATCCAAGATGATTGCTTAATTGGTAGAGTTCTCAGAGCACGCTGTGATCTACAGATGACACAGCAAGAAGTGATTAATGACAGCCAAAGACCCACTTAGGCAAATACTAAGAAGGAACAGGCGTTGGGGGGAAGAGTTGGCTTTCGTCCTGGTACTTCAAATGGACTTTGGAGTTGTTCAGTGCACAAAAAGGATATGTTTCCTTATTTATTTTAAATTTAATTTTATTTATGCATTTATTTAGAGACAAATCTTACTGTAGCTTAGGCTAAGTCACCTTGCTCTTCTCTTGCCGTAGTCTTCCAAGGACTGGGACTATGCATGTCACCATGCCTGGCTCACCTGTATTTTAATTATAAGTGATTCTCCAAGTAGAATATAATACATTCTTGAAATTCATTCATTTTTATTTCCTATAGTGACTGAAGAGATTCCAGCCCACTGGCATGCCTCTCACGAAGAGGTGGGTCTAGATTCCCCCTCCTGCTCCATACTTTCTCAGGTAATCATGAGGGCTGGGGAGATGGCTCTTGATG
Source organism: Peromyscus leucopus (assembly GCF_004664715.2). NCBI lineage: Eukaryota > Metazoa > Chordata > Mammalia > Rodentia > Cricetidae > Peromyscus > Peromyscus leucopus. Next base: position 2,664,782 of record NC_051070.1, read on the forward strand.
CACTAGAGCCTAGACTCCAGATCTCCAGAGCCCATGGAGATAACGGGTCGGGTATGTGTGCAGAAGCCCACCAGGAAGTCCAGAATTTGGAAGGCAGTGACAGAGGGCCCTTGGAGCAAGCCTGATAGCTGGACTAGCCTTGTAAATGGTTGCCTACTCCTCCCACATATAATGCTGTATTGCTGAAAATGATGGGTTCTGAACACCTGTGACTGAGCTCCAAACAGCAGTTCAGGATGACTGTTATCTACAGTACCAGGCACTCACCTGGCACACAGAAAGTACTTAGAAACTATATCTGCCCTGCTAAATAGGTGAATGAGCAATGAGTGAATGCAGGTCTGTTGTTGTGGTACCCGAGAGGTTCTGCCTGTGGTGGGCTCCCTGATGAAGCAGCTCCCTGCTCTTCCATGAGTCTGACACTCATGAGGTCACATCTTTGGATCCATCCTGCTGACCTCAAGGCATGCCTTTCTTCTGTGTCTGATCTGGGCTTGCTTCCAGGCTTTTGTACCAGATTCCAGATGGCTTTGTGCCTTCATTATGGATCTGGCTCAGGCAGGTTTGCTGACAGTGGTGAGCTGAGTAGCAATCTTCAAGACCTCCCTTCCAAACTTGACATTCCTTCCAGGCAATGCGATGTGCAAGAGGGCCGGTTGGGATGGGCTTCCCCAGTCAGCGGCCTCTGTCCTTGTTCCTAGAGCACTGAATGTTGGTTTTCACTGGCACCCTCCAGTAGTTTGTTGTTGCCAGGGCTTCTGAAACAGCACCAAGCCCAAGTCATTTTAATTTATGCATTTATTTTTTCTACTTCATATAAATTAAGGAACCCTGAAATTTAGGTCTATATTAGTTTCTTCTCTCTCCCTTATTCCCTCCTTTCTCCTCCTTCCTTCTTTCTTCTACTCTTCTTTCTTTTGATAGGATCTCAAGGAAACCAGGCTAGCCTTGAACTCACTGTCACAGCTAAGGCTAGCCTTGATCTTCTAATCCTCCTGCCTCTACCTGCTAGGATTACAGGTATTTATACCATGCCCAGTTTAGTTTCATATTGCTGTGTAACACATCATCACAAACCAAACCTTGAAACAGCATAATCTATTATGGCGAGGTTTCTGTGGGTCTGAATGTGGGCACAGCTTAACTGGCCCTTGCCTACAATCCTACCAGACTGAAATTCAGATACTGGCCAACACAGAAGAGCCATCTGAGGCTTGGTTGGGGAAGATCCACTTCCTGCTTGCAGGTTGTTAAAAACTTCATCTCCTTACATAGACCTGCTTCTGTAGGACCAAGGCCCTATCCTCCTTGTTGGTTGTCCTGGTCACTGTTCTATTTTTTGTGAAGAGACACCATGATCAAGACAACTCTGATAGGAGAAAGCATTTTGGGGGGCTGCTTACAGTTTCAGAGGGTTAGTCCGTGATCATCATGGTGGAGAGCAGACAGGCATGGTGCTGAGCAATAAGCAGCTGAGAGCTGAGGGGGCAGCAGGCAAAGAAAGCGAGGCACTGGGCCTTTGGAACCCCAGAGCCCACCTCTAGTAGCACCCCTCCTCCAATGAGGCCACACCTCCTAATCCTTCCCAAACCGTTCATCAACTGAGGACTAAGCATTGTAAATATATGAACCTGTGCTGTGCTTATTCAAACCATAATACTGGCTGTTGGTCAGGTGTGGCTTTTGGCCCTTCATCCCACCAGGAAGGAGATTCACCAGCACTTGGAAGGCAAAACAGGGAATCCCTAAAGCAAGCTGGATAGTTAAACTAGCCCATAGCTTTGAGCTCTGGGTTCAACTTAGAGAGCCTGCCTCAGTGAATAAAGTGGAGAGCGATGAATGAAAACTCGTCAATACGGCAGTTTCCTGCTTACCAGCAGAGAAAAGATCATTTCATCAGACTGTGAAAGCAAGATGGAATCATTGTTTATTTAGAAAGACACGTGTGTTTAAAAAGCAACAGGAGTGCTATCACATTACTTCTGTCATATTATATCAGTTCTACTGCTGTGAAGAGACACCATGACCTAAGCAACTCTTATGAAAGAAAGCCTTTAATTGGGGACTTGCTTACAGCTTCAGAGGGATGCAGACAGGCATGGTGCTGGAGCAGTAGCTGAGAGCTTTACATCCTGTTCCATAAGAAGACAAGGTCCTCTCCACGGGGAGGGGAACACACAGGACTTATGCCACTTGTGGTCACAAAGATTAAGGTACATCAAGACAAAGACCCTAGAGTTCTTCCTATAATGACTGAGGATGTATTGAAGACTAGCAGGGGCTGGACTGATAACAAGATGGGGAAGGGTGGGAATTAGGAAAAAATGAAGACGTGTGTAAAGAAAGGCATGGGAGTCGATGAAGAGAACCTAACTAATGTTGGTGGATAGGAAGGATGGCCAAGGAGCCCAGAGAGGTGGAATCACACTCACCACATGCAGAATGATCCAAATTTGAGGACCCAGTAACCATATGGGAGGGAAGAAAACAATGGTGTCCCAGAGGTTTGTAACACCAGGGGCACCACCAACAAAGAGCAGAAACACATTCTGGAGAGAAATTCCTGGGCACTTTGCTCTTAAGGCACCAGAGAAAGCCACACAGAGACACTGAATGAGGGACAGAAAATGTGTATTTGAAGGCAGGAGGTGAATTCAAGGGCAGAGAAGTTGATTTGTAAGACAGATACTCAGCTGGTTCCGTGGCTCCAAGGACACAGCCAGTGGATGTGTTATTCCAGGGGACAATTCATTTGAATTTTGTCTTAGGAGGTAGGAACTTTAGGGCGCCTGCTATGGGATCAGATTGAGTCAGAGGGGGAGAAGAGGAAGAGGAGTAGGAGGACAAGGAGAAGAAGGAAGGGTAGAGAGGAAAGAGAAGATGGAATGACCCCACCTACCCTGGGCAGGGTGGAAAGGCAATGAAGACAAACAACTCCGATGCACAGGATCGCAAAGAGTTGCCTGGACCAGATTGCCCTTAGTACCAAAGTCAGAAAAATCGGAGATTACAGCAGCCACGGGCCCTGCGTTTTCTGGGGGGCCTGGCTTTCAAACATTCTATCCAGAGCATGTTCCACATTATGAAGGAAAGCATTTAATTGAGGCTGTCTTACAGTTCCTGAGGTTTAGTTCATTGTCATCATGGCAGGAAGCATGGTGGCAAGCAGACAGACGTGGTGCTGGAGAGGCAGCTGAGCGTCCTACATCAGCTGGGCAGGCAGCAGGAAGAGCAAGGCACTGGGTTGGCTTGAGCATCTGAAACCTCAAAGCCCACCCCCAGTGACGCACTTCCTCCAACAAGGCCACGCCTCCTAATAGTGCCACTCCCCTGAGCCCGTGGGGGCCGTTTTCATTTAAACCACCACCCCTAGCATTCATAAGGTGGTCCTGTGTTCAAGCCCAGCACCAAAGAAAAAGAAAAAAAGAAAAAACAAAAACACGGGAAACCAGTAACCACAACCCCCACCTTTCATATCCACAAAGAATTTACATGCTTTGCTGATTTCAGCTACAGCCAAGCCTGCTTTTGATATTGATAAAAAAACAAAAACAAAAACAAAAACCCGTGTATGCTGACAGATACACACTCACTCTGCGGGCACAGAGGCCATTTTGTACATTCTGTTTTTCAGTACATCTTCTCGTTTCCTTGATTTCCCACCGGGGAGCCTGGTGGAAGTGACCTGGAGTTACCTTCTCCTCCGTGGCCTGGACGGGCTATTGGCTCCAACCCGCTTACTGCCTCACCACAGCTAGCTCACCGCTGCTCCTCCATGCTCTACACTCAGGAGCCTGTGGTGCCCAGCATGTTCTAGCATATGAAAATTATGTGCTCACCTTGACCCTTGATGAGAATTAGAGCTGACAGTTTTCTGGAAGACACATACACACACTTGTTCTCACTAGCCCTTGTATCTTTCTCTCATGGAAACTGATGAATCATGAAGTTGGTTAAAATCGGATTGCCTGAACACCACATTTTCCCTTCACAGTGCTTATTTTTCCCCTTCCTCACCCCAACTTCCACTCTGCTGCCTCGGTTCTGAGGTCAAAGGGAACGTTGCAGTTAGACAGTGAGCTAGTTCATTTCCCAGCTTTCTCTCTCACCAAGCAGCATGGAACCCCTTGTTTTTGCCTTGCTGAAAAACACCTCCCTGCATACTGGTTGCTGAAGCTTTGACTTCTGGGCTGTTACTTCATTCTGAGTTTCCTGGGGATAGATCTGTCTTCTAAACTGTTAGGGGAAGTGAAGGAAGGCAGGAGCAGGCTGTCCTCTCCAGTCACCATGTCATCACATACTCCAGTATCAGTCTCCTTTGTTTTCATACAGGAAAACCTGTCGTTCTTGAACTTCATGGGATCAAATTAAATCCTCCCCAAAAGTACATCAACAATTTCTCAAGGAGAGAGAGGGAGAGGGAGAAAGAGAGAGAGAGAGCACATTGCAGTTTAACCAAACTTCTTTCAACTTCCTTTGAAAATGTTATAGAAAAGAAAATAATAACCACCTGGAAATGGTGGCACACACCCTTCATACTGGCACTTTGGAGGCAGAGGCAGGCGGATCTCTGAGTTTGAGGCCACCCTGGTCTATAGAATGAGTGCCAGGACAGCCAGGACTACACAGTGAAACCCTGCTTTGAAAAAGCAAAAAATACAAAGGAAGAGAGATGAAAGAAAGAAAGAAAGAAAGAAAGAAAGAAAGAGAGAGAGAGAGAGAGAGAGAGAGAGAGAGAGAGAGAGAGAGAGAAAGAAAGAAAGAAAGAAAGAAAGAAAGAAAGAAAGAAAGAAAGAAAAAGAGAAACAGAGAGAGAACTAGAACTGACTTTCCAAACTGCCTCGTCTGTGCCTCCCACTCCCCGTCAGAGCCTCCTAAACTGCAGTAGTTGCTATGACCTGCCTGAACACATCCTCAAGACGTCCCTCTGCACTGTCTGTGAAGTGGTAGCCAGCTCGCCAAGCGTACCAGTAAAACCGTTCTCTCCTCCTCCTACCTCATCCCTTCTCCCCTACTCTGAGATTGCAAGCCCCAAATTGTGTGATTATATGAGATCTGAGCCTGTTGGCTAGCAAACCCTTGTCTCCCCATTCTTCTGGATCCTGTTGTGTGTGTTATGGCTTCCAGTTATGGCTTTAGATTTTGCTCTCTTGTGATTTCAATTTCTTTACAGATTTGCTATATTTCTTAAGGTTCTTTTTCAAGTTGTTGTTTTTGTTTTTGAAAAATGATCTCACTCAGTCTGTAGTCCAAGCTGGCCTGGAAGTCTCAGAATGCCATCCTGTTGCACTCATACTGTGTACAGTCTTCTCAGTCACTTCATTTACTTGGTGATATGCCCACCACTCCATATCATTTTCTTATTTGATGACTGTGGTGGTTTGAAAGAAAATGGTCCCCAAAGCAAATGGCACTATTAGGAGGTATGGTCTTTGTTGGAGGAAGTGTGTCACTGTGGGGGCGGGCTTTGAGGTCTCCTATGTTCAAGCTCAGTGTGACACACAGACCACTTCCTGTTGCCTGTAAACCAAGATGTAGGACACTCAAGGGGCTACTTCTCCAGCACCATGTCTGCCTGTACACCACCATGTCATGAGGATAATGGATTAAACCTCTGAAACTGTAAGCCGTCATCTCAATTAAATGTATTATTTATAAGAGTTGCTGTGGTTATGGTGTCTCTTCACAGCAACAGAGACCCTAACTCAGACACGAGCCTCTTAATTTTTAGCACACAGTACCATGTACCATGATTCATTTATTACCTCATTTTCCAAAGGAGGTCTTGGTTGCTTAAAGGTTTCACATGATGGACAAAGTTGCTATCCATGTAGAAGTCATTATGTGGACATAGTTTGAATTCTTTAGGGTAAACTGAATCATATAATTTATATGTTTAAGTCTGCAAGAAACTGCCAAAACTGGTGCTGGTGATGGAGTCAAGATCCTTGTACATGTTTCTCTGAGGTATATCCTATCACCCTTTCATACCTCTTAACATTTTTGAGACAGGGTCTTGCTGAGTTGCCTTGGCTGGTCTTTTACTCACATTGTGGCCTGAGCAGAACTTCCTCTTGCAGTCAGTGTTTCCTGCTTTGGCCTCCAGTCTGTGCCTCCAAGTCCTTCTTTTCATTGAAGGTCAGCTGCTGTTTGTGTGTAGGAGCCTCTGCCTCACTGGCCAACACTTCCTTTAACTGTCCTGGTCTTGGGAGTTGTAGTTCTACAGTAAGCCTTGAAGTTCAACAGTGTCGGTCATCTTTTTCTTTGGGATTGTGCTTGCTATCCTGGGTCAACTGCTTGCCCATATCAACTTCAGAACCAATCTACCAATAACCTGAATGAATTGGTCAGCATCTGAATTTAGATTACATTGAATCTAAAGACCAAATTAGAAAGAACTCATGTCCTAATACTACTGAGTCTTCCTATCCATGAACAGGGAATCTCTCCATATATTCAGTTCTTCCATGATGTCTTTGACCAGTTTGTAGTCTTCCTTATGCAGAGTTTGTGCATGGCTTTGTTAAGACTTATACATAAGTTTTTTATACGTTAATGTAAATGGCACTGCATTTTAAAATTCAAATTTCTTAGCAAATTTGTGAGCATGATTAAAGTTTTGAAATCTCAGAATTTTCTCATTCTCTAATCTGATAGCTGTGCACTTTCTATTTTCAACCAAATACTGATGAAAGCATAAGATAAATGAGAACCAAGAACTCATCTCAGAGGCGATCTTTTTAGAATCCAATCAATTCTTTTGTTTGTTTGTTTTTCGAGACAGGGTTTCTCTGTAGCTTTGGTGCCTGTCCTGGAACTCAATCTGTAGACCAGGCTGGCCTCAAACTCACAGAGATCCTCCTGCCTCTGCCTCCCGAGTGCTGGGATTAAAGGTGTGCGCCACCGTCACCACCACCACCACCTCCACCCCCAGCACAGAATCCAATCAATTCTTGAGTTTAAATCCTTGACCCCAAGACAGGAAATGAAATTTATTATTTAGGAACTCGGTGACTCTGTCACCACAACTCCCACTTTGAAGGGAAGAGCATCTCTTTTCCTTTACTTCCTAAAGATGGATGTTTTCTTTTCTAGGGATTACTGTCAAATCTTTTGCCTCTCTATCCATCCTCCCACCTCGTAATGGATGAAAATGTTCCCACTCTAGCCCCAGAAACAACTCCAGGGGCTGGGGAGACGGCTCAGTGTGCGAAGTACTTGCTAGGCAAACAGGAGGACCTGCGTTGGCGCCTCAGCAACTTGCCAGAAAGCCAGGCTTTGCAGCTCGCACCTGCAACCCTGGCCTTGGGAGGCAGGACAGGAGGACGGGGCAGGGGAGGCTGCACAGTTAGTCTAGCCAGTTGGTGAGTTTCAGGTTCAATGAGAGGCCCTGTCTCAAATTTAAAAAATATTAGTAAATAAATAAATAAATAAATAAGGCAGAATAACAGAGGAAGAAAGGCAATCTCAGCCTCTCACCTTCATACATGTGCACAGACATTTGTGCACACACACACACACACACACACACACACACCACCACCACCACCACCACCACCACCTCCACCACCTCCACCTCCACCTAAAAAATAAACTCTAACTTCTCATCTGTTCTTTGGCAACCCTGTCCTTAGATGTAGTTGTAACTGAAGTTTTCTCTGGTCCTGCCCAGCTCCACGGATCCCTCAGACGCTTATAAAATAATCACTCAAAAGCTTATATTAATTAAAACTGCTCAGTCATTAGCTCAGGCCTAACACTGACTAGCTCTTACACATAAACTCAGCCCATTTCTGTTAATCTGTATGTTGCCATGTATTCCGTGGCTTTACCTGTGTGCCATTACATGCTGCTCCCTGGACAGCGGGCTGGCATCTCCTGACTCAGCCTTCCTGTTCCCAGAATTCTCCTTGTCTGTTTATCCCACCTATACTTCCTGCCTGTCTACTGGCCACTCAGCTTTTTATTTATCAACCAATCAGAGCAACACATTCACAGCACACAACAACCCACAGCATGTAGTAGATCAAGTGAGTCCTTACCAAGCTCACTATGCTGCTGGGCTTCTTTAAACTTGGTTCTAGCACTTCGTGTTGAGCAAGCATTTCTGGACTTCTGAACTCACGTTTGTAGTCCAACAGTTGACTGTCCCTTTAACTGGTCCTAGGGTGCCAGTCATTATTGCCTGTCTGCTTGGGTCACCACTATCCCTTACTTCCTGCTGCCACGTCTCAGTCTGCAATCACCTCTCACCAGGCTGCCTGAACCTTGATCCTCTCCAAACATTCCCCTCCACCCCAGCAGTCTGTGTAGCCCAGGTGCACCCAGCAGGCTGTCTGGTGCTGTAGTCCAGAGACCTCCCAGGGGACAGGCCCGGGAGGCCAACACCTCTTATTGAACTATATTCATAGCTATGCAAAAATTATGCAAAAAGTTAACCTGGTTCTGATCATCCCTATTAAATGCCCAGTAACTATTTTAAAAAATCTGATTCTCACAGTTTCATTTGAACCACATAAAACTTCATCAAATTCCCCAGCACCAATGGCCCTTTTCATTAACCACAGTTTTGCTCTCTTATAAAAGTTTATCAGAAGGACCCGAGAGTCTGAAGCTGTGTTAGGAATCCTGTGTCGGGCTCAGCCCACGTGGAGGGTGGTGAACACTGTCTTCCAGCTCTCCCCCGACAGCAGCCTTTGAGTCTTCAGCACGTCCTTTATGTGACTCATTTCCTCATGTGTGACACAAAGACACTAGCCTGGTGCCAACCCATATAAAAGGGTGTGTGTGTGACAATGCTGGTCGTGGGGCGATTACAGTTTTATTTCATGGATGGTTTTGATCACAAGTGTTTATAAAAACGACACTCCAGTCTAGGGTTGGTTTGAATATCTTATATTATTTTTGGCTTTGCTGTGAACTCTATAGAGAACATGATGGAAAATCACTCCCGGCACGGCAGTCTGGGCTGTAGCATCCATAAAAGGAAACATGCTGGCTCACCAGAGTGAATGATTTCATAACCAACCTGAGTCCCCTCCACTTCTGAAAGCACACTGGCACAGGAGGGAGAAAATCCCCCCCCCTTCACATTTTCATCTCGTAGATCCTTTCTCAGGACTTCTAGCTGGAAGGCCCTTCTTCGTCCTCCGTGGGAAGATAATAGCTCCTAACAGAAGCCTTCACAGTCAAAGAGTCACCTCCCTGTGAGGCAGAAATCCCACAACAGTAAGAGGATCTGCGGAGGACTAGCTGAGTGCCTGTTATGGCTGCTGTGTGCTAGACAGCGAGTCTCCCAGAACCGGAAGGCTGAGATAAAGTCAAGTGCAAGCGTGTATTTGAGAGAGTCTGAGGAAGCCTGCAAGTGAACAGGAGTGTGAAGAGAAAGATGCAGCGAAGGCCCACAAGCAGGGCACTCAAGCGGACAGGGAGGGGCTGGGATGGAGTTCAGTGAGGCCCTGCCTGGCATGCTTGAGGCCCTGGGTCCATCGCCAGCCCTTCATAAACGGAGGGTGGTTGTGTGTGATCCCAGGGCCCAGGAGGTGGAGGCAGGAGAACCACCAGCAGTTCACAATTGTTCAGAGCTACCCAGATGAGTCTAAGGCTAGCCTGGGATACATGAGACCCTGACTCAAAGCAAAATAATCAATAAATCAATAAAGAAATAAATCAGTTCAATCCCACTAAGAGAATTCTGAGAACCATGTCTGAAAATTAGCAGAGCGAAGGACCAGGGACTCAGACGGGTTGAGTATTCATCAGCCTGTCCTCCATCCGTCGAAGGCTCAAGATGCTTTTATGGGAATTACCTTCCGAGTGCTTCTGACTTCTCCCTACACAGGCACAGAGTATTCCAGAGATGACCACATACCAGTGGGATTTTGAGATCCGCTGTATGCTGAAGTGGATGCCAAGGGGCTTGGGAGTGGGGCACTGTGGGCACTTGTGTAGGAAGACACTAAGAATCAAGCTTCCCAGCTCCCGATAGCCCGAGGGAGCCAGCAGGGACACCCATCCATTTGCTCCAGGGGTGCCTGGAGTGGACAATGGGTGCGAGTGAGGACGACAAAATCTTGTTATAATGGGGTGACAAGTCTAAGGGCCTGGGTGCAAACCTGGAGATGCACTCGGGTGCCGATGAGCAGGTCTAGGTGGCATGAGGCTATGACTAGTCACCAGCTGACACACAAGCGGCTGCTGGAAGTGGACAGGAAACACCCGGCTGGCTTCCGAAGCTGGCTGCCTGAAGTATTTGGCCGTTCCCCAGGGAGAAAACCATTGCACAGGGTTAAACCTTAAGCTGAGGGGTGGTGGGGATCTCCGGCTGCTCCTCTTATAGGGGCAACTCACTGAAAATGAGCAGAGGGAGCCTGGCAGGAGGGCCAGAGGACACAGCAGGCCCAGGACAGGGAAGCATCAAAGGTTCTCCTTAAGTGTTTTCCCTGGTGAGGCAGGGCCAGTACAAGGATGCCAAGACTGGCCTAAGCTCAGCAGCTTGCAGGGAGGGGCAAGCTAGGATCCCGCTGGCTGGCTATGGGCTGATCTGGTCCCGGAGCAGGCAAGGCTGGGCTGTGAAAACAGGGGATCTTTAGGGTGTTTGCTGCTAGGTGCTAGGGCAGGGGCTGTGTGACCGACTTTTCCTGGGGTGGTGTAGCACACACACAGACACACAGACACACCACAGACACACAGACAGACACACAGACGTCAACTCACACCAGTTAGGGGTTACTTACAAGGAGCAAGGATGACCCGAAGCAGTTGCATGATCAGAGAGCTCACCACACGGGTGACAATCCCAGAAAACCGTGTCCCTAGAGCCCTGACGGCAGTTTGAAGGCAGATCACCCGGAGTTCAGACGCCTTCTCTGCACCTTGTTTACTTTCGTTTTTTACTGCTGCGGAGGAGCCCTCAAGATTTTTCCCACTTCCCTTTCTCCCCTACATATGATCTTCTGTTTACCTCCTGAGGCCACCCCTTCCTTCCTGGAGCAAATGTTTCAATTTGGAGAGAATGTAGCAATTCAGAGACGCATGCCTCTCCACAGTAGGTGGGACTTTTCCACGTAAGGTTTCTGTGGGCCCGGCCCTCCTGGCCTCAGGATGTGCTCTCTATGCCTGGAGCCTTTCGTCATCTCCCTATCTGTCCCCAGAAAGTTCTTGTCTATAACGCAGTGCGTGGCCCATGACTCTCTCTTGGATATTTTGTGTGTCCTGAGAAATTAGGAAGTTTGTGACAAAGTTGTCACTAGGAGCTGGAAAGATGCCTCACTGCTGCTCTTCCAGGGGACCTGGGTCCAATTCCCTGCCCCCACATGGCAGCTCACACCTGTCTGTAACTCCAGGATCCAACACCCTCACACAGACAGACAGGCGAAACACCAATAAAATAAAACGAAAAAAGTTAATTTTTAAAAAAAGGTGGTTTCAGAGAGATTCTTGTATGTATTTCCAGGTGTTGTCTGGAGAGCTTTCCCGTCAAGGACTTGACCTCTGACCCTGTACTTCCCCTTCAGGCTCCCCACGATGCGTCACGGGCTCCAGCAGAACGCTGCTTTCCTGCGCTCTGCGGCTGGGAAGTCCCTCCACTGGGAAGGCCGTTCTGCCTAGGGAATTTTACATGTTCCCGACATTTGTTCAGGTCACCTCGCCTTGAAACAAAAGCAGTCTGCAGACCACACTGTGAACCTACTGGACGGATAAACGAGGCCTCTATAGGCGTGGGCTGGGACGTGGCTTGTTTGCTGGCCTGCTCTCTAGCCTGTACTGGGCCCTGGGTGTGGTGGCACACGCCTGTGATCCCAGCACTTGGGAGGTGCAGGCAGAGGGTGACTACCAAGGCTATCTTCAGGAACACAGGAAGGTGGAGGTCAGCCTGAGCTAATACAGCAATTCATCTCATGTCATCTGACACCTACGGCAGACTGAGTGTTTAGACTGAAACGCTCTGAGCACAACATTAAAGCCTGATGCTGCCATCTCATCCCAACCCTGCGGAAAAGACAGCAAAAGCCGTTATTATTATCCGCGCCCCTCCTCCCCAGTACCATCTTTAGAAAGGAACGCGATGCAAACCTGTTGGCACGTGAGCCCTGAGGCGTGTGAGGTCCAGACTTGGGCAAATTTGCATAAGTGATATTTTACATTCTAATAACAATGCGAAACTCGGCTTCTGTGAAAAGCAGGCAGCCTCTGACTGCTCCCTGCGCTCAGTGGGCCCCCTACGTTCAGACACCAACACAGCAGGAAGCAATTCCGTTCATCTAGCGGTCGGTCGGAGGAGCTGGGGTGAAGAGTGCACGCCTTTTGAACATCTTCATTTCGCTTCACTCGCAGGATTCCAAGTTACTGAGGAATCTAAAACGGTGTGTTGTTACAGCAGGCACCACAGCGGGTGAAAGGATGCGCTGTCCAAGGATCAGGAAGGGGAGTCCACGAAAAGGAGCCCCACAGAAAGGGACACGGTTTCTTTTCTTCTCACCCAAAACCCAGATAGAAGAAAGGGGGGCTCCCCAGTGTGGGTGTGACTGTCCCTGGTGTGACTGTCCCGGTGTGACTGTCCCGGTGTGACTGTCCCCAATGTGGGTGTGGAGGTCCCTGGTGTGACTGTCCCGGTGTGACTGTCCCCGGTGTGACTGTCCCGGTGTGACTGTCCCGGTGTGACTGTCCCGGTGTGACTGTCCCGGTGTGACTGTCCCGGTGTGGCTGTCCTGGTGTGGCTGTCCTGGTGTGACTGTCCTGGTGTGACTGTCTCTGGTGTGACTGTCCTGGTGTGACTGTCCTGGTGTGGCTGTCCTGGTGTGACTGTCTCTGGTGTGACTGTCCTGGTGTGACTGTCCTGGTGTGACTGTCTCTGGTGTGACTGTCCTGGTGTGACTGTCTCTGGTGTGACTGTCCTGGTGTGACTGTCCCGGTGTGACTGTCCTGGTGTGACTGTCCCGGTGTGACTGTCCTGGTGTGACTGTCCTGGTGTGACTGTCCTGGTGTGACTGTCCCTGGTGTGACTGTCCCTGGTGTGACTGTCCTGGTGTGACTGTCCCTGGTGTGACTGTCCTGGTGTGACTGTCCCCAGTGTGGGTGTGACTGTCCTGGTGTGACTGTCCCTGGTGTGACTGTCCTGGTGTGACTGTCCCGGTGTGACTGTCCCTGGTGTGACTGTCCTGGTGTGACTGTCCCGGTGTGACTGTCCCGGTGTGACTGTCCCCGGTGTGACTGTCCTGGTGTGACTGTCCTGGTGTGACTGTCCCGGTGTGACTGTCCTGGTGTGACTGTCCCTGGTGTGACTGTCCCCGGTGTGACTGTCTCTGGTTCAAGCACAGATCCTGACGTATTTCCTGCCTTCTACCTCCAATCAAGCACTTCTGGGGCAAACAGACTTGTTTAGGGAGTGAAACCACGTGGCCTGCTAATACCCTGACCACCACAGCTCCAGCATTCCAGGAAGCTGTTTGTCCCTGGGCAGGAGGGGTCACAGGCTAACTCTGGCCAGCCAGTCTACGGAGACCCCTTGGTAAATTCCAGGCCAGTGAAAGAGCCTGTCTAAAGAAACAAACAAAACAAAACAAAAACCCAGGTGGATTACACCTGAGGAACAGCTTCCAAAGTTGTCCTCTGGCCTCCACATGAATATGAATGGACACACACACACACACACACACACACACACACACACACACTCACTCACTCACTCACACACACCCTCCAATATATCAGTTTTGATGAAAACACTTTTTTTAAATATTGCCCTTGAGTCTGACTAAAGTGTACTTATTAGTTCACTTATACGTAACAACTCCTCTCTTTCCATTTTTATTGAGAACTCCATTTCCACACTCTCACTCTGCTAAAAGCAGGAACCATTTTAAAAATTAGGTTAGGAGTATTTTCCCCTTTTTAAGTCTTTAAGAAGTGGACAGAGAAGTAGGTTATGCTCTACTTCTAGAGGAGGGCGTGCTAGCTAAGGAACACACAGAGGGACAGCAACAAAATGCATCCTCTCGTTCTGAAAACTGGGCAGCAGTAGAGCAGAAATCGTCCATTACACGCCTTCGTCTCCTATAGAGGAGAAAGATGTGGGTTTGTATACTTCCAGACTAGAGAAAAAGACAAAGAAAGACAAGGTCTGTAGAAAAAAAAATAACAAAACACAGAGCAAACTAGGGTAGATTTATGAATGGCCAAAAAGAAAGAGAGAAAAAGAAACAGCTTTTGATGATACAGGAACAGTAGAAAGACGTTCTAAATCAAGGAAGCCTGAAGTTCTGGGGATGGAATGCAGGGTTTCGTGCATGCTAAGCAAGCACCCTATCAGCTGAGCTGACCCCTAACCCAGGACCAAATGTTTGAAAAGTTACTTTCTGATTTTTCACTGTTAACTAGAAGAGCAGGAGAACAGATGTCTCTGCAAATCAGCCTTGTCTCGTGATTGGTCTCGTTCAAAACGATTTATTTGTTTTATGTGTATGAGTGTTTGCCTGCATGTATGTACGTGTGCCATGTTTATGCTGGTGCCTGAGGAGGCCAGAAGAGGGCGCTGGGACTCCTGGAAGTGGAGTTAGAGTCTGTTGTGAGCACCACGCGGGTGCTGGGCACCGGCCCCTAGAGGAGGCGGTGCTCTTCGCCACTGGACCCTCTCTATCACCGCTCTCATTCTTTTTGAGTAAGGTAAGACTTTGCATTTACTTTTATAATGCTGCCAAGACATCTTATTTGTATAATTTGTTTTCCTTTTGTCTAGGGGAAGAGGGAGTCGGACAGAGACTCCTTATATACCCCAGGCTGGCCTAGAACTTGTACTCCTCCAGCATCAGCCTTCTGAGTGCTGGACCGCCACAACCAGTTTATGTTTTCTTTCTTTCTTTTTGTCTTTGTTTGTTTGTTTTTGCTTTTGTTTTGTTTTTCAAGACAAGGTTTCTCTGTGCCATCCTGGCTGTCCTGGAACTCATTCTGTAGATCAGGCTGGCTTCAGACTCACAGAGATCCACCCACCTCTGCCTCCTGAGTGCTGGAATTAAAGGCGTGTGCCACCATTGCTTTCTTTCTTATTAAGAAAATTAAACTATATTGATGTGTGAGTCTGTGTGTTGGAACATACCCACGCATACAGGTGCAAACAGAGGCCGGCAGAGGGCACTGGATCCCCCTGGAGCTGGAGTCACAGAGAGTGGTAAGCTACTGGGTGTGAGTGCTGGAAACCAAACTCAGGTTCTATCACAGAGCAGCAGGTTTTCTTTAATGACCTGTCATCTGCCTAGCCCCTAGTTTCTATTTTCTAGAGCAGGAATTGAGGTTGGTGTTTTGAGAATGGAAGCCTGGTGTGGAATATCATGGAAGTTACAAGAGTGTTCTTTGAGCAGGGCAGTGGTGGCACACACCTTTAATCCCAGTGCTTGGGAGGCTGAGGCAGGTGGGTCTCTGTGGATCTGGGGCCAGCCTAGTGTACATGTCGAGTTCCAGGTCAGCCAGGGATACACAGTAAGACCCTGTCTCAAACAATAAAACCTCCAATAAATAAAACCAGAACATTCATTTCATTCATTCATCACCGGCAGGCCTTACCCTTGCACACCTCCAAACAGCACTAGGCATGGTTATCACCGTGTTACAGATGAAGGAAGGGGTGAAACAGTGTGCTGCAGAATCTGTAGAATCTGCCTGTCTCCACGACAGACCGAACTAGCTGCTAGAGGGGCAAGGATGGAGAGCAGAATGGAAAGAATGGAGTTAAAACCCAGAACTTTCCCGAGCTGTGAGTGAATGGATTTGGAAATTAGAATTTGAAATGGTTGTTAGGCGGGAATGGAAGAAAACCCTGGGTTGAGCGTCAAGCTAGAGTGTACTGGATTCAGAGTCCATTGAGGTAAGGACTCCTCCATAGCTGTGGTCAGGATAGGGTTTGAATTCAGAGTAGAGTTTCAGTTTAGGACCGGGAGGCAACTGTTTTAATTTAACCCTTTCCTGATGATAAGAATAATCTGGACCTGCAAAGGCCTACTAGAGTTCTGGCCCCTCCAAGACCTACTATATCCCCGTTGCCAGGAAAAGCCTGGAACCCAGCTGTCTGATCAAAGGAGAGGTAGGGAAATCTGATGAGAAACACAATGCTGACTGAGAATATCTCAGAGCTCCTTATGAATAAATAGCAGTGAATTAAATCAATTCAACGCAGCTCATATATGAGGTTGAGGAGGCGCCTTTTAAAAAGTTTCCCAGGACATTCCAAAGGGAGGCAGAGGTTGAAATCCCAGGGAGATGGTTAAAGATGAAAACCGATGTTTCTCTCTGCTCATAAACCCTTCATCCCTCATCAATGACAACTGTTATGCTGTGGTTGCTTTACAAATATCTGTATCCTGGTTCTTATATCACTGTGATTTACCTCAAAGGACAAAGACCAGATGTTAATTTTATCACCTACAATACTTAACACTGTAATAGCTATAAAAATATATTTTATAGGCATTCAAAGCTCTGACCTAGGACAAGAAGCATAACATGTGTAATCACAAATTTGCCCAACAAAAGCAAGATTCCTCTCTGTCATGAGTTATCAGGAAGTAATGCTAAGGACTAGAGAGATGGCTCAGTGGTTAAGACCACATACTGCTGTTGTAGAGGACACAAGTTCAGTTCCCAGAACCTGTGTCAGGAGGCTTACAACCACCTGTAACTCTAGCTCCAGAGGATACAATGCCCTCTTCTGGACTCTGTGGGTATTGCACTCATGCATGCATATAAAGATACTCATATATAGACATACTTTCTTTTTAAAGATGTAATGCTAAGTGGTTTGTTCACCTGTTGGATTTCCAGGAGCTTTGGACCTCCAGAGCATCATCTCCTCCACACCCCTAGTACCAGATCTATCTGAGTAGCTTTCCCCTTTACCATTTGTAAGACGCCCCCCCCCCTTAGCAACTTCCTTGATCCCTAGGGGATGGTTGGGGGAGTCCAGTGTTTCTTGCATCCATTTTATGAAGTTCTAGGAACACTCATGGAGCTCTGAGCTGGCATGCAAGAAGTCCAGCTACCTCCAAACCACTGCACTCAAGCTCACACTTGGAGGGTCTGGGAAATAATACACAAAGATGAAATGTCTGGCACCCTCAAGTGCCCCTTTCAAAAGATCAAAAGCCATGTTTAACCTATAAAACACATCATTTAAAAAAACATCTAGATGATGCCCAGTCTATAGCATGAAGGAACACATAAGGTGAACAATTTTAGTAAAACAATATGTATTTCAGTACAGCAGCACTTCGGTCGAGGCAGAGTTATACAGGCCTTACAAGAGGATGGCTGCATTAAAACCCACTGGAGAATACAAATACACAAGGCTGGGCTCATTTGTGTCATTGTATGTTGTGCTGTCATTCAAACGCCAAGGAAAGTTTCACCTTTGGTGTGTTAAGACAGTTCTAGGGACTGGAGAGAAGGTTCGGTGGTTAAGAGCTGGTGTGGCTCTTCCAGAGGAACTGAGTATCCAACACCATTTTCTGACCTCTGTGAGTACCTGTACACATAGCAGAAAAACCTGAATACAAAGAAAATAAATCCCTAAAAAAATGCTAAAGATATTTTTATAAGTTCCAAACAAAATCAAGTCACTGTCTCCTGACTTTACTACCTGTTAGGTGCATTCCTGGAGGCATTAGTGTGTACCCAAAGATTGTAAATGATGCCCTGTCCTCGGAAGTTCGCATCTACATGGGGTGGAGAATGTGCATATTCCCTGCCCCTCTTGCTGACAGCTGCCCCCTCGCCCCAGTGTTGCATGGATCAGCCATCAGGGAGCTCTGTAAAGTAAGTGGTAGTGGGCAGGTCGGGGACAAAAGCCAAATTTGAAATCCTACCAATAGAGGTGCCTTTCCTGGTTTTTCCTCCTTCCCCCAGACATGAACTTGAGGTAGCCCTAAAACCAGACGCAGCTCCACTCATGGAGGTGAAGCATTCAGAAAGACCTGGTTCTGGCTCTGACAACTAGAAAGCAAATTTGGGGTAAAACATGCTTCTTTCCTTCTTTCTCTTTTCTCCAGTCTCTTGAGTCCCAGCCCTGCATCATCACAGCCCTAGCAGCAGCAGGAACCTATAGGTAGCTAACACCCTGAGAAAAGGGGTCTTTCTCCCAAGCTGTGACCCCAAGAGGAGACAAATGCCCATCGCTTTTCTTTCTTGTCCTTCCAGCTCATGGGCAGTGTTCTGAGAAGTATTCAAGAGGGTAGGGCGACAAAAGATCCAGCTTTCTAAACAGAAAACAAGACCAACATCAAAACACCACACACACACACACACACACACACACACACACACACGGGAGACAGAGAGAGACAGAGAGAGAGAGACAGAGAGAGAGAGACAGAGAGAGAGAGACAGAGAGAGAGAGAGAATTAAAAAGTACCAGGGAGATGGCAAGTACCAAGGGATGCCTTGGGAAAGTTCATGAATTCCAAGCTCTCATCCAAGACATGGTTCTGACCCTAACCAGCATCCAGGTCCTCCTCTGGCCACTAGGTGGTACTCAAAGAGGGTGACTCCAAATCCGCTGCACACCTTCAAAGTGGATCTGACGTCAGACCACACAGTAGGGCTACAGCTACTCGCTTGGCATTGGTGAGGCCCTAGGATCGATCCTGGGTGCCTGAAGAATGGACATTATTTAGCTGGGTATGGGGGTTCACTCCTGTAGCCTAGTACTTGAGAGACTGAGGAAGAAGATCTGAAATTCAAGGACAATGTCAACTCTATGAGACTGTCTCAAACAACAACCACCACTTTAAATAAATGTATAGCCTGAATCCAGATGGGTTGTTGGTATACTAAAACACAAATAGAAAAATTCTCCATAGCATTTAGAGAGTCGTGTCCTGTCCCCTGTCCCCCATACACCCCCCCCCAGCTGTCCTTTAACCTAATCAAAGAGTCCAGGTTACAGCCTAAAATGACTCAGCACAGAAATGAGCGGAGGAAACTCTCAACTAGAACAGTAGGATGCAGGACTGACGAGACTCCGGCATCACTTAGCAGGAGACCTTTAAAATGCGCATTGTGAAACTGTGCTGAAGACAACTGGAGTTGAAGATTTTCGAAAGAAATTAAAAAACAAACAACAAACAAAAAACCAACCAACCAAACAAACAAACAAACAAACCCAGAATGTTCAGCCAAGAAGAGCAGGCGGGAAGGCCCTGTTGTAGAAGACAATACTCACACAACTCACTGAACCTGCAGGAGTCAAGCCGGTGCCTGCACAGAGCCCTCGCGCCCACACTCCAGAGTCTTTGGTACAGGAGGATACTCTGCAGGTTACTAAAAGAGAAACATAAACACCAACTCAGCACAAACCTTTGATCTACAATCTGCCCCGCCTGCAAGATAGGCTAGGGCATCGGTGGCACAAAAGGCTTGTAGGGTTAACCAACCAATTTCGGATTTCACTTGAGACCCGCTCTACAAGATGGACTCCATATAAGACACTCCTTGGGTGACTAAGAACTAGAGACTAGCTAGCCCAAGGACCTTGGGTAAAAACCAAGTATTACTAGTCTAAAAAAAGGAGAAAAAAGCTGTGATAAAATAACTCCTAATGGTATTCTGATAGACTCATAGACTCTCATAGATCAGTGCCTTCTTCAGGCATCATCAGAGACGCTTCCTCCTGTAGTGGATGGAACAAATACTGAAATCCAGAGGCAGACATTATGAGAGGGAGACAGACACAGAGAGACAAACCTTTGAACACTACAGGGATTTCTCTATCAAATCACTCCCCTCAGAGATCAGGAAGAAAGAGCGCAAGAGCCAAGGAGGATGGAGGACACCAGGAGAACAAGGACCTGGGAATCACATGAGCAAAGCTCGTATGACCTCACAGGAACTGAAGGAGCATGCACAGAGCTTGCATTGGCCTGCATCAGGTCCTCTGCAAATATATCATGGCTTCTAATTTAGTGGGGTTTTTTTGTTTTTGGGTTTTTTTTTTTTCTTTTTTTTCTTTTTTTTTTTTTCCGAGACAGGGTTCCTCTGTGTAGCTTTGCACCTTTTCTGGAACTCACTTGGTAGCCCAGGCTGGCCTCAAACTCACAGAGACCCGCCTGGCTCTGCCTCCTGAGTGCTGGGATTAAAGGCGTGTGCCACCACTGCCCGGCTAATTTAGTGTTTTTAATGGGACTCTTGAGTGTTCAAAACAGTGCTGCTGTGAATATTGCTCTTTATTCTATGAATGTGTGTTTCTCTGATTTAGTTGATAAATAAAAAGCTGATTGGCCAGTAGCCAGGCAGGAAGTATAGGCAGGACAAGCAGAGAAGAGAATTCTGGGAAGAGGAAGGCTGAGTTAGGAGTCGGCAGCCAGACACAGAGGAAGCAAGATGTGAAGGCAGAACTGAGAAAAGGTACCAAGCCACGTGGCTAAACATAAATAAGAATTATGGGTTAATTTAAGTGTAAGAGCTAGTCAGTAGTTAGCCTGAGCTAATGGCCGAGCAGTTTTAATTAATATAAGCTTCTGAGTGATTATTTTATAAGCAGCTGTGGGGTCTGTGGGGCCTGGTGGGACCAGAGAAAACTTCGGCTACACAGTGCCTTCTCAGGCTCTTCTCCTCCTGTTGGTCTGTCTTGTCCAGCTTTGATGAAACAGTTTTATCTTCTATTTTATTTGGTTATATTTTATTATTTTCTCTTAGAAATCTTTTTTTTTTTTAAATGAGGAACAGAAAGGGAGTAGATCTGGATGGGAAGGGAGGTGGGAGGAACTGGGATGAGTAGAGGGAGGGGAACCATAATCAGCATATATTATGTGAGAAAATAATCTATTTTCAATAAAAAGAAAAAAGTCAGCAGGCAAAATGCTTGCCGGGTGAGCGTGAGGACGTGAGTTCGAATCTCCAGAAGCCGCGTTGTACCTCCCGTCCCAGCCTGGCACACACACCAGAGAAGGGACACCTGCTTCAAAACAAGCTGCAAGGCAAGGGGGTCCTCTGACCTCCACACGTGCCCCGTGGCACACGTGTGCCTGCACTCACGTGTGGACAGACACACACACACTTACACGTGTATGAACACACACACACACACACACAGATTTAAGGTGAGGGGCAGCCGGCTCAGCAGGTAAAGGCTCTTGCAGAGCAAGCCTGGGCACTCGAGTCTGATCCTTAGAGTCCATGGAAAGGTGGAAGGATCAGAACCAACTCTATAGTATCGTCTTCTAAGCTCCATGTGCATGCTGTGAGACATGCACTTACAACTTGTTAGTTTCTGGAAGAAAATGGCAGCTGGGTTTTGATGCATATTTGTTGCTGTTTGTTTTGTTTGAGACAGGGTCTCACACATTCTGAGTGGGCCTCTGCTGTGGATATTGCTCTATGTAAATAAAACACTGATGGCCAGTGACCAGGCAGGAAGTAGGCTGCCAGGCAGGAAGTAGGTGGGACAAGGAGAGAGGAGAATTCTGGGAAGCAAAAGGCTGAGGGGGGAGACACTGCAGCCACCGCCAGGAGAAGCAGCATGTAAAGACGCCGGTAAGCCACCAGCCATGTGGCAAGGTATAGATTTATAAAAATGGGTTAATTTAAGATAAAAGAACAGTTAGCAAGAAGCCTGCCATGGCCATACAGTTTATAAGTGATATAAGCATCTGAGTGATTATTTTATAAGTGGATTGTGGGACTGCGGGGCTTGGGGAACCTGGAGAGAAGCCCTCCAGCAACAGGCCTCAAATTCACTATGTAGCCAAAGCACCTTTGTTAATTTTCTATTGCTGTGAAGAGACACCAAGACCAAGGCAACTTATAAAAGAAATCATTTAATTGGGAGCTTACTTACAGCTTCAGAGGGTTGGTGCATGACCATCATGGTGGGGAGCGTGGGGGCAGGCATGTGTGGCTCTGGGGCAGCAGCTGAGAGCCTCTGTCTGACTCACTAGAGGGAGAGAGAGACAGAGACAGAGAGACAGAGACAGAGAGACAGAGAGACAGACACAGAGACACAGAAACTGGCCCTGTTTGGGGCTTTTAAGACCTTAGAGCCCATCCCCAGTGACGCACCTCCTCCAACAAGGCCACACCTCCTCACACTTCTCAAAGCAGTCCCACTTACTAGGGACCAAGCACTCTGGCATAATGAGCCTAGGGAGACCATTCTCCTTCAAACCATCACACCAGGATAACAGTGAGCTCTTCCCGATCCTCCTGGTCCCCTCATACGTCACCACACCTGGCTTCTGTGGCGCTGACACTGGAACCCAGGGCCACATGCCCATCCCCTGGAGGTGTGTCACTTTTAATCTACACACATTGTCACTTATGTTTGCACATCCTGTAAATGAAAATGGTTTTTACGTTATGAAACTGCTGGAGAGAAGAAACCTCTATTTTAAAAGAAGGAAAAGGATACCAAACTATGCGAAGTGAAACTACATAAATGTAAATTTCCATGAACATAAATAAAGCTTTATTGGAACACAGGTATGCTCATAATTTATATATTGTCTGTGGTTTCTCAGCACCACCATGGCATGGTTGAGTGGTGGCAATGGAGACTGTATGACCCACAAAGCCCAAAACACTCCCTGCCGAGTCCTTTGTAGGAAAAAAGGAAACCTTACTGACCTTTGCTCCAGACTATAAGAAAAATTGAAGCATTATTGCCTGAACGTTCCAGCAAAATCAAGCCTAGGATTATGGCTACAGACTGGAATTTTCTATGGATTTTATGTTATCAGATTCTGGGTCTTGTTTAAACCCTAGGGAGAATTTTTTATGTTTGTGTTTTAGCATGCATGCAATTCATATATTTCTCTCTCTATATATAATATATATATTTCCATTCTTATTCCAGAGTGTATCTATTCATATTTCTTATGTATATACACCCATATTCTCCTTCTCTCCCTCCCTCCCTTCCTCCCCTCTACAAACTCTCTAATCTCTCTCTCTCTCTCTGTGTCTCTCTCTGTCTCTCTGTCTCTGTCTCTGTCTCTCTCTCTCTCTGTCTCTGTCTCTCTGTCTCTCTGTGTCTCTCTCTGTGTGTGTGTGTCTCTCTCTCTCCCCTGTCGAGCTTTGTCTAGATCCAATGGAATTTGGTCATTGGAAGTTTTTTCTAGTGTGTGTGTAAATGCAAAAAGAGAGTAAGTAGTAGCTAGGGATATGTGTGGCTAAAAGATCAAGAGTGGAGAAGTAACTTATGAAAGCTTCAGGCATTCACAGGACAAAATACAATTCAAATACTAACGGTGGAGAGAATTTGATAATACTCTCATTTTTACAGCTGATACAGTTTTGTTACTTTGTAGAGTTAGTGGCCGTTATAGGTAATCTCAGTTATCTTACTTTGGTGGAATCTAGACTGACCCAAGCAAGGAGCCTCTGGGCATGCCTGTGATGATCTACATGAGGTTAACCCATCCAGTGGGTCCCAGAGTGAACATCAGCACTCGCTGCTCTCCGTTCCTTCCACCATGCCTCACCACGGTGGACCATGTGCCCCCGGACTCTAAGTAAAAACCACCTTCTCCGCTTCAGTTGTTTCTTGTCAGGCATTTGACTCAGCGGTGATGAAGGTCACTAAAGAGTCCATCAGGAGGAGTGTGTTCATCTCTGTTCACAGACTTCACATCCTCCATCGTGTGCTCCAGGAAAATGGGGTTTGTTTTTCTGAGTTTACTGCCCTTTTCTTTTTTCTCCCCAATATTGGGAAGCCAGGGCCTCCATCACTGAGCTACATTCCTCAGTCCCAGACTGCTCATTCCCCGCACACCCGGAATCCCAGCACCTGGAGGTAGCGGCAGGAGGTTGGGGAGTTTCAGGATACAATGGTTACACAGGAAATTTGAGACCAGACTGAGCTGCATGAGATCCTGTCTCCAATCAAGTCAGCTAAGAAGAAAAGCCTGCTTGCTTCTTGGCTTGCAGAGCGAGAGTCCTCCTTTGCAAATGCTAAAAATTGTGATGTGAGATGTCGATAACGCACCTGACAGTTGGATATCACCTTATTTAAACCTTGCTGATCACAGATATGTGAGAAGGCAAAGGGGGGACCAAGAAGAGACATCAAACTCGGTGCAATAGAAACCCTATATTATCTATGGCTCGAACTGTGGTAAGTGTGTATACAAAGCAGCATCTGAAATGTTTTTAAATGCGTAGGTTAGCAGCATTAACTACACTCACCGTTTTTTCTATTTTGAAAAATGGTTTCAGGCAGATCAGACTGAACAAAAACTCACTATGTAGCTGAGGATGTCTTTGGATTCCTGATCCTCTTCCACTGCCCAGGTGTGGGGATTATAAGTGTGCCCAGTCACATTCACATTGTTGCACAGCCACTGTCGACCTCTGTCCACAGAGTTCTCTGCATCTTGTTCTGGACTCATTGAATGGTGAGTCTTCATTCTCCTCTTCCATCCCTGTAACCACCACCCTACTTTCTGTTTCTAAAAAGCCAACTTTGCCAGGCATCTGCCTCAGAAAGGGCAATCATATGGGATTTTTCATTTTGCAGACAGCTGATGTCATCTACTAGGTTCCTCCATTTTGAGGCGTATGCCAACAGTTCCTTCTTTGTTGTGGCTGAGTAATGAGCATTATATGAATATACTACTTCGGTTTGTCCATGTACCTGTCAACGGAAACCTAGGCTGTTTCCACCAGAGGCCTTTAAGTACTGCTATTAGCATGGGATACAAATCCCTCTTCTAGAGCTTGCCTTCAATTCTTTGAAGATTCTATCTATCTATCTATCTATCTATCTATCTATCTATCTATCTTTCTTTCTTTCTTTCTTTCTTTCTTTCTTTCTATCTATCTATCTATCTATATCTATCTATCTATCTATCTATCTATCTATCTATCTATCTATCTATCTATCTAATCATCTATCTAATCTATCATCTATATCTATCTATCTTTCTATCTATCTAATCTATCTATCTATCTATCATCTATCTATCTTTCTATCTATCTATCTATCTATCTATCTATCTATCTATCTATCTATCTACCTACCTACCTATCATCTAAGTGGAATCACCAGATCATATGGTAATTCTATTTTTAAAAAAATTATGTGTATGGGTGTTTTGTCTACATGCATGTCTGTGCACCTTGTATGTGCCTGTTGTCCAAGGAGTCCAGAAAAGAGTGCTGGATCTCTTGGAACTAGAGTTACAGATGGTTGTTAGCTGCCATGTGAATGCTGGGAACTAAACCCCGGTTTTCTGGAAGAATAACCAGTGCTCATAACTGCTGAATTATCTCTCTAGCCCCAGTAATTCTATTTTTAACTTGTTGAGGAACCTGCATACTGTTTTCTACAGGGATTGCACAATTTTTTTTTTACTGCAACTAGTAGTGCACAGGGTTCTATTTTTACTATATCTTCCCCAGCTCATTCTCTCTCTCTCTCTCTCTCTCTCTCTCTCTCTCTCTCTCTCTCTCTCTCTCTCTCTCTCTGGATGTATGTGTGTGTGTGTGTGTGTGTGTGTGTGTGCGCGCGCGCGCTTTCTGTTATAATGGCTATTCTAATGGATGAAAACCTATAATATAGTTTTATGTCATAGTGGATGGTGGGTTTGCTGGGCAAGTATTTACACAGTGTCACCGGCTTCTCTGTCACACCCGTTCTCATCCTGGCCAGCTGTGGTGTGGTCATAGAACAAAGTACAAAGCCTTTTGGCTTTGCTGTTCATTGATTCTACATAACAGCTTCCTCATTTTCTCCCTGAAAACCTTGGTATGGTTTTGTCCATATTTGTGTTGGGTGACATCCCAGAGCTTTGTGGCTTTATTGTTCATCTCTATCTTAGAGTTTACTGTCCATACAAGCATTTCCATTCTATCAGGGTCTGTCCTGTGTACTTGTTCACTTTCCTGTTTGTGAGAACTTCAGGGACTGTTCTCATCCATATTCATCGGTGATGCTGTTTCTGTATCTGGCAGTGTTAAAGCTGGTTCTGCAGGTCCTGTCCTTTAATCATTCGACTGCATCCTCACTGGCTGGGGAACAGTTACAGCCTTAGAACTCTGAAAGGCTCCTTGATGCTTGGGGATGCTCTCTCAGGATCTGCCAGGATTCAGTGTGGACAGGGTTAATGGTGGACAGAGAAAGGGCTTCTGACTTAGAATGAATCCTTTACTCTGGACATGTTCAATGCTTTCTGAAATTTTTCCCCCTTTCACAGTGACCCCTGCAAATGACTAGAGATGTTCTTGAAACATGACCGTCTCAGACACTGGAGATGTTTCCCAGAATAGGGACCTGCCTCCAGGGAATGTCTGAGGGGATGCCACACCAGGCCTACTGTGCTCACATGGGTTCCCTTTGCCCCACCCCTGACCCCTCCCCACATTATTCTGCCAATATTCTTCCAGGACTCAAGCATTGCGAACAGCATTTTTCTGCATTGAGAACAGCATTTTTCTGCATTGAGAACAGCATTTTTCTGCATTGAGAATAGCATTTTTCTGCATTGAGAACAGCATTTTTCAGAAATGAGAAGTGATTTTTTTTTGTAAGAGGCTTTGTCAAAGTTCTTTTTCCCCCCGAATTTTCATTCATTAATGTAGGGGACCAGCCCCCACTTTTATGACCAGGGTACTCTTGAGCAGGGAGAAGTGGGAAATATTTAGATAGAAAGAGAGACCTAGACGATGAGAGGAAAGACAGAAACACAGGATAGCCTCGGGAGGGCCTGGGTCAAAACCCACAGCCCAGACTTTATTCCAAAGGGCTTTTTATAACAATGCCAAGGGGGGGGGTGGATAAAAGACCTCCCCCTGCTAGATACAGCCAAGTGTAGACCTTTCTAAACAGCTAGTACCCAGGCCCATGGTCCAATCATCCTCTTATGCAGTTCTGCCGCTTACAGCCACTAGGAAACTTGGTGGACTCCAACACTTAACTCATTACAAAAAATCCTTTTTATTATATTCTCCAGAAAGACTATACAAGTTTTACTTGGTTGATCTTTTCCATAGGAAACTAGTTTGGGGCTGTTTTAACCGGACAATACTGGTAGATATTTATTTTAAAGTCATTCCAAACTGCTGCCTGGTATCTGCTGTGTTAGCTTATTAGAGATGCTTGCTAACACTGGGAATAATGGAGGAGAAAGCTTTGGTTGCTTCCTCAGACATCTCTATGGGTAAGTTTATGTATCAGCTTGACTAAGCCATGGGTAGTCATGATAACTGGTTAAACATTATTTTAGGCATAGCTGTGAAAGTGTATTTGGGAGAAATTATTGTTTGAGTCGGTTGACCGAATAACGCAGCTAGCCTTCCCCAAAGCAGGTGGCTATCACCTATTGTACTGCGAATGTGACTATATATAAAAGTTAGAGATATAAAGGGTAGAGACAGGTGCAGGCTCACTTTCCGTTCATCTTTTGACCAGTGACCCTGATTCCCGGACCTCAGACTTGCTCAGGCATATGTACTACTTGTTCCTGGGCTTTAGGCCTGAGATCAACATCATCAGGTTTGCTGGGTCTCCGGCCTGCAGCTGGCAGGTCCTAGAACTTCTCAGCCCCCACAGATGTGTGGGCCAATCCCACTACCTGTCCCTATAATAATTTCCCATCTTGACCTGGTAGCTGATGCACTTGGGAGGTGGACACAAGAGGATCAGGAGTTCAAGGCCATCCTTAGCCACCTACTGAGTTCCAGGCCATTCTAGGTTGCACGAGATTCTGTTGCACAAAACTAAGATGATTTTCATTATATTTATTTATTTTATAATTATTTTCATTATATTAACACCGTGTGTGTGTGTGTGTGTGTGTGTGTGTGTGTGTGTGTGTGTGTGTTTCTGTTTTGTTTTGTTTTTGAGATAGGGTCTTACTCTGCAACCCTGCTGTCCTGGAACTCACTATGCAGATTCACCTGCCTCTGCCTACCCAGTGCTGGGATAGAAGGTATGCACCACCACACCCTGCTAACATTTTTGTTTCTTAAAAGGCAAATCCAAATATATCATCCAAATCCCTTTTTAGCTTGTCTAAGAGACACCAGATTAGTTAGGAATACATCTTGATTTGTGCTGTTTGTATGCTTTCACAAACTTTAACACACTTGTAAGAAATGTGTGGGAATTCATCTGACAAGGTAAATGCGGTTTACATAACAGCATACTATGAAATAAGCCATTGTTATGACTATTAGACATTCACTGTTCTTATTTAGGATCCTTAGGTGATTATATATAGTACAGCAGTGATAACAGGTTGTTGACATTTAATGGCATTAAAGATGATTTTCAACCATCATTCACTAACCATCTATTACGCTGACAGGTCAGGCTTAGGCTTGGCAATACTCACTGTTGTAACGGGTATTAAATGGTGCTCTGGGTGATGTGTACAGGTCAAGAAAGGAACCGAGCAGATAGAATTTGATGTTTGGTGTTGCCCAAACTATATATAATGTGAGCATTGTTTAAAAACAAGAACAATACTACTTGTGACAAGAGGTGGGAAGAACAGGAGTCATTCATAAAAGGAGAGAAAGAAGCTGTGGTGAAGATGCCTCCTTAGTCACAGGCGAGGAGCCTCATAGCTGTCTGGATGCTCTCTGCGCACAGTGAATAGCTTTGCTGACACTCTCTGGAAACCCTTGATAAATATCTAATAGCTGATACTTTCTTATGATATATGGCAGGACAGATTTGCTGATGTTTCCTTTTCTCTGTTTGTGAAAAACACCCTAAAGGTGCCTCTTGTTTAGAGATTTCTTTATAGAAATTGTTCTAAGCAGTAATAGTCCTAGGTTACTTGATCTAAAACAACAAAATACAAAACAGTAAAAACTAATGTTTTATAGACCCTGGGATTTTACTTATTTATTTTAGCAAAATACAAGAATTTAAAGCGTTCCTTTAATTTTATAATTCTTTACCGTGGAATAGCCTGGGACATCAACTCTGTTTTAAGTAACAGAACTGATAACTGAACAAGGAAACATAGTTAGATTATAAATTTCTTGCTTTAATGAAAGTTCCTTAAACAGTGAAAACAGCTTTCAAGGACTAATGTGGGTGAGTGTTTTGCCTGCATGTGTGGATGTGAGTGCAGTGTGTACTTGGTGCCTGTAGAGGTCAGAAGAAGGTGTCAGAGGCCCTGGAACTGGAGTTACTACCAATCGTGAGCTGCCATGGAGGTGCTGGGAACCAAATCCAGTTTTTTTTTTTTTTTTTTTCAAGTGCTGAGCCATCTCTCCAGCCCCAGTTATTTATATTTTATGTGTATGCGTGTTTTGCCTGCATGTATATATGCATCAGATATGTGCAGTGCCTATTAGGCCAGAAGAGGGCTTTAGAACCCCTTGTACTGGCGTCATAGATGGTTGTGAGTCACCATGTGGGTGCCAGAAACCCAACCCAGGTTCTCTGCAAGAGCAGCAGCAAGTGCTCTTCACTTCAGGTCCATCGCCCCAACCCCAGTGGCTAACAATTTCTGATAATATATTGTGGGATGGATTGATGGTGTTTTGTTGTTGCTGTTTCTTTGTTTTTTGAGACAGGTTTCTCTGTGCAGCCCTGGCTGTCCTGGAACTTGCTTTGTAGACCAGGCTGGCCTTGAACTCACAGAGGTCCGCCTGCCTCTGCCTCCTAAGTGCTGGGATTAAAGAGGTCCTCTGTGCTGCACCTTTGTGAATACTAGTTACAGGACTGTCTTCAGTGACAGGTCAGTCCCCTCTGTGATGCTGACCACTCATGGCTCCTTTTCATAAAGTCAGCCATTATTCCTCCATACCATCCTCTACTGCAGCCTCTCAGAGTCATATTGTATGCCTGTCTTCCACATTAGTCTCTGAGCAGATTTTCAGAGATGTGGAAATTATTTGTTATTAGAGATAGGGTCTCTTTGAAGCTCAGCTTACATTTAACTCACCATCCTCCTGCCTCAACCTCTGAAGTGCTCAGCTGACAGTGTATAAATCACACCCAGCTTGGGATGTTACGTTTTACAAATCAATTAATAAATAGACACAGTACCCATTTGCTTTGGACTGGCATCACCTATCTGGTTTTCTTGGATGCATTCTATTCTCCCTTGTCTTGCCTATTCTCCAACTGTAACCACCTCCAACCTTTGTGGCTTGACACAAAATTCCACTTTTGATTATACCAAACCCACTATGAACACGACACATTAGGTGGTGGGTGTTCTTCTGTAAGGGATGACCCAGAGGTGCAGGCACCTTCACATCTGGTTCCCATGGTCACTGTGGCAAAGGGAAGAGTGGGGTTGGAGGATCAGGCATAAGAATTTCATGTGACACCTCGATCTAATTTGTTAACTAGATCTTGTTGCACAATCCTAGCCCACCACAAGGGAGTTAGGAAGTTCCGTCTGTTCACCCAGGAAAAGAAACAGGGGTGATGTACATCTGCTGACATGCTTCCCAGGCCCGACACCCAACAGTGGGGTCCCAACTTACACAGTCAAGTTCAAAGTCACCAGAGTCTCCTCTAACTTGCTCCTACTCTATCTTATGGCTCAAGGCATATTTAGTTTCAGGCCATTCTCTTTACAATAAGAAGAAATTCTATGCTCATTAGCAGGTTTTCCCATAATTCCCTCCTCGGCCTCTGGCAACCACAAACTCAGTTCTGCACCTATGGGTTTGCTTCTTCTGGTTCTGGACATTTTGTGAGCGAGAATTCCTGGAAAGAATCTTGTGGTGATATTGTGTTCCCCAAAATATTGTGCACCCTAATAAACTTATCTGGGGTCAGAGAGCAGAACAGCCACAATATGCAGAAGCCAGAAAATGGTGGCACACATGCCTTTAATCCTATCACTTGGGAGGTAGAGATCCAACCAGATCTCTGTGAGTTTAAAGCCACACTGGAAACAGTCAGGCATGGTGATTCAGGCCTTTAATCCCAGGAAGTGATGGCAGGAAGCAGAAAGGTATGAAAGGCGTGAAAACCAGGAACTAGAGCTGGTTAAGCTTTTAGGCTTTTGAGCAGCAGTTCAGCTGAGATCCATTCAGATGAGGACACAGAAGCTTCCAGTTTGAGGAAACAGGATCAGCTGAGGAATTGGCAAGGTGAGGTAGCTGTGGCTTGTTCTGCTTCTCTGATCTTCATTCACCCCAATAACTGGCCTTGGGTTTGTTTTTATTAACAAGACCTTCTAACAATTGGTGCAACATCTGTCTGCAAGGACTGCAGAGATGTGGAGGGGTTGGGATGTTGCAGGTCCATGGCTAATTACCGTATTTCAGCTCGCTTTAGCCCCATGAGTAGCCATGGGGTCCACCTCTGCGTCAGAACATCCTGTGACTAATAGATAAAAACCTTTTGGAACCCATTAACTTAGCAGGTCACTAGCTTCCACCAACCTCAAAGCTAGGATGTCATCGGATAGCTTCCGAGGCCTATAAAGGAAGCTTCCCCCACTTGTAACTGCCTCTCTGATGTACCCACCTGCTGGAACACGGTCCACGGGTGGAGTTGTGTGAAGAGAATTCTGAGTGTTTATGAGGAAACTCCACAGTTTTTTCAGAACATGGACTTGTTCTTGGAATGTGTGTTCAGGCCCCTCCCAGGTGTTGGAGTGAGTTTACTTCGGATGTTGTTGATTTATATAACTCTATGGAACATGCTTCTGCCATGTGCAGCTTGTTCTCAGGACTACACTCTACTCAGGTGACTCTTCCTAACCCTCGGGGTGTAAGCCGTCTGACGCTCTGAATAGTTGACTATTCCACCCCATGTTTCGGCTCCACTCTCCAGGTTTCCCGGCCTCTAGAGCGATGACACACACCAGTGTATTTTAAACTTGCCTTGATTTATGACTTTCTTTGTTCCGTAAAACTATATAACTTCATGAAACTGCCATGTTGGAACATGGAATTTGGGGTAACCTAAATTCCCAGGCCATGGTCACTCAAATTTGGCTCTAGGATAAACTATCTTTTATTCCCTTTAAAGTGAGAGCTGTGTTTTTTTGCATTGACAACTTTGTATACATATAATCACATGTTAAGTGGTCTTTGTATCTGATTGCTTATACTCATAACATTATGTTTTTTAAGGCTCACATACATTATCACATTAAGCAGTATATGTCCTTACTTATAGCTGAATAGTATCCCCTTGTATGGATATATCACATTTTGCTTATCTGTTCATCAATGATGGAATTTGAGTTGATTTCAGTTTTGGGCTAAAATGAATGATGCTACTTCTACAAACATTTGGTACATTATTTTTGTGTGTGGGCATGTATCTTCAGTTCTCATGTGTGCCTGCTTAGGGGCAGAATTGTTCAACCATGTGCTAATTGCATGTTTAAAATTTTGAGGAATCCCCAAACTGCTTTCCAAACAATTGTTTTATTTTACAATACCACTCACCAACAATCTATGAAGATTCCAATTTCTCTACATCTCATCTGCATTCTTTAGTCCATCTCTTTTCTTTTTTTCTGCCAGTATAGAGTGTATAAAAGGGTATCTGTGTGTGTGTGTGTGTGTGTGTGTGTGTGTGTGTGTGTGTGTTTCCAAATGACTAATTTTTTGGGTGTCTTTTCATGCACTTTGGAACATTTGTATACCTGGAGAAATATATGGTTGGGTCATTTATTCATTTTATAATTGAATTACTTTATATCATTTACTTATGAGTTCTCTATAAAACTGGACACTAGCTCATTATATGTGATTTACACATATTTTCCTTTTCTCTTTCTTTCTTTCTTCCTTTCTTTCTTTTTTTTCTTTTTTCTTTTTCTTTTTTTTTTTTTTTTAAGACAGGGTTTCTCTGTGCAGCTTTGCTCCTTTCCTGGATCTCGCTCCATAGACCAGGCTGGCCTTGAACTTACAAAGATCCGCCTGCCTCTGCCTTCCGAGTGCTGGCTGCGATTAAAGGTGTGTGCCACCACAGCCCAGCTCCTTTTCACTTTCTTGATGTGCACTTCCCTTGGGGAGCTGTCCTTCCTCCTCCTCCCACAGTCCCAATGACAAACTCACTGGGGACCCAAGGAGTTTATAAGGCTTACTCACAGAGCGATGGGCGGAGATAACGGCGGTGTGTGGATGAATTAAAGCAGCCACATAGAAGGTCAGCACCCAGAAAGGATAATAATAACTCTGCCACAGCTGTGCAGATGGGGTCCCCTCCCCTAAGCCTTCCCAGAGACCCCCGAGACAGCATGCATTTAGGGAAGAATTGTTTACCATTGGCTAGGAGGTGGCTGGGTACTCAGGTGCCGGTCCCATGACCCTCCCAGGCCCCATCCTTCAAAGAGAGAGCGCTGGTGGTCAACAATCCCAGCTGTGCTGATCTTTGGTGAGCAGGTGCAGCCAAACTCCTGACTCAGAGGCCAATCCTTTGCAGCACGTCCTTTGAAACAGGTAAGTTTTCAGTTTAGATGAAATCCAATTTGTTTATTTTCTTTGTTTTTTTCTGCTTGAGGCCACTGTCCATTGAAGATCACAAAAATGTATGCCTCCATTCTAAGTATTTTATAGTCACATCTTTGGAGTGTCACACTGTAACACACACTTAGATATTATGTGACACAGAGGTGTGAGTTCACTATTTTGCACATGCATATTTAGTTGTGTTAGCACCAGCTGTTAAAAAAAGAACGCCCT
This sequence comes from Peromyscus leucopus, assembly GCF_004664715.2. NCBI lineage: Eukaryota > Metazoa > Chordata > Mammalia > Rodentia > Cricetidae > Peromyscus > Peromyscus leucopus. The sequence continues at coordinate 2,698,382 of NC_051070.1, forward strand.
TTGCCTATCCATGGTCATAGCACTTCTGCCCATAATGTATTTGCTCAGTTTGGAATCATTAATTATATCTCACTGGTTTAGATTTCTGAAATCACGTCAATATTAGGTAGTCCAGTTTTTATTTTTACAACTGTGTTAGATATTCTAAGTTCTTTGCATTTCCACGTGACTTTTATGGTCACCTTCACAGCTGTAAAAACTCAACTGGACTTTTGATAGGGATTGTGCATACATTAATTTGGGGACTATTTTAACAATTTAGTTTTTGAGATAAAGTCTCCCTATTGGCTTAGGTTGGCCTAGAACATACTTCATCTAGGCCAGTCTTAAATACATAATCTTGCCTTGACCTCCTGGATGCTGGGATTATAGGCATGTACTACCATACTTTGCTTTCATTTAAATAATATTATATCTTGTAATCCGATGTCAGAGCAAGTCTCTGCACCGTCTTTCAATTACATTTTTCTAGTTTTTAATGTTCAAGTCTTAGATTTGTCTTAGACATAACTGTTTTATTCTTTTGATGTTACTGTAGATTTAATTGTTTTCCTAATTTGTTTTGGATTATTAAATTGCTAGTATATAAAACATATACTAGCTTTTTGGATATAAATCTTGTGTCTTACAACACTGCAAACCTGGTTTATTATTTTTAGTAGGTTTTTGTATGTGTGTACCTTCCTTAGGCTTTTTTATATAGAACACCAAGCTATGCCTTTGTGAGGACTTTTGCAGTACTTCCGATTTTCTATTTATTCTTGATACCATTTTGGCTGTTTATAATTTGTCCCTACTCTTGAAAAACAGGTTTATTTTTTCCAAGATTTAACTTTCAATTTTTATTTATGTGTATGCACATGTGTTTGCCGGTATGAATGTGTAAGTTGTGCCTTCGGAGGTTAAAGAGGGCACTGGATCAACTCAGGAGTTGGAGTTACAGGCAGTTGTGAGCCTCTGTGTGGGTGCTGGGAATTAAAACCCCAGTCCTCTGGAAGCAGTCAGTCCTCTCCCCATCTCCCAGGAGCACCCACTCTCAACAGGTTACTTTTTTTTTCTTTCTGAAAACAGATATGCTCTTTCAAGATCTATCTGAAAGAGGTTTAAGGTGAATCATATTCCCAGGTGTGGAGTGAATGCATGCTCCTAATCCCAGCCTGGCAGAGCCTGAGGCAGGTGCATCATGAATCGAGACCACTTGCTATAGAGGAGACACTTTCAGAAACAAAACAAAACTAATATGTCATTAGATCATGTGCATATCTTAAGGCGAACAAGACACAACGCAAGAAGGTCATTAAAAGATGGGTAAATGCTTGAACTGTAAATACTTTTCTACACTAGTCATTTATATGTAAAATCTCAAGCCTGATTATAATTATACATCTTCAATGCTCACTAGAACCATCACCAACACAAAAGAAACTTCCTTTTAGTTTTGGAAAAGATCAGGTTCCTCCCTCTAGATAAAAAAAGACATTGGCATCTTCTGCCACATCCTAAACACCACCCACCAGGAGCACCTGAATTGTAGGGGTGTCCTTGGAGCTAACGGCCATCATCTCCATCAGCAGTTGCGACTGTGTACAAGGACCATCAAGATGGGGCCTTGTGCCGGGCGTTGGTGGCGCACGCCTTTAATCCCAGCACTCGGGAGGCAGAGCCAGGCGGATCTCTGTGAGTTCGAGGCCAGCCTGGGCTACCAAGTGAGCTCCAGGAAAGGCTCAAAGCTACACAGAGAAACCCTGTCTCGAAAAACAAAAAAAAAAAAAAAAAAAAAAAAAAAAAAAAGATGGGGCCTTGTGATGGCTGACATTTCTTCACAGAAGAAAGAAGCGGGGACTGGGTCCCCACTCCCCACGAGATGCCAGCCTCCTCTCCTGCACTTCTCAGCAGCTCTGCGCAACTGCCCTAAATGCGCGTGACCCTTGCCAGCCCTCAAGAAGACAGCCTATATAGTGTGTGGAAGGTTTCCGGAATTCCTCGTGCTTGCTGAACTGAGGGCCGAGGGAGGTGTCGCTGCTTCGAGAGAACGACGCTCCTGGAAGTAGCCCCTTACACAAGTAAATGAGCCGGTAAACGCAGTGTTTCCCCAAGCAGGACTTCCGCGTCATCAGAGGGCCTGTCGTTGGTGCCCTGTTTGCAGGGAGAGGAGGTCATCTGTTCAGTCCAGAAAGACTTCAAGCCACATCTGCTGATGAGTGGCATTCCCTGCCCTTTTCTTGAGCTGACAGACCTCCCGCTATTATGAGGCTGTCTATCTAGGAAGGAGCTGGTGACAGGGTAATACAATTCTGGGAATTTTTTTTTTTTTCTTTTTTAAAGACAGGTCTCTCTACAGAGCCCTGCTGTCCTGGAACTGGCCATGCAGACCAGTCTGGCCTTGAACTCATAATCTGCCTGCCACTGCCTTCTGAGTGCTGGGATTAAAGATGTACAACACCACAATGGACCAATTGGGATTTTAAAAAGCATTTGTACTTAGGTGTTATAGTTTGCAGTAGCAATCCCAGGACTTGGGAAGTTGAAGCAGGAGGATTTCCCTGAATCTGAGGATAGCCTGGGCTACAGAGAGACCCTGTTTCAAGAAAACAAAAAAAAATTCAAACAGAAAAATAAAACTGGAGAGAATTCACTATCTTTCCAGACTGACCTATGAGCCAGACCCAAATCGTTTTAAATTAAAGCCTGTTAGAACCGGTGTGACACAGCTGGGGTCCGGTTTGCTTTGTTAGTACTTCTCAGACTGCTGAGTTCAGAGAGCTTCATGGTTCAGACTAGCATCTCAGTTCACATAACAGGGCTGCCATCTCCAGCGTCGCTCAGAGCCACAAACACAAGCGGTGGACAGTCAGACACAACAGCGATAGTTTCCCCCACAACAGCAGGGAATGGTTGGCCTGCCCCCCCCCCCATCCTCACCCCTCCACCCCCACCCCCACCCCCGGCTCTATTATCCCGTAGCTCTACTCTGAGAAATGTCTAGACCATTCCAGCTTTTCACAGAGGAGAAAAAAAAATCTGGTGTGTAATTTAAAAAAAAAAAAAGTAAATTAAGAAACAGCCCGAAGCTTCTGGCCTCCGTGAGCACCACAATCAGGTGCACAGACCCACACATGTAATCCAAACTAAAAACTTAATCAAGGAATTTTTTCCTTAAATCTTTCAAATTGGCAGGCTCGTTCAGTGTTACATCCTGAAGATTCAATTCAGTAGGGGGAAAAAAAAATCCATTCCAGCAAGCATTTATCGAGTACCAACTACATGCCCGAGCTCTGAGTCTTAACGTGCCAGGCCGGCCTATTAAGTCCAGAATGGAGGTGTTTTGCCCTCTAAACGGGGTATTTTCACCTTCCACGTTAAAATTATCTTTACCGGGCGGTGGTGGCGCACGCCTGTAATCCCAGCACTTGGGAGGCAGAGCCAAGCGGATCTCTGTGAGTTCGAGGCCAGCCTGGGTTACCGAGTTAGTTCCAGGAAAAGGCGCAAAGCTACGCAGAGAAACCCTGTCTCGAAAAACCAAAAACCAAAAAAAAAAAAAAAAAAAAAAAAAAAAATTAGCTTTAGGCCAGGGTTTTGGCTTTTTTTGGTGAGGTGGGTCGCGATTCCGATTTTTTCCAAAAAGTCTCCAGGAACTTGATCAGGAGGTGTCCTGAGACACCGCCACCCCTGCCCAGCCCTGGTTTTCAGGGCCACCAAACCTGGTGGCTGACCAGGCAGGTAAGACGCTGTCTATCCGGGGGTGGGTGTGGCTTGAGCAGCCGGACCAATCAGCGGAGCCTCCCTGAAGACAGACTTTAGGCTCGAGGCCCCGCCCAGACCGAAGCCACGGAGCATGCGCCGTAGGCGGAGCGCCGAGCTCCGGTTCCTTCGGTCTCCCCAGCTGGCTAGGACGCGGCTGTGTCCCCATGCGCTCTGGGGGAGGGCGGGGATGGCTGCGTTAGACGGTCCTCCCGGAGGCACGCGGCGGCAGCGACGACTCCGGGGTTCCCATGCTCGGCGCCGCGGTGCAGCCCGCTGGCGGTGCCGCTGAGTCACATCAGCCCCTTGCAGCCCGCTGTCCTCAGGCTGCAGCCGAGATAACAGAGGTGCCGGAGTCCTCCTGGCGCCCGAGGTGACGCGGCGCGCGGGCCGAGGTCGGCGTTGGGTCCTGCGCCCCGTCCTGATCCATTCCACCGCCGGCCCGACGTCTGGGGACACTAAGGTGACCCAGATCCGCCCGGTCACGGTCTCCAAGGAGAGGACTTGTGTCTTCTCCGTGTCACATAAACACAGACTACTTTGCTGGATGCCAGGTCCAGGGCATCATGGTGCCACCGAGCCCACACCCTCAAGGGCTCCGTGAGGCCTCCACAGTTTCTCCGGGGACCTGCTTGCAGGCGCTCAGGCTCGGTGCCCTCCGGGGCTGTTCCGGGGTTCCCGCCCTTGCCGCTCGCCCCGCCCCGCCCCGCCTCGCTCCGCCCCGCCCCACCCCGCCGGACACCCCGCCCCGAGGAGGCGGCCGCTCGCCGAGGTTGGTGGCATGGGGGAGCCGCAGCGGGCGCTGCACTCGAGATCGTACCGAGTGAGCCCAGGCGCCGCCGCAGGCACAGGAGCCCGGGGAGGACACCTCGGGGCGTGACGCGGCACAGAGGGCGTGGCCTGGGCTGCTGCGCCTGACGACCCGGCAGGGACCCGGGTTCCCGTGCCGGGGGCGCACCTGGCGGCGGCGCGACCGGGCGGGACCGCGCGCTCCGGGGCCCGCGGCGGCGGCCGGAGGATGGCGCAGCAGCCGCAGCCCGCGTCGGCGGAGACTCGGAAGTTCACCCGGGCGCTCAGCAAGCCGGGCACGGCGGCGGAGCTGCGGCAGAGCGTGTCGGAGGTGGTGCGCGGCTCGGTGCTCCTGGTGAGCGAGGCGCGCAGGTGGCGGGCGGGCCTGGCTGGTGCCCGGGTAAATCCCGAGCAGAGGGGGACCGGAGAGTGGTGGGGGAGCCGGGCAGCAGGGAGAGCTCTTGGGGGGTGGGGGTGCGCAACTTCCAGAGTCGGAGCTTGCCCTCCCAGAGCTCTTCCTCTCCTCCTGGGAAATTTCCGCCCTCTGTCCACTTCCCTGCCCCCACGTTACCTGTCCTCTGCCAACTGGGAAGTTACTCATCCTCCTCCCCACCGTCGGTGTTCTGGGGGAGAGGGGTGTTGGCAGATGTCCTGGCCCTGGCGTGTAAAATGAGGTGAGGTCTTTCCCACCCAGCCGGGGGTTCAGCGTGGAGATGTTGCCGCGGATGCTTCGGGTGGACAGATCTCTGCCCAGTGTCGTGAGCTGGCGTCCCGAGGCTTATTATGACCGGTTAGGGGTGGACTTGCTCATCTCATCCTCGTTACAAATTGCTTTGAAGTCTGGGGATTTGAGGCTAGCAGAGCAAGGCAAACCAAGATGAACCTATTCTTGGCAGCGGCTCCTGGGAGAACAGGCCTCTGGGTGTGAGGAAGGTGAAGTTTTCAAAATCAACTTTTCCGCAGCCAGGGACGGCCCTGCTGTATTTGGAAAAGAGGGCACGCTCCGATCGCTGGGCTGGTGCCGGGAGAGCAGCAGTCTGTGCTTGGAGGGAGCTAGTTCCTCAGGGCAGCTGGAAACTTTTAGCAGCTCTTGGCGTTTGTTTTCTTGAAGGGGACTTGTTTGTGGGTGTGTTCGTTGGAACATGTGAGGAGATGGGCCTAGGAAGTCATCGTCTGTGGCCTTTGTGGTGCTGTGTGTGTGGGACTGCCAGGGAACGCTGTTGATGAGCACAGGGCAGATCGATGCCCTTCCTGGGCAGACAGGATTGCATGAACGGTGTTGGTGGAGTTGGCTATGGATTTCCATATCCAGTCTGCTCAGTTTGAGTTCTCTGTCCTTTGCCAGACCTGCTAACTCACCCTAGATTTTTCAAACTTGAGTTTGATCTGTGATAAACGGGTTTTATTTTCCAGTTTCATAGACGATGATCAGTTGAAGGATAGCACAGATGCTGGGAACAGAACGGGCCTTCTCTTTGATAACCCTGGCTTCCTTCTGTTGCCGAAGCACCATTGCTTGTTAGCTTTCTGGAGTTGCCCGGGAGAGTGCGTCAAAGGAGAAGAAAACCATCCGCCTCAGTGGTATCTCTCCTCTTAGCTAGAACTCGTTCTTAATTGGGGTGCTGTGCTCATCAGGGGTGTTGGGAAGAAAGTAGAATCAATGAAACACTTTATTGCGCTGTGAGTTCCAAAGTGCCCCCCACTCCCTGGAGAGAAGGTACCAGTTGTGCAAGCCATTTAGGGAGAACACAGTTGACAACGTAGGCTGACACCACTCATCACCCGTGTGCTGCAGTCCTCGGATGTCTGTGTCCTGTGTGAAGATGACCTGCGGACAGTGTTGACGGTAGTACTCCCATGTGTGACGTGCTTCTGCTGCCTTGATCTGCTGACACTTTTATTAAATATGAAAATCCAGACACCTTGCTGGTGTCTCAACTCTCAATCTTGTCTGTCTGTATGTCTGTGGCCACTTGTCTGATGAATTCTGTGATGAAATAATCACAAAATACAAGGAAGGAGGTGAGCCATCATCTTAGGTGCAGGGAAGGCTCCCAGGCTGGATGGGGAATGCAGTCCAGGGAGGAGCCTGGGAGAGCTGTCAAGACACTAAAAATTACCCACAAACCTCTCCCACTACTCTCTTCCTCCTGCTGCCCCTGTGTCTGCCAGGAAGTCACAGCAGGTACACCTGTCACATAAATTCCGGCCCATCTCTGCCCTGTGAGGACCTAAGGTGATCCCATTCTCTCAGGAGGCCGCGCAGCTACCACGACTTGGTCCATCCATCCATGCTTAGGTGAAAATTGGTTCTTCTTTTGGTAACTTGGGTTAGGGCTAGCCTGATGTCCACAGCGTACCATGTGCTCAGTAAATGTTTCTCACCAGCTGACTCATAAAAGCAGTCCTGAAGATGGCCTAAGACCATTAGCGACGCCCAGATCTAACTAGCTCTTCCCAGGCCTCACATACTAATGAGGGAAACAGTTCTGTGCAGAACAAGGTTGCAACAGTCAGAACTTTGAAGTAAGAAAGTGACATGTGCTTATAAAGCTATAAGTAGGACCCTGTTCAGTAGGTCCCTCCCTTTTATGGACTCAGATCTGTGGGCTTTTCTAAATCATTCTGTATTAATTTGAGAAGCTTAAGGATAAATATTGATAAATAAACACATACATACATTAAATATGAAAATTGAGACTACTGGGTGAACCTTTGTTTTGTCATCTGGACTAAATAATTACCAAGATTTTGCCAAATTTGGTTAATCTCCCCTCCCCCTCCTCCCTCCCTCTCCCCCTTCTCTCCCTTCCTGGTGATTGTGAGTTTCAGGCCTTTAACACATCTTACCTCTTTATATCTAGTATTTATTTTTAGAAACTAGGAATAGTTTCTTACATGACTGTGATGCTTTTTTTTAATGACACTAATAATATGTTTTTCAAATTTCTTGGATTAAAAAATGCATTTGATTGCTTTTTAAAGGTTCAAAAAAGTTTTGCAGGCCTTTGAAAATATGCTTAGCTTACTCGTGAACCTTAGACTTATTTACTTTGGAGAAAGACTCTATGAGGGTAGTTCTAGTGTTTAATCCTTGAAGTTTAGCAGTTCAGAGCATGGGTTGTATTTCTAGCTCTGTCCCTTATCAACTTCCTAGGTGTGTAACTTAACCTTCATAGGCCTCAGTTTCCCCATCTGTGGAGTGGGCGTGGTATTTAGGAAGGGAAATGGACAGTGCAGTTCAAGCTCTGAGGGCTAGCCTGCATCCTATCCTGGCAGCTGGTCTGTTGCCCTTTCTCTGGACCTCAGGGCTCTTGCTCTGTTAGCGGGTTGGACCAGATTGTTTTTAGAGCCCTTCACCCAAACTCAACAGGCTTTGGTTCTAAGCGATCTTATGAGCACTACAAATAAACTGGAGACGTTCCTAGCTGTAGGAAAAGGAATCTTTGATTTTTTGGTTATGATCGAGAATCTTCACAAATACAGAATTTGCTTTCTACAATTTAGAACAGTTGAGAGGGCTGAGGGCCTTGGGTTTAAAATGCATGCTTACCTGTCTCAGGGTCGAGTTGGGATTGCTTTTGAATTCCTGAAGGAATTTCAACTTGGGACTGTCCGCTGTGTTTACGACAGGGTCATAACGGCCCAGATCTAAGAATATACCACCAAAGCAGTCAGAGGAGCCTTTCTTTGGAAGATCTGAGTGTTGTGACACTCCGGCTAGGTTTGCCTTGCACTTGGGTATTGACACACAAGTCATCTGGCTGCCTGTCCCTACGTCCTTACTGAATTTATCTCGGTATGTTCTGCCTCAAACTCTCCTCGGATGTCAAGCCCTTGCCAAGGATACCATTCCACACCCCATTGAGATGTTGAGATGCAGCAATGTGAAGTGACCCAGGTCAGGTCATCCCTGGCTTTTCTTTTGTGTTACTAGAGAAGGAAGGCCGGCCAGAGGCGTGGGGAGATAATATCCTGCGCTCTGCGCTTGAGGCCTCCCTCAGCCATCCCGTGTTATCTGAGGTAACCCGAGACCCGAGTTAGGGATGTTCTTTGAAATCCTCAGATAAGGAAAAACCTCATTTTGGCTATAACTTAAATCAGATATGTCAGCACGCTGACAGCTGAACTGGCCTGAGCTCGCCCTGTCCTTCTCCACCCTCTGGTGGGGTCCTGACAAACAGAAATGTCCCAAAATACAGGAAGCAGGGTGGAGGCCCATCTCCAGCCAGATAATCAGCAGCAGGTTCCATTTCTTTAGTTCTTAGTGCCTTTGACTGTTAGGGGCAGTCTGTACATGAGTAATGCCCTGAATTTGGTTGAATGGGGAGGAAAGAATTTGTGAAACTGTTACCCACATTCTAGATGTTTATTCTGGGCTCGGGCACTGCTGGGTGCCAAGAAGATGCTGCCACAGCAGTTCTTGTCTGGTTGGAGTACACATTCTGAAGAGGCAGACACTGCAGTCACCTACGGTAAGACAGATGACAGTGTGCAGGAACACTACTGAAACCAAGTTAGATGTGTGGTTCAGAGTCCACCATGCTGATTCATACCTGTAACCCCAGCTCAGGAGACTGAGGCAGGAGAAGCATCATGCCTTTGAGGCTAGCCTGGGCTACAGAATGAGAGCCTGTCCCAAAAGTCACTTACCAAAAGATTTTAAGAAAAGTATGCAAGTTGGGCATGGTTGTATACACCTTCCATTCTAGGACTGGTGAGGCACAAGCTGGCAGATCTGTGTATTCCAGGCAACCAGGGCCACACAGTGAGGCCTGTAAAACAGCCAGAAGCTCCCAAACTAGGCATGCAGAGCTACTTACAAATGCGAGCTTTTATTTTCTTAGTGTAGGGAGGACTGGATATCTTGATGATGCAAATCTGGAGCCAGCCTTCATGTTACACGTATGGTGTTCTCTGATGCCTGTGAGAATGTCACTTGTGGAAGGTTAAGTCCTCTCAGGCCATCCCCACAGGTGGAAGGGCTGGGTCTTGAACTTTTCACCCTCAACTTTTAGCCACTCTGACGGCTGCCTCCTCATCTCACTATTAAATTTCTGTTTTTCGTCACAAGTGCCATCTAGTTAGCAGTCAGTAAACTCAGAGACAGTACTTGTCCTCTGGTGTCATCTGTCAGTATCTGCTGTGTTACGTTAAAAAAAAAAGTGTTGCGAGAGTCTTCTCCAGGGACGAGCCTGTGATGGGTTATCCAGTACCATCTAGGCGGTCCTGAAATTGTGTATGTATGAGAAACACTGAATGGATGGTGCAGGCTAGCATTTATATATTGATGCACTTATATACGTGTGTGTGTGTGTGTGTGTGTGTGTGTGTGTGTGTGTGTGTGTGTGAAGATAATACGAAGAGGTCTTGAATTTGAGAAGGGAGTAGGGGTGAACATGGCGTGGGTTGGGTGAGGAAAGAGATAAGAGGGAGATGATGTAATTACACCTTATTTTAAAAATCTTATGAATCTTACACAAAGTTTTAAAAAGAAAAGCACTCCAGTAGAAATAAAAAGCCAAAGTCATCGGTTAATAGGGAGTTCCCCAAAGAGGGGACTACAGTTAGTCAATTTATAACAAAGCAACAACAATACATTTATTCTTGCTAATAAAAAAAATTTAACCAAAACAAGATACTGTTACTGCCTGCCAGATTTGCTGATATAGAAGATGTATTTGCAGGATCTCTGTTCGTGTGGTATTTTATGAGAACTGCGTCTCCTGGAGTTTTATAACACGATGGATGCTGTAACCCCTTTGCACTTTGTTATACACATACACACATCAAGAACCTTAGCACGCTCCCATTCCATGGCCCAATATTTAAAATTACAGACACTTCTGGCCTGAAATGTGCACTGGAGTCAGTGTTGTTCATTTATGGCAGAAAGTGTGAAATGCTGACCATGTGCAAACCGGGTAAAAGTCATACAGCAGTCTAAATAAACCGTGGGCCAGTTTAAAAGCCGCCAAAGCTTTGTGTCCCAAGACCGACTTGAGATAGCGTGGAAGGCTGCGGGTTGCTCTCAGGCTTTGGGCAGGGCTCTCTCTTAGGGTACACCCTTGCTTTGTTTCTCACCGTATGTAACGTGAAGAGTGCTGAGCTTCTGAGAGCCCAAACTTGCATGTGTGAAAAGTGGGTGTACCCATAGTACTGATTCAGAGCTTTGTGGATAAAATGAGTAAATCCTGTCAAAGCTCCAAGAACATTGTCTGACACATTACTAAGATTTAGTAAATGTGCGTGGTTGGAGCTAAAATCACTATTAACGGAAGTAAAATCCAGGTTGGAATATTTATAAGTATGATTTTATAAGATGAGATTTTACCAAGTCTATGCAGTGCAATAAAGAACATTGGGAGGGATATCAAGAAAAACTATTTAGCCACAATGTATGTTCTTTGCAAAGAAACTCAGTTGTAAAATAAAAACAAACACATGAGTTTGGACATAGGCCATCCAGTGTGATAGGGGATGTAGTTTCATAAGAATGAGATTGAAAGGGTGTTCCTGTGGTAACAGTTTCTCTAGCAAAAATCTGTCTGCCTGGGGTGCCTGTGTAGCCTTCAACATGAACTCGATTGCAATGTGGTGATGGTTCATGTCTTTTGGATATGGGGCTAGAGAAAGGTCATGTTTTGTCTTTTTATCCTCCCATGTCCTTTCCCCAGTCCTACAATTTGTGATTACTTTTACTATTTTGAGATTTATTGGCAGGAGAGGTGGATGAGAATGTACTGTGATACGTGGTGAGCGGGCTGCACCATGGACGTCATTTTGTATATTTTTTTTTTGCAGGAAGACCAGTTAATTTCATTCCTGTTGTATGTGTGAGCACCTGCAATTCTATGTTATCTAGGAAAAAAAAAAAAAGATGATGTCCCTCAGATTGAACAAAGTAGGGAAAGAAAGGTTGAGATCTGGGAGTTAGCTGAGAGGCTGACCATAGACGCCACAGGCGCTAGGTACTCTCTAAGGCCTTGGTTGCTCACGCCTGGCTGTGGAACCCTCCTTTGAGCTTTGAAAGCTGCTTTCTTGTTCACTCCCTGGGTCTGCCTGTGTCCTCATCACCCCAGCTTCCTGGCCGCTGTGATTGGCTTCTGTCCTTGTAGGGCGGACCTGAGTCCTCACCCTGACACCACTGGCCTCTCTCTCACCCCTTCCTCCCTGTGTCCCCACTGCCGCCACCTTCACCCTGCCCCCTGTGGTACCGGCCTCCCACAGGGATGCTGTGCTGGCCTGGGGAGTCTACTCTCCCCTCACTGGGCTTTCAGAAGCCTTAGCTCTGTGAGGTGGTCCCCTGGCTAAGCTCCGCTCTTCCGGTATCTTCTGGCACCTGTCCTCGGCTTTCCTATCGGTGCTTGAGCTTGGCGGTGATGAATCGTACATTCTCACTTTTCATCTCTAATCGGAGTCCTTTTTACGTTTTTGTCTTTGTTTTTATAGACAGGGTCTCACTTTGTAGTCCTGGCTGGCCTGGAACCCACTATATAGACAAGGTTGGCTTGGAACTCACAGAGATCCGCCTCCCTCAGCTTCCTGAGTGCTGTGGGACTAAAGGCGTGTGCTAGACGACGATTGGCCATTTTTATTTTTCCTAATAAGGAACATTGTCTTATCACTGTTGACGTCATGACTCAGTCCTTATGGTCTGAGAACCCCACGTCTCAGTGCTTAGAGCCACACGGTGTTCTCATTACACTGCCTCAACACTGCGAGTAGGTTGGGTGCCCAGGTGACGCTGTCCTGTGACCCGGGTTGATGCAGACAGCCACCATCTTGAATGCATCTTGAATCTTTGTGGAGAAAAAAGTAGTGTGGTGACCTGGCTTACCATGCTCATGTATCTAATTGGCTAAAGGACATCTTGTGGCCACACCTAACTCCAAAGGTCAGCAAAGGACAATTCTTTGATCCTCTGCTTGTGTGTTTTGAGGTTGTCTGGTAATGTGGTCCAGCCTGATCCTGAGTTTCTGCTTTGTGGTGGATGATGACCTTGGGTTCCTGGTCTTCCTGCTTCTGCTTCCCTCGTGCTGGGATTAAGGCAGGTGTCTCCATACCCAGCAGTGGCAGGCCTCTCTGCAGGCCTGCAAAGCAGAACTCAAATCTTTGGTAAGCCGTATGGATGGCGCTTCAGTCTGGCATCCCCTTCTGTCTCCTGCCCAGTAGAGCTAGGGCCAGGGTCCCTCTTCTCTGGGCTCTGGGCCCAGCTCTCACCCCATCCTTGCCCCATCCTGGAGCACCCCAGGTTTGGTGCTCCATCTTGAAGACACCCAGTGCTTGCTACGGCCCTTGGTGTCTAGGGTGCTTCTTAGGAGGTACCCCTCCCCCTGCTCCCTGACTGAGCTCTTGGTCATCATGCCAGCCTCAGCAGCAGGTTTTCGAGCTGCTGGGGTAGTAATTACCCCCTGCCCTGTCCCTCTCTGCCGCCAGACTTGGCTCTTGTTCTCTGCATCTGTACTCCGTCTGCCTGTCCGCTGAGATGGCCCCCTCCTGCGCTCTCCTTTTCCTGTGTGCTGTGCAGCGTGATTTATGCTTATATGTATACAAATGTAATAATCTGTCTCTCTGACTGTTGGTTTACTGTGTTTTTCCCAGTGCCTGGTACACAGCAGAATCTCAGTGTACATACATATGTGTGTGTGTACAATTTTTTTTTGAGACCAGATCTTGCTCTGTAGCCCAGGCCTGGCCTGGCCCTCATTTTGTAGTCTAGGCTGGCCCTCAAGCTCACAGGCCATGCTCCTGAGTGCTGGGATTATGGGCATGAGCTACCATGTCCTGTAGTATTTTTTCCCTCAGTGAATAAACAAATTCACTAAAGATAATACACCTGCCAGGTCTCATTTTTCTCCCTCGTAGTTCCCCAGGTCCTCCAAGTTTCCTTCCTTGGCCCGATTTTCTATTGACTTTATTCCACTTTACCTCCCGTTGGCAGATTAGTGTTCATGGTACACAGTCCAGCGTGCTAGTTTCTTATCGCCACCCAGGGAGATTCCGCCGCAGCCCCTGGTGTATGCTGTGGTTGGCTCTGTGTTTCTCTACTTTAGAGAATGCAGGCCAGATGGCGACTCTTAACCTGGGCACTATTTTAAAGCGGCCGCACATTTGGAATACAAAGTAGGACTCATTTTCTTTTAGCATCCATTTGTTTCCCAAACTTTGTAGAGCAGCCAAGTGTGACTTTCACACCAGGTGCTTAGGAACTCATTTTTCTGAAAACATAGCAAAGATCAAATGCCACCCATTAGAATCATCAGCCAGGAATGGTGATGCGTGCCTGTCACCCGAGCTGTGAGGGAGCTGAGGCAGGAGGGTTGCTGCAAGCTGAGGCCCACTTAACCGTTGGCGGTGCTGTTCGTTCATTCAACAGCGAGTCCCACAAGCCCGGAAGAAGAACCAGGACAGTAGTGTGTCTCTTTTAAACCTGGATTTGCTTGCTTTTCACTCTTTTCCTGTTGGGTTTTCCCCCATTTGTAGCTCAACTCTTCCGTGGATCCACATTTGGATCCCTGAGAGCACATATGATCTGGTCAGAGCTTCGAGTCGTCATGGTACATACTCCCCTCCCTTTCTTTGTTTATAGGAATAAGCAAAATTCACATAGTGTGTGGGCAGTGACCGCTTCTCATTTACTGACTGTTAATCTGAAATTGAAGGTCTGGGTGAAGGCATGAGCCACCTGGGGTCACGTTTGCCTCCCTTGGAGTTTATTCTAAGCTCTGTTGTTATTTGGCATACTGTATTTTCAGAAATTTTAAGATGTTTATCTCTGTTTTATGTGTCTGAATGTATGTGAGTGCACACGTCAGTCAGGTTTTCTGGAACTGTAGTTACAGCAGCCAGTTATGAACCACTGTGTCTGTGCGGGCAGCTGAACCCGGGACCGCTGCAAGAGCAGCGCTCTTACCCGCTGAACCTGCAGCCCCTAGAAACTTTGTCTTGCAGAAAGTGCATGTTCAGTCCTGCAGATATGGAAGTGCTGTAATGAAGGATGTTTACCATGTTAAAAACAGGTTATGGCAGCCTGTACACAAAACGACTTACCTGGAGAAAGGACAAGCAGCATTTTGTCTGTGACAACACTGGGGCTCACAGATGCGATGGCAAAGTGTGACGGTGCTCCTTCAGGGTGTGTTGGTGGCCCAGGGCAGTGTTCTTGCTCTGGATGGCGGTGGGTAAGGCCTGGGCCCGGGGGCTCCAGTTAGTGCTTCCACTTCCTAGTCCTGTTTCTTCGTCCGGAGAGTGGACACCGTGATGGGACTTACCCCGGAGATCTCGGTGAGGAATTGAGTAGCTGTGTATGAAGCACTTAGCTCATGTGCACTAGAGCAGGGCTTGGCACACAGGAAGTGCCCGCTGAGTGCTTGGTGTTGTTGGTCCTGAGGACAAGAGAGAGGCAGATCATAGCATCCTTAAGCACGCTGCTGTGGAGAACCATTCCTGATGCACATTTATAATATTGAGTAAGGTTGAAGCAGGGTATAGGACGGAGTACAGGTAACCATATCTGTGAACTCTTGGCAAGAAAGGAAATACAGGAAGGCAGGAATGTGGCATGTTCTGTGCACGTCTGAAGATTCTCGGGTGTTTGACTTTCATGAACTAATAATCAAGAAAGGATGTGTCTCTTAATGCCTGTAAAGGTGTGCTGGTGGTGTGTTCCCCAGGTGTGAGCTCCTGTACAGGTGTGCATGACCATGTGTTCCCGAGGTGTGAGCTCCTGTACAGGTGTGCATGACCATGTGTTCCCGAGGTGTGAGCTCCTGTACAGGTGTGCATGACCATGTGTTTTCAAGGTGTGAGCTCCTGCACAGATGTGCATGACCATGTGTTCCCGAGGTGTGAGCTCCTGTACAGGTGTGCATGGTGGTGTGTTCCCAAGGTGTGAGCTCCTGTACAGGTGTGCATGACCATGTGTTCCCGAGGTGTGAGCTCCTGTACAGGTGTGCATGACCATGTGTTTCCAAGGTGTGAGTGCCTGTATGGGGGTGCATGGTGATGTGTTCCTGAGGTGAAGTCACATGTGCATTTTGGTAGCAAAATATTGTCAGCTGGGATTGGGGAGATTGCTCAGTTGATGTGGTGGTTTGAATGTAATTGGTCCTCATATGCTCATAGGGAGTGGCCCTGTTGGCGGAAGTGTGTCACTGTGGAGGCAGGCTTTGAGGTCTCATATAGTCTCAAGTAACACCCAGTGTCTCACACCACTTCCTGTTGCCTGAGGATCAAGTGTAAGGACTCTCAGCTCCTTCGCCAACACCGAGTCTGCCCACACGCCACCATGCCCACCATGACATGAATGGACTAAACCTCTGAACTGTACGCTGCCACCTCAATGAAATGTTTTCTTTGTAAGAGCTGCCGTGGTCGCGTGTCTCTGCACAGCAATGGAGACCCCGAGACTGTTGTGTTTACCGTGCAAGCATGAGAATACGAGTGGTTGTGTGTGCTGGTGTCTGCTTGTACTCTGTTTGCTGGGGAGGTGGAGACGGGAATGTTTGTGACTCACTGGCCCAGTGAGAGACCCTGCCTCAGATAGAAAGTGGACGGAACCTGAGGAATGACATCTGAGGTTGGCTTCTGTCTTCCACGTGTATCTGTACACATTTGAACACACACACACACACACACACACACACATACACACACACTGAGGAATGACATCTGAGGTTGGTTTCTGTCTTCCACATGTACCTGTATGCACTTGAACACACACACATTTGAACACACACACACTTGAACACACACACACTTGAACACACACACACACACACACACACACACACACACACACACACACTGCCATTGTCAAACAGCCAAGAACCTTGAATTCACTACTTATAAAAAGAGGCTCATGTGAAACTATGAAGTTTTGTGTTTGATAGTTTTATAATGTCTATAATGTCTAACCCTCCGAAACAACCAACCAACCAAAAGCTCATCTTGTCTGAGCCTCTGGAATATCTGGATGATTTTAATTTTCTGTTTTTTTGATGTTTGTTTTTTGGTGGGGAACCTGAAGGCCAGGGAAAGGAAGTGACTTATTTCCGGTTGTATGGCTAAAATTTACATTTTAGTTTTCTTTTAGCAGAATGGTTAGAGACTGTATCTGTATATTTTTGTATGTATTATTTCCTTTTTTGAGACAGTCTTACACTGTAGCTCAGGCAGGCCTTGAACTCACGATATAGTTCAGGTGGGCCTCAGTCCTCCTGCCTCAAGCTCCTGGGCGCTGGGATTACAGACATGAGCCACTATGCCTGGTCAAGATACCATTTTAGATCACAGTTTTGTGAGAGCTCTTCAGTGCTGAACTTGAACCTTCTGGAAAGTACCACAAATTCTCTGGGCTGATAGAAACGGGTGGCATGCATATGAGAGCTTACTTTTTGGAGATGGAAGGTCACTTACAGGTTAACAGGCCTAGCTTCCTAATTTTAGAGGCAGATGATGAGGTCCATCACGGGTAAGAGATGGTCTGTGGTCATAGCTAGTGTTAGAGGCCAGAACAAAATCTGCTTTATTGACTCCTGGTCCAACGGATTTTCCCGATGGCAGGAAATAATTGCTTGGACGTTGTTTGTCTACATCTCACGTAACTTTGCAGACCACGCTAATCAGATCATAGCAGAATGTGGAACATCTATTTGCACTCCAAATCTCCTGCTGTGTGTGTTCTATTAGTCCCAGGCCAGGCCGAAGGTGTAATTGACGTTCATGAGTCTCCAAGCCCAGAAAGGGGTTTTTTGTTTCTGTGTAAGGAATATTAGGATGAAAGAGACAGAAACAAAATGAACCATCACAAAATTCATCTGATGAAAACCGCATCAGTAGTGGTGAAGGAAGAGTGAATAGTAGTCAGGTAACTGTTTCTGGATGGAAGGTGTCATACCGTGTTACTTCATTGAAATAGTGAGTCCCTTTTTAAAGTGTGTGTGTGTGTGTGTGTGTGTGTGTGTGTGTGTGTGTGTGTGTGTTACCATTGCTCTCCTGTAGCTGGAAGGTTTCTCCAGTCCTGCCTGGCCCTGCGGTCCCACAGCCACTTATAAAATACTCACTCAGAGGCTTAATATTATTTACAAACTATATGGTCTATGGCAGGCCTCTTGCTACCTAGCTTTTATATCTTAAATTAACCCATTTCTATTAATTTATGTTTTGCCACGTATTCCGTGGCTTACCAGTCTGTGGCGTGTTGTTCCTTGGGCAGCAGGCTGGCTTCTCACTAGATTCTGCCTTTCTCTTTCCTGTCTCTCTCCTTGGATTTCCCGCCTGCCTCTAAGCTGCCTTGCCATAGGCCAAAGCAGCTTATTTATTAACCAGTGGGAATAACATATGTTCACAGTGTACAGAAAGACATCTCCAGCATTTTCCTGGGTCTTATTTTTTTGAAGATTTATTTTATGTGTGTCAATGTCTTGCTTGTATGTATGTATGTGCACTGCATGCATGCCTGGTGTCTTTGGAGGTCAGAAAAGGCTACCAGAACCCCTGAGACCTTCTGCATAAGCAGCAAGTGCTCTTAACTGCTGAGCCAGCCCTCTAGGCCCCTCTTTCTGGGTCTTCTGCCTACAGTACGTGAATGCAGGAGAATCATTGTTAATATAGGGCGTTCTACCTTTCTGACTGCTTTGCCTTGGCTGAAAATAACTGTACATGGCAATTTTGGTTTAAATTGTTTTATTGTAGAAAAGGTTGTTTACTCCCTCCTTACCTCCCTCCCTCGTTTTTTCCTTTTTCTCTCCTCTCCTCTCCTCTCTTCTCCTCTCTTCTCCTCTCCTCTCCTCTTCTTCTCTTCTCTCCTTTTCTTTTTTGAGACAGGGTCTCACTATAGAACCCTGGCTTGCCTGGAACTCCCTCTGTAGACCAGGCTCACCTTGAACTCAGACTTCCACTTGCCTTTACCTCTTGAGTGCTGGGATTAAAGGTGTGTGCCACCATGCCTGGCATATTTCTTTTTAAAAATTTTACTGTTAATCATATATATGTAGGGTGTGTGTGTGCGCGTGTGTGTTATGCACATGTGAGTGTAGGTGTGTCCCCTGGAGCTGGAGTTACAGGCGGCTGCAAACTGCCCAGTGTGAGCCTGGTCTTCTAGAAGAGCGGCACACTGAGCAGCTGAGCAGCCTCTCCCGTCCCAGAAGTCGTGCTCCTGAGATTGTTCAGAGGGAGTATTTATTTAACCTGCCATTCTAACATTGCTGTTTTCCTGAGTGGAAAGCAGAGTTCTCATGGTGACGGCAGAGGTCCCGTAAAAACCGAACAGCAGGTTCGTTTACAATCTTTTTCGTTTACAAGTTTTAGCTGAAACTTGCAGAATCTGTAATCTCACTATGCTCATTTTGCATTTTAGTTTTCTTTATTGTTCAAAAAATTTTGTTAATGTGATAAGGGAATGTTGTTTTTTTTTTCCTAGAAAATTTCTTCTATTTGATTTTTTTGGTGAATCTGAAGATTGTATTTGCCAGCATTCCTTGGAGCTGATTTTGTGAAAAACCAATGAAGATAGTAATTGGAACTTTTTGGGTAACATGTTTCTGTGTCTCTCTCTCTCTGGTGTGTGTGTGTGTGTGTGTGTGTGTGTGTGTGTGTGTGTGTGTGTGTGTGTACATGTGCCGTGCACACATGGAGGTGAGGTCAGAGGGTAACTTCTGGGAGTTGTTTCTCTCCTCCCACCATGTAGGTCCTGAGCATCAAATTCAGGTTGTAAGACTCGGTAGGAAGTGTCTTTGCCCATTTGAACTCTCTGGCCCAGATATTAAGTTTTTAAGGGACTTTATTGGCTCACCACTAGCCACTCTGGTCAGAGATTCCTGACTGCTGCTGGTTTTCCCTGGAGGAGTTAATATACTAGGTCATCTGAGTAAACACGCTGCTGTTGGGATGTCTATGTGTGAGAGGTGGCACTGGAGAGGAGGGTTGACCAGTAGGAGTGCCTTGAGTTGGGGACCATCACACTTGATAAATTCCCTTCATAGGCTGGAGTTTTAATGCCAGAGGAGGATTTGAAGATAGACAGGCATGCTCTGGTGTGGTAGAATGGATGAGCTGGGCTCCTTTGATAGGCATGGGTAGCTGTAATTGAAGGATGTTTTAGGGTTTCTTTCCTTGTGAAGAGACACCATGGCCACATCAGCTCTTACTAAGGAAAGCATTTAATTGAGGCTGGCTTACAGTTCCAGAGGTTTAGCCCAGTATTGCCATGGCGGGAAGCATGGCTGCATGTAGGCAGACCTGGTGCTGGAGAGGCAGCTGAGAGCTCTACCTCCAGATTGGCAGGCAGCAGGAAGAGAGTGAGCCACTGGGCCTGGCTTGAGCTTCTGAAACCTCAAGGCCAACCCTCAGTGACACACGTCACCAGTTAGGCCACCTGTCCCATAATACCACTCCCTCTGAGTCTGTGGGGGCCATTTTCATTCCGACCACCACAGAGGAGTGGGTAGAGAATTTGAGGATCGATTCCATCGTTAGGAATTTACCCGTCTGTACAGTGTAGAGTCTTGGCGTGTTGAATATTCTCTACCCTAGGAAGTAAGCCCCAGCCTGGTCCCACCAACGCCTTCCCACCATCTCCTTAGGAGAATTGGCACAGCCCACTGAGTGCGGAAAAGCATGCCAGGAAAACCGGATGCTGCTTGTGGTGATCTTGTGTCCTGACCAGGGGCCTGCCTGCGTGTGACACCGATGTTGTGGGAAGACACTGGCCAGCTGCAGTTGGCCTAAGCTACAGAATGGGTTCTCTGACCTCTCATTGGGTCAGGAGCCAGCTTGGTGCAGAATTGACACTCTTTTCCACCTTCAGTGACCTTTGGGAAGGCAGAGGTCAAACGGAAGCCAGTCATTACTTCATGATTGTTTGTGCCCCCCCCCCCCATCAGGTCAGGTATTTGTGTGCTGGCATTTGTGGGCTTCTGAGCAGATTTTGAGGATTTTTAAGCTTTTAAGAATTTTTTCATTAATGTCATAAAAAAATTTAATGTCATTTTTTATGACATTAACTGAGAAAAATACAATGCCACTGTAGTAATTTTTTATTTGGTTTTTGAGACAGAGTCTCGATCTAGTCCTGGCTGTCCTGGAACTCACTGTGTAGACCAGGCTGGCCTCAAACTCAGAGAGCCCCTGCCTTTGCCTCCTGAGCGCTGGGATTAAAGGCATGCACCACCATGCCTGACCACTATGGTCTTTCTTTTTTTTTTAGTGGTGCTAACATACTTCACAGCTCCCTGGTTGTGTTTAGTTCACTTACCAAACACTGAAAGGTGGACACTGGTTAAGACGCTGACCTTGCCTTCAGCGAGCACGTAACCCGGATGGGAGGAGGGGTGGAGGACACTTCTGTTGAGGCTCCTCTCAAGAGCCTTCCGGGCAGTTTTACACTCTGGAGGAAAGAACAGAGGCTGTGACCAGCCTGGGTTAAATTGGGGCAGAACTGAACTCAGCTTTTTGGGAAATGGAAGTATAAAATATGTAATTTTGTGAATGCTTGAAAACTTGCTTGAATAATCTTGGTAGGTAGTATGTGTGAGCACGTGTGCATGCGTGCGTGCATGTGCGTGTGCGTGCGCTTTGTATGTGTGGGAGTGTACGATGCACGTGCCTATGTACATGCATGGCAAAGACAGAGGAGAACATCCTCTGTTACTCTCTGGTCTTTTCCCTTGAGGTCTCTCACTGAACTGGATGCTTTGTTTTTTAGGCCCAGGATCTACTTGTCTTTGCCCCCCCCCCCCAACACTGGGGTTATGGACTCGTATAGCCTTCTTGGCTTTTTACATGGGTCCTGGGGATTTGAACTCCAGTCTTCCCAGCCCCGTAGATTTTTAATGTCTCCTGTATATCTGTTATGTGATCACATTTGTTGAGTCTCTGTTGTATGCCAGGTAGAATGCTGCTGTGCGTCCAGCGTGGGGTAGGTGCTTTGGTGAGCCAGGATGGGTTGACAAACTAAGATGGGAGAAAGATTTTAAAACAAGCTTTCTATAAGGTTGTATCATTGGGGGAGGCATAAGTAAAATGTGGAAGGAGCCCCGGGAGAGGGGTGTGACCTCCAACTGGGGACTCTGAAAGAAGACGGACTCAGGGAACCCAGAGAAGATTGCATTTAAAGCGGAAAGTCGATCTGGGAGATGAGGACTGTTCTGGAGGGGCCGATGGGAATGGGGCGTAGGGGAAGGAAATCTAGAGTGTATCTGGGGAGTCGGGGTTGTTGAGTCTGCTGAGTCACAGGGAGATCAGGGGTGTGCAGATTCAGCCACCTAGGTCTGGGAAGGGTGGGCAAAGGCCAGATGTGGAGGGTTGACTGTTCCTTGTCGGGGCCTTTGTGACGGAAGACCGAGGTTGGAGTTCTGCCGTGGAGGACAGTGACTGTCACTGGGGTTGGTGACTGGGGCATGAATGGGTACTGAGCTAGATTTAGATATTACTGAAACTTTTGCCATAATTTAGGAGAGAATCGAGGAACAGGCCATGAGGTAATGTGTAAGTCACCTCTGAGATGTTTTGAGAAGCCAGGGAGACGGCTCAGTTGGTTAAAATGATTGCCTTGCAAACAGTCCTATGTTTGTGTTCCCAACATCCATATAAAAGGCCAGGCCTGGTGGTGTGTACCCATGAATACGGTGGTGAGGAGGACACAGGCACATCCCTGGACTTTGCTGGCCAGTCCGTCTCGCTGTATCAGCAGGTTCAGTGGCAATCCTGTCTCTAGGTAGGAGGTGAAGGAGGGGGACACCTGACATCATCTTCTGGCTTCCATATGCCGTTCCTCCATGACAGGTGCACACACCATGTTCATACCCATGCTGCTGACACATACACATGAAGACATTTTGGCGATAGAGCCAATTTTATTAATTTTTAAAAAATTTATTTTATGTTTAGAGTGTTTTGCTTGCATGTATATCTCTGTACCATGTATGTGTATGGTGCCCATGGAGACCAGAAGAGGCTGTCAGATCCCCTGAACTGGAGTTACAGACTGTTGTGAGCTGTTAAGTGGGTGGTAGGAATTGAACCCTAGTCCTAGGAAGAGCAGCCAGTGCTCCTAATGTTGACTCATCTTTTTGTCCTCCCACCCTCACCCCCACATATTTGATTAGTTTTAGATTTGAGTGTGTGTTCCTGTGTGCCTGTGCATGCCTCTGTGTGCGTGCGTGCGTGCGTGCGTGCATGTGCGCATGAGTGTGCTTGTGCATGTGTGCACCTGGCTAGGTGAGGGTGGCGTTAAGCAGGAGGTATTAAGTATGGCCTTAGATTTCAGCCATGCATGACCAGAACCAGGAGGGCTGTGAGGCAGAAATCTGAGAACACCCATCCCTGTTGCACAGGCCTGGGGAGAGTGTAGAATTATCTGCTTCCAGATAAACTGTCGTAGACAGAGGAGATTCTTCACCAAAGAAAGGATTAGCAGAGGGCCATTAGGGGCCTTCATTTCTCAGAGTGTTTTAAAAGCCATCCTGCTAGTCCACTTTAAGATACCCAGCCGTGGCCAATGCAGGCTTAGCCATGGCCACACCTACTCCGCCCAGCTGCTTTCCACCCTGGGTCTTCGTGGCTGACATTCTGAATTCATACCACTGTTCTGATCAGTCTCAATGAATCTCAACTCCCTCCTTTTCCCCAGGTTAGCCTGGAATACCCTATGTAGCCCAGGATGGCCTGGAACTCCTGGTCCTCCCTTCTTAGCCTCCAGAGTCCTGGGATTGAAACTACTGGCCACCAGGCCTGGCTTCCATTCTCTTCCTCAAGGGATAGTGAAAGGGGACCTTATCAACAGTGGCCTCGTAAAGAATCATTTAGGGAAAGGATGTGTAGTCTGGTAACTTGTTGCCTATCTAATGCACAGTCCTGTAGTTGACTTGTTGAAGGTAAGCGAAGAGAAATGTGATTATCATCTGTGCATAGGGGCCCCATTCCGTTTTGGATGTGAAGTTCTTTAGTGTTTCCAAATACAGGCAAAGTCACCATGTAGACTGATGAATTACAGATGAGTAGATATTCTCGGCTTCCTCCTGAATTCCTTTGCTTCATAAGATTGTAGATCTCGTCTCTTTGAAACTCCATCTTCCTTTGGTGCCCCAACCCCGTCATTGCTACTTGCTCCTAGCTAATATGGATGCAGTGGTGACTGTCTTTCATGTCTTCCTTTCAGTTCCTCTAGCCTGTCCCCAGAAGAATGGGTCCATACTGCCCTGTCTCCTTTCAGAGCTCAGCTACTTCCTTCCCTTTCCAATAACTTATTTATTCCTTTTTTTTTTTTCAAGACAGGATTTCTCTGTAGTTTTGGTACCTGTCCTGAATCTCGCTCTGTAGACCAGGCTGGCCTTGAACTCACAGAGATCCATCTGACTCTGCCTCCCGAGTGCTGGGATTAAAGGCATGCACCACTGCCGCCTGGCTAACTTATTTATTCTTGATTCTCTCTTTCTGTGAAGACATCTGTGAAGTCCAGAAGAAAGGTAGTTGAAGGAGATTTTGGTTGAAAGGAGAACAGTGTGCATTTATTCCAAATGGAAGAAGATCCACTGGTCTTAGCAGAAGGAAGGGAAGCTGTGGTTTTCATCGCATGTTTAGGGCTGTCTTGTAGTGTGAATTATATGCGTGTGAGTGAATTGTGCTGGGGGTGAATTTTATGTGAGTGTGAATTGCTTGTGTGGGTGTGAATTGTATGTGTGGAGTTGGTCTGTGAGTTGTTTGTCTGACTGGTGGTGAGAGAGGTATAAAAATTAAGAATAAACATCTATAGGCTGGACACGGTGGCACACACCTTTAACCTGGAGACAGAGGCAGGAGGATCTCTGTGAGTTCCAGGCTAGCCTGGTCTATATAGTAACTTCTAGGCCCACCAGGGCTGTGTAGAAAGACCCTGTCTAAAACAACCAAAAAAGAATAAATATTTAGGTGCTTATAATCTATTGAAACAAATAAAGAATTTGAAACTATATTTTATATGTCTTTGCTTATTTCACTTGTTGATTACTCTTTGTATTTTATAAAAGTATTGGTCCCCAGGGGACCGGAGGAGAAATGTCCCTTCCCCACACTTAGTCTGCAGAATGTTGCTCCAGGCTCTGTTTGAAGTGGTCGGTATGGGCAGCAGGGTAGGCAGGCAGATGGGCACTCACTCCCCTTCACACATGCGGTGGAGATCCCCAGTGACTTGAGGGGAGTTAGAGGCAGAGGTGTTGGACACGTGGGCACTGGCATCCGATCACACTCAGCTCCAGGATTTGGTGGATGTGGGGAGGGGTTTCCCACAGTGGGGCCCCGTTGGCTTCCTGACTGTGAAGAGGCAGCCATATCTTCTGCAGTACCTAAGCTCCTGTTTGGTCCCCATCTGTCCCCGCCCTTCTCTGCTTTGACTCTGTAGATGTGATGTGCGGGCGTGATAGTCCTCTCTCCCTCTGTTCTGCAGTCCGGCATGAGAGTGAGTCCCCTGTGGACCGAGTTTCCTGGGCGGTGCTTCCCCATGCTCGGGCCCTTTCCTTTATCTGACAGCGTGAGTTTGTCTTTCTGAGAAAGCTGGAGTCTTGAGGGGTGCCCAGTGGACCTTACACCAGCCAGGCTGTTTCTGGGCTCTAGCTCTGGGATGCCCGAATTCTTCCTTTCTCTTTTGCCAGGGTGACAGGGTAACAAGCCATGGACCTGGGGGCAGCCCTCGGCTGGCTGCCAAGGGAATGTTGCGGACCAGCTTTTGTTTCTCCCCCGTGCAGCCTGGGGGTGGACTCAGGGGATGTTTTCCCTTGCAGGACCAACCCGTTTAGTATTGAGAAAGCAGGAAAGCGGGTTTTCCTGTTCCGCTGCCCCGAACAAAAAGCAGCCGAGCAGGCAGGGCTGGCGATATCCTGTCCGGCAGGCTGGCCCCGCAGATGCAGACATTCTTTCCGTGTCTTTGAGGAAACTGAGGAGCCACGGGGACACTCGGCAGGCCAACTCCATGTGGTTTTCCCTTTATTTATGGTGTTTAACGAGGACGTTATAAATGTGGGGTTTGTGATTTAAAAAGCAGTCAGAGAGCTATAAACATGACAGACGTGAAAAGTGAGGTGTCCTCTCCACTGTCTCCTCATGAGGTCATGTTAAGTTTGCCTGGGAGGGGGCCGTGGACCATAAAACAAATGTAAACTTTAGACTAAAGTCCTACTTTAACCTGAAGAATCTCTTAAAGAAACCAGAATGCTTGCTGCATCGGGCTGCTGCATGCTGCATCAGGCTGCCGCATGCTGCATCGGGCTGCTGCATGCTGCTAGAGCCATTCTTTGATACTTCAAGAAGTTTTCCCTCACCACACGAGGAATACTCGTTAAAGGAAAATCAGAAAACTTGTATTGGCATCTAGACAGTGAGAAACATGGAAGTAGAGGATTAAAACTCTCCTGGATCAGTGACGCTGGGGAAGGCCTGCCTGGGACCCTCGGCAACTGCCGCGTCCTGCTCCTCACACCTCTGCTGTGACTTGATGACCCTTTGAATCTGGCCTGCCTCTCTCCAGGTCTGCCACAGACCTAGACATGGTCCACCGCCCGGTCCTTACGCGGCTCCAGGGTTTGCTGGACAGAGGGAATGAAAAAGGACAGACAGACAGAAAAGCTGGGCCACGGCACCCCAGGAACCCAGCGTGTTTGTTATCTGGAGTTGACAGGGGCTGGGGTAGTGTGTACAGATGAGCAAGGAGAGTTAGCTGATTTTGGTGGGAGTGGTAGCGGTCTGTGTAGGGGAGCAGACCTTGGGCCATGGACAGTGGGGTGGGGAGGAGGCTATGGTAGACATTTTCTGCACACACTGTTAACCCTGGCTTTGCTGCCCCTCTAAGCTTTACCACCCCCACGGGTCTGAGGCATGGGGACCCTTGACATGGCTTGTGCCCATGTCAACATACATTCGCTCCGGACGTCACCCACTCCATGCGATCATTCCAGATGTAGTTCAAGGAAACTGGGTAGTAACGAGTTGAAAGACCTATTAACTCAAGTGTTCTCTGACTCCGGAGGGGGTGGCCATTCAGTCGGTCTCTGTGGAAAGAGACAGGCTCATGTCATGGAGGGGGATGTACGCGTGAGAACCTTGGGCTGTCAGAGAAGGCACGAGCGGTTGAAGAGGAACAGAGTCTCGTGTCCTTCTGAGAAGGAATGCCCCGCAGCCTTGCTGTCCTTCCTGTGTCCTTACCTTTCCTGTTCTCCCAGTGCATGAGCAACGTTGAGGTGTGGTGGGGAATGAAGTGTGGGCTCCACTGTTCTGCCTCAGTAAATATTTATGGAGCAGCTGTCAGCCCGGCGTACTTCCAGTGAGTTTACTTTACAAGACGGGTCCTCGTATGGCACAGGGTTAAACCGTCTTGGGCTTTTTTGTCTGGGAAAACACATTTGCCAGTAGATCTACTAATTGTTTTATTTTAAGGACTGTAGTGGGATTTCATGTCAGATGAAAAGTGTGGGTTTGGACCGGATAATCTTTTGATTTGGGTAACCCATTTAACAAAATATTTACAGAATACCTGAGCAGCATCTGAGGACAGCCCTGTATCCAGGACAGAGACCTGATAGCTTTGGTCAGGACATAAGTAGGTAATCAGTTCCCGTAGAAAGAGGGACAGAACTTCAAAAGGAGACATTGAGAGTGCGTGGTGTTATGGGAAAGGCCCCAGACGGGAGTGACAGGCCAAGACCTGAGAGATAAGGGAAAGGGTCCTGGAAGGTGCTAGAAGGCGTTACTGTGCTGTGGCCACAGGGAAGCAGCGCACCCAGGCTTGGGATGAAATAGGAACTGCAAAAGGACCAATAACTCAAGCCTGTGGACCCTCAGGAGCAGTGGGGTGGGGGTCAGCTCCAGACAGTGTGAAAGGCCCTGCAGGGCATTAGAAAGTGTTTGGGATTTCCGCAGTCATACAAGATGTGAAAATACAGACCTGAACTGTATTTCCATTAAACTAGCCAGCACACACTGGAGATGGGCTTGAGAAAGCAGTGACATTTACAGTGGTATCATAAAGAATGAGATACCTGGGAATAAATGTAACAAAAGAAGTATATGATTTGTATACCAAAACATTAAAAAAAAATGAAGTGGGTAGTGTAGTGTAGCCTGTGTAAAGTCCTGCCTTCCACCCCCAGCACTGGGAATAAATAAACAGAAACACCAAAGAAAAGGAAAGACAGAGACATTGTGTTTTAAGGAACTGGCAGTTGATTTTTTTCCCTTGTTTTGGAGATACAGGGCTTCATATATCCCAGGCTGACCTTAAATGATACCTAGCCAAGGATGACTTTGAATGTGTGGTCCATCTGCCTCCACTTCTGCAGTGCTGGGATTATAGGCCTGTGCTTCTACATCCAGTTTAGTGCTGGATGAAAAAAAAGAAATAAGGAAGAGAAAGGAGCATGACTGCTGCTCCCAGGTATGGTGGAGGAGAAAGTTTGTCATAGGTACGTGGGAGAGCACAGCCAGAGGCAGGGACGTCCGGAGGAGTCCAGCATGGACATGACCAGGCCGTGCCGTGTGAGGAGACGGGAGCCAGGTGCAGCAGCCAAGAGGCCCAAAGACACAAAGAGAGTGGATAACCAAAATGGTTGGATTATATAGGGAAGAGCCGCAGTGGGGCATGCCTGCCAAGAGGACCCTGTAACAGGTAGGGACTGAGGGATGCAGGGAGCTGGGTCCACTCTGATATGTTAAATAGACACCTCTTAGGCAAATTCTCTACCAACTGAACACCAATCCCCAAATTACATCTTAGTATTGTTAATACAATAGTATTAGTACTCCCAGGGTACGACTATATTATTGTCTTTTCTTGTGTCTGCAAACTTTGGAGCCTGTCCAATCTCGCTCTGTAGCCCAGGCTGGCCTTGAACTCACAGAGATCCGCCTGCCGCTGCCTCCCGAGTGCAGGGATTAAAGGCGTGCGCCACCACCGCCTGGAGCCAGTGCAGGTTTAACAAGTGTTGTATGGAAGTGGAAGTAACCGAGGCTAGCAAAGACGGTATCAAGAAAGAATCAGCCGGATTGGAAGAAGCACATTCCCTGATGTCAAGACCTAGCTCAAGCTACAGTAATACAAATAGTGTGGTGATGGTGTAGGAAGAGAAATGGAATGGTTCTGTGTGGTCTGTGACTTTAGATTTATTTATGTGTATGAGATTTGCCTGCACGTTGTATGTGCACCATGTCATTTCATGGGGATTTTTTTTTTTTTTTTTTTTTTTTGGTTTTTCGAGACAGGGTTTCTCTGTGTAGCTTTGCGCCTTTCCTGGAACTCACTTGGTAGCCCAGGCTGGCCTCGAACTCACAGAGATCCGCCTGGCTCTGCCTCCCGAGTGCTGGGATTAAAGGCGTGTGCCACCACCGCCCGGCTTCATGGGGATTTTTAATAGTGCAGACTTTTGAGTTTTTCCCTAGATATTATTGAGTTACGAATTTACGATTGAAGTTGGTCTATCTAAAAATCAGAGGCTTGCTGTGAAAATTCCTTGAAGCCAAAGGAGAGTGTGTGGATCTAATACAAGTAGTTCAGGTAATGGAGGGGCCGGGCTAAGACCAGGGGAAGAATGTTCCCCGGGAGAGAGGGATCTGAAGCCAGCAGTAGTCCTGGGTACCTTAGCGTCTGAGCTGTTGAGTAGGAGCTGCACAGTGTGTGCTGGACTCCTAACAGCCAGGGGGGGACAGCGGTGTGGATCAGCACAGCCAGGATGTGACTGCCACATACCGCCCACAGGCCCTTCAAGAGGTGATGTCCTGGGCCCCGCCTCATGCCACAAGTGGCCTCATTTGAATACAGTAGGACTTCTGGGGGCATTAGAGAGTGGTGTGGTGTGGGAGGTACTTAATGAGTGGCTCGGCCTGTGTGTGTGTGTGTGTGTGTGTGTGTGTGTGTGTGTGTGTGTGTGCCTCTGTGGCACACAGAACTGGTCTGGCCTAGCTGTGAGGGTCCTGAGCGAAACTAAGCACAAGCAGATGGCACTTTTGGCTCTTGAAAAAAAAAATTAAATTATGTGTGGGGAGGGGGCGCATGAGTGTGAATGCCTGCAGAAGCATCACATCCCCCAAAGCTGGAGATTTAGGAGGTCTTGCAAGCCACCAAGTGTGAGTCCTCTGCATGTGCAGTCCTTGCTCTTAAGCACTGAGCCATCCCTCCAGCACCTCGTGGCTGTGGGGTTGTCTGTGCCGAGGTATCCAGTACTGTTGTTCTGGGGGGTCTGAGTCCCTTAGGCACAGGCTTTTGAAGACGGGGAATTCTGTTTTCCTGGTTTGCTGGTCGTATGTTAGGCACTGGGCGGGATTGTACAGATACTTGGAAGCACTTTCCCTTCCCTTCCTGCTTCGGCGTCGTCTTTTGCCTGTTGAATATTGTCTGGTAGAAGCTGCAGGATTCTCTTAGGAATCTAGGTCTTATCAGTTTTCAGTATAACAGGATTACCATCTTACCAGTGTAAGAAAAATCACCATCCTCAAAGGTAGTTAAGGTATGGCAATTAGTTTACTGCCCTAAGTGGAGTGCCTGTTGGTTGTTGAATGTGTCGGAAGCCAGCCTGGAACTCCAAGACTGCTTATCTGGGTTTTCAAAGTTGCCCCTCTCTGAGGAGAGGAAGCTTTGAAGCTGTTGGATTTACTGAGGTGTCGTTGGCACTTTCAACCTTTACTTTACAGTCTGCACTTAACTTTTTTTTTTCATTATGTAAGGTGTCAAGTTGGTGTAAGAGGAACTTTGAAGTACTGATATAAATATTATTTTATTTAGGGGATATTATGCAACTGCAAGATGTGGAAATTCCCTGTATGCAAAGTCCCCTGAGTCAGTGTCTTAGTAAACACATCAGGATTGAAATGAAATCCCATTGACCAGTGCAGCCAGGATTTTCCTACCTGTTTAGGAGTTAGGATTTAGAATCATCCTTATTTTATATTCATCTGTTTTGTGCTGTTAGATTGCAGACCCAGGGCATTGCTTCCTGGTATTTCGCAACTATTTTTTTTCTCTCATGTGTATGCTAGAGGATTGTTGTTGTTACTGTTATTAATATTATTATTCTCAGTTGCAAGTGACAGAAACTCAATCAATTTAAGCATAAAAAAGCTTATACTTTAAGATTTTACTTATGAAGATTCGTATGTGTCTGTGTTTATTTGTATGTGCATGCAGATACTCGGGGAGGCCAAAAGAGGGAGTCAGAGCTCCTGGAGCTGGAGTTACAGGCAGTTGTGAGCAACCTTATATGAGTGCTAGGAACCGAACTCT
This sequence comes from Peromyscus leucopus, assembly GCF_004664715.2. NCBI lineage: Eukaryota > Metazoa > Chordata > Mammalia > Rodentia > Cricetidae > Peromyscus > Peromyscus leucopus. The sequence goes on from NC_051070.1 coordinate 2,729,154, forward strand.
GGGTTCTCTGCAAGGTCAGCAAAGGCTCTTAACCACTCTGTCTCTTAGCCCTGGCCGTGTGTATTCTAAAGCTGCAGTGAGTGTCTCAGAATTCCTTCCTGACCAGGGATGCAGCTGTGTGTATTTAGGGCTTCCCAGTTCTAAAGACTTTCCTGGGTGAGTCAAGACAGCTCATGGAATAAAGGTGCTTACTGCCGAGGCTGGCAGCCTGAGTGAGTTCCCAATCCTGAGTGGGGAAATCTCACTCCTCCAGGTTGCCATCTGATTCCACACATGCTCCAGGGTGTGCTCTCTATAGTGGGAAAGGGCTCTCTTAGAGACCAGATACTCAGTAAGAAATCCGTCTGTCTCTCAGACCAGCTCTAGCCCACCAAGGAGAGAACTGGACTCACACCAATATGGTGATATTTTATTTATACTGAAATGTGATTTTATTTGTATGTTAATAAATAAAGTTGCCTGGGGGTCAGAGTAATAGCAAGCCATGCAGACCTGGGCGATCGTGGCGCACACCTTTAATCCCAGCACTTGGTAGAAGAGCTAGGTAGATCTCTGTGTGTTCAAGGATACAGCCAGCATTGGAGACACACGCCTTTAATCTCAATACCATAGAAGACTTGGAGGTCTGTACAGATAGGCAGTGACGAGGCAGTCATGTGTTTGGGTTTACAACCAATGAGAAGGCAGAACAGAAAGACTATATAAAGACAAACACACAGGAAGTAGGTCTCTTTCGGAGAGGTTTCTTGGCTAGCTGCAGCAGGCAGGTAAGGCTCTTAGCTCTGATCTCTTGGCTTTCTTCTTTGCATTGGTTCTGTGTTTCTTCTTTAATAAGACGATTGGTTACATCTACACACCCACCCTTGGAACTCTCTACTGAGGCCCTTGCTGTGGGGGTCATTAGGGGAATGTTGCCCCCAGGAAGCCCCACTCCTGTACCTGGGGCCTGGTCTTTCCTCAAAGCCAGGTGCTGTTCCTTGGCCCCAGGGAAGGCCTATGGGGCTGGCTACATATTTGCCCCACCTGCAGGGATGAGGCAGGGATGAAGAACACTGGGAGAGGGGGTGTGAGGCACATTTCAGGAAAGGGGAGGGGACTGCCAATAGATATCCCCTATGTGAAGCATTATTATTATTATTATTATTATTATTATTATTATTATTATTTGCTTTAAAAACTAGAGCAGGTAGGAGTTGTTTATTGGAGAAATTATTTTGGCCACTCCACGTAGTTAAAAGGATATTTATTTAATGGTGTAACTCACAAATTAAGTAATGGGTAGGTCGCAGGGTCTGGGGAAGATGTAACGCAGTCCAGCGGTGTTCTCCGGAGCTCTGCACAGTCAATCTGCACCGGTCAGCGTCCGGCACCGAGCGAGTGCCCAGAGAGAGCGCTGGCCCATCCAGCTCTCGGGTCCCCCGGTGCCTCCCCTCGCCCCGCCTCGTAGGCGTGACAGTTGCCAGAGTCTCAATGGGGGTTGGAACTTCCAGAACCAAGCTGGAATGGCTACCCACTACAGTTGTTGCCACAAACCTAAGTCCAATGAGAAATGACTTTGGATTCATGTGTCTTTGTCTGGATAAGTGAGAGTTGGTATTTATCCAGGGAAGCCTGGGTCATGTCTAGATGACACATTATGGACATAGCATTTTTTCCTCTTAGAGTTAAAAAAGTATAAAATAACGTTGGTTGCCCCCCCCCCTTTTTTTAGACACTCCTGCTCATGTAGCAGGTGCTTACTCGGCCAACCCCTCTGTTCATCCCTCCCCACCCCTACTGCCTCTCTCTTTTTTGGAGCAGACTCTCACTTTATAGCCCAGGCCTCAGCTCGTAGCAATCCTCCTGCCTCAGCCTTCGAGTATGAGCCGCCACACTTGGCTTCTCAGCACCTTGTCATGAGCCTACCATGTCAAAAAGAGTAATCGGACACACAAGGCAGCTGGATTTCCTGGCGTTGGTACTGGTCTGTAGGGCAAAAACATCTTGAAATTATTTTTCTTTTTTGAAACGGGGTTTTATGTAGCCCAGGCTGGCCTCAGACTCGCTGTGCCGCCAAGGATAACTTCAGACTCCTGATCCTTCTGCTTCACCACCCAAATGTGCCACATTACCTGGCTTTCACAGCTGGATTTTCAAAAATAATTTTTACACATGCATTCTAAAAGTGACCTATAAATGTATCTGGTGGTTTCTGTGGAAATAAATACTTGCAAAAAACACTTTGCGATCTCTGGACTTGTCATCTTCACAGCATTTGGTGTGGAACATAGGAAGCAGACTGGGTTCTGTTTCACTCAGCTACAGAGACACTGTTATTATGGAGACTGTACCTGTGGTGCCCAGTGCAGCTGAGATTTGGTTCTGTCCCCGCATTGGAAAGCTTAGCTCGGTCCAGTAAAAGCCCAGCTGCCTTGGGTCGGGGTTTACAACAGGCCCAGGTCTGCTCTGGATGCCGGCTTCCAGGCTGTGTCCGGAGCAGCCTGTGCCGGATCCGCCGTCTGTTTTCCTTTAAGATGGAGACACTGTGCAGGCTCCCCAGGCAGTGCTGTTAGCGGCCCAGAGGGAAAACATCAAGGATGGACGACGCTGTATTCATGTAATTAATTACGTGCAGTTAATGTCACATGCGATTGCGGTGGTTTTCCATCAAATCCCCAATCCGGATTCCTGGGCTCTTCTTGCTGCATGGCCCTGGTTCTGGCTGAGCGCAGCAGAGGTGGTGCTCGGCACGCCTCCCTTCCCTTCTGGTAGCGCCATTCACCTCTCCCTTCACCTGTGAGCAGCCAGCCTTTCCTTCTCAGGGGTAGGCCAGGGCACCATGGGCACCACAGACACTGCTATTTCCTGTTCTCTTACCTTTCCCGTTCCTCACATAGTCCCCTCTTCCTGCTTCTACCCAGGGATACAGGTTTTGTCTTTGAAAGTTTCCAGAGCATTCCTAGAAGCTTTCATTCCTAGAAACTAGAAAAACATTCCTAGTGTGGGTCTCCAGTGGAATCTACTTGATAATGAGGACATGTTTTTAACCTTCCTGTCTCGTTTTAAACTTCAATTTCAATCTCTCTCTCTCTCTCTCTCTCTCTCTCTCTCTCTCTCTCTCTCTCTCTCTCTCTCTCTCACACACACACACACACACACACACACACACACACACACACACACACACACACACACACACACACACGGGAAGTCCAAGGAAGTGCCCTTTGCTCAGCTACCTCAGTTTCTTACATTAGGGCACATTATAGATCATTTCTAGACACCTCACATCCCCAAAAAGGTGTGGCCTGGATCTGACTTCTTTTCTGCTCTAGAGTGCAATGTCTGCTCAGTAAATGGAGCTCTTTCTTTTCTTTGTAATTTTATCTTGTGTTTATTTGTACACTTGGGCCAAGTAATATTTAATTTTCTCTCCTTTGAAACCCCAGTACAGAGACGGTAAGGCTGCAGTGAGTGGTATAATGGTGATTAAGAAATGCATGCTCTTCTGTCCATGTGTTCAACATCCTGGTTCTTCTGCACCCCGTGTGCTGGGATACCATGTCATTTGAGAGAGTGTGGGGAGAAGGTGGGCCATGGTGCTTTCTCAGGGTTCAGCAGGAGGGAGCAGGGGATGGATGGCCCAGGAGGGCCTGAGCGAGGCCATGGACTCGCATCAAGCTTTGGAGTTGTACACTTCCTGGCAGGCAGCCAGGAGTGCTCCCATTTCACCTTCCCTAGCTTTAACAAGTTTGCTGAGATGTAGCTCATATATGTAGTCCACCCTTTAAAGCAGTGTTTTGTTGTCATTAATTTTTATTATGATAAAAAATGTGTGGCCTACATTTTACCATTTTAATCAATTTTTATTTTTGAAATTGTGGTAAAATACATACAGAAGTTTACCATCTTACTCCCCCTCCCTTTGAGATGGGGTCTCCCTGCATATCTCCCATGTAGATCTCTTGGTCACAGAGATCCTCCTGCCTCTGCCTCCTCAGTGCTGGGATTAAAGCTGTGTGCCACCACCCGGCCCATCTTACTCACTGTGAGTGCAGAGCTCACTGGCATTGCATACACTTAATTGCTGTTTGGCTTTCGCCTCCAGAATTCCATTTCTTTTGTTGCTCTGCAAGTAACTAAACACCTGCTTTCGAATCCTCCCCAGCAGCCTGCATTCTGCTGTCTGTCTCTGTGGAGGTGACTACTGTCGGGGCTTCACAGAAGTAGACGCTCATGGCATTTGTCTTTGTATAACTGGCTTACTTCATTCAAGGTGTGCTCTTGAGGGGTCATGCCTGTGTCAGGATGCTCTCCCTTTTAAAAGGCTGAGTAAGATTTCCTTGTATACAGCCATTTCATTTTGTACAGACATTGCGGTTTCACCTTTTGGCTTTTGTGGATAGTGATGCATGGGACGTCGTCGTACAGTGTGTGCATTCTGCATGGAATGTTGTATAGTGTGTATTCTGGTGCCTGCTTTCAGTCTCTTTCAGGGTATAGACCAGGTATTGGAATTGCCCCTTCAAGTTTGCTGTGAGTTTGTGTAAGTTAAGTAGAATCAGTTAAGTTATTGACTTCCCAGCTAGTGGAACAGTGCATTCATTTGTTCATTCAGCTGATTTCATAGCAGAACCCTGCATGATTGCTTTCCCCTGCTTCCTATCTGTTGGAGACCAGTTGGAGTCTCTCGGGATAGGAAAGTAAACAGAGGGGACATTGGAGGGATTGACCATCTCTCCTTCTCTTTGAGACGCTGGTGTTAAAAGTGGCACTTGGGAGGCAGAGGCAGGCGGATCACTGTGAGTTTGAGGCCAGCCTGGGCTACAGAGTGAGTCCCAGGAAAGGCGCAGAGCTACACAGAGAAACCCTGTCTCGAAAAACAAACAAACAAAAAAAGTGGCTCATAGTTAAAGGTGAGCTCAGATACAAGGTCATTTGATTGTCCTCCTTCTCCCCTCCAGCCTCAGCCTCTTCAGCCAACAGGAAGCATCTTATAGTTAACAATCTCCCAGCAGAGCAGAGAGAACATGAGTAGCAGTGTAAACAGAGAGCAAGTCCCATCGAACCCCTGTGCCGTCTGCCTGGGACAAAACTCCAGCGATAAGCAAAATGAGCTGTTATCTCACACTGTTAACGCAACACACACAAACCCTGGTGTCGGGTGTAGCTGAAGATTTCCTGTGTCCACGAGGCTCCTGCAGCTGCTCAGACCCAAGTAAACACACAGAGACTTGCATTACTTATAAACTGTATGGCAGTGGCAGACTTCTTGCTATCTAGTTCTTACATCTAAAATCAACCCATTTTTATTAATCTATAAGTTGCCACGTGGCTTGTGGCTTACCTGGTACTTTTACATCTTGCTTCCTCTGTGTCTGGCTGGCGACTCCTGACTCAGCCTTCCTGTTCCCAGAATTCTCCTCTCTCTTTGTCCTGCCTATACTTCCTACCTGGCTACTGGCCAATCAGCACTTCATTTATTAACCAATCAGAGCATACAGAGTGATATCCACAGCAGTCGGGTTTACCCAGTTAGGAACTTGGTTGTGTTCTGTGGGCTTGTCCTGTAAACCTTGGTGTTCTTTCTTCCGTCATGAATTCTGGGACTGTGCCTGGTTTTGAGGGTGTACTGTGATTTGGGGTGATCTTGCCCAAGGGCTGCAAGGGACAGTAGGCTCACCTCTCAAATTTTCAGCCAGGCCAAGAATTATCCCTCCTCCAGGGTCTGAGAGAACAGAGGGGTGACATGTCCAGTTACAAATCCTACAGACAGAGGCCTCTGTCTGGGTGAGAGCCTGTTTGTGGTTTTGCAGACATGGAGCTCATAAAAGACCAGCATTGTCCACATGAACGAGATGTGAGAGCAAGCCACTCCCCTTGAGATGTGACTGAGCATCACAGGGTCTTGTTTTTTGGAGAGCAGAAAAGGTACCGACTGGTCCGTCCATCTGCAGGGAACTCAGCCTCGGTTTTGCCCGGCCCGCACTCACTTCCTGTCACTTGACTCTTGTATTATCTGTGCAGTCTTGGAGGTGTATTCAGGCAATCTTACTCTCAGGGTTTTTGTTTGTTTGCTTGTTTTTGGGTTGGTTTTAACTGAAGAATTAATCTTGTCCTGAAAGTTGCCTGATGTTTTCTTGGGAGCCAGGGCTGGTGGTGGGGTGGGAACATGTGTTTCTGCTATCTGATGGGCCCAGGTCCCCATGCTGTACTATCACTGGGAACCAGGTAACAATCTGAGGTTTCTAGTTACAGTAACTGATCCTCACCCTAGGCCCTGGCAAGAAGCAGAATGCTCCGGGGTTAGTTGGGACCTTACTTTTCATGTCTTTATCCCTTCCTGCAGGCGTCTGGGCCTCAGAGGGTTTCCCTGTCTCAGAAAGTTCTCTCTTGTCTGCCTTGCAGAAGGCCAGGTGCTTTATGGTTCCAGTGACACACCAAGAATATCTTTGAAAACAATATTAATAGTGCAATACAATTACGTTTAATAGTTTTTTTACGATGAATGGCAAAGGCTTCTTGGGTAAAAACTTAGAATAAGTATGTGGTCTTTCTTAGAGAGGGGTGGTCAGGATGTGAAGGGAGAAACGGGTGTGGTGGATGTGTGTTGATGTCAGTTCCTAAGGAACCTAGGGAGGCGGGGAGTAGAGTTTATGGAGGGCATGGGTGGTGTGCTGGTCTCATTGCCGTGAGTAGTCTGTATCCTGCTCTAAGCTCGGGTGATGGCTCATGACTGGGGGATCCTCTGTCAGATGAAGGTCCTACACTAGGATCTGCTCGCTCTGTGGGGCCTTCTGTAGGTTGTGGAGCTGTGTGTTTGTGTTGGCCATCCTTATTTGAAGCCCTAGTAAGTTTCCTGATTGGTTAGTTTCTGTCAACTTTTAACAATCTAGATGTATCTGAGAAGGGGGAACCTCATTTGAGGAATTGTCTTCATCTGATTGGCCTGTGGAGCATTTTCTTGACTGGTGATTGATGTAACAGTGCCCAGCCCACCTGGTTGGTATAAGAAAGCAGGCTGAGCAAGCCATGGAGAACAAGCCAGTAAGCATCTTCCTCCATGGTTTCTGCCTCTGCTCCTGCCTGAGTTCCTGCCCTGACTCCCCTCAGTGATGGGCTGTGATAGCCACGTCAACACTTTCCTCCACAAGGAGGTTTCCATCGTGGTGTTTACCACAGCCACCAGCTAGGACCAAGAAAGATGCTCACTCCTGGCGCTGATGACCTCAGGTCCCTGGGGATGCGTCGAGTCTTGAAGCGGGAATGGTTCTTGGCTGAGTATGTTCGGCTTCTGTTGTTCCTTCGATTTTGTCTCCGTTTTCAAGAAGCCAGCTCACTTCTCTGTCCTGTGAGGTGTTTCCTAAGGTTCTCGCGGGCAGCTTTATTATGAGGAAACTCAACAGATGGCGAATGTTTCCCCCTCTGTCTTTTAAAGTCATTGTTCTTCACCTCCAAACTGGAAATGTAGCCTTGGAGTGTTCTGAGAGGGTTGGCCCGAGCAGTCACAGCCCCGTGTGTGGGCAGAAGGGCGAGTGTGGTTGGGGGTGCGGAGGCGTCAGCCCCATAGAAGACCCATGTGCATTTCTGCCTTCATTGATTCGCTTGAGGTGTTTCTGTGTCCACTGACGGACAACTCGTCAAAGCGTTCTGCTGGCTTGAACTTCTGGAGGTTGGAAAGACTCTTCTGCTTGGTGATGCTTTCGGCAGGCCTCGTTCTGTAAGAAGGCCGAACAGAAGTGAGGCGGGACGGGGACGGGAAGTCCTTGGGAACTTGGTTTCTGTCCTCACATGAAGCTGACTCAGGTGGATGCTGTGTATGAACGTGAGTCTGCGCTGGAGTCAACAGAGTGAAGAGGGACCAGCGTTGGGCTTGGTGCATGCCGGCTGTGGTAGCAAAGGAGATGTTGGTGGGCCGGGGTGAGGGTGTTGGCTGCCACACCTGACTTTGATCCCCTGACTCACGTGGTGGAAAGAGAGAACTGACTCCTGTGGGTTGTCTCCTGACCCCCACATTACTGGCCATGGCGCACACATCAAACACACAGATACACAGTATAATAAATTAAAAATTAAGGATAGGAAGTGTTGGGCCTTGGTACATCGAATGTGCTCCTAGCAGAGGGAGCATGAATGAGGTTTTCTTCAGACAGTCAAGGTCCCCATCCACTTCAGGTGACAGTGGAGGAAGTAGAAGTCTTACAGAAAGTGGTGGCTGTGGGAGCCAGCAGGTGTAATGGAGGAAGATCCCTCTCATGTGGCTCTCCAGTTCCTCCCTTTCCTCCTCCACCCCCCTCCATGTATGGTGTCAGAAGAGGGAGGATGTCACGTCCCCTGGTGCTGGAGTTACAGGCAGTCACTGCCCAGCGTGGGTTCTGGGAACTGAACCCAGGTCCTCTGGGTGAGCAGCAAGCGCTCCTAACCACTGGGCCGTCTCTTCACCCCTCTGCAGCCTTGCCACACCCGCTTCGGCAAGATGAGCCGGTTCTGCCCAACCGTCTGCATCATCGGTACCTGTCAGGAGTTTTGATCTTTGCCTTTAGGAGGTCAGCGTTTGGGAGGTCCCCTGTGAGGCGTGGACGCCTTTTATGGCTGCTGGGCTGCAGTGCTGGGTGGGGGGACTGGAATGTGTCCCCGAGACTGCAGCATGGTGGGCGCTATGACTCCTCACTGAATTAGTGGGAGAAAGCATGGCTCACACTGTTAGCAGCTGCTCCAGGTTCCTGACCTCTCAGAGATTTCTGCCAGTCCACGACTACAGGGAAACAGGTCTTCTGTTTCCTGTAGACCTGAATTAATGGGATTTGATCATGATCGTGAGAGTGCCAATTGTTTTGTGTTAGTATGTGCACATGGACATGAAGAGACTAAGGGTTAATGTCCGTTTTCTTTCTAGGTCATTTTCTACCTCGTGTGTAAGGCAGGAGCTCCCTGGGTCTGGCTGCCCCCTATCTAATCCCCCCCCACCACCACTTCTGAGGGCTGAGATTAACAGTGGCCTGCCCACCGTGAATGTGGGTTCTGAGGATCCGAACTCCGTTCCTCGCATTGTTTGGTGGGTGCTTTCTGGGCCACATCCTCAGCTCTGCAAGTGCGGTTTTTGCTCTGTGACGTACTAAACTGTACATTTCTCGTGTCTGTCACATTTTGATTTGTTTGGGCTCCTATTGGTTGAACTTCTTTAGAAGCTCTGACATGTAGGCAGATGGCATCTTGCTTCTCCCCCTCGCCCCCTTCACAAGGTCTTAGGGTGCAACCTTTCCTGTCCTGTAACTCACTGCCTGTAGCCCAGGCTGTCCCCCATTCACCAAGATCTGCTGCTTCTGCTTGCTGAGTTATGGGCTTAAAGGTGTGTGCCACCACCCCTGGCTCAGCTTACATTTTAAAGCCTAAGTATCCTCTGTAAACTTTGAAAATGTCATAGGTGTGTGTGTGTGTGTGTGTGTGTGTGTGTGTATACATATTTTTATATGTATTTTGAAGCAGCCCAGACTGGCCTTCAGTTGAAAATCCTACTGCTTTTGCCAACTGTTTATGCTGGGATTACAGACATGAAACAGTATACCTGGCCCCAAAGATACATTCATATATATAACATAACACACACACACACACACACACACACACACACACACACATACTCACACACACACACACATATAACATACACAGTATATACATAACACAAGCGTACATATTTAAATATTTTTATTTCTACTTCTAACTATGTGTATGTGTATCTTTGTGTGGGTATCTGCATGGAAGTGCAGTGCCTGTGGAGGCCAGAAGAGGGCATCTGTCCTCTAGAGCTGGAGTTAGAAGCAGCTGTGAGCTGCCAGATGTAGGTGCTGGAAACTGAACTTGGGTCCTCTGCAAGAGCAGTAGGCAGTTGTATTTATTTTTAGAGATGATCTCATTATGTAGCTGGCCTAGAAATGGCTATGCAGACCAGGCTGGCCTCACACTCACAGAGATCCATCTGTCTCTGCCTCCTGAGTGCTGGGATTAAAGACCATGTGCTACCACACCTGGCCAGTGTGCATTCTTTTTTTTTTTTTTTTTTTAAAGATTTATTTATTATGTATACAGAAGAGGGCACCAGATCTCATTACAGGTGGTTGTGAGCCACCATGTGGTTGCTGGGAATTGAACTCAGGACCTCTGGAAGAGCAGTCAGTTTTCTTAACCTCTGAGCCATCTCTCCAGCCCACCAGTGTGCATTCTTAACTGCTGAGCCATCTCTGTAGCTCCAACCAAACATAATCTCAAACTATTCCTCTTCTCTCCGTTTCCAGCTGCACCATTTGTCAGCGTCTGTTGAGTGCAAAGTTGTGTTTCAGGATTCTCATTTCACTGAGAATTTTACCCCAAAAGGTGGGAAATCAAGTGAAATGACCAGTGATGGAATAATAAAGGTGCAAGCATATTACTTTTGAGCCTACAGTGAGAACTGCCGGGAACTAAATGTCGTGATACCCTGAGGTGTCATGAGGATGGAAGGGGTGACTTGAGCTGTTTCGTCTACTGTAGCAGAAACTCGACAGGAAGTGTTAGGAAATGGTGGAACTCGGAAGTGAGGAGGGCTGGGTCTCGCAGAGGCTCTGATGCATCCAAAGGCCTTGCCTCTAGAGCAGGTCTGGTCTGAGCAGCGAGCTTACCGTCAGAGCACCCCCACTGTGTGCTCTTTAGTTAAATGCGTATGTTTTGTTGGTAGATACGGATGTCTGCTCTCTCCATACTTACTCTTGTGGGATGGGGCTTTTTAAAAACTTATTTATTTTTATTTTATGTGTGTCAGTGTTTTGCCTGCACGTGTATCTGTGCGACGGTGTTGGATTCTGGAGTTACAGTTGTGAGCTGCCATGTGGGTGCTGGGAATTGAACCCAGGTCCTCTGGAAGAACAGTCAGTGCTCCCAACTGCTGAGCCATCTCTCCAGCTCTGGGATGGGGCATTTTAGGGTAGATTTTTCCTTGGAAAATCTAAGGTTTTGAAAAGCATGCAGTTGTGGGTTCAATGCACACGTAATAGATAATGAGATATTTCTGGTGATACCATTGGAGAGTTGAGGGTTGTATCTCAAACTGGATATAAGGATGGAAATATTTTTTTAAAATGATAGATACCTGTATCTGAGCAAATAATTGAAACAAAATGGAGTTTGGGGATATGTGCACATTTGATATTTAGGACGTACCTTATCTTCTCAATGAGAGCTTTCTCAGTCAGGTACGCCTCTGAGTAACCAGGCAAGTTCTATGGGATGTTTGCTGCTGAGACAAGTCCCGAAAATTTGGCAACCTTTAATTGCTGCTTTCTGTGATGTAGCTGAAAGTCTTAGCACACTGGGTGTGAACTCCTTCCTCCACTGGAAAAACCTCAAAACCAGTAAATGACTTCCTGTGTTAATCTCAGACGAGCCTTTAGTTATTCAAGGCGCTGTGGTCCAGAAGGTCAGGTTCTTCTTGCTCAGGCAAACGGGCTGGAGTCCAGTCGAGCCTGTTGATGGCCCCACCTCCGCGGTAAGGAATGCCTGGCAAGAGAAATCGCTCAGCTGGCTTCTGTCCCGAGGTGTTGGCTGCGTCTGGGGTGGCCCTGTGTTGGATCATGGCTCCATCCTTACCTGTTTTTACTTTAGGTGTTCCCTGGTTGTTAGTGACAGAGAGATACTGATGTTCTAAAACGTGATAAACACACTGCGGCACCTCATAGTGTCTTGAACTACGCGTGATTGGAGTGTCCCGGTCCAGCTAATCTGTGCTTGTCACTGTGTGGTATGGGTCTCTTGAGCTTCCTTCCTAGGTGGAACTTTGTATCTTGTAGCCAGCATCTCCCTAGCCAGCAGCTAACCAACCTTCCATGTTGCTTCAGAAAGTCCATAATTTTCCTAGAATCTACATACAAGTGGTATTATATGTTTGCCCCAGGTCTGGCAGTCTCATATAATTATCAAAATATCACAATGCCCCCCTGGTTTCATCCATGCAAATGCCAAGTTTTTGTTTGTTTGTTTTTGAGTTTTAGTGGTATTCATTTGTGTATCTCTACTCTTCTGTGACTAAGGCTGTCATAGACAGGAGCTATAGTGACGGCTGGAATGAAACGTGTTCCCCATAGGCTCTGGCATTTGAATTCTTGGTTCAGTTGGTGGGTGCTGTTTGGGGAGATTTAGGAGATGTGGCCTTGCTGGAGGAAATGTGACCCTGGAGGTGGGCTTTGACATTTCAAACCCTGTCCTCACTCACTGATGCTTCCTGCTTTGTGGTTCAAGATGTAACTTCTCAGCTTCCAGTTCCAGCCACCATGCTCATGTGCTGCCACACTTAGCCGCCATGACAGACTCGGATACCTCAGGAACGATAAACCAAAGAAGCCCTTGTCTTGTATAAGGTGCCTTGGTCGGGTGTTTTACCACAGTGATAGAGTGTGTTACCAACCTGTGCCCCAAGTTAAGCCAGCTAGCTACCCATCCTCAATAAGCCAATTAAAACAGCCACACTGGAAGTGAAAGCAGGAGAAGGGGATTTATTCAGTGCGGCCACACTGGGAAGGGGGACATGTGTGGGCATTTGTGCGTGGCTTCAGGACTTCCTGGTGGTGAATGTCCTACTTGTGAGGATGCTGGTTAGGCAGGACCCACGAGTGACGGCTGTGTCACATTTGGGAGGAATGCTTGGTCTTCCCTTCAGTCTGTTGTTAGCTGCCTAGGGAAGCTCAGAGTCTGTCTTTTAAGTTAGTCTTTTGCTTTCTGTTCTAAGATTTTGCAATTTTCAAGTTTATTTTTGGTGGTTAAATTGATACCTTTATAAAATGCTAGTGAATAGTTGATCCATACTTCTTTAAAATCTTTACAAATAAAAAAAAAAAAACCCTTCCCTTCTTCCTTCTCCTATACCTCCCCTATCCTCTAACCCCTTCCTCCCCTTCCTGTCCCCCCACTCCCTTCTCCCCTCCTCCTCTCCCTCCCCAGAGGGTCTCAGGTAGCTTATGCTGGCCTTGAGCTTGGCTTTATAGCTGTGACCTTGAATACCCAACCCTCCTGTTTTGGGATTACAGACGTGAAACCTCACACAGCCCGGAAGCAAGTGTTGGTTTTCTAGTTAACATTGTGAGGTGGTCCTAAATGGTGCAAGCCCAGCTGAGGATGGCAGCCATTGAGGGGGTAGCATTGTGGTTGTTGGGCAACCAGAACCTCAGCTTTGGGAAGCATCACTGACCGATGGCCTACTGTGGATCAGGCATCCTGCTGGCTGCTGGGAGATCAGACATGAGCAAGATCAACTGGCTGCTGCGGAATGGCCTGCAGGTTCTTGGCTTGGTGATGGGGGGAGAATTGAGCGGCCTGCAGGTTCTTGGCTTGGTGATGGGGGGAGAATTGAGCGGCCTGCAGGTTCTTGACTTGGTGATGGGGGGAGAACTGAGCGGCCTGCAGGTTCTTGGCTTGGTGATGGGAGGAGAATTCTTGGCTTGGTGATGGGGCGCGAGAATTGAGCGGCCTGCAGGTTCTTGGCTTGGTGATGGGGGGGAGAATTGATTGAGCAGCACTGGCTGCTGGCTTCTCTCAGTGTCATCGTGTGTAAGATTGTGTGTTTATTAAAACTCAGAGTTGGCCCCGACTTTCTGGTTATAAAGCTGAGCAATGCTGTTTGAGCAGTTGAACACGCTTTGTGACCAGTAAACCATCCATGCCTGTGCCTCCCTGAGCTATTGTTGATAGATGGTTTATGGCCACGGTAATCTGTCCTGGAAATCTGTCCTGGAAGTAAGAATCACAGTTGGATGACATGGTAATTAAATGTAAGTGGTAAGTAAGCTGCTCACATTCATTCAGCCAACGTTTATTGGAGGCCTCTGGCACCAGGCAGTGTGTGAGATGTTCTTCCAAGGCCTGAGGGGAAGGAGGGTCTCAAGATTGTTGTCTCAGCTCTAATAATGGCGTATGTGGAAGACAATGGAGCAGGGATGAACTAGGAGTCACCTGCATGCTGTCATGCAGGGCTTCAAAGCCTGGGAGGGCAAGAGGGAGGCGCTGCCTGGGAGGGCTTGTGGCTGATGATTCCCCGTGAAGGAACCAGTCCCCTCCTCTACCATCACACTCTGTTTAACCCCGTGGTCCTTATGAGATGTTTTTTTTGCTCCCCTTCCTTGTTCTTGGTACTGGGTAAGGATGTAGGCATTCAAAGTAGCTACACTCTTTTTCCTGGTTTTTGTTTTCTTGAGACAGGATCTTATGTGGCCCAGGCTGGCCTGGAACTTGTTACGTAGCCCAGGCTGGGTTTGAGCGCTGGGATTTCAGGTGGACCACTTCAATGTCTCATTTTGTTCCTTGGGTCCTATTGGTATACCTGGCTATCTGCCTCCCTCTCTCTGCCTTACCTTATGCCCTTTGCTCCTGGGCTCTGCATGTTAAATGACGAAAAGCCAGAGGGGTTCACATCCCTGAGTACAAGACTGGGGACATAACACAGCGTGCCCCTTCTGTAGTGGGGGAGAGGGTCTGTCTGGGACTGCTGGACTGGAGAGGGTGCCAAGAAGAAGCCCTCTAGTGGACAGAGGGCTTGGCTGTAACCTCCACGGGGCCCAGGCGTCTTGATGCTTCTCTTCCAGGGCTGGCTATCTTCAGGCCGACTCAAGGGATTTTTTTTACCCCCAAGGGAAGAAAAAACACCTATGATAATATGATCCCGTTTTCTTCCCTTTGCCTGAAGGAGTGCTGAGTGACTGTAGGAGCTTCCAGGGTTTGGGACTGAGTCAAGGGACAAAGATGGGAGCATAAGAGGCACACGCTTTGTTGGACGGTGCTGGCATGAGGTGGTGTGGGAGATGTCACTGATTGTCTGAGACCGGTGAAGGAAGGGGGCTCCTGAGGGGTGAGGACTGTCTAGGTGGTGTCTCGTGCCCAGCCAGTGAGCCTTGGGTAGAAGGCAGAGAAGGCCACGGTTCTTAGGTCTTTAGGGACCCCTCTCATCAGTGGGTAACAGCTATCAAGGTCAAGTTTCACGGGGTCACGTGAAGGCAGCTAAATGGCTATAAAGAAGTTCACGTAGGCCATTTTTACATGATTGGAAACAAAGCTTTGCGTCTGATTCAGTGGGCATTTGAGCTGACTGTCTCAGTTGGCAGTGAAGAGATACCTGGGCCCTTAAACTATCCTTAGCCCATTTAAACAGGAACATGTCTTTTTCTTTTTATAGTCGAAATGTAAATGCTTGGGGAATAGGAACTCATTTTGAGAATGTATTTCAGTCATGTTCAAAAATGTTTTCCAGTTCCTTCCTCTTTTGTTGGGGTCACTGTCCTCACTCCTACACCAGATGTCCAAGGAAAAGGGTATGACCACGAGAGGTAGCAACACACAAGCTTTAGTAGATAGGACGTCCAGCGGTGGCATGGAAGAAAGTGTCACTAGACGTCCTAAGCTCAGTTGTTGCGCCTTAAGCCTACCTTGTCTCCGTTGATATTGGGGTCATCTTCATAGACACTCGAGTCCACTGAGACTCATGGTTCCCATCTCGTAGTCAGAGGGACAGCTGTCCAGCAGGAGTGACGGGAGGAAGGCCGCTATGCTGAAGGTAAAGGAGGACAGTGTCATCGGCCTGGACTTTAGTTGGTGTACAGGAAAAAGACGCCATGTGGAGAAGTCTCAGGAAATGCCACCGCACCGCATCTTGCCTGATCTCAAATGAGTTAATCCTTGGTGCTTGTGTAGGATGGAGATAACACTGACTTGTAACTTTCTGGAATTATTGGCTAAGATAGATGCAGGGGTTGGAGTGATGCATTCTTTTTTTTTTTTTTTTTTTTTTTTTTTTTTTTTTTTGGTTTTTCGAGACAGGGTTTCTCTGTGTAGCTTTGTGCCTTTCCTGGAACTCACTTGGTAGTCCAGGCTGGCCTCGAACTCACAGAGATCCGCCTGCCTCTGCCTCCCGAGTGCTGGGATTAAAGGCGTGCGCCACCACCGCCCGGCTGGAGTGATGCATTCTTAAGCCAAGGATGCCACCAAAGCTGGGAGGGGCAGGGAAGGGTTCTCTCTTGAGTCTGCAGAGGTCATAGTGCTGCTAGATTTTAGACTCCTGGCCAATGACAGAATGTATGTGGGATGGCGAGAGATGGCTCAGTGGTAAAGGTACTTGCTACCAAACTTGATGATCTGAGTTTTGTCCTGTGGTGGGAGAAGAAAACTGACTATTTTAGAATTGCTCTTTGACCTCCACATATATCCCCTCCTCCAATAAATAAATGTAATAAAATGTATTTTTGTTGCTTTGAGCCATCGAGCTTGGAAACATTCAAGGACCAATGTGATGAAGACTGGAAACTTCATAGGCGTGAGAATTTTCTAGAAACCTTTTATTAGTAGCCTGTAGTTGAGTTGGAGGTCACCCCCTCAATGTCAGAACCTCTCTTCTGTGTCTTATAAGGACACTTGTTGGACTCGGGGGCCACGGTGGGATGACCTCACCTCCCATCCTTTACAGCAAAGCCCCTATTTTGAGATAAGGTCACATCCATGAATTCTGGGTGTTTAGAAATAAATGGCCTGTGTCTGGGTGCTTCTCTTTGGGGAAAGAGGCCTTTAGAACAGAGGTTCTTAACCTCCCTAAGACTGCGATCCTTTAATACATTTCCTCATGTTGTGGTGACCCCCCAACCATAAAATTATTTTCATTGTTACTTCATAACTATAATTTTGCTACTGTTGTGAATCATAATGTAAATATATGTGAAAAGGTTATTTGAACCCCAAAGTAGTTGCAACCCACAGGTTTAGAACCGCTGTTTTAGACAATGGAATTCATTCTTACCTTGTGGTGGAACATCTTTTAGATACGGAAGGAGAAGAGCATGGTGACAGATGCCTTCATCCCAGCATTGGGAGGCTGAGGCAGGAAGATTGCAAGTCTGAGGTCAGTCTGGACCACGCAGTGAGAGTTCATCTCAAAGCAAAACAACAACAAAACCTAAACCCACAAAATAAAACAAAAACACCACAAAACTTTGGGTTGGGGAGATGGTCTGGAGGTTAGAGCACTGGCTGCTCTTCCCGGGAACCTCGGGTCAATTCTTCACACCCACATTCTCACAACTACCCATAACTCCAGTTTCTGGGTATCTGATTTTCCCTCTGGCCTCCTTGGTACCAGGCACACATGTGGTTTACAGACATTCATGTAGACACTCACATATATAATTAAACAAAATTAAAAAGGAAGCAAAGCACTTACGTTTTTCTTACAGAGAGATCCATGTTTGGTTCTCAGCACCCAAGTGTTAGCTCACAACCATCCATAACTCTAGTTCCTGAGTATCTGACCCCTCTTCTGACCTCCATGGCATACATACATACATACAGGAAAAACACTCACACCCATAAAATAATAAAAAAGAAAACCTGTAAACAATAAAAGAACAAAGTTGGGGGGTGCTATAAAGGAGTAGGGGCTGAGGAATTCATCTCCTACCTTGTGTCTTCTCTCGGAATGGGAGCAGAACGTGTCCTATTTCTGCCTGCTCTCCTCCTTCGGAGGCGCCCTGGCCACGCATGCAGAGACCTGCACTCCGTACGGCTGTATTTGTTGACCGATGACTCAGACACCAGTGGATAAAGGGTTCTGCAGGGCCCGTCCTGGGCATTAATAGAATGCCAGCACCCGGAAATCAACTCTGAACTTTGTGTGGCCTACCAAACCATTTCCGTCTTGTTTGCAGGGAGGGCTAAAGGCATCTTTGGTTCTGTTCTAACTTAGGGAAGGTAGTCTTACTTAGCCAGCCCTGCTGTAGTCCTCCTGGGTGGGTTCTGGCTCGTGTCCTCCATCCCTCCTCCTGCTCTCTCCACCTTCTCCGCCTTGATTCTCTGTTTTTCTTCCTCTTCTACAGCAGAGTCTGGAAGTGTTTGGTGAAGGACTGCCTGAATTCTGTGGGATCATGAATGATTATGCTGTTACCAAGTCTATGGTGTAATATTTAGGTTGAATTTTGAAGAGGAGTGCATTATTCCTCGTGTGAACTATGGTATAAGGACTTTTAAGACGTTTGTCATATATTGGAGAGTTTGCTGTTATTATTATATGTATAAAATAATATTTCTAATTCAAGAAACTAAAGTATTAGGTTTGCTGGATCTATGTCCCAAATGCATGCTGTTTTTATATATAAAAATTTAATCTGTAAAAGATGTTTCCTGGGCTGGTAAGACAGGGGTAAAGGTGCTTGCTGCTAAACCTGATGGCCTGAGTTCGATCCCCATGATCCATACAAAGAAAAGGAAGATGTGATTTCTGCCAGTTGGCCGCTGACTGCCACACGCATGCCATGGTACACTCCCCAACAAATAAATTATTTTCCTGAAAGCCTTTCTCCATTCTGGGTATGTAGGGAGATGCAGTATTACAGATTTTAATTGGGTAACTCAGGAAAAACGAGTGAGTGTAAATGGAGGATGTGAAACAGTTAAATCTCTCCTTTTGTTTTACAGTCATTCAGAGAATGATCTAGAACAGTAATTAATACCATGCTGCAAATGTGCACCACGTTCAAGACATTCCTCAGATGTTTTTCCTGGCCTTATGGGATGCTCAGAGTGAAACTGAAGAGCTTGGGTTAATCCACTGATGTGCAGTGATTGCTCTGTGGACTTGGTCTTCCTTCCTTAATCCTCTCCACACAATGAACGCGTGGGCTCAGTGTGTGAATGTGCTTTCCTGTGTGAGGGCCCCAGATGGCGCATGGGAAAACTGAAATCATCTAGTTCTTCAAGGGACACACTGTGAAGATGTCTTCCCTCCTTTTCAGAAGCCAGCTTTATGCTGAGTTAAAAGTGGTGTAAAAGCAGTGTTTTCAGCTTGGTAATTAGTCTGTTTCCCAATAAAGATGAGAATTTTAGGGTTAAACAGATTTAAGGTAACAAGTGCGTATCAGCCTGGGAATCTATCGTGTGAAAATGCTCCCATCATGGTCATTTCCCACCAAGTAGCTGTACTGAGAATAATCGACAGACTTTAAGACACACTTAAAATGTACAACTCGCATTAACACCCACATGTAAACCCGCCATCACATTTAAAGTAACGAACATGTCCACAACCCAGCCCGCGTGTCCTTGTACCCATACGTCACATCTTTCTTGCTCCTCCCTCATCCCTGAGGAATCTCAGATCTACTTTCTGTTATCGTGAGTTTGTATAAGCATGAAATTACATAGTATGAATTCTAGTATTTTGCCTTGCATCTGTCATTTAGAATAATGATTCTGAGATCAGCCATGTTGTAGTTATTGTAGTTCATTTCCTTTTATTGGTGAATCTATCATTTATTAATCAGTTTCCAGTTTTGGGTTGTTCACAGATAGAGTTGTTTATGAATAATTGTGGACAAAGTTTTGTACAGACATGTACAATAGCTGAGCCATCACCTCTGCCGGCTCCTGTTTGCCAGGCTTTTACCATCATGGCTGAACGGGTCTCCGCTGAGTTCCCACTGTGCTGGAGAAAACTGGGGAACCGGGAAGGAACGCGTTAGGGTGCTGCTGTGTTTAACCAGTTGCAGTGACTTCACGCTCGACTCCTGGGAGCTTGTCTGCTCTTCTGTCCCTCCTGCTGCTGTCCTATGTGCCTGAGACACTGAACTTAGGGTCGTTATCATTGGTTTCCAAGGCTGCCGTTTGGCTGTGGTGGAGAGATAGGTTGGATGCCTTCAGCTGTTAAAGATTTGCTTTTCCCTTATCTAAAGATCTTCCATCAATCCACTAGATGGAGCACTTTGAATATATTTCCTGATTAGAGGATGGGAGAAAAGAGCCCCTGCATCCGAATTATATTGAGGACCCTTGAAGTTGGCCAGACATTTGCCCTATTGTCCCTTCTATTATTATAAAATGTTCCTTTGCCTTAGCATGTTAATGTAGAAGCTTCAAGGAGGCCTGACCAAAGTATTATGTGGAAAGAATTCTAATCTGGATGTTTGTGGCTACATGACTGAACATCCCAGTGCAGACGCTCAGTGACATCCGGCCATGTCTTTGAACCTTGCTTACCCGTGGTTACACTGCAATAGATGAGGATGTTGATCTTCTGTGCCATCCCATCAGGCCAGGATGCATGAACAATGACACAGTTTGTTCTATTTTCACCCAGAGAAAATTGCAGTTACAGCCAATGCCTGTAAAGTGGAGAACCCATGGCATTGCAGGAACAGAGGGCGCTGGGTGCCATTCGCCTGGTTGCCGCCTGGATGTACCCATTACTGGTTTCTGTTGTGTATAAACACTTCAGGGGCAGGAGTGTCATCCCCTGCATCCTACTGGAGGACAGCATTGGCTGTTGGAGGATTCTTTACACACTTTACACACTTGGGTGTCCTTTCTGGAGGAGCTCACATTGCAGTATCTAATCTTTCATATTTAGACTTCCCTCACTATTACTGGGGTTACTTGGATGAAATGATCTGCAAGGAACAGGAAATAAGGTATAAACGTTTCTCAGTCTTTTGTTCTTAGTCAGTGGGTAGGAAAGCATCATTGTACACTTAGGCCTGTTACTTATGTTCACCTACAGCAAAACATCCCATGTCCTCTTGTTTTTACCTTTTATATCAAGGAGCAATTTAGCAGTTATGAGCACATTTGTGCCTCAGAGCCAATGGCATTTTAGACTATTGGAATCTGCTACTAAACATTTAATGACACGAAATAAAAACTTTCATTTTTAGGTAGTTTCAATCTTTCTGTGGGAAAATTCTTTATTTAAGTTTACCATTTCTAGATGTTAATTTTAAAAAAAAATGATTTATTTTTTATTTTATGTGCAGGGGTGTTTTTGCTTGCATGTGTGTCTGTGTGAAGGTGTTAGAACTCGTGGAACTGCAATTATAGATAGTGGTGAACTACCATGTGGGTGCTGGGAATTGAACCTGGGTCCTCTGGAGGAGCTGCCAAGCCGTCTCTCCAACCCCTACATGTTTTTAATTGTTAATTAAGGAGACATATGAAGTTAAAGACTTTGAACACAGGTTGACACACTTGGGTTACCCAGTGTGGAAGAGTTTCATCTCTGAAGACAGATTTTTCAGAAACCCTGTTGAATTATGAAGAGTTTGTTATTTGTAATGAAGAAACAACAGACGTTCAAACCCCTTTAATTTACAGCCTAGAAATTAGTTATTTGTAGAACTTCCCATCTCTGTTGAGGAAAAAGGCTGTGGTCTCGTCTTTTGCAAATAGAAGAGATTTAAGGGGTTTCATATCTGAGTGGATTTTAGAATCAGTTCTAATAGTCCATAATCTCATTGGCGAGGCCTGCACCGAGTATACTTAGCACAGCACTTAACCTTCTTCCTGGTGCCTTCTAGCCAGTGACCCACACTGGTGTCTCTGATGAGTTAAAAGAAGGAAATGCATTAATATCATGGCGTTTCTTTGGTTCATAATGAGCTTGATCAATGTCTTTATTATGAAATTAGGTAGCATGTCTTCCTAGAAATGGCCTTGATTTTGTTTATTTTCGGAAGTTGAAGGAATCTGCCTTTGGCTTTACCATGGTTCTCGTTAGGAACAAGAAGAAGCCTCAGCTTCCATGTTGTGTTCTCAGAAGAACACGAAGCAGCCCCTTACGCTTGCCTTGGCTGTGCATGAACCTCCTTAGCTACCTTTGAGGTGCTCACAGGGCGCCTGGGGTGAGAAGAGCTGTGCCTGGATGCTTGCTGAGCGTGACATTTGATGCCCTTTGGTCCTGTGCTTTAGACCTCCTGGTTGGTGGAACAGACTTCAGCTTCTGGTCACCCAGTTAGAAGGCAGATCTATCTTAAGGAACTAATGCAATTAAATAAACAACTACAGTTTCACATTTCCCTTCAGAATCTTACATGTATAAGTGCTTTATACTCTTTGGTTCTTCCTTGGGTTGTCTTCATTGTTCGTGGGATTTGATGGGGCAGGTTGGAAAGAGCAGAGTTGGGAGGCCGAGAGCTCTCGTTAATACTCCACACGTAAGCTGCGTGGCTTGGGTCAAGTTTGTTTACTTCTCTGCTCGTGACCCCTGTCATTGGACAGCGGTAAGTGAACTGTGTCTTGTGGCTTTGTTGATTCCTGGGTAGTGTTGAAATGGCACCTCTTACTTTACCTTTTCTTTACATACATAGTTATATACTGGGGTATTAAGAAAATAGCTTTAAATTATAAAAGTATTGAAATAATTGAAAAAATTAGTACTTTAAAAAGATTAATTTCAAAAAGCAGGATGTTTATTATAGATCCATGCTAGTAATGCTCCTTTTGGATATTTTTACATGGATTTTTGGGCAGTCTTTTCAAAATATGTGTACGTTGAACTTTTGGTTAAATTTTAGTTCTTTTCCTCTTAAACTCACTATGGTAAGTAGAGACTCTTTTTCCATCATCAAGGCATGGGCAAAAGAATTCAAGATTGGAGTCATTCATTTATAAAAGATACTGCTTGTCTTTGGTTGGCTAGATTGGCAGGGGTTTCTATCACATCCACGTTTTTTTCCAGTGATGTGTTTGATGTATTTGATGACAGTGGTCAGACAGGCCTCGCTGTTTTTGTGACATGGTATCGTCACCTGTCAAAACCTGTTCCTGAGGAAAAAGAAAAATTGCCCTCTGTGTGAGGCAGAATTTTCTCACTTCATGAGGTTATCTTTCTGGCTAATGCTGGAACTGCCCGTCTGTTCTGAAGCAATCAAAACATCTTTCATTCTACGTGTACGTTCCTCTAACACCTCCTCCAGACTTTGGCCTGGGAATGGAAGCCGCTGCTTTGCTGTGGTGGTTTGGTCCTGAGGCTCACTGTGTTTATCACGTGTAGGTCTCAGTATAAACAGACACAGGTAGATTGTGGTTCTTATTTGTTTAATATGACGTAGACCTGGAGTGTTTTATTTCACCATGATATTGAAGTATATTGTGTAAATCCTGACGTTCATTCTAGAATTTAAATGTACGACTCATTGAATTTTAGTAAATCTGCAGGTCTCTGCAGTCATTACCACAGCCCAATTTTAAAACATTTCTATTATTCTCAAAGGAGAAGTTAGCAGCTTTCCTCAGTTCCCACCCCACCTCCAGTCACTACTGCCCTGCCTCCTGTCTCTGTAGTTTCCTTTTCTGAACATTCATGTAGATGGTGTCTTTTAATCACGGCCTTTGCGTCTGGCTCCTTTTAGCTGCATTAGGATTTTGCTGGCCCACCCATCATTATTATGTTTCTTTTTATTGCCAAAAAGCATTGCATTTTATGTATCTGCTTTCCACTGGCTGGACATGTGTAGCCTTTCCACCTTGTGGCGATCCTGAATAGCGCTGTGGACATCACGTACGAGCCTTCGTATGGACTTGTGTTTTCACTTTTCCCGAGGTAGCACCGAAGAATTGAGTTGCTGGATGATCTGGGAACTGTTTTGAGGCTTCGGCGAACTTTCCCAAAGTGGATCCAGCAGCAGTGTACACGTGTTCCAGCACCTGTAAATCCTTTGAAACGCTGTTTGGCCATCTTTAATTTCTTTAAGCATTTCCTTATTTGGTGTGTGTGTGTGTGTGTGTGTGTGTGTGTGTGTGTGTGTGTGTGTGTGTGTATGGGTGTGCATGTGCCATGGCACATGTGTAGAGGTCAGAGGACAACTTCCAGGAATCACTCTTCTCCTCCCACTCTGGGTACTGGGGATTGAACTCCAGTCCTTAGGCTTGTCAGCAAGTGCTTTAACCTGTCACTTTGGCCAGTCTTAAAGTTTTGTATGTCCTGATAGGTGTGTGGTGAGATACCATTATAGTTTTGATTTGCATTTTCCTAATATCTGATGGTGATTATCTTTTCATGTGCTTTATTGGTCATTCTGTGTGTTCCCAGGTGATCTGTCTTTTAAAACCATGTTTATAACATGGGATAATAAACTATACTATTACAAAAGAATGTTGCTAAATGCAAAGGTAAAAGACATTAAGACACCATAGAGCTAGGTTTGAAGGAGGCAACTCCTGTCACAACTGGGGGTGCACAGATGAGGCTGCATTATTAACCCTTTGAAGCTTGAAGCAGAGGTCCCAGAAACTCAGACCCAGGTTTGGGTGCCAGGTGGCTGATGATGGTAGCTGTTCTGGAGATGTAACGAGGCTTTGTGTGTTAAGTGCTGCAAACCTATAAACCTGCTTCACAGAAAGGAACTGCCATACGCTGGGTCAAGATGGGTTCTAGGGTGACCTTGGGAGACCAAGGCCAGCAGAACTACAAGGGAAGGGGCAGTATTGTAGTCTTTAGTCTTCCAGGGAACCAGCGGGTGAAACGAAGTGTGGGTTTCCCGAGTCCCAGCCCAGCATCCCCAAGCTAAGTTTGAGGGTGCGGCCAAGACAGCTGCTCCACCCCCAGCCCTCTTCTTTGAGTCTCAGGATTTGGACCCAGCCTTCTGAACATGCTGGATCTTTCACATAACAGAAAACGTTCCGTTAGGGTCGGCCCTAACAGAATGCAGATGTCTTTCCTGGGGGACAAAGATAGCCTCAACAACTCCTCCTCACACAGTGTCATTTGCCCTGGCACACTGCCATTGCTTACGGTGTGAGGCTCTGGGAGAGTCCTGTCATCCATTTCTTGGCTTTGTTAATTGGTCTTTGAGTTCCAGTTTTGCTTTGGTATTGTGTTACGCAAAGTCTGTATCGTAGGGTTCCATGTCCAAGATGCTTACATAAAATAATACAAAAGTGTCCTAGTGTTTTATTGCTGTGAAGAGACACCATGACCATGACCACTCTTGTAAGAGAAAGCATTTAGTTGGGGCGGCTTACAGTTTCAGAGGGTTAGCCCATTATCATAGTGGGGAGTAGGGTGGCATGCGGGCAGATGTGGTGCTGGAAGAGCTACGAATTCTCCATCCTGATCCATAGGCAGCAGGAAGAGATTGACACTAGGCCTGGCTTGAGCATCTGAAACCTCAGAGCCCACCCCCAGTGACACACTTCCTCCAACAAGGCCACACCTCCTCTGACACAAGGCCACACCTCCTAACCTTTCTTAATAGAGGTAATATCTGATGACTAAGCATCCAAATATATGATCCTGTGGGGGCCATTCTTATTCAAACCACCACGAAGAGGAATGAGGAAAGTCAGCGTATGCGTCCTACCTCACTAACAGGAGATATGCGTAGCTGTCCACCACTGGTAGTAGGTATTTGTAATGTTTTCTGTGTCCCACCTGGGCCTCCCCTGATTAGAGTCTTATTTAAAGGGCTTCTGAAGGCCCGCAGTCTCAGGCCTGCTGACAGTAGTTCCGGGAAGGAGGGAGTCACCGCCTGCCCCGTGCTCGCGCTCAGGAGGCAGCGCATCAGCTTACTCTCACTCCAGGTGGCAGTGTCTTTTCTGCTTGGTTGACAACTTGAGTCCCAGTGTCCATGTGACTGTCCTACCTTTAATTCACTGAAAGTGTTATTTCTCTTTGCTAACGTTCTTCTCAACCCAGGACCTCTACAGAGATAAGAAGCAACAGTTCTTAGAGTGGGTAGTTCCAGCAGTGGAGAGCATTCCCACCAGTGTCTGTTGGTTTGGGGAGACGGCATCGCGTCAGGGAGAACTCTTCCAGAAGGTTGTTTCTCACAGCTGTGTTTGGTCGCCTCCTCCTGAGTCAGCGATTGAGCTGTTGTGTCTCCTTATCAATTACTGGTGCACGCAGTGGGCTTTAAACTGTGGGCCGTGGATGGTTCTGAAAACAGTTCACTGAACTGTGATCACCTCCCCGCCTCGCTTCCTTCTAGTGAATTATAGACTCAAGTGCCTGAAACATGTTACAGAGGCGAATATTTCTGCACACATTTCTTATGTCCTAATTTAAGAATGCATTTCTTAATGAGAGCTGAGGTTGACAGTATTTTAAAAGCTCCTGCTCTAAGAGACACTTGAACTTGCATGTTACTCATCACCGACCTCTGACGCTTTAGCCGGGGTTGGTTTCTCAGCCTGATTCCGCGTGGTGTCAGTGTTGGCCCTGCCCCTTCAGCAGACCTGAGCATGAAGTCGGGTTTCTGTGGAAGTCATTGTTCCTTGGAAGAGTCAAATGTGGCCGCCATGGAGGGCATCACCCATGGAACTTAGCTCTTTGAACTGGTGAAATTGAGATCATGAGACTTAATTCTGAGCTCTGGACCTGAATGTCACTGGACTCGGTCCCCAGTACACAGAGATGGACCCAGTGCCGTACTGTTATTAATGTTTCTTTAGCGTTAATAAAATCTACATTTCCTATGCTGGTCAGATGACCAGGCCTAAATATAGCCAGTTTTCTGACTTGAGTCATTTTTTAAAATCTTTTATGAATCTCTCTCCATCCCTCTGAATTTTTCTCCAGACAGTATTTTTGTCTTGGATCTTGAGCCTCGTGGTTAGAGCCAGGATGAATATCTTGAGGAAAAATGTCTGTAAAAGAAATTTCTTTGAACAAATTGGGATAGATGGCCAGGAGCTTAGACCCTAACTTACGTAATGAGTGAGCAGAGCCCTGGACCTCACAGAAGGCTTCTCTCAAGGGTCCTGTAAGTGTTAAGGACAGTAGCTTTAACTGGCCCTGATCGAGGAACCACCCTGCTGTTCCCTTCCGGCCTGTCTTTTTCTACAGAACAGTGTCAGGAGCGAGTGATCACCTGCTGTGTTGGAGGGGGTAGGGCAGCCTCCAGAGCAGTGGTCTTTGTGACTGTGAGTGTCCTGCTGTGTCCTGCCTTGTGGACGGACACCTTAGCAGGATGTGACTCTCCTACCATGTCACTCACTTAAGCGGCACAATCCTCTGGTTTTCAGTACATTCATGCTTTTGTATCCATCCCTCACCATAGTGAGGTTTAGGACATTTTCGTTCCCCTCCATTCCCCAGTGAAACTCTGGACTTCTTGGCTGTTACCCTCTAACCTAGTTCTAGGCTGACCATTCATCTACTTTCTTCTCTTGCCCCACCTCCCACCCCCACCCTGATACAGGGTTTCTCTGTGTCGTCCTGGCTGTGCTGGAACTCACTCTATAGACCAGGCTGGTCTCAGATTCAGAGATCTGCCTGCCTCTGCCTCCCAAGTGCAGGGACTAAAGGCGTTTATTGCTGCTGCCACCTGGCCTCAAAAAATTTTAAAGAGATTTACTTTATGTGAATTTACGTGCACATGCGTGTGCTGCTAGAGACAAAACAGAGTCGTATCCCTCGGAATTAAAGTTACAGGAAGCACGAGCCACTGGAGGTAGATGCTGGGACCCAAGCTCTGGTCTTGATGATTGAGCGGCAAGTGCTCTTCACCACTGATGTGTGAAGTCCATCACAAGTCTACTGTCTTTGATGGGTGTGTCTGTTCTGGGCAGTGAACTGATGAAATGTGCCGTCTTCTATGACCGGCCTCCACTTAGAATGCTTTCAACTGTCATGCTAGTGTTCCATTTCTTTTCATTACTGAGGGGTATTCCATTTTTATACTGCGTTTGTCTGGTCATCAGTGAATGGACATTTGGGTTGTTGCTAAGAACAGTCACGTTTAAGTTTTTGTGTGGAGGTGGGCTTTTATCTGTATTAGATGTTTAATTAGGATGGCCTTGCTGGATCATATGGTAACTCTATTTAAAGAACTGCCATATTGGTTCTGGAGAAATTGTGCTCGTTTCCATTTCCATCTGAAGTATGCAAAACTCCAAGCTTCTTTACGTCCCCAGCAATACTTACTATATTTCTTTTTAAAATTTAGCTGCCAGTTGGTTCTGAAATAACATCTCACTGTGGCCCTGATTTGCATTTCCCCAGTGACTTTTCACCTGCTTATTGGGTATTTCTTTTTGGTCCTTTCTGTTTTTAATTGGCTTGGGTGGCATTATCTGTAATCTGTCCTATTCTTTTGTGGTGGGTGGTTTTGCTAAAATTACTCCGTTTCTCCTCTGACCTAGTTATATCCACTTACGTATCAGGGAATGTTTGAGGGAAGTCGTGCTAAAAAACAAACAAAAACGAAAACAAAGGCCCCGCCCCCCAAACCATGGTTTTTCAGCTGGTTTATATGTAAACGGTTTTGAAAATTCCCCCAAGAGGTAGAAGCAGAAGGATCCGGAGTTCAGGACTAGCCTCAACCTGGGTTACGTGAAATTCTGTAATAAAAAACCAGGGAGGGAGGGGTGGAGAGAGCCAGACATGAGTTACTAAAGCTCCGAATTTCTTGTCTTTGTGAAAATAAAACTGAAGGAGTTAGCAAGAGGGTCTGTTTTTCTGAGGCAGGGCCTTTGCACTTAGCCCAGGCTAGCCTTCAGGTTCTGGTCCTCAGGCCCTCAGTGGTGCCATTTTATCCAGGAAGGATGAGGTTTTGAGTGTCTGTTAGCAAAGCCACTGACTAGGCTAATTCTTTTTTACGTCACTAGAGTCTCGAGTGTGTGTTTTCTGTCTTTTGACCCGGCTTTTTTTTTTTTTTTTAAGTTACTTTAGTTTTTCTCTCCTGTGTTTCAGAGATGTAATTCCATCCTTCTTGCTGCCTATCTTTAGACGAATCTAATTGAAAACCTGAGTAAGATGCAAAAAGGTTTTTAAAAGTTGTTTCGGTATTTAAATCGTTAACAGATTTACATATTGTGTGTGTGTTTTGCCTGCACGCACATGGCACATGTGTGCACATGTGTGTACCTGCCGCCTTGCCCACAGAGTTCAGAGGAAGGCATTGATGGGTCCTCTGGAACGGGGGTTTTCAGATGTTGTGAGCCACCATGTGGTGGCTGGGAATTGAACCTGGGTCCTCCAGAAGCGCAGCCAGTTCCCTTAACCACTGAGCCACCTGTCCTGCCCCCATTTAAAATATTTAAAGATGTTTTGAATGTTTTTAGCTTGGTTTGGGCTCACATTTTTTTTTTTTAAATGAAAGTGATCACAGTGTTTCTATGCAGAGACAGTGTAAGATTGAAGCTGGTCAGCTGCTAAAGAAGTAGCTGAAGGCTGGGCAGTGGTGGTGGCGCAGGCCTTTAATCCCAGCACTCGGGAGGCAGAGCCAGGCGGATCTCTGTGAGTTCAAGGCCAGCCTGGGCTACAGAGTGAGATCCAGGAAAGGTACCAAAGCTACACAGAGAAACCCTGTCGCAGAAAAAAACGGTGGTGGTGGGGGAACGTAGCCCAAGTGTGTAGGATCTGATTTTAGTCTGTTTCCCGCGTCCTGACTTCTCAGCAGCCGTGACTCTGTATGTGAACACACACTGTTTGGAGGGTACGTTTGCATGTGCTCACTTGGCTGCATTTTGTTGTTCAAGTCCATCATGCTTTGCTTCAGCGTGACCTTTTCAGATGTCTGCCCAAAAGCGAATCCTTCAGAGAGGCCGGTGGAGGCCACGATGAGTCTGGCTGGTGCTGATTGCATTAGGTCCCTTCGCGTTTACTCTGCTGCTCTGTTTTTCTTTCGGTCTCCCTTACAAGCTGCACACTTGGTGCTCCCTGCCTGGCTTCGACCCTTTGTGTAGCCCCCTCCCTCCTCTGGCACCTCGCTTCCGGGTGTTCGGGGAGGCGCTGAGGCCAACGAGCGAGCTCCTGTGGCAGCATCTTGCAGCTGACACAGGGCCAGCGTTTCTGAATTTATTGGTTTCTCTATGAAGATCTGAGCTCCCTCAGCAGCCGTGAGTGTTGCTGTGCGACCTCTCATAACAGTCATTGGAGTCTGGCTGCTCCTGGCGTCTCCCAGGGCTGAGGGGTTAATGGATCCATAGAACTCTTGCTTCATTTTTATAGCTCTCAATGAAAGTGGCTGGAGTTGTCTGTGAGTCAGGACTTGAAATCTCAGCTCCCTTTTTTTCTACAATGGTACTTGTTCAAAGGGCTGTTCCCAGGAGGCCAGGACGAGGGGGGGAGACAGGGAATAAACATCATGAAGCTTGTTTACCCAGCTTCTCTGCCCTTTATGAGGGACTGAGGCACCATGGGAGAGCAGACTGGAGAAGACTAGTTACCTTCTGGGTTTTCTGTTCTTAGACGCACTTGTTCAGAGAGATAGGAAAGTGGTGTCCATTCAGTTTTCTTTCCTTGGTTTTCTTCAGGATCATCTTAGCTGTACATTTCACTTTCCTTGGTTTTCTTCAGGATCATCTTAGCTGTACATTTCACTCATCGGCCCCTCATGTGGGCAGAGCCCTGCACTCCCCAGTGTCTGTTATCCCACTTAGTACAGTGTCCTCAGTGTTCATGGGTGTTGGGACCTCTTCTCAGGTCTTCATTTTAAGATGATATCTGTGTTGTTTACAAGACGGGATTTTACAGAACTCCACCTAGGCTTCCTCGCCTCCAAAATGGACAAGAGGTCTAGTCTAAGCAGAAGATGTCTCCGTGTGAAAATCTGAGATTTTCCCTCAGATTCTTTCTCTAAGAGTTCCTAGGGGAGTAATAAGGAAATCTTCCAAGAAAATGGATTTGACTTTTAGAAGACATTTAAAACAGAAGCGCTGGCAGGGAGACGCCGCAGATGGGGGCGATGTCTCCAGACGATCAGCTTTGAGGCGCTCTGTACTTAGGACATGCCGGCTGTGGGCCCTGGCTGTGCGCTAGCGCTTTTCTGGGCCCCCCCAAGAGGCCAGCAGAGCTGGGCCTGAACCGACAGACAGGCCGTAGAGCTCTCTGGTGCCTTGTTGGTCACAGAGCCCCTCACCCTGAGCAGCATCCACAACCCGTTCAAGTCACCAGGGAAGACAGCGGCGTTGAATCTCAGCGAACCCTGTGGGGTGTGGAGCGAGGGTGCCGGCCCTGCTTGTGAAAATGCCTTGGTTGCCTGCTGTCCTCCTGCCTGATTCGAGCCTGGCAGCTTACGGACTGGACGGCCGGTGTCGGCCTCCCGCTTCCTTACAGTAGCCGCTTTCTTAGGACATGACCCACTCCGAGAGTCAGTCAGTCTGCAGAAACAGGACAAACACCCCACCTAGCCATTCCCCAGTGAGCACACCGGCTCCCTCCAGAGGTGACATAAGGTACATCAACCCCTCTCCAAGCCAGGCCCCATGCCCAGGAATAGTTGGTGAACACAGAAGGGAGCCTCTGTTTTTTATTTGTGTTTTATTTTATTTTATTTTATTTTTGTCTTACTGGTGTTTTGTTTATTTGACCTTTATTTTTATTTTTTGAGAACAAGGGAGAGAAAACATGAAGTTGGGTGGAGAGGGAGGGAGGTGGGGAGGATCTGGGAGGAGTGGGGGAGGGGAAAGAACGTGATCAAAATATACTGTATGTAAGAAATTAAAAAAAATAATTTATTTAACTTTATTTTATGTGCATTGGTGTGAGAGTGTCAGATGCCCTGGCACTGGAGTTACAGACAGTTGTGGGCTGCCATGTGGGTGCTGGGAATTGAACCTGGGACCTCTGGAAGAGCAGCTGGTGCTCTTAAC
The DNA here is from genome assembly GCF_004664715.2 of Peromyscus leucopus. NCBI lineage: Eukaryota > Metazoa > Chordata > Mammalia > Rodentia > Cricetidae > Peromyscus > Peromyscus leucopus. The sequence goes on from NC_051070.1 coordinate 2,760,495, forward strand.
CTCTGAGCCATTTCTCCAGCCCGTAAGAAATTTTTTTTAATTAAAAATTTTCTTAATGAATCTTTCTTGGGGGAAGAAAACAGGGCAGCTCCCGAAGGGGTCCTGGGGTGGGTGAGAGAGCAGAGACAGGGGCTGGCTTGGACCTTTTGGTAGCCGTCTGGGGTCTGGGGGTCCTTAAGCTGTTTAACTTCCTGTTGGTGTCAAGAATTCACCTGCCCCGATGGGACACGGAACAGAAATGGAGTTCAGACGCGCTTGCACTCAGTGCAGAGTCGTTCCTAGTGTGAGTCGCTTGTTAGGATAGACACAGACTGTGGGTCATGTGTAGATGTTCCTGTATTAGTCAGACTCTGGTTTGCGGAGCAGTCAGCCACACGGCAGTCAGCACGGCTCCCCGCCCTAGGGGGGTGAGCATTATTCCCGCCCCGCTTTGTCCCTCCCTTCTATCTCATGGGTAGCTCAGGGTGGCTCCACATCACGGTCCTCCTGCCCAGCCTCTGTGGGGTGAGTTACCGCACTCAGCTGTGTTTCCTGTCTCTGGGGACGTGTTCATCTTGGCTGTTTCGTTTAGATGGAATTATACTGTGCGGGTCCTTTTGCGACTGGCGTCTTTACCTTCGCACAGTGTTTTCCAGATCCATTCACGTGGCACGCATTGGGACTTTGTTCCTTTTGTTTTGGAGGGCATGTGTATGTGTGAGTGCCTCGATATGTATGTGCACACACACATATATACACACACACACACACACACTGCACGTGTGCAGTGCCTGTGGAAGCCAGAGGCCAGAAGAAGACAACAGATGCCTGGAACTGGTGTTACAGATGGTGGTGAGCTGCTGTGTAGGTGCTGAGAGTTGAACCTGGGTCCTCTGGAAGAGCATCCAGTGTGCTTAGCCTCTGAGACACCTCTGCAGCTCCTAAATGAGGTTTCTCTTAATTATTATGATTATTATTTTGGTACAGACTCTTGCTGTGTAACCCAGGCTCGCCCGGAACATACCATGTAGCTCAGGATGATCTCAACCTCTAGATCCTCCTGAGTGCTGGGATAATAGGTGTTCATCATGCCTGGCTATCAACACAGGGTTTAAAAGGAACAGGAAGTCGACTGTCACACTGAGTGAAGCTTGAGAAAAAGACCTCAAAGCCTGCCCTGACAGTGACACACTTCTTCCAATCAGGCCACACCTCCTAACAGTGCCACTCCCTTTGAGGACCATTTTCTTTCAAACCAGCACATTTCACTCCCTGGCCCCCAAAGGCTTATAGCCATATCATAATGCAAAAATGCATTCAGTCGAACTTCAAAAGTCCCCATAGTCTGTAACAATCTCAAAGTCTCTCCTGAGACACATGGCAGTCTCTTAACTGTAATCACCTGTAAAAATCAAAATCAAAAAGCAGATCACATACTTCCAACTTAAAATGTCACAGATATACATTCCAGAACATAGAGAAGGGAGCATAGCAAGGAAACACTGGGCCAAAGCAAGACCAAAAGCAAGCTGGGCAGACTTCAAACCGCATCTCCACCCCTGATGTCAGACTCTCTCCAGGTCTCCAGTTCTGTTCAGATTTGTTGATTGCAACACACTTCTTTCTCTTGGGCTGGTTCCACTCCAGGTTATCAGCTCTTGGGAGTTATCCCACGACTCTGGCATCTCCAACATCTTGGGCTCTCCAAAGCAATCCAGGCTTTAACTTCACAGCTACATGCAGTGGCCTCTCTACCCCCGGGACCCCATCTGCCTCCTGAGTGCTGGGATACGCGTGGCCACCGTCCAGCCTTTACACTGGCTCTGGGATCTGAACTCCTTCCTTGTGCCTTCGTGGCAAAGCGCTTCTGCCTGCTGCGCATCCCGGCAGCTCCTAGCTGGCACGCCAGTCTGGATCCCAGAGCCCTTGTTCTGTGCATGTGGCCATGCCTTCACCTCGTTAGCCTTATGTGGCTATTCAGATGAATTTTTATACGAATGCCAGAGAGCGCGAGCTCAGGGTTTTGCTTTTCTGAGTTAACCTGGGGGTTCAACAAGACATGTAGGCGTTTGGGGATCACGTGACAAGACAGTGTTCGCTGTAATTCCCCTCACTCCATTACATGGCTCTCTGTTCCTTCCCCCAGGTACTCAGCCGTTCTGCTTCAGTATCGGTTAGCTTTGGAATCTATAGATGGAAATGGTTGTCTAGGTCAGGAATATTGCACAGCTCTTAAAAGAATGGTGACCATTTTCTAGATGTGTGTGGTAAGTGGGAGGGCCTTCCCCACAGGGAATGGCAGGAGTCAACTTAGTATTCTGCCAGTGGAGAGCTTAGCCGCCAGCCCTTCCCGAAGAGTCACGTGATGTACTGTAGTGTCATTGAGTTGACCTGTGGTGGAAGGACCTGTATGGTGGCTCAAAAGTACTAATACTGATTGTGAATGTGACCGCGGCAGTAGCTGCCTTTGCAGACTGTAGAGCTGCTTTAGAGGCACGTGGCCAGCCAGATGGGGCAACTCTCTGAGTGCCACGGGTAGGGGAATCCATCTAAGCAGCGCACCCTTGCTTAGCCCTCTCCAGGGGAGAGCGGAGGTGGGCAGAGGTCAGGATCACGCAGCCCTGAGTGTTCTCCTGTGCGTGGCTGCAGCAGGCTGTTTGAAGCTTGCTTACACGTGTTTCCATAGCAGCAGTCGTCTCAGCATTTCCACCCGTTTTTCAGACCGTCTCCCTCTTCCCCTTGGCTTCAGTGTTTCCTCGTTGATGCAAGATTAAGCAAGCCGCATATTTGGGTCAAGGAGAGCGATGTTTGCTAATAGAGATGCTGGGCGCAGCATTCTGGGAGAGTGACTTCCCACGGCACAGGATCCTTTGTGCCTCCAGCCGCATCTGCAGCAGGGTGGCTGTCTGGCACTGTTTCTTTCATTTTGGGCAGGTTGTGAGGCTCAGAGCCATCCCCGGCAAATCCGAGGAGCCAGCACTTTCCCACCAACCCCAGGTTAATGTTCTGCACATTTGTTCTCCGGTAGCAGGGAAGCAGCTCACCGGAAGAAAGCGGTACTTTCACGGTCTTGTACATCTGAGGTGTGTCATCTCGCTTTTGCGCCTCCCACCTTCGTGTTTTACACAGGGAGCTTGGATTTTTTTTTTTTTTTCTGTCTGTCAGGCTGTTGGGCAGGACCGGATTCTAGTGTGACAGTTTGGCACCTTCCCTTCTGCTCGGTGCCGGTAACTGCGTGTCATGAAGATGGTAGAGTGGGAGCCTGTGTCTGAAGAGCCAAGGAAGCTGATGTGGAGATGGAGTAGAGATTTCTAGAAATCTGAACGTCCACACCTTGGGGATGGGTTGCACGACCAGTGTGATTCTCTTCAAAGGCATCCGCACCGTTTTTGAGAGAAACTGTTCGTACATGTGCAAGCAGCAAGGGGAAAGTAATGCCCTTGAGTACACGGCATACAACTGGTCAAAAGAAGACTCAGATCTATTGATCTCCTCCTGCCTGGTAAAATGCCGTCATTTAATTAACAAGTGCTTAATGGTGTTAGCCTAACGCTAGTCTTTAGCTGCAGAGCAGCTCTTGTCTATTTCAGTATGCTGATGTGTGTGTGTGTAATGTGCATATATTGTCTGTATAAATGAGTAACCAGTGATCTTAGATTTAAGATCTGAAGCACCTATTTGGATGTGTGAGGATGCTATCTATGTATTAATGAAGACAAGCGTTAATGGTGTTTATGAGACTAGTTCTCTAAGGCAGTTTTACAGGCTTCTGGGGTCCTGGAATAGTCTTAGCAATGGTATGTAGCAAAGTGCACATTGAGACATTCACATGTGACCCCCTTTCCTAGTAATGGTGAATTATTCAGCCTCTTTATTTCTTAGCCTTTTACTTGGCTTGTCTTACTAATGGCTTTGGTCAGTGCTCTCATTCAGGGAATGTAAAGGGATCATGAAAGAAAACTGTACTGGACAGGAGGCAAATATTTATAATAATATTATTTTCTTAAAACTCAACTCTAATGTTTATGAGTGAAGGGTCGTGAGAAAGAGCTGAGTTTGACCCGGCGCTTCTGTGTTCTGCCTGTGCTTGAAGAGGCGTCAAGTCACAGATGGGTGTGCCTCTCGGTGACCTCCTCTTCCACAGCAGGCTGTGAGGAAGCACATATTGGCCACCCCCTCCCTCAAGATGCCTTGCCATTTTCCCTTCTGTTCCCACCGCAGTTTTTGTTGAAATGAGTGGGGACAAGTACGTGTGAGAATTTGTGTGTGAGCCTTGCTGGCGCTTGCCCAGTTGGGCGAGGCACACAGGAAGGCAGGGGCGCTTCAGCACCAGGGAGAAGCTGCCGCGTGAGCAGGGGGTGCACCGTATGCACCTTGGGGTTGGATCTGCAGGAGCCCAGGGAGGGGGTGCGTTTTGTGGAGGGGCTTATGTGATTAGCGCTGGGAAGACTCAGGAGGAAGAAGGGAGACGTCATGTGAGATGTCAGAGCAGCTTGGAAGTCAGTGTTATATTTGGTACCGACTGTAAGTGGTGCTATATTAACTGTTGAATATTTTAAGCTCTGCTGCATTTTGAAATATCCTTTGGAGAATAGCAGATTAGAAGGACTAGCCCATTGCTGTTCTCTGCCCCATCACCCACTCGGAGTCAGCAAGCAGCCTAGGACCTTAGCTGGGCTAGCCAGGGTCTTGCTCCCACCTCGTGCCGTAGGCTTGTGCTCCTTTGGGCGGTTTACCTGGCTTGAAGAGACCCCGCCTGCTTTTCTTTTCCTTTGGCTGCACAGGACAGTAGTAACCTGCCTCTCGTGTTGTCAGACCTCAGGGCCTGGGTTTCTGACACACTGTTCCCGTACCATGTGAGCCACGGCTGGCCACCAAGATGCTGCTGAGTTCCAAGACCCCCAGTGGGCTTCCAGCTGGGTCCGTGCTCCCAGGTCCCCTTCGCACACGCCAGGCAGAGCCAGTCTTTGGAAATGGAAGTCAGGCCATGGTATTCCTCTGCTTAGGACCTTCCAGTAGCTCAGACTCAAATGCAGAACCCATGCAGAGGTCTCCACAGTGGGGCCACCCACCACCATCCACCACCACACACTTCCTCTGCTACCCCTGTTCACTTTTCCCTTTGTCCTTCTCGAGCTTCACCTCACTCTGGCCGTGGAGGCCTCCTGGGACATTGCCTTCCACGTCTTGTGTGGTTCTTGCCTGTATTCTCCTGGGGCTCAGTGAGTCACCCATAAATGCCCCATGTTAGCCCGCAGCACCCCAGCAAGCCCTGCCCATGGGCACTCCCTTGGGTCACCTCCATGTAAAGGCGGCCTGACCTAATCTTCAGACCATGTGGGTCCTTGCTAGGGTCCCCAGCTTTGGGAAGGTGTAGCTCTGGTGATGCCTCCAGCTGGTGACTCTGTCTGGTGTGTCGGCAGGCGACAGCTGAACTTCCCTACCTTAGAATGCCACCTCACCCTAGCCGCCCAGTGCACACCAAACCTTGTTGGAGGGCGTATGCTGTTTGTGTTGGCATAGGTTGACGACCTGAGGGCCCCTAATCCTAGAGACTAGGTATCCCTGGTGTCTGCCCAACAGCCAGGGAGCCTCATGCCTGCACAGCCTCATTTGGGTCTCAGTGAAATTTCTTCCTCTGAACCAAGTTGCGCTTTCTCCCATCTGTACTGAAGCACACTGTGAAAGTGATGCTCGCTCTAAGGACGGGTGGTGACAAGTCTGGTTTGCTGTAGGTCAGGGAGAGGCAGGGTAGTACATCAAGGGGATCTACGGAGATGGCTTGTAGATGCAAGTTTTTCTGTGTCCCGCCCGGTCCCACAGCTGCTCGGTCGGTCCCAAGTAAACACACAGAGGCTTATATTAATTATAAACTGTATGGCCTATGGCTCGGGCCTCTTGCTAGCTAGCTCTTTCATCTTAAATTAACCCATTTCTATTCATCTATATGTGTGGCCATGGCGTTACCGGTCTGCTGGCATCTTGTTACTCCTTGGGCGGTGGGTTGGCCTCTCTCCTCACTCCACCCTTCCTCATCTCCACCTTCTGCTTGAATGTCCCGCCTAACCTTATTCTGCTTCACCATTGGCCAAACAGCTTTATTTATCAACCAATGAGAGCAACACATATTCACAGTGTACAGAGAGACATCCCCCAGCAGTGGCTCAGTGGTTAAAAGTGCTTGCTGTTCTCACAGAGGACCAGAGTCTGGTCCTTAGCACCCATCCTGTGGCTCACAACTCATCGTAACTCCAACTCCAGGGACTCTGAGGCCTCTTTTGGCCTAGTTAAACATCCACATATGTGCATGCTTGTACATAGACAAGCATGCATATATACATTAATAAAATATAATTTTAAAGGGTGTGATTCTGGAGCCAGCTTTCAGTTTTTATGACCCAAATCCATTACTAGCTGTGCATTACTAGATGTGGGCGGTTTGCTTCATCTCCCTGCTCCTCATTCTCATCTGCTAAATACAGGAAAAATGGTACCCACCACGGGACATAAATGAATGACTTGTCCAAGGTTCTTAGGACACTGTCTGCATCGTAAGTAAAGTGCTAATTCTAAGTGATAGCTTTGTTGCTGGGCTTGGGGGTTTGTTTGTTTGTTTTTCTGGTTTTTGGTGTCTTGGGATGACTTTTAACAACTAGATGTCTTTTTTTTTTTTAAAGATTTATTTATTTATTATGTATACAGAGGAGGGCGCCAGATCTCATTACAGATGGTTGTGAGCCACCATGTGGTTGCTGGGAATTGAACTCAGGACCTCTGGAAGAGCAGTCGGTGCTCTTAACCTCTGAGCCATCTCTCCAGCCCTTTGGTGTCCTTTTTATGGCAAGTCCTGAAAGAATTTCTTTCCCCCGTATTCTGAGTGGTTGTGCTTTCCTGAATAATAGCATAAGAGTGTGTGTGCATGCGTGTGTTTGTGTGTGTGCGATTGTGATGTTTTGAGACAGAGTCTGTCTGTCTGTCCTGGCACTTGCTTTGCAAACCAGGCCGTTTCTCACAGATCCAACTGCCTCAGCCTCCTGAGTGCCATTTTAAAGGAATGCATCACCATTTCAAACTTTTTTTTTGAGACAGGGTTTCTCTATGTAGCTGTAGCTGGCCTGGAACTGTCTCTGTAGACCAGGCTGGCCTCAAATTCAGAGATCCACCTGCCTTTGCCTTCTGAGTGCTGAGATTAAAGGCGTGCACCACCACTTACAGTTACTTTTTTAAGGTTTTTAATTGGGCCGAAGCTGATAGTTTCAAATTCCTGAGAGACCTTTGACCCTCACCACTCTGACAGGTGGAACTACCAGGATTCTTAAATTGGTGTTAAGTCTCGCTTCTTATTTCCTGATCATCATTTATGACTGTATGCTTGTCTCATCTGCTTATTTTGATCTTATGAGTGTGAGTCACTTTTTGGAAGAAGGCAGCATGTAAATTAGCAAGCAGAGAACTATACAGTGCTGAAAAAGCCTCCGTGATCATGGGGAGGATTGTGAAGCTGAGCACAGATATTTGGAGTGCCGTCTTCAGCTCTGTAAAGTTGGGGGGGGGTGTTCGGCCTCTCCTGGGAGGCTCTGTTTCTATTTAAACAACAAGGAATCAGCTCCATGGAGGGTGGTGCCCTGGAATTATTTATCTGGTAAGTGTAGAATGGTTGAATTTCAAATATATCCCACTTAAATATATATGTGTTTATGTTCGTGTGTGTGGCTGCATGTGCGTGCTGGAGTGCCTGTAAATGTGTGTGTGTGCCAGCATGTGGGGTCTAGAGAACAGACTCAGGTGTGTCCCTTAGGCGCTGTCTGCTTCGATGTTTGTTTTTTGAGACAGGATCTCACACCAGCGTATTTATATCTAAAACATGGTTCTTGGCATGAAACTCAGTTCCTCTGATTCCAGCGTCTCCCCAGCCTTATCCCATTTAAATGCTGACTGCTGAGTCAAGCACAGTTGATGCGGAAGATTGAGTTGGGATAGATCTCATTCTTGAGTATAGATTTTTCCTCAAGGATTTTTGCTTTACAAAGCAATCGGATGAATTAGTTCACTACACTGGGGAGTTTGTCTTGATTGCTTGTTTGTGCTGGGTATGAAGCAGCCGTGGGGCTGCTTGCATCGATGTTGCTGGGAGGCTAATGTGAGGGCCGCACAGGTTCTCGCTGGCCAGGAAGCCAGTTAGTCTGCGCCTTCCACAGAGCCAAGACTTAAACTGCAGCAAAGCATTGCCAGTTCCGCTCCCATGGTCTGAGAAAGTCCCATTTCGCTCATGGCCAACATGGCCATATTTTACTTCGTTTCTGGAATTGTGGAAGAATTGAAAACCTAATGTGTGATTCTGTGGTATATTCTGTTTCTGGTGATTATAGCTGAGGAGAAAGAGGCTGGTCAGAACCGTGATTGCTGCCGCATGCTAGGGAGTAATTCCGAGGCAGACTGCTAAAGAGTACAAAGGGAGGGAAAAATGACTGTTGGTGCGTGCGTGCGTGTCTGTCTGTCTGTCTGTCTGTCTGTCTGTCTGTGTCTGTGTGTCTGTCTGTGTCTGTGTATCTGTCTGTCTGTCTGTGTCTGTGTGTACATGTACTCCTGCACGTGTGGCAGCTAGAGGAAAACGTTGGTGTCCTTCTCAGAAACACGGTACAGGTCGTTTGAGACCGGTTCTCTCATTGGCTTGGCGCTCACCAACAAGGCCAGACTGGCCCGTGACCCCTGCGTCCCCCTTCAGTGCTAAGTACCAGTGTTCCTGCCATTTTTGTTTTATTTCTGGGGACTGAACTCAGGTCCCCTGGAAGGCACTTTGTTGCGTGAGCCATTGCCCAGATCCTTGAATTTCTTTTGTTATTTATATTATTTGTTATTATTTTATGTTATCTATACCTCTTTATCTTACTGGGATAATGCAACTCTATTTTATCCATTGCGAATTAATTTTTTTTAAAGTTTTTCCTGGTTTATTACTATAGAATTTGCTAAATATCTTCGTTGGGGATTTAGCCTTTCTTAGCATCTAGAATTTTCTCTGAGCACTTCAGCCTCTCTGTACTAACTGGTCCTTCCTAATTACAAAACACAGTATTGGCTGTGAAGGTCTTTTGACTTGTTTGCTAATTTAACAGCCATTTATTGACTTTGGGCACTGGCAAAGAGAGCCCAATTGAAGATACTATCTCTTTGGCCACTAAGAGCCTCAGTCTTTCTGCTGTGTGTCTCTGTGTGTCTCTGGGATAGGGGTGCATGGGACGAGGGGCAGGCAGGAGTGGTAAATGCAAAATGACAGTGTGTTCATGAGCTTGAGGTTTTGGGCAAAGTAAAGGCTGCGTTTTGATTGTTCTGCTGTTCTTTTATGATGTCCTTGTCCTGCCCCATCTGGTGGGAGGGGCCTGCTGGTTCTCTTCTACTGGGGCTCAGGTGCTTCATCGCCCCTTGGTTCCAGTGCTGGTTGCAGGGCCCTGGCAGTGAAGAGTTTGTTTCCCATGGTCCTTTGGTGCCCTACCTCACAGTGCTCTGTGGGTTCTGTTCTCTGTTTAGATCTGAGCAGAGAGCTAGGCTGATGTTCAAGGAGCAGCTTGTTCTCACTCTGGAGGGCGCCCTGCTCTGTAGTGGCTACTTCTTGAGAGTGCAGCAGCCACTGGACCTACTGCTGAGGAGGAGGGGACCCGTCTCCAAGGCTCATTAGCATCCACCATTTTACTTAACAGTGGGATTTATTTATTTTTAACATTTATTAAACTATAAACAGGCAGCGAACACTGGAAATTGAGCCGCCTTGTGTCCACTGTGTAGAGAAAACCATTGGTTTAAATATCTCAAGGCAACAGATTTGAGACTGTCATCCATGGATATAGATCATAGATATGCTGATAGAATTCGTTGAGATTGATAAGGTTTGAATTGTCTCTCCCCACCAGATTCAGATGCCCTGTTCTCTAAAGTGGCTTCTTTGGAGGGAAGATCCTTGGGAGGTAGTTAGGGTTACCTGAGGTCTTAAGGGTAAGACCCTAATCTCAGCAGTGTGGTCCTATGATGCGTTATAAGAGGCAGGAGGATCTCTGTGAGTTTGAGGCCAGCCTGGGCTACAGAGTGAGTTTCAGGAGAGGCTCCAAAGCTACACAGAGAAACCCTGCCTCCAAAAAGAGAAGAATGTTCTCACTGGTCCTGGGTGATTAAATAGGTGTGCCCCCCACCCCACCCCAAACCATGAAGGCACTCACCAGATCTTGGCCTTCTCTATATGCCCTGACCACAGACTTCTAACCTTTGGAACCCTAAGAAATTAAAACTCTCACCTAGCCTGTGCTGTTTTTTATGGGCACCCAAATGAACTGATATACAAGAATGATAATACAGCATATTGTCTTGTATGTTGTTTTGAGATATCACAAATATCCTCCCATGTTATTTACAATAATGGTGTTTCATCTGATGAATGTAACATTTTATTTCACCTGTACTCACTACTGCATCCCCCCCCCCCCCCCGAGATTCCAAATGTTATGGTAAGCATCCTTGCACGTGTTCTAAATGCCCGTCAGATTGCTTTTGTAGGAGTCCTCTAGGCAGGCCTGGGATACTTAGGTCAGGGAACACTTACTTTTGAAGGGTCTTGGCACATATTGTGGATTGTTCTGCAGAATGAGTACTTTGAAGAATTCAAGACAAGGGCTGGTGATACGGCTCAGCAGGTACCAGCTGCTGCTTGCTCCCGAGCCCGATGACCTGAGTTCAGTTCCCGGGACCCCCATGGTACAGGTTGATAATGACTCTTGAAAGTTGTCTTCTGACCCCACACGGGTGCTGTGGCGTGTGCTCCTGTCTCCGCCCCCTATAATAGTGTTTAAAAATGTTCGTCCAGGCGTCAAGTTTGTGTTCTCCCGTTGTGACACTGAGTGGGCACCTGACTTTTGCCCTCCACGGAGCTGTTGATGGGATTCTCTGCTACGCAGACTGCGGAGACTTGGATTTCTGTCCACTTCATCTGGCTGGGGCTCAACTGAGCACTGATTGTCCGTCTGCCTCTGCTTCTGGAAGCAAGAACATTAGCATTCCTCCATTTCCTAGGAGAATTCTGAAATGTTCCATCGAGGGGTGGAATTCGTTTGCTCTGGGAGGTCTTCCCCTTTGGGATTTCGTGGACATTCAGAGGGCAAGAGCAGCAGAAACAAGGAAAAGCTGAATGTCAGCAGACGAGTGAGGACCTTGATCTTCTCTCCACCCTTGTCTTTTCCACAGCCTGCTCCCGGGCCTGAGAGAGGAGCTCTGGCTTCCTTGCTTTTTTTTTTTTTTTTTTTTGGTTTTTCGAGACAGGGTTTCTCTGTGCAGTTTTGCGCCTTTCCTGGGACTCACTTGGTAGCCCAGGCTGGCCTCGAACTCACAGAGATCCGCTTGCCTCTGCCTTAAAAGTAACATTTGTTTTCAGATTGAGGCTATGTAATTATTGTAGGAAGTTCAGAGATTAAAGAGAAGAATAAAGAGGAAGACAACTACCCATAACCCCGAAGGTCAGAAGTCATTAAGGCGTAGGATGTGGTATATTGTTTTGTAATGATTTTTCTCTGCATGTGAAAATACTAAAGTGGATAATATGCTAGGAGTCTCCTGTGCCCTTTTCACTTCTGTTTTATTAGAAGAGATTTCTATGTTCAGATTATCTTTTAAAACATGATTCAGTATATACCGCATACGTCCATTGTTATGCATATACTATATTTTACTTAGGTACTTCTGTTGGTAATCATTTAGATTGTTATGAATTAAGTTTTACACCAAAGTACTGTGTGACTATACAGTTATTTTTGTAAGTCTGATTCATAAAAGTGAATTTACCAAGGCAAGAAGGACTTTTCTTTTCCTATTTATTATTATTATTATTATTATTATTATTATTATTATTATTATTATTATTTGAGGAAGGGTTTCTGTGTACAGCCCTGGCTGTCTTGGAACTCACTCTTAGACCAGACTAACCTCAAACTCAGAGATCTGTCTGCCTCTGCCTCCCAAGTGCTGGGATTAAAGATGTGCCCACCTGCTGCCTAGCTTATTATTTTATGTTTGTAAACATTATACTTTCATGTATTTATATGTACCACATTCATGCACTGCTCGTGGAGGCTAGAGAGATAGTATGGGATCCCCAGGAACTGAAGTTACAGATGGTCGTGAGCTGTCACATGGGTGCTGAGAACTAAATCCAGGTCCTCTGGAAGAACAGGAAGTGGTCTTAACCGCTGAGCTATCTCTCCAGACCAGGAAGGAGCTTTTAAAAGCCTTTCATGCATAGCACTTTATTACTGATGATTGACTGAAATCTCATTCTCAGCAACAGCGTTAGGGCTCAGTATATGATTGTGGTAAACATTTTGGGGAGATAGAAGGCACATCACTAAAACTCAAAATCTTTTTAGATCGATTTAAAATACTCCTTATTTGGTTATTTGTCTCTTAATTTCAATTTATTTTTTTAAAGTTACTACATGTTTTTAATGTGTGTATGTGTGCATGCTCATGCAAACACGTGTAAACGTCAAGTGTAGTGTGAAAGTCAGTTTGCAGGGGTCGGCTCCCTCTTCCCCTGTGTTTGACCTGGGGTTGAACTCAGGCTGTCAGGCGTGGTGGCAATCGCCTTTCACCAGCCCGTTTAATTTCTTTATCACTTGTTGCACTAACAGTTTTGTTATGGATGAAACACATACCAGCCCTTTTCTCTGCAGCTGTTCCTATGACTTTCATGGAGAAATTCTTGCCTATCTGAGACTGGACAGTCACCAGCATTTTGGTCCCGGTGTCTCTTTACAGAATTGTCTGTGGTGCTTTAACAGTGGCAGAGTTGTGATTATGACAGAGACCCATAATATTTACTAGTTGATTAAGAAGGTTCGCTGTCTGGCCTTCATAGAAACTTGCTGACCTCTGGTTTAGTGGACTTCAGATATACTTACATGTGCGCCTTGGTTGAGGTCCTGATTTGATACCCCCTTGCTTTTCTCCACTACCCATTCCCCCATCCTGTGGAAAAGCCCACCCTGTACCCATCGTTATTGTCCTGCATGCACCAGAGAAGGCAAAGTTCTTGTCCAACTGCCAGTTTAATTGCATTACAGAAAAATGGAAATTTAATTTGGAGAGAAATACATTAATTTGTTTTTTAAAAATACAGAATAAATGGGGGACTGGAGAGATGGTTCATTTTTAAAAGTGCTTACCATTCCTGCTGCGGACCTGAGTTGGGTTTCCAGCACCCACATCAGGTCATTCACAATTTCCTGTAACTCCCGTTCCTGGGAACCCAACACCCTCTGTTCTCCTCAGGCATCTGCACGTCTATAGTGCACATGTACTTATACACACACACACACACTAAATAAATAAATCTTTAAAAAATGCTAGAATAAATAGATTATGCTGCATAAGTTGCTGAACTAAGTAATTTTTTTTGAAGTTTATAGACATATTTGATATGTAAGTTAAGTGGTTGGATAAAGCATGTATTGGCTGGAATTCAGAAGCTAAGGGTTAACTGAGGCATTTGTAAATTCCTTTTCATGGGAAATATCCTGTTCATAAGGCAGATCACACTAGTCCTTGAATGGATTTCTGGTTCAGTCTGATGAAGGAAAAATTCCATTCCAGCAGCTGCATCCTCCCTAGCCCTGGTTTGTGTCTCCATTTTCCTGTCTCTGCTAACAAAGGAATGTCAGCAGAGAAGAACAGAGGTGTCAGAGGTGGTTCCAAAGCGGAGACAGACAGACAGACAGACACACGCATACACAGGGACAGACAGACATAAAGGGACAGAGACCGACATACACAGGAATAGACGCACACAGATACACACAGGGACAGGCAGACACACACAGGGACACTCACACACAGGGACACTCACACACAGGGACACGCACACACAGGGACACACACACACACAGGGGCACGCACACACAGGGACAGACAGACACAGGGACACACACACAGGGACATGCACACACAGGGACACGCACACACAGGGACACACACACACACAGGGGCACGCACACACAGGGACAGACAGACACAGGGACACACACACAGGGACATGCACACACAGGGACACGCACACACAGGGACACACACACACAGGGACACGCACACACACAGGGGCACGCACACACAGGGACAGACACACACAGGGACACACACACAGGGGCACGCACACACAGGGACAGACAGACACACAGGGATAGACAGACACACAGACGCATACCCGCAGGGACAGCACCCCTCCCTACCTCTCATGGGGACTCTACGTCTTTACAGGGTAAATGCTGATGTCCTCCATGGCTCCTATGCATTCTAAGGATTGTTAATGTCTAACTACCCAGATCTTACATCTGTGTGCAGTGTGCATGGCTGTGCTTGTATGCATGTCTGTATGGTTTTGCTGTCAACTTTAGTACTAAAATGTTGAATGAAAGGCTGTCTTACCATTTTTCCAATAACAGTTAACAATCAGAAACCTTCACTAAAGATGGTTTAGTGATATATTCTAAGCAATGCATTTTCTAGCTGATGAAAAACAGCTTAGAAAACTCTAGCTGTGACCTATGAACCTCCATGGAGGGACAATTTAGAACTAGTTGCCAGTTGAGGTCCCCCCCCCCCCACCTCCCTTTCCCTCCCCATTCTCTGCTCTTCTTTTTCAATTCTGTCTTTTGAGACTGTCCTATGTAGCTGAGGCTGGTGTTGAGCCAGCCTCTGCCTCCTAAGTGCTGGGATTATATTCATATATACCTGACTTTCCTCTCTTCTTGAGGACGTAGGTCATGTCTGTGCTCCACCTCTGGGGAGAGAGTTTGTTTACAGGGTTCTCAGATGTGAGTGAGGATGGCCGTAGCCCACAGGCTGAATACCTTTACCCTTTCATGTCTTTAGTAATCTCTGTGTATTTTCCGGGCTATGAAACAGGTACCGTTGTTAGAGGGCCGGTCTTAGAAGTTACCTTTTCTCTGTGCTTTTATTTTTGAAGAGCTATTGCCAGAGTGCCTCAAATTCCCTTCACTGACCTCCATAATTTCTCTAATTATCAAATGACCGTTGGATGCCTGCTAATCGTAGGGTGGTGTGTGGAGGAAGAACCCACAGATGCTGGTTCCTGACGCTGGCAGAGCTAATGAGTAGATGGACTTGAGATGGGGGTGAGGCTGGGTGACAGGGGAGCCCACTGGAGTCCCTGGCAAAGAACTTAAGGAGATTGAAGGGAGGCACAGGACCCTTTTCGGATGACAGATGGAGGAAGCCGAGGCCTTCTCAGAGCTTCTGGTTTACTGCACAGTGTGGCGCGGCCTCATCGAACTGGAAGACAGGTGTGGAGGCAGAAAAGTGACTGAAGTGTCCCCACAGAAGGAAGCAGGGACAAGACCATAATGGGTCTTTATTCTGGTATCTTAGAGAACCATACACCGGAGATCATCGTTACCGTTTGGAGCCGGTGTCTGGCTCCGGAGCCCATACTTCTGCGCACTATCCTGCCTGGTTCCCCGTGTGTGTGTGTGTGTGTGTGTGTGTGTGTGTGTGTGTGTGTGTGTGTGTGTGTAAAGGGGGGCTTTACTTGCAGGCATCCTCAGTATGGTGGGGTAATGGTGGATCCCAGCAGAGAGATGAGTGATGTCTCACAAGGGAGCCAGAGAAGCTCGTGAAGCCTGGGAGAGGGTTCAGAAAGGAGTGCAAGCCCTGGGAAATAGGACCGGAGTCGGAGTCGGAGTCAGGGTCGGAGAGGTGCGGCAAGCCTGCTGCAGGTGTGCAGAGAGGGTGCTGTGAAGTAAGTGCATGGCTTGGGGAGCTTTGCAGAATGTGTGTGTAAGCCGCTGCCTCCGTCTCACCAGTGCCACCGTCCTTGATTCAATGAAACTCCTAACAGTATGTTGTGTGTGCGGTGCACTTCTGGGCACCACAGGACCTGAAGACACCCCCCCCCCTTTGCCCTGTAGAAGGGCATTCTGCCAGACAGCGGAGTGACTGGTGAGAGAACACCTGTCTTCTGACACTTCCTCCATCAGAAAAGCTAACATCTGTTGAGAGCTGACTACTTGCCACCCTGCTCTGAGGCCTCTGTGCCTCTGTTTACTGTTTTAATCCTTACGATAACACCATGGGCTGCATACTGTGACGACCTTAATTTTATCGATGGCGAGATCAAGGAGCAGAGGAAAGGGCAAAGCCATCCAGAGTCCTGCAGCTAGCTGAGTAGGAAGGCCAAGTTCAGGCCAGTGTCTGGTTCTGAGCCCAGCTGGTTAACCACCGGAGTGTGCCTGCCAGTGCCGTCGTCCAGGCCAGGAAGGCAGTGTGTAAAGGCTAAGTCAAGGCGTGTGGAGAAGTGTTCAGAAGTGAACGAACCTGTCAACAGCTGATGGGTGAGGAAAGCCAGACAGCAGCTGAGCAGGAGTCCATCCTGGTCTAGTGTGCGAAACAGACGCGAATCCAAGGAAACAACTGTTAAATTCCACACGGATCAAAAGGTCTGTGCGCACCTGCTGGCCTGGAGAGCAGGAAAGGAGCCGAGGGTGCCATCTGAGCCAGGCTTTGGGGGACCAACGCAAGGGCCCAGGATGTGAGGGTGCGAGTGTGGGGGAGGCTGTAGGGGAAGTGGATGGCCTGCTCTTGGGTTGCTTGAGGAATGCCGAGAAGTTCAGTATTTGGGGCAGGACGAGCCTGCCAGAATGACAGGAACAGCCTTGTGGGCTCAGCAGTCCGTGCTCCAGCCTGAAGCCTGCACAGGGCTGGATGGGGGCTGGTCCCTTCTGTCACTTTGGATTGGGGTCACCATCAGCCAGAGACGGAGGCCTGCCCAGGATAAAAGCTTCAAGCTCCTCTGGAATGTCAGGGTACGTGAAGGCTGCATGTTGGAAGTAGATGGCAGCGCCTGGTCCTCCGAAGGTGGCCATGCTGCACATCGGGGGGACACATGCGTGTGGTTTGGTTGAGTTTGGATGCCAGAGACAGATCCAGCTTGTGTAGACCCCATCAAGTTTCCAAGTTGGAATCCCTGCTTAAGAAAAAGAAAAACATGAATACCAGGTAAAGTCCAGCCCTCTGGGAGGAGCGCCTGGGGAAGTCCAGAAGCTTCCCCGCACTCCCGCCTGCCTGGCAGCAGGTGCCTGAAGTGACCCCGGCTCTCTCCTGCAGGTGCCTCCATGCGGTGCCAGGCTTGGTGTTGGTCTCATCTTCATCTAGTTCCGGTCAGCCCAAGGTCTCAGCGGGGTCTTGGAACCATGGTAGTTCTTCTTAGGTTTCTCCCAGGGAGCATCTGCTGCTGTTTCCTGACAAATGAGAAAAACCCAGGGGAAAGGCTCCAGGGACCTGGAGGGGCTGAGGGCTCCCGTGAAGGCGCCTCTCTCTCCAGGCTGGGGCAGGGGTGAGGAGCCTCTCTCTCCAGGCTGGGGCAGG
The DNA here is from genome assembly GCF_004664715.2 of Peromyscus leucopus. NCBI lineage: Eukaryota > Metazoa > Chordata > Mammalia > Rodentia > Cricetidae > Peromyscus > Peromyscus leucopus. Next base: position 2,777,889 of record NC_051070.1, read on the forward strand.
GGTGAGGAGCCTCTCTCCAGGCTGGGGCAGGGGTGAGGGGCCTCTCTCTGTAGGCTGGGGCAGGGGTGAGGGGCCTCTCTGTAGGCTGGGGCAGGGGTGAGGGGCCTCTCTCTCCAGGCTGGGGCAGGGGTGAGGGGCCTGTAGCAGGGAACTAGTGACTCTAGAGTTTTGACTTATCAAAGGCATCTGGGGGCTATTTTATCTAAAACACCTCACCTAGACTAAACAGTTTCCTAACCCAGTTTTAGTGGTTTCATTCCAGCCAGTGAGGGAGAGGCGGGACCTAGCAACAGTGACCTCAGGTACACTTGGGAAGTGAGTTCTGTCACGGTAAAGCAGGAGTGAAGAGTAAATCCAGTCTGTTTGGGTGGTGCCTTGGACCTGGCCTTGGAGAGAGGCCATAACTGCACTTCCAAGGATAGGAAACCATTTGGGAAGATGCCTGGAGGCTCCTTGGCTTTCTTCCCCATGTCTACACCCTGGCATTTAGAAGCCCCCACCCCACCTCTGCGCCTCACCCTCTGGGGCTCAGAGTCCTCCACCCCCACCCCTGCGCCTCACCCTCTGGGGCTCAGAGTCCTCCACCCCCACCCCTGCGCCTCACCCTCTGGTGCTCAGAGTCCCCCACCTCCCCACCCCTGCACCTCATCCTCTGGGGCTCAGAGTTCCCCACCCCCACCCCTGCACCTCACCCTCTGGTGCTCAGAGTCCCCCACCTCCCCACCCTGCGCCTCACCTCTGGTGCTCAGAGTCCCCCACCTCCCCACCCCTGCGCCTCACCCTCTGGGGCTCAGAGTCCTCCACCCCTACCCCTGCGCCTCATCCTCTGGGGCTCAGAGTCCCCACTCCCCACCCCTGCACCTCACCCTTAGGGCTCAGAGTCCCCCACTCCCCACCCCTGCGCCTCACCCTCTGGGGCTCAGAGTCCCCCACCTCCCCCACCCCTGCACCTCAGTCTCTGGGGCTCAGAGTCCCCCACCTCCCCACCCCTGTGCCTCATCCTCTGGTGCTCAGAGTCCCCCACCCCCCATACCCTTTTATTCACGTCAGAACTTAACAGTGTCGGTGTGTGAATGATCTCAGCTAGATGTTAGGTTTCATCTGTTTTTAAAAGTCACACCGTGACATAAATAGCTGAGTGACTGGTGGCTGCCGAAGGGCATTTGCATTTTAGAAGGGAGTTTGTGAACCAGGGAGGCACTGGAAGGACCCTGGGAGGCTCTGGCTCACTTTGTCATTTCCAAGCCGCAGAGTGAATGGAGCCCGTGTTATGCCAGACTGTGCGGCTCTGTTTTTTTTTTTTTTTTTTTTTTTTTTTTGTGATGTCGGGAGAAAGATCCCAACCTCCCTTTTCTACTTTCTTTTCTGAATAGTTTCCCTTAGTTTTCTGGAGTGTGTTTCTAGTTCTGACGGGAAGGCATCACTTCTGATGAGTGGTCTTCCCTGGGGCTGTGGCCTCCTGGGTGAGTGTGGGAAGCTGGCACCCTGCTGTGGGACGCTCTGCCCGGTGTTCTTGTGACTGAAAACACCTGCAAGGCACCTTGTTCCCACTGAGATCCCAGACCCTCCTAAGAGAACGACACTGCTTTCACGTTCAGTTCCATGCCCGGCTGGATCTGTGTTAAGCGTGGGCTTCATGTTCAGAGCAAAGTGCGGCGACCAGAGAAAGTGAAGAGCAGTTAAAGTTAAAGTTAAGGCCCCTTCCTGGCTGTAGCTGAAGTTGGCCAGCAGAACCACCTTCCACGCATGACCTCTCTCGGGTCCCTGGGTCAGACCTGACCATTGTGTTAGCATGTGAGGTTTGGGGGTCTACAGGGGTGGTGTCAGGCAGAGCCCTAAGGTGAGGTTTGGGGGTCTACAGGGGTGGTGTCAGGCAGAGCCCTAAGGTGAGGTTTTGGGGTCTACAGGGGAGGTGTCAGGCAGAGCCCTAAGCGTTTTACTTCTGCCCTGCAAATAGACACCATTGCCTTATTTTTTTTCTTTTTCTTTGTTAGATTTTACTTTTATTTTATATGTATTAGTGTTTTTCCTACATGTCTGTATGTGTACCATCCATGGCTGATGCCCATGGAAGCCATAAAAGGGTATGGAATCCCATGGAGGTTGGAACGGGATGTTAAATCCTTTGGGCTGGAGTTACTGATGGTTGTGAGCCACCACGTGGGCACTGGGAACCAGACCCAGGTCCCCTGGAAGAGCGAGCAGCAGATGCTCTTAACTGCTGAGCTCTCTCTCTAGCCCCTTGTTTTTGTTTTTTAATTTCTATTCCAGTAGGATTTCGTGAGTTCTTTCTCAAGGCCGGCAGAGCGCTGAGCCCCCCCCCCCACACTTTCACTTTCCAGCCTGAGGGGTCAGCTGCCTCCTGGGCCAGGCTGTTGTCTTGCAGAAGGATGCAGGCTACTGTCCAAACCTGACTCTCGTGACCAGCTCTGTCAGACTGGTGGAAACTCTGATGGTTTGTGCAGATGTGTGTTTATCTCAGAGGCTGGACCCGGTCCAAAGGCAAAGCCTGCTGCGATGGTCTTAACTTTGAAAACAACCTCTAGCGACCACAGACATGTAAAACCTTATTTGTTTAAGTTTTAATCGCCCTCATTCTGTTAAAAACAAACATTAGAGAGAAGACAAAACGGAGAAGGTATTAGGGCTATGTATGTTGTCTGTCCGGCAGCCAGACATAGGGCCAGGCACTCGGTGACCCCGAGATACGTAGGGGAGATCTCACTAAAACAACTTAAAACTGTAGTTGTTTTCTTTTTTGAAAAGATATTTTAAAAAGATACATTGGGTATCTTCACCTTGGCCACGTCTCTTCTCTCCCGTCTCCCGCCACCCCCACCTGTGTGTTTTGCGCGGTAGGGTGGGTGGGTGGGTGGGGGTGGGGGTGGTGGGGTGGTGGGGGTGGGGGTGTATGCACATGCCTGATGGTTTGTGTTCATAAGTGCTCCTATGACTCAAGCTCTGGGCCCTACCCACCTACCCTCTGAGCATGGGCAGAATGGACTGATTAGTTGGAAAGACTGTTGAAGGAACTCAGACTGTACTGAGCTTGCTATGTCTGTCTCTTTGAGTGGAGTCCTTTTATCATTCGAGGAGGAAGAGGGAGCTGGCCCGTGCCTTTAGTTCCTACTCGTCCAGTCGTCCGTGGCCGGGAAATTTCATAGCAAATTCCCAGGATGTGATGGCTTGGCTCCTCTACAGTGAGTGCCTCTGGGGTTGTGGACTAATGTTGATCACCCATAGTGGAATGTCATTATGAAGATGGCTGTGGTTGCTATGTAGATAACCTTGGATTGCCTACTGTGATGGACAGTCTGTACCACACTGGAAAGTCGAGCAGAGTGAGATCGTATAATCTAGAAACCTTGGTGTGCCTCCAGTTTAGGCTGAGTTACCAGAAACTCCTTGAGTTCTCATGTTGTGTTGTCATGGGGAGGGGGAGGCCTGGAAAGAAGAGGTAATACCCAAGACTGTGGGGCCTGTTCCCACCCAGGACTGTGGGGCCTGGCCCCATGGGTCTTCTTCTTTGAAGGAGTTCACCAAGACCCTAGATTTGGAAATTCTTAAAAGAGTCGGCAGCATGGTCTGGGATTCTTCCGACATCGTGTGGATGGAAACCAAGGCCAGGAATGTCGTAAGAGCACTCGAGGCTACAAAGGGCCTCCGGTGCTCGTAATTGGCAGCAACATTTTCTGTTTGCCAGCCCACCTGCCTGGACAAGCCACCACCCTCAGTTGATATCCAGAGGGTAGACACAGTGGTGGGGTGGTTCCTACCCTCGGGGGCTTCCCTTCCCTTTGAGGGAATTCATGCACTCAGCAGTATGCATGCACACAGAGGGTAGACACAGTCTGAACCAGCGTGGTGGTTCCTACCCTCGGGGGCTTCCCTTCCCTTTGAGGGAGTTCATGCACTCAGCAGTATGCGTGCACACAGAGGGTAGACACAGTCTGAACCAGCGTGGTGGTTCCTACCCTCGGGGGCTTCCCTTCCCTTTGAGGGAGTTCATGCACTCAGCAGTATGCGTGCACACAGAGGGTAGACACAGTCTGAACCAGCGTGGTGGGGTGGTTCCTACCCTCGGGGGCTTCCCTTCCCTATGAGGGAGTTCATGCACTCAGCAGTATGCGTGCACACAGAGGGTAGACACAGTCTGAACCAGCGTGGTGGTTCCTACCCTCGGGGGCTTCCCTTCCTTTGAGGGAGTTCATGCACTCAGCAGTATGCATGCACACAGAGGGTAGACACAGTCTGAACCAGCGTGGTGGGGTGGTTCCTACCCTCGGGGGCTTCCCTTCCCTTTGAGGGAGTTCATGCACTCAGCGGCATGTGTGCACACAGACGTGTGTGTCCTGGCTCCCTCGTTCCATCCCAGTGACTCTTCTCTGACTGTAGCTGCTGCTTGCTCCATCTTCTCCACCGAGGGCCCACACTAGCTATTGTGTGAGGGAAAAATTGAGTGGCCCTGTCCGGTGTCACCTCTGCCACCATCTCCGTGGTGCCTCTGGTGTTTGCAGAGCATCTTGGAGAAAGCGATTTGCCTCAGCCTCAGCATCTGGGGACACAGTAGGCATTGGTTTTGTTAGTAAAGGTCAGGACTAGGCTAGTTCGCTCTTAAGGCAGAGCAGATCCCTCTCTAACAGTGAGGTTAGAAAGCAGCGTGCTTCTAAATTGTTCTCGTTATTCCTACATGGAAGTGTGGTTTTTGAATTTTATTTTATTATTCTTTTTATAATAAAAATACATGAAGTCGGGGGCGGGGCAAGAGCAGTGTTTCTGACTGCCTGGCATTTGAAGTCCTCATCATGAGCTGTGTCTGTAAAGCAGGGATGACAAAAGCATCCTCAAGAGGAAAAGGTCGATGCTGTGCATGCTAGCGTCCTGGGAAACAGTTGAATGTGGATGGAGAGAAGTGTTGAGAGAATGGGGAAAGAGGGGTCGGATGAGTGGGTGGATTATCTCACATCATCACCATCTGCTTTGGGTTCAGATGTAGCAAGTGGGAATCTAGTGGGCAACCAGGAAGTGAGTTACCTCAGCCCTCGAGAGGTCTTCACAGAGATCCTGAAGTGAGGGCTGGGCGAGGCTGAGATGGCAAACAGAGGCTTCATTTTGAGATGGGACCCAATGAGTTGGCAAGTCATGCATGTTTGGACTCTAAGGAGTTCAACAAATGGCTAGTGTGAAATTACCCACAAGGGCCTCTACCAAGCCATTTCCCTGTGTTTTCCAAAGCCTCTCAGCCTGTGTGGACCCAAGGGGCAGCACCCCATGCAAGTCATGTCTTCCAGAATAAATGCTGGTTCACAGAAAAGCTGAGAAGGGACTGTAGAGTAGACTTCACATACATGGGGTTTCTTTGAATTTCAGAAGACCTACTTTTAGACCATCCCTCCTCCCCTGGAAGAAAGCTATGCTGTTTGCTTCACCACAGGCAGAGACTTGTTTTTTTGCAAAGACAAAGGAAGGTAATGGATTATAAAATCTCCCATCAGAAAAATTCTTTGTTTTGATTATTGGAATAATATGGGCAATGCAGGATGCTCGAATAGTTAACGAGCTGTGTGATGCTTGTGTGGACTTCAGCTCGAGATGGCTTTCAAAGGCTCAGCATAGCTATTGATGAATGGGAAGCACGCATTCATCTTGGGTGTGCTGAGGATCTGGAAGAAGAGATGGAGCCTGTTCATTGTGTCAGGCTTACACAATGGTTGGATACAGTGTGAGAAGGAGTAGCAGTGTGTGTGTGTGTGTGTGTGTGTGTGTGTGTGTGTGTGTGTTACCATGGTACCAAGGGCTCTGTCCTTGACCAGGGTCCTCTTTCTTAGTGATGTCATTCACTCTCATTGTTTTAGCCACCACTTGCCTACACGTGGCCTGCATCTGAGGGTCTGTGTTCCACCCACATTCCTGTGTGGTCATTATTGGAAAGACTGCTGATGACTTCCTGCTTAGCTCAGGTTGAAACACAATCTTAGTAGTCATGCCACAGCCAACAAGGCCTAGTAAGAGGCACGTTCTGCTCCCCGAGCAGGCTCATCGGCGCTCCGCTTCCCCATCACTGCACCGACCCATCTCTGTTTTCTTTGTATTACAGGGATCTGAACTCAGGCCCTCATGGGCATTCCGCTTCCCTGATCACTGCACCAACCCACCTCTGTCTTCTTCTGTGTATTACAGGGATCTGGACTCAGGCCCTCAGGCTTGTGCATCACTTTACTGAATGAGCTCAAACCCCAGCCCAAAAATTATATATTTTTGACAGAAAAATAGTTGCTGTATTATAGGGTCTAAATTTTTGCTAAGCATAGTCCTGATATTTTCCTGATGTCTCTGTCTCTCTCTCACTCAACACCACACACACACACACACACACACACACACACACACACACCCCAAAAACATATAGAAAGAAAAGAAATAAGAGCATCTTCCACTTTATGTATAGCTAAAAAAGTAATTAGGCCCGTGAGATGGCCCAGGGGAAGGGTGCTTGCTTCTAAGCCTGACAACCTGAGTTTGATCGCTGTGACCCCAATGATGGAGGGAGAAAACCAGCTCCTACAGGTTGACTTTTGGCCTCCACATGTTCACTGTGTGTGTGTGTGTACACACAAATAAATGTAATTAAAAAATTTTAATAACATTAAAAGCAAAATTAAAAGGGAGGAAAAAAGACAGTAAATTAGTTGATCTTGATGAGGAATGTAATCATAAATATATGTCCATCCTATATTTGTATATGCACCTATGCGATTGTATATAATTAGGATGACTCTGTAAGTGTAGTTTATGATTACATATAAACAGCATGGCTATCTATAGGTAGAATTACAGGATGAATATGCTGACCTGTCTGGACACATTCTCTTTGTCACAAGATCACCCGTGTGGAAGTCATTCCCTTCATAGACAGGGCAGGACTTCGCGGTCTCATCACTGTTGAAGTCTTTGGTGTGCGGACTTGTGCATTGTAGACATTAGCAGCATCTCTGGCCCCCACTCATTGATGCTGGTGTCCGTCTCCCTTTGTATGAATCATGACAAACAAACAGGATCTCTAGATATAACCAAGTATCTCCAGAGGAGTAAAATTTCCCAGGTAGGAGGACTGGGCACCCGTCAGCCCCGAGCTGCAACGCCGACCGTCTAGTCCCCAGCTTCTGCTAGGTTCCGTGCATCCAGCTTACCACTGGCATTGGCTGTTCAGCTCTGAACTTCTCCTGAAGTAGATGATGTCTTCAATGATTGATTGATTCTATTTTTTTTTAAATTTTAAAGCACTTGTACAATTCTTTGTTGTTGTTTTTGTGTGTGTGTTGGTTTTTTGAGGCAGGGTTTCTCTGTGTAGCTTTGGAGTCTGTCCAAGAACTTGCTCTGTAGACCAGGCTGGCCTTGAACTCACAGAAATCCGTCTGCCTCTGCCTCCTGAGTGCTGGTACTAAAAGTATCCGCCACCACCACCACCACCACCACCCGGCTATAATTCTTATTCTTGATGAGCCAGCTTTGCAAGAAGTTTCTCTTCTTATCCTACCACCTCTTTTTGTTTGTTTGTTAGTTTGTTTTTGAGACAGGGTCTCTTTATGTATTCCTGACTGTCTTGGAACTCACTATGTAGACCAGGCTGTCCTAGAACTTAGAGAGATCTGTCTGTCTCTCCAGTGCTGGGATAAAAGGCATGCATCACAACCACTTCTTTCACCTGCCTTCCTTCCATGAACATAGGATTGTCCTCCTGGAATCCTAAACACTGGATTTGAGACCATGCTAAAGCTTTTGGTCTTTGCACAAACTGGAAAGCTAAGAAAGCTGCAGTGAGCTCTGACATCTTAACTTTTAACAGTTAGCACATTCTGACATTGCCATTTCCACTTGTGAGTGTGTGTGTTTGTTTTAATAGTCCCTCTACATGAAAATGTGGCAGTGGTTATGGTTTTGTTTATTTTTTTTTTGTTATTGTTTTTATTTTTGTTTTTCTTTTCTGTACTTTAGTATTTCTGCTTGGCCAGAATAAATATTGGAAGCTAATGACAACACCCTGATGTCAGATTTATAATACACATGAAACTACTTGAAACTTAAAAAGTTGAATATGGGTATAGAATACTAAATATAGTTCACATTGCATTGATATGAAAGTGTACACGTGTACACATATATTACATTTATTGCATGTCTGTGGATGTGTATGAGTGGGTACACTGGTATCATTTCACCCATGTGGAAAGACAGATTGAGGGAGTCAGCTCTCTCCTCCACCATGGGGTTTCAGGGCCTGAACCCCAGTGTCATGCATGGCAGCAAGCCCCTTTTTCCACTAAGCCATCCTGCTGGCCCTGAAGGTCTATTTTTGAATGTATTGCATGATCTATTTTTCTTTTTGTGGTAAAACCTCTTATTCTTGGGTTTCCAACATAAGGAATTCTATGTATTAGCTATATAATTCTAATTATAGTGAGAAAAAATTTAGTAAACTTTTAAAAGCATCTTTAATTACTTTCTTTAACTGATCATGAATAAACTCTATTTGAAGGGGACATTTTTCTCATGCAGACCCTAAAAGTGCTACTTGTAGATACAAAAACATGTACTAAAATCTCTTCCCCCAAAGTTCACTGGCCCCAGTACTAAGAACAGGCCTGCCACGATGTACTTGTGTTGGCTGTAGATAGGAATGCTTCTGTATTCATATCTGGGGTGGAAATTTGGAATGGTCGGAAATGGAGCTGCGATTGTGTGGAACATTGTTCATCGCGACCTTTGAGTTTCTGTGACACACACCATGACCTCCAGAGACTCAGCATGGACCTCTAGTTTTGACTTGTGTGTGGTAAGTTGTGACACGTTATTTATCTTTGTTTTGGTCTGAACTCAGTCATGTGAAGGAGGGCCCTCAAAACTGAACACCTTGAAGTGATACCCAGCAAAGCATGCTGTCCTCCATCACTGCTTTCCTCCACCAAGGCCACCCACCTTCCTTTCTACGTCGTCATATCTTAGTCCTGGCTGCTTCTCCCTAGGACGCTTCATTTGTTTAAGCCAGAGCTGGGTAATCATGGACAGTTTGCATGTGAGTGGTACACCTTTCCCTAGGAATTCTTTTTCCTACCCGGCTCCCCAGAAGTGGCTGCGGAGGAGATGAAAGGCAGGTGTCCAACTGTGGGTGACCCAGACTCGGCCGTTACGTGGCTGGCCAGCTGTCTGCAGGGTCATCGAGCACACTGAAGGTGGCGGTCTCCAGAGGGATGACTCTGTGGTCTTGTACTTGGTCCGTAAGGATCAGGTCGCCCTACCGTACCACCGTTATGTTCCTGGGAATTGTGTAGGTCATGGGAAGGTTTAGTTTACACTGATTACTTTTACTACTGTCCGTGATGTGGAAAGGGGGCTGTGCGTTTAAAGCCTTCAACAAGGGGCTGGGGAGACGGCTCCATGCTTCGTACCTGCTGCTCTTGCAGAGGATCATAGCAGTTTCCACTGTCCATGTTGGGGGCTAATAACTGCCCGTTTCAACAGCTCCCTGGGATCTGTTCTCTGCAGACACCTGCACACACGTGTACACACACACACACACACACACACACACACACACACACACACACCCTCAACAAAGAGGCAACACCAGCTCTGCATGGCCCAGCACAGTTTCTTCCACTCTGCTCGTTCCCACTCCTGGGTGTGACTTCACCCAAGTCTCGATGCACAGCCTCTCCAGCATCACAGAGCCTTGTGGGAATGGAGTTTCTGTCTCCGTCAGGGCCTTTTATTCTCTGAACAGCCTCACAGAGTCTTGCCTAAGCCCAAAGACTTGGCTTTCCAACTGTGCTCTAGCACACTTGAAGCCTGAAAGGGCCAGCAGCAGCTGCCCTTGGGAGCCCATTAGAACTGGTTCTCAATGGCATTCCACAGCAGTGAATCGGCTCCCCTGAACTGGGCCGCATTGGCAGCTAGGCTGTTGTTAGCTCACAGGAGGCTCAGGATAGGGGGAGTCTAGGTGCTCTGGGTGGGCCAACCCTCCTACACAGACCTCCACGGCTGGATCACCCTAGAGAGGATTAGAAGAAGACCCAGCGGTGGTCTGTGTTGTAACAAGCTTTCTTATGATGCTGGCACTGTGGAGTCAGGAAGCACCACGTAGAGATGCCATTCCAGTGACATGTCATCTCTGAAACGGATCCTGACAACTCCCAGACAGCTAGTCAGCCATCCTTCCCATTGTGACGTCTTTCCATAGTGAAGGAGTTCGTCAAGGCAGGCTGACAGCGGCAGATCCTGCCAGTGTTCATCTCCTGGTTGTGACTGGATCCCATCAGCTGTACGCTGGGTGGTCTTGTGTGGAAGGGCTCAGAAGCCTGGCTACTTTACATCTTGTGGCTGCTTGTTGCCAGGGCCTCCTTGGAGGCCGCCTCCAGCGTCTCTGCCCCCAGCATCCCGCAGGTGGAGAAAGCAAGAATGATTAGGCAGCGTGTTTTATGACTATGCTCAGTCTTCTTAGACCCACCACAGCCTTTCCACAGTCCTTCTGCTTTTGTCTGAAGGAGCTTCAATCCCTAAGTACCGCGGAGATGAGAAAGTGCGTGCGCGTGTGTGAGCGCATGTGCGCATGCGCGCTACCTAGGGGAAAATGACAGAATCAGAGACCATCTAATCTAGTGTTCCCAATAATAAAGTCTATTTTTATTTATTTTTAAATTTTTTTCGAATAGTAGAGATCAAACTCAGGGCCTTCCATGTGCTAGATAGGTATTCTATTCCTAGTTAACCCCCCAGACCATACTATTTTATATATGTAATTTTACCTGTGTGGTAGTACGTATATTTGTGAACACGTTTATGTTTACATATATAATTTTATAGAATTGTTAGCTATGTTAGAAATAGGAAAAGGAGCAGGTGACATTGATTTTAATAATATACTTTGTTAAACCCAGTAAACTGAAAATGCTTTTTAGCTTTAATCAGTAAGAAAATTAGTGATAAACTAGTACTAAAAATTAGTAGTAAGCTAGTTCTTATGGCCCAGGCTTGTACTCCAGAGGCTAAAGGGTCTTGAGCTGAAGGCTTGCCTTGGATTAGAGAACAAATTTCAGCCTGGGAACTCGAGACCCCATCTCAGGAAGTCAAAAGGGTTGGGGTATAGCTTAATGGCTCAGCGTTTGTCTAATATGTGGAGGGTCTGAGCTTTAATTCCCATCCTGCAAGAAAGCTGTCTCATGTTGTTTTTGTCTTACATCGTCCATGAAACTCAGTTTGTAGACATCTCTGTGTCTGGGTACCCATGTGCCTGGTGGCAGGCGAGCTGGCCAGGGCAGGCCTCGCCCATTCCCTCCCGTGGTTGATACTGAAGTTGCTTGTTTATGTTCCTTTTAGACCATGGGACACTCCTCCTGTGGGGGTTGTGTGCCCCCGGAATCACCCATTTCTTATAGTACTCTGTGGTTAAGAATGCTTATAGAGAGGTGAGGAGGTGGCCCAGTCAATAAAGACCTGAGTTGACACCTCACACACACGTTAGAAGAAAATAACTGGGTGTGGTAGCCTACATTTAACAATCCCAGGGCTGGGGAGGCAGAGACAGAGGGACCCTGGGGCTCTCCGTCAGCCCGTCTAGCCTGCCTGGCGAGTTTCAGGCCGATGAGAGGCCCTGTCTCCACACACAGGGTGTCTTCCAGCCTACACACACACACACACACACGCACACGCACACGCACACGCACACGCACACGCACACGTTCAGAGATTATGAGCAGCAAGGAGTTTCATACATGAATGGATTACTGGGTAAATGCAGGGGAACACTGTGTTTCTTTTGACTGCTTTGGTGGACGTTTCTGAAGTGTTCTCTTACGGAATGTCCCTCTGCACTCAGAGTCTGGCCAAGTCACTGCTGTAGTAGAGGATGACGCAGGCCCAGTCAACTCTGGCCTTAACGTTGGCCTCTGAGTCGCAGAGGGCTTGTCTGGAGGCGCACCTTTATCAGCTGCTCCGGAGTCTTCATTCTGTGGCTGTGCTAACGCTCAGGTAAATCATGACTGGGATGTGACACACCAGCTCTGGAGAACTGTTCTGTGTCCAGCCCTGTGTCAATGGCCTTTCAGGCAGTGCACACTGCAGTTATTTCAGAATGAGATCTTGGGGAAGGTGTTGTTTAACCTTGTTGTATTTTTAAAAATGCTGTCTGAATAGGGCACTCACACATATGATCCCAGCACTCAGAATTCTCTAATTCAGGTCTGCCCGTTGAAGGTCAGTCTTGGTTATATATCACTGGGACCATGTGTCACACTATATAAAATGTAGAGCTGCGTGTGGTGGTGCATGCCTGTAACCCGGCATCGCAGAGGCAAGGAGGATCGTTAGTGTGGTCAAGGCCACAGTAAGTTCCACTGGTGTTTCTGGGTCCCCACCCATGATTTCCTGTCTTCAGATTTGCACCTGGGATGTCTGCTCTCCATGCACCTCAAGTTACTGAGGTAAAACCAATGGAGCAGAGAGGAGCTTCTGCCTGTGTCACGCTGTCCCCCGGGGAGCCGGGAAGAAATGTGGATTCCTGGCTTTCAGCTCAAGATACCAATTCAGATGGTGCAGGCAGGACCCTGGAATAATAGATAATAATAATAACATCGTCATCATCATCATCATCATCATCATCATCATCATCGCTGTTATTTTAAAACGTTCCGACTCGTGGACAGCCGGGACTCTTGCCTCACCGCCTTTTAGCTGGACCAGGAAGACATTCTTTAGGCCTGAGTGTTCTGGGGCTTCATGAAAGGCTTTGTGCTCAAGTTTGAGAGGTGAGCAGGCGCCTGGCAGGGTGAGGTGGTGGGAGAGCATTCCAAACTGATAGATAGCATTTCCAGAGACAGGGGAGAGGCTGCAGGAAGCAGCACAGGCCGAGGGGGGCAGAGAAGATGCAGGTCTGTGGGCGGTGTCACCTGTGAAACTGTCCTCCTCTCGGGGAACACACTCCGGTCTTTCCTGGTTCCTCCTTCCTTCATTTGAGAAGTTGGCAGGAATGGCTGTACCCTGCTTCTGCAGGTCCTCTGTCCTCAGCTCTGTCCTCAGCTCTGTCCTCAGCTCTGTCCCCTGCTCACAGCCTTCAGGAGGCTCATCTGTGTCTGAACCAGGAAGCGAAGGGTTCCAATAGAATGGGTTTGACTTTCCTGCTCAGATGGGCCCGGGAGTGTGACTTACCATCTGACAGAGAAGCACGGATGTTGAGCTTGAGTTTTTAAATTCCTAAGTTGTGGATGCATTCTGAAAATCTAGTCACTTGGAGTTTTAGGAGTCGGTTGATTTTATCAAGGTCAAGGGATAAAAGATCTGCACTTAAAAATCCATTTAGAGAGATTGTCCTGTAAGAGCCTCTGCCTAGTTCAACCGGCGTCTCCTCTCCTGGGACCCACGGTGCTTTCATTCATAAAGTAAGAGCCACGTGGCAGGGTCTCTGGAGGACTAGACAGTGCCCGTGCCCTGGAGCCTGCGCCCTGGAGCCTGCGTGGACGGAGTCACACTGGTACTGAAGGCAAAAGAAACATACAGTTTATATTTCCAGTTTTGATTTGTATATCACAGGTTTTAGGGGGAAATTTTAAATTTCTTTTGCTCAGTTATTTCATTCAAGTATTGTGATTTTGATCACTGAGTTCTTTTCAGTGCTCTTGTTTGTGAATTTAGTAACTGAAGGGAGCGTCACCACACTCTTGACACTAGCCCTAGAAGAAGCTGCATCTAAGCATCGGCCACATCCACACACATTCATTTAAATTATTTCCCAAATTGCTTTGAAATTTTTAAAAAGTACTTAATTTAAAGTAATTCATGCTTATTAAGGAAAATTTAAAAATCAGGCTAAATGGAAGGAAAGAAAGTTATTTGTTCTACATTTCAGACACAATCATTATTAGTATTGACTTTTATTTAATTTCTTTAGACCTTTTATTTTCAGGCATAAAAGAATTTCCAATATTCATTGTGCCTCCTAAGATGCTTATGTGAGCAAAAGGGAGGTGAAATTATGTCTGAAATAAAGCTTGAAAGATTCAAATCTACTTAATCACCATGTCTCAGATTAACAGTGGAACCTAGCTCAAAACCATGGCACAGTGTGAATTTAGGAGAAGCTCTTTAATTAAAAGCATACCCAGTCTCTAGAAACAATAGCACTTACTGTTATGCTGAGGGCCACTTGGACTGAATTCAGTAAGAATGTAGTCAAGAGCCTGCAGACTGGGTAAAGGGCCCCCTACCCCCTTGCTTGCCCTGCCACAATTACAATTAAAAGGAAAATACGTCTCCACATCCCCATCTACGTCTTGGCAAACCTTAAATAGAAAAGTGTGTTTGGAGCGCCCTGCCGCTTTATGCAGCGTTGGAAACCTCATTTATTTTGTATTTACCTCCACCTGCACAGTTGTGGAAGGCCTGGGGAGATATTCCTGCGGACTGATGTTGATTGATTGTCCCACTCATTTCACTGGACTTCACTTCCAGAGTTTGTTTTCCCTTGTGTGAGAGGGGAAAGATAAGTCCATTGTATTGCTTGGGTAGCTGTTTTTACAATTTTGTTTTAGGAACAGCAAAGTGGCTCATTAGGTTAGAAAAAAGCTCTTGATGCCCAAGTATGATGCCCCAGTTCAATCCCGGGGCTTTATGGCAGGAGGAGAGATTCAACCCAGAAAACGATTCTCTGCCTCCACACCTACTCTTGACATGCAGGTACCTGCACTCACAAAACACCATGCACACAAATAATAAATGTGATTAAAATTTAAAATAATTTAGATTTAATTGGGGCCAGAGAGATGCCTCAGTGGTTAAGAGCTTTTATGCTCCTGTACAGGAAACAGGTTCGATTCCCAGCACCCACACCAGGTGGCTCAGAGCTCCAGGGGTCTGATGCCCTCTTCTAAGCCTCTCAGGGTATCTGTATTCAGCTCATATATACATGCAGATACACACACACACACACACACACACACACACACACAATTAAAAAGTAAAATAAATCTGTTTTTAAAAAAGAAAAATTATTCTAGTTGACCATAATTGTATATATTTACAGGGCACAGTGGGATGTTTTGATATGCACTTATACTATAGAATGATTAAATCAAACATTTAATTAGCGTATCCATTATCATGGATATCATCCATCAAATGCTTTTACATCAAAATGCTTTTAACATTTTATGTGTAAATGAGAAAAACATTTGAAAGCTAATCTTGAAGGAATTATTTATTTTTTTCACTTTTGAAATGGTCTTACTATGTTGCCCTGGCTGGTCTGGAACTTGCTGTGTATAGATTATGCTGGCCTCAAACTCAGTGAGATCCGCCTGAGTGCTGGGATTGAAGGTACACACCACCACGCCTGGCGGGAAATTTGAAATCCAGTGGACGTGTTACTGAAGTACCGTCAGACTGCCGGAGCCGTTTAGAAAAGGACTAATCAAGTGGACTGTAGTTCCATCCTCACTGTGGCCTAGCCATCATCTGTGATGTGGCTCAAGTTTTGAGTAGCAGCAAGGAGAAGGACGCTGGGACCACCCACTTCATACTCACCCTCCTTGTTTAATGTGTTTCCATTTCCAGCTCTGGTAGCATGCTTTGTAACCAGGAAGGAGTTCATTTGGTGTACTTTTAACTTTTCTATGGCACTGGGGTAGGGTCCTGTGACTTCTCGGGATGTGTTACCCAGGAGTATCGTTGAGTGAGCCCCAACACTGGCTGTGTTCTCTAGTCTTTGCCCCTCTCCCAGTTCACGCGGATTGAGTTACGGTAAGCATGGGTTGACCCCATGGCTCTCATTGAGCAGCAGGACAAGGGAGCTGTCATGGTGACGCTGTTGATATTATCTCAAGGAAGGGATGCAGCCTGCGGGGCTTTAAATGGGGACTTCCCAGTTATTGTTCAGAACCCAGGATGGCTGTACTGGTCCATTGTCTGAAGCCAATTTGAGCCAGACGAGCCAAGGAAAATGCTGCAATCAATTTGCATAATTTCCTCAGGTGGATTTTCCCTTTGTACCCTTTGCCTCTTTTTGGAAGAAGGTGTCCCAGCGTTTGCCTAGAGGCCTGGCCTCTACTCTGTGTCATTGGTGCCTCCAGGGAATCATTAGAGCTACGTGACCTCTGTTTGCAATGTCTCTCATCTATAAATTATGATGGTCGGCTGGGTTTGTTCCTTGTAAGCCCCGTGGAAATACTTTAGGTCAGTTTAACAGGTACAAACAGAGATTTTACAAACCAGTAACCTTAGGTGGAACCAATTAGTATTTTTCTTTAGAATGGTTTGGAAGGGAGCCATGAGAGGAGAAGGGAAAGAATGGAGTTTTATCTTACAGTGACACTTGAAAGAGACATTTTAATTTAAGCAAAAAAAAAAAAAAAAAAAGCCAGATTCACACCAACAAAGCTAGATGTTTAAATTTTTGTTTGTTTGTTTTTGTTTTTCTGTTTTTCAAGACAGGGTTTGTCTGTGTAGCCCTGGCTGTCCTGGAACTTGCTCTATAGACCAGGCTGGCCTCGAACTCACAGAGATCCACGTGCCTCTGCCTCCCGAGTGTTGGAATTAAAGGCCTGTGCCACCACCACCTGGATGCTTAAACTTTGGTTGTTGTTTTTCTCCCTGAGAATGCGCTCCTTGGCCTTTAGCCTCGATGTGTGTGGTGGAGAGAGGAAAGGTAGGAGATTCCAGCTCACGTGAATCCCTTTGAGGTTGGGTTTGCACAAGCCGTACAGAGAGGGTGCTCCTTTACCCCGTAAGCATCGTTCAGGTTGAGTCTGTCTGCTGCGTGTGCTGCGCTGGGTTAGGCGATGGAGACTTGAAAAGCTGCCACGGAGAGGTGACATGGGCACACAGTCCAAACATGGTTGAGGCTGGGTTTCAGTAACCCACACCTGGAGTTGGGTTTCCTGAGAAAAATCCCAGGCGCACTGTGTTTTTCTTGGCTTTAAATTTCCATCTCTGAGATAGATTACTGACATTGCTGTTCGAGTTATTGTTACTACAATCAAAGTAAGTTGGTAAAGCTGTTGGTGTCTAGAGCGCAGGAGTTCTGTGTGCAGTCTGAGGAGATCGTGAGTCTCCAGCAAGCTCATTTCATGAGTGTCCCTGCATCAGGACTCAGGGGGAGCAGTGGACACAGCCTAAACCCTTATGCTCTGAGAAACGTCTGAAGGGGAGGTTTGTCAGGTCTAAACAAACAGGAGATAGAGTGTGGAATGCCAGATGTGGGTGACTGAGGCTGTGGGGAAAATAAAGGACCGAGGAAGAGGATGTTAAGGTGGGGTGGGCCGCTGTTACTGAAAGGCTTCTCGAATGCGCTATGGCTGCTGACAAAGCCTCTGTACACAGTGAACCTCCTCCCCTTGGTCATCATTACTCTCTGCACTTTAGTCCTCCCCTGACGACGACGATGACGACGACGACGACTCCTGTGTCTGCCCCCCCGTCCTGTGATGTAGCTTTCCTGAGAACTGGATAAAGTGGAGCCCCTGCCTCCCCTGCCTCCCCTGCAGCCTCCTACCTTTCCTGCAGCCTCCTGCCTCCCCTGCAGCCCCCTGCCTCCCCTGCAGCCCCCTGCCTCCCCATCATCCCCCTGCCTCCCCTGCAGCCCCCTGCCTCCCCATCATCCCCCTGCCTCCCCTGCAGCCTCCTTGCCATAGTGTAACTGGAGTTGTGGGCAGAAGCCCTGGCTCTAGCAGCCCCAACAGGGTAGGCCCAGCCACCCATCACAGTAGCCGATTCAAGAGCAGAGAAAGTTTGTCAATGTGCATTAGGTTGGGGAGCAGAGAAGAGATTTTTAAATAAACTTGCAAATAAATAAAACCACCATATACCAAAATCAACCCCACCCAAAGTCTGTACATCTCGGTGAACTTTCATACAGTTGGGACAGGCATTTGGAATGGAAGCTGTGGAGCCTCACATTTAATTGTACACTCTCAGTGTTATTTTATGCACTTTTTCACCACCAGAGCCCCCACCCCAAAAAAAAAACCATGACAGAATCAGAACTAAAAAAAAAAACTATTAGTTTTTTTTCCTTTCATAATTCACGTCCCTTACCTGAGTTCTGTCCTGCCTCGTGCCTGTGTGTTTAGCCTGTGTTCTCTTATGTTCACATTGCACTGTTCCACACGTACTCATTCACACCTACATGTATGTCATTCGTTAGAGTCTGCATATGAGAGAATGTGCGTTTTTGTTTTGTTATTTCTGAGATTGTGTGGACCTGCTTAACATTATGGTAAGTCCATTCATTTTCTCACAATCTAGTTCACTCATTTATCCTTTCAAAAGCATTTTTATCACTTATTTTGTTTGCGTGTGTATATGTGTGTGCATGCACACACATGGATGGTGTACGTGTGGAAGTCGGAGGACAGCTGTGGAAGGTTGGTTTTCTCCTGCCATGTGGGTCCTGGGTTTGTTTCGTGTGGTAGTTACCTCATGAGCCGTCTTGCCAGCTCTCACTCACTTATTTCTGCCTGAAAAAGTAAGATGAGTGTTTGAAGAAAACTTACAAAATGTGGATGATTTTAGAGAAAAGAAAATACAGATGGCTCCACACACTTAAGAGAACCAGTGGCCACATTTTGTATTTTTGAAATCTTACGTGTGTGTGTGATACCGTGAGCATTTTGTCTATAGCTTCAGATGTTAACTTATGTGTCAGGCGGCAGCGTTCATCAGGTGTATTATCTGCCCTGGTTCAAAGCTTTCTGAATTGGCTTATGATTGGCCACTGGTCACGAGGCCTCCTGTGACCCACTTCCTGACTTGTATTCGTGGTGACATCCTGATGCTCTCTATTGGTTGCTGAAGTTGCTGTTACCCCCACATCAGTGGGACCTGGACCTGTAAGTGTGATGAGATTTGTGGGTTTCCTACGGTGATGGGCAGCTCCTCCTTCCAATATTCCCGAGAACTGGATAAGCCTCACCTCAGAGAACTCATAGGCACACACAGCTTCATCATTTTAGAGGATCTCAAACCGCCTCCCCCTCAGTTCAGTTTTGGATTCCCCACTAAGAAACATTAGAATAGATGGGTTTCATCTCTGTGCTTAATCAAATATCTAGTGGGACAAAGTTTGTCGAGCTTCAAACTTGTGTTGACTCTGTAAGGAGCCCTGTTCCTCCCACGGTGCCTGCCTCCATCTACCTGTCCTTTTCCTGCTTCATCCCAGTGTTCTCCATTTGGCTGCTTCTGGTACTGTCTATCTACCATGGTTTGGTGGTTCTCAGAAGTGTGGGTCATTTCCTGACACCTTTTTTTTTTTTGGCCAGCTAGCCGAACAGTGTCCGAGCTCTGTGGGAAGGCCTCTCCTGTTTGCCCCCTTTGCATTCTGGTAGTTTTTGTTCACCTCAGTAGAGAGAAGGAACGGTCATGTTAGAGACACATACAAGCATATGTGAGTTTTCTCTTGCCCTTAAAGCTGATTGCACGAGCCTGGGTGTGCTCTTTATTGGAATTTAACCAATGGGTGTGTGAAACATTGAGGTCAGCGAGTCCAGGAACTCAGTGGTATAGGTGTAGTTTGAATCCAGAGGCCTGACGTCCACCTCTTTTTAGAAGATTGTAAAGGAATATGTGGTCACCTGCTTCCTGTCCTCTGAAATGGCATTTCCTGTGGGTGCTGCTCTGGTCAGATGTCATCGCGTCCTGAGGTGTAGAGAAACCACATCCTCTTCAGAGCCGTAGGATCTGAGGTTGAGTGCGGCACCATTCAGCTTCCTTGGTGGCCGTAGGTCTGAAGCATCCTGAGAGGTTACCTGGGGAGTCACCCAACAGTCACATCCAAGCCCCAGAGCTTTCCTGTTCAGCGAGCTGGGACATTTGAAGGTGCCAACGGTCTTGGACGGTGGGTGACTGCTTTACTTGGTCTGGAGTGTAAGTAGAAAGCCAAGACAGGGTCTGGCAGCCATGCGAGTGTGTGTGTGTGTGTGTGTGTGTGTGTGTGTGTGTGTGTGTGTGTGTGTGTATGCGCGCACGCGCGTGCGTGTGTGTTTGAGACAGGGTTTCTCTGTGTAACAGTCCTGGCTGTCCTGGGACTCACTTGGTAGCCCAGGCTGGCCTCGAACTCACAGAGACCCGCCTGCCTCTGCCTCCCGAGTGCTGGCTGGTATTAAAGGCGTGTGCCAGCACTTTAGCAGTGCATTTTCTGTAGACACGGTTGGGAACCGTGGCCTGCACACATCAGCCCTTTTTGCATAAATCTCGGCCTGAGAAACTTTTACAAGATTTACTTCCTTTAAAACCTGGCATGTTCTCTCCTGGTCATGGTTTACCTTATGGAACTGATCATATTTGCCTTTCTGTCCTGGCTGCCTAGAAACTCAGAGCCAATTAAATAAAGGAGATATAAAGTCATTGCTAAATTTTTAAAGAAAATACACAAAATCCTTAGAAAATGCCTGGCTGAATGCGTGAACATGTGGTGTTCCAAACAAATATCTGAAAACAACTGTCATGGTCAGCAAAAAGAGAACAGTGTGTGTGTGTGTGTGTGTGTGTGTGTGTGTGTGTGTGTGTGTGTGTGTGTATGTATGTGTGTGTGTGTGTGTGTGTAGAGACAGACAGAGAGAGGTACAAGTTCACTTAGGTGTGTGCTTGTGTGCACTCAGGTGTGTCTCTTATACATGTGAAGGCCAGAGGTGTCTGGGATGCTTGATTGCTTTTCACCTTATTTTTTGAGATGGGATCTGTCGCTAAACCCGGAGGTCATGCATTCTGCTACTGGTTAGCAAATTAGCTCCAAAATCTTCCTGTCCTTTCCCGTGCCAGCAGCTGACTTGAAGACATCCACACTGCCACACCAGGCTTTCACATGGGTGCTGGAGATCCAAACTCAGGTCCTCATGCTTGCTGAACTGTCTCCACAGCCCTCCCTTTTTGGTCTTGAAATGTAGCCCAGGCTAGCTTTGACCTCACAGCCCGAGGGAGCTGAGGCTGCAGAGGAACAGCCCCAAACTCCCCAGCCATAAAGGAAATGTAGCCCAGGCTAGCTTTGACCTCACACCTGAGGGAGCTGAGGCTGCAGAGGAACAGCCCCAAACTCCCCAGCCACTGAAGGAAATGTAGCCCAGGCTAGCTTTGACCTCACAGCCTGAGGGAGCTGAGGCTGCAGAGGAACAGCCCCAAACTCCCCAGCCACCGAAGGAGTTTTTGTAGTTGGTGGGGATCTTTGTCTGTACGGCAGCTGGGCAGTTGGTGGGAATGCCCTCTTAGTCTGTAAAGCCAGAGTCCTGATTAAAGACTAAGTTTATTTCTTTAGCCTGGGAATAACAACAGGCGTTACCCTAAGTGATCATAGATGTGCCAGCACGTGCAGACTGTTTACTACTTCCTAAACTCCTCGAGAGGATCAAACACAAACAGTGACATTATCGGTAGTTGCTGGCTGACATCCTTCTAGCAGAGTGTCACGGTGGAGCGTGCACACTGGATCCTTGCTGTCGCTTGCCTGTGGACTTTGTGTACATTTAAACACCACATCAGTTTGTCCGTGTGAGAAATGGGCTAGGTTATACAGAGTTGTGAACAGTAGGTAGGTTATACAGAGTTGTGAAGAGTAGGTAGGTTAGACAGAGTTGTGAACAGTGGGTAGGTATACAGAGTTGTGAACAGTGGGTAGGTATACAGAGTTGTGAATAGTGGGTAGGTATACAGAGTTGTGAAGAGTAGGTAGGTTAGACAGAGTTGTGAACAGTGGGTAGGTATACACAGTTGTGAACAGTGGGTAGGTAGACAGAGTTGTGAACAGTGGGTAGGTATACAGAGTTGTGAAGAGTAGGTAAGACAGAAGAGTGCAAACAGCACTAGGGTCACAGTAAACAGTGCTTCTTGAGTAACGTTTTGAACACCTTCACATCAATACCAGATACTGACCTGGTTTGGCTCAACAAATTTGGGTGTTGTGTCTCCTTAGAGTGCAGGAATTCTGTTTGCTTAGTGGTGGTGGGAATCTGAGGAAGAATTGGCCTATGCTGTGAGCCACTTGGAAAGGTTTTTGAGCTGTTGGTCATGTGGGTATCTGTGTCATGCTGTGATGTCACCTTCCTAGTTTCTCATGTCTCGGGTACTTCCAAATCTTGAGGTAGTTCTTCATTCAGTTTTACATGACTGTAACTGACCCCCCCCCATTAAATTCTCTTGTAACCTTACATCTATTTTTCAAATTCATGGGTCATATTATTTTAGAATGTAGCTTTGATTAGAAAACCTGAATTTTGAGAGATAACCTACAACCTACCCTGTTTCTAAGTCTTGGATAGTTCTTCCCTCGCTCGCTCCCTCGCTCCCTCCCTTTTCCTTCTTTTTAAAATTTTGGGACAGTGGGTCTTGAACTTCATATGTATTTTAGGAAGGGAATGGCCCTGAAGTTCTGACCCTTCAGCCTCTACCCCCATAGTGTTGTGATTACTCTTGGTTTGTGTGGTGCTGAGGATTGAACCCAGGGCTTTGTGCATGCTAGGCAAACACTCTTCCGTCTGAAATATGTTCTCAACTCTTTAAGAATGAATTTAGTATAAAAGCTAGGTTTTGTTTTTTCTTGACCATAGGAGCTCACTTGTTATTCTAAGCTAGCTGTCCTCCTACCTCAGGCTCCTGAGTTGTGGAATTATGGGTGTGAGCAGCCACACCCAGCATGTTAACTAATTTTTAAATGGACTCAGTAATTAATTTATTGGACAATTAATGCCCATATGCAAAAGAATTTCTGGTGTGTAGACGACTGTGACCGGTGCTGGGGTGGGGTGGGCACTGGGCGGCCGCTCAGTCCTGCTGGAGTTCTGTAGCACTCTGCCGGCCTCAGTCACTGTTCCTCGAGCGGGGTGGAGGTGGGGCTTGTACCTGTGAGGTTCGTTCTGGTTTCCGTTCCGAGCATTCTGTACTTGGAGCCTGTGGATGCTCTAGGATTAGGTTCCCTGTTTACTAACTGTTACTAAATCTGTCTCAGTTACTAGATGCCTCCTGATTTCAAAGAAATAAACGGAGGCACTAAGTGGGAGGTGCTCTAGGAAGCCCTGCCTGGAAGTACATCATTATATTTAATCCCACGGTCAGTGCATGGTTTCCTGCCCCCTTTCAGCAAGTTCCTCCGTTGCTGAGTGATGTTTTTAAGAGTTACTTTCACCATGAATATGAGGAAAAAATAAATGTAACCGACTTCTGGAAGAACACTGGGGGAGGGGCAGCAGGTAGGACATGGAATAGTGACCTAACTGCTTCCCTGGGCTTGTGAGTGTCTCTCTCTTCTTAGGTTACCTTTGTCTTGACTTCCCATCTGTTTCCTGTTCTTCTGGAGGGAAGAGACTTCTGCTTTACGTGCCCACTCTGACCTTCTCTGTCCCTTAGCACGGGGCACGCTACCTCTTGGTACACACACGTGTTGGTGCGTGCAAAGAAAATGTTCATGATAAATGCTTTTGTTACACAGAACATTAATTTATTCAGCATAGTTTCCCTGGCATAAAACAGTAGATGCATAAGATTTTGCCTGCTGCTGCCTGTCCCTCAGGGAGAAGCGATTTCTTGTCCTGTACCTCCTAGGAACACCCTTGCTTGCTTGCTTGGTCCTGCTTTGATCAGGAGCCGCGTATTTGGTGCTTAGCTGTACCGCAAAGGAAAGCATTCTGAAACGGCGGCGACTTTCGACTGGCTGGGAGCTTCAGAGTTGAAGTAATTACGAAGGAGTCTCACTGAGATCCGCAGGCGATCTTTTCAACTCCGCACTATTTGGACTCACATTGACTTGGCCCACGCCACGCCACGTGGAAGAGACACAATGAGGCTGGTCTCTCATCGCGGAGGCAGTACACTGTGTATTGTTCTGTTTGGGGTTTGTTTTCCTTTGGCCAGCGAGCGGGAGCCTCCCATTTTCCAAGCTGTAGTAACACCCCTGGAGGCTGGCCTTCTCGGCCATGCCTTCCCACCCCTCAGGCTCTGCACATCCAGCCAGTGAGGCTGACCCTTCGTGCCTGGGAAGCAGGCTTCCTTCCCTTCCTCTGGCCAGTGGTGTGCCTGTGCCTCCAGCAGCCGGGGACTCTCCGCCGTCCCTGCTGCGGGCTTTCTGAGGACTGTGCTGGGTGGAGAATGCAGGCTGACAAGTACAGGACCAGCGGTAGAAATGACAAGAAGGAGCTGGTTATCGAGTCCCCCCTGCAGTACAAGGATTCAGCTCAGGGAGACGTGGAGGCGGCGGAGAGCGTGGTGCTGGTAAGACTCCGGTCCCCACTGGGGCTGTGACTGCGTGAATGAGTCCAGCGGCTCTTTCGCGTCTCTGACTTTCCGACTTGCTCTGCCTGTCCCTGGTGAGCCTTTCTCTGTCTTCTTTCCTTGTAGCCTGACCTAAAGTCTACTTCCGTTCTTCCTGGTGAGGAGAGAAATGTTGACGTTTGTGGGGGAACAGGTTTCCAGGAGGCAACTTTGCATAAAACAGTTTGGTACCATTTAAAATTTTGTTACACCTAGCTTGCAACATTTTTCAGAAATAAACCCAGCCAGGGGCGTTTTAATAGCAATCTGGGAGTTGGAGAGAACGCACTCTGCAGAATTAAGCCCTTCTGTACGTTATCTATGTCAGCGAGAGAACGCGGCGGATGCTGCGAGGGTTCTAGACTGCCTGTGTTCTCTGCCCCTTGTTTGTTTCTGTCAGGGAGTTTGCTCGGAACAGAGTCGGGAAGAGTCTCACCTGTGAGGCGCCTGACAGGAAAGCTGCTGTTGTAACGTTAGCCAAACTGATAGCCGTTTGAACAAGGTCCAGTGCCTCGGTAGACTCTGGGAGGCAAGAATGTGCAAAGTGGTTGTGTTGTCAGCGGTCTAGGAGTGGGCTGTGCCTCCCGTTGGAATTTCGTTAGCACAATAAAGGCATGTAATTTTTTAAGCAAGCTGCAGAAACCACCCGCATGCTCTGCAGAGGGACAATCGAGCCTTTCACATGGTCTGTTAAGGGATTGTCCAGCGGGAGCCTCGCGTTTCTATGTCGCTTTTTTCCTTCTTTCTCTAAACATGGAAGTTCAGTTGTGGCTGCTGTGGTACTGTAGTGCTTGGTTTCTAATTTACTGCACCGGCAGTTAATAGCTGTGAGGACGGGAGCGTAACTTTCAGAATTGCTTTCCTTTGTGATGAGGGAGGTCGCCTTATATTGCACTGCCCTCAGCATGGCTTGGCTCACCCTGGACTGAAGCCCAGCCAAGTACGCTGACCCCCCACCCCCAGCTCATTTTCATCTTAGACATTTAGCCCGTGTCTCCCCCCCCCCAGCTCATTTTCATCTTAGACATTTAGCCCGTGCCCCCCCCCAACTCATTTTCATCTTAGACATTTAGCCCGTGCCCCCCCCTCCCCGGGATATAATGTTTAGAAACAGTTTGTTCATTATCTTAGATCCTTGTTCTAGCCTGGTGGCCGGAGCCACCTGCGTGCTTCCTAGAGTGAACAGCGTATGAAGTTGGAGGGAGTTGTGTGGTTTGGATTCCCCGGTGAATGGCCTTAAATGTGTTCGGCACTTCTCCTGGTGTGTGGAAATAGCCGTTCAGAGGACCGAGTGGCTTGTGGTGGTGCGATTTTTTTTTTTTTTTTTTTAAATAACATGAAAGTGACTTTTCAAACATTGACGTCTGTTTCTAGTCTTCAGTTTTTTTCCCCCCACTGCTTAGGCTGTAGTTATGTGTTTAGTTCCAATCTCACTCCATTTCCACGGGGAATAGCAAAAGACAAGGCTGGGCTGGCTACACTGTACATGGGGAAACGCTTCTTGGGGCATGGAAACTTCTCATTCTGTGGAACGGTCTAGCTCTGTGCACCTGCAGAGGTGAGGCTGGAGAGGGAAGGAAACCGAACATCTAGAGACACCTTTCTTATCTGCAGGAGTTTCCCTTCCACAGAGGCAAACAAGATAAGAGTGATATCAGAAGCCAGGATCCAGGGGAGCCTCACTCGCCAGGCAGATCTCTTCGCCTTTGCCGACAGCTGCCCACAGAAAGGGGAGCTCAGCAGGCTGCTGGGAGCACAGCTTGTTTCTCAGGGGAGCACCCTGAAGTGTGCAGACACAAGATCAGTGTCGGGTGCTGATGATTAGTGGGGCACCAGTTGCCCCTGTACTTGTGTGAGGATCCCTAAGCCTGACATTTGAGTGAACTATACCGAGAGGTGTTAGCTACAGGCAACATACTTCCTGTAAGAAGTAGCATTTAGTTATTATGTGTAAATAGTCTCTAGGAGAAAATAATAAACCATTAGGAGGGACAACTAATGGTTGATAAGGAATGTAAACAGTACACCCCCCGTCCCTGGGGCAGGATCCAATTCAAAGCCTCCTGTAGGCAAGGCCCCAAATGCTCTGCTCCTGAACCGCACTCAGGCTGCTTGTCCTGCTACTTGAAGGCTGCCATTGTTACTAACCTGCTCCGTGTACTTCCTGGAGTGTTCTGTGCATGTCAGAGCTCAACCCTCTGTACAGCCGCATGCTTTGGAAAGTGCATGGATAAAGGATTTTTTAGTATTTTTCTCCCAGAACACATCAAGAACCATACATGGATTTATGCTTGTGTGTGTGTGTGTGTGTGTGTGTGTGTGTGCACAGACACACACACACACACACACACACACACACACACACACACGTACGTGCGAATGCCTATCAGAGATCAAGCTCATGTCTCATCCCTCAGGTATAAGGAGCTTAAGTTCCTGTTTCCATCCCATCAGCACTACGGTTGTAAGAACACACAGCCGCACCTGTCTTCAGTACACGGAGAGACTGGGGATCAAATTAAGGTCCTCAGCCTCACAGGCAAGCACTAACTGACGGCTGTCTCCAGCACACATGTGCCTTATTTTTAATGGTTATAGAACACTCCCTTCTAAATCTCTACCTTAATTGGGTAGTTACTCAGTTTGTGAGTGTTCTGGTGTATATATCTTAAAGTGCTGTCTGCAAACCTTCTCATCCTGTAAACTGAAATCCTTGCCCTTGTGCTTAGTGATGGTGTCCCTGTTTCTTCTCAGCGACGTGTTTGAGGTTTCCCTGAGCCGCGATCCCTCACCTCCCTTAGGGCTAGGAAGGCCACTGCTGGTGGTGTGTAGCTGGAGGGCTTCTCTCCAGGTTCCCCAAGCCCCGCAGTCCCACAATCCACTTATAAAATAATCACTCAGACGCTTATATCACTTATAAACTGCATGGCCGTGGCAGGCTTCTCGCTAACTGTTCTTTTATCTTAAATTAACCCATTTTTATAAATCTATAGCTTGCCACGTGGCTGGTGGCTTACCGGCGTCTCTACATGCTCTTCTCCTCGCGGTGGCTGCAGTCTCTCTCTCCCAGCCTTCCGCTTCCCAGAATTCTCCTCTCTCCTTGTCCCACCTACCTCCTGCCTGGTCATTGGCCATCAGTGTTTTATTTACATAGAGTGATATCCACAGCACTTCCCCTTTCTTCTTTTTTTAAAAAGGAAGGTTTTAACTTTAACATGGTAAAATTACATATAACAAAACAATTACCGAGCAAGAATTATAGTTACAATATTAAAGAAGATGTCCTATCTATCTTATATTTGTGAGTTTAAGGTTTTATAGCTAACTTATCTTTTATCATAACTGAGGAAAATACGACTATCTAGCCTTCAACCACATCAAAGACCTGAGAAGGAACATAATGGTACCTGAGAAATGGTAGACGGATGCAAGCAACTTCGGGAATCTTGCAAGAGTAGACCAAGACAGCTGGCAGCCTGGACAGTCACCTGATGTTTCTCAGCATTGTTGGTGCATTCAAATTGGCTACAGGCCTAGAGTATCTGACAGACCATTTTCAGAAGCAGGAATTCTGAGAGACCATCTTACCCTGTCTTGGCAGAGTACAGTGGTCGCTTTCCTTGTGTCCCGCTTGTCCAGAAAGGACAGCATTGCATTTGTACTGTCAGCCGTCAAGGCAAGGGCAGTTCTTTGCCCAGTAGGCCATTTTGTGCCAAAAAGACAAACTTCCAAATGGAAATGTCTTAGAAGCCCAACATTCTCTCGGGATCAATTGGTGCAGCCAGGAGCAATTGTGTCTCACGTCAACAGAATTCTAAGTTATTTAAATGCCATATTCTCTAGGTCTATGAAGTGTTTGAAGATTACCTATCTATCTGAAATATATCTATGTATACCTAGAAGACTTAACTAACATGGCTACAAATATGATTATCATAGATGACTGATTATTAATCTATTTTTAATCATCCATTACAATTTTAAATGAGTTAAACATAATACCTCAAACAAGAATAGAAATATATATATACAGTATAACAAAATTAACTTCAAGTTTGTATTAATAAACTAAAATTTTTACCAATGTAAAACATTTTAAACATAAACTAAAATCTATACCAATGTAAAACATTTTAAACAAGTTGTTCTTTAAAAGTAGGTTCATTAATCTACCCTTTTATCTTATCATCTCCATATCCTCCTATATATCTATATTATATCCCCTTTTCTTTTTAGAAAGAGATCACATTTATAATCAACCTGTTTTAAATAAAAATATTGGTTTTTCTCTGTCCCACACCAGAGGGCTCTTCTGATTTGGGACACAAGAATCTTTTAACCATTTTTTTTTTTTTAAAGCAATATGTCTGGGTTTAGAGGGGGAGTGAGCCAATTCCACCTCTAAAGCCAGCTTGGTATATTTGGGAATTTGGGCGTAGCATCTCTTACTACTTCCTGCTGGAGGGGGCACTGTATCTTATGGGGATACAAAGAAAATTTTAGACCTATGGGGTAGTCCGTGAGGCTGTATTGTGTGAACCAGTTGCCTTGAAACCGGTCTGGATGTTGGATCATCTGGGCCATGGTGTCATCGGAGACCTTTCAGGGGTCTTGGCTGGTGAAACCTGATGTATCTTAATCTGGAACAAGTCCACAGCCTCTGGCTTTCTGTGGAGACAAAAGCAGAACTTCTTTTCCAAAGTAACATATCCTTATATCCAAATTTTGAAGTCAAGGTACTTTTAAAATATACATTTTGGCATAACTCAACAGCTTTTGTAATCAAATGTTTTTCTTCAGTTACGAATATCAAAGACAACATAATCCAGATTCTCTGTGTGGTAGCCATCGTTACGTGGCTTATGTTTTATATTACCTTGAGCCTTGAGCCTATTGCTTTAAACTGTACCATTGTAAGCCTGAAACGGCGCTGTGGCTGCTGGCTCCGCCCATTTCAGCTTCCCAACATGGCAGTGGTACGTTTTCCGCCAGCTCTGGGAGTCATCAAGTCTCAGAAATAGTGGGTCTAAGCTTTTATCAAAGCAGCATGTAGCCCAGAAACCTCTTTTTTTTTTTTTTTTTTTAAATACTAGTAAAGACTAAATCTACCACACAGCTTAATTTGCCGCTGGCAGATGCCTCATTTCCGCCATACTGCCGGTCAAACGCACCCGCCAGGAACCCGCCAGTGTTCAAACCTGCGTTTTGCGGCGTCTAGCTGCTCATATGAGACAAGAAGCAGGAACCTGGTTTTGGCTCTGTTTAGAATTGGTTATTAAATATTCTCAGGTTTAAGGTGGAAACTCGAGCCGTTGGGCGCCATTTGTAGCTGGAGGGCTTCTCTCCAGGTTCCCCAAGCCCCACAGTCCCACAATCCACTTATAAAATAATCACTCAGACGCTTATATCACTTATAAACTGTATGGCCGTGGCAGGCTTCTCGCTAACTGTTCTTTTATCTTAAATTAACCCATTTTTATAAATCTATAGCTTGCCACGTGGCTGGTGGCTTACCGGCGTCTCTACATGCTCTTCTCCTCGCGGTGGCTGCAGTCTCTCTCTCCCAGCCTTCCGCTTCCCAGAATTCTCCTCTCTCCTTGTCCCACCTACCTCCTGCCTGGTCATTGGCCATCAGTGTTTTATTTACATAGAGTGATATCCACAGCAGTGGTGTGGTTTTGTTTTTAGGTAGGGTCCTGACTTCCAAAGTGCTCTGTCTCCTTGCCCATCTAGTGTTGAGATTGCAGGTGTAGGCCGCCATACCTGGCTGGAAAGGTGTTTTTTTTTTTTGGGGGGGGTTGTGGGTTTTTTTTTTGTTTGTTTGTTTTTGGTTTTGTTTTTCGAGACAGGGTTTCTCTGTTTAATAGCCCTGTCTGTCCTGGAACTTGCTTTGTAGACCAGGCTAGCCTCAAACTCACAGAGATCCACACGCCTCTGCCTCCCAAGTGCTGGAATCAAAGGCGTGCGCCACCCACCACCGACTAAGAACAGCATGCATCTGTGTAGCACAAAGCCTCAGAGGCCAGAGGACTCAGCTTGTCTCTGCATAGTAGCAGAAAGCAAAGGATATCTGTGTCCCTGTTCCACTCAATTTACTGCCTAAACCATCGATGGTGACTCTGTGGCTGTGGATGATGCATGGTGAGCACTTGGTGTTTTTATGTCTGGGTGTTGCCTGTTCACGGTGAGTCCCGCTCTGCCCTCCGGACTGTAAGGCAGTTTGTCCTCGGGAAGACCTAATCCTGACTGTTACTTTCCAGCCCTCCAGAGGAAAAGGCTGTGGCGCTCCCAGTGGAGGAGTGGAGGAGCTTCTGTGTGGGGCATTTTTGTTGAGGCAGGGGGGGCCTCTAACACTGGCCTCAGCTTGAGAGTTTTGGCCGTTGGAGAACAGCAAGACGGGGGAGGACTGAACTTCTGTATGCCAAGGGACATTGTTTGGGCGTTCCCATACTATGTGGGACTGAAAGCGTTAACAGGTGAACTTGAGTTCTGACGCGAATGTTCGCAGTCACCCATGTTCACTAAGCAGCGAGGTGGCCGCCCTTGTGGGGAGAGGACCCGAGAGGACTCAGGTTCGAGCGGCTCCCCCAGTGCATCAGTCCCACAGACAGGGAGGAGTCAGGGCCTTTTCTATCCATGGACTGTTTTACTTCAGACTCGCTAGACGGAGTGAAGGAAGACCCAGGTCCTGAAGGACAAGTCTGCGGACAAAGACCTAACAGCCTGGAAGACTCAGTCACACTGAGAAAGGGCTGGATCTGCGTGAGCTCCCTGAGAAGGAAGGGCAGCAGTCGGTATTATTCAGTGAGTCATTTCCCTGCTCTCTGTGTTTCAGTAGTGTGAGGTTCAGGAATGTTCCCGCCACCTTTGTGTGGTGACACATTGTCAGGTGGCCAAATCAGGGCATTTTTCCCTCCCGAGAGCTTCAGGCACTTGTGACTGTACACGTTTTTCTGCCTCATTTGTTTCTTCGTTCATTCGGCCGCACATGTGAGAACTGAGATCTGCCAGGCTTGCTGGGCAGTCACCGGGACACGGAGGCCTGTCCTTCCCGGGTACTATGACCCGGGCAATGAAAGGACTCGCTAAGGAATGCTCTCCTGTAGCCACAGTGTGTGGTACTCCCACCCACCCTTTCCAGACAGGGAACGTTTCACTCATCCCCAGCCGGAGGAAGGCCACGCTCTGGTATATTTTTTCACACAAGCTGTAGGCTTTCCGGTAGGCGCCGGGGCTCCCGAGGTTCAGAGAACTGTTCCCACAGGTGAGGCTCCCACTCTCGCACACGTGTTTCATTGAGTAACCTAGGAAGGAAACTATGGAACGCGATCCTAGGGAGAGCGGGGTGACTGTCCTAAGGTGTCCCCGGGGCTTCCACGCTCTGCCACTGCCTCACTCTCCTGCTAAGCCGCTTGGTTTCTTGCTTTATAGAAATGGAGATCGGCCTGTGTAGCAGGAATCTTAAAAGTTCTTATTAATAAAATCAAACCTGAGGCCAGTTATTGGGGTCAATGCTGGTAGATCAGAGAGACAGAACAAGCCACAGCTATCTCACCTCGCCAGATCCTCAGCAGGTCCTGTTTCCTCAGACTGGAGGCCTCTGAGTCCTCATGCAGAGTGGGTCTCAGCTGAATTGCTGCTCGAAAGCCTGAAGCTTAACGAGCCACATGCTTAACCAGCCAAATGCTTAACCAGGCCAAAATCTTCTAGTTTCTCGTCCTCACGCCTTATATATCTTTCTGCTTTCTACCACCACTCCCTGGGATTAAAGGCGTGTCACCATGCTTGGCTATTTCCAGTGTGGCCTTGAACTCACAGAGATCCAGAGGGATTTCTATCTCTGGAATGCTAGGATTAAAGGTGTGAGTGCCACCATTTTCTAGCCTTTGTATCTAGTGGCTGTCTGTTCTCTGACCCCCAGATAAATTTATTAGGGTACACAATATTTTGGGGAACACAATACCACCACAAGCCTGTTTGGTGTATTTCATTTCTCCTGCCATAAAGTGCGTGCAGAGTGACTGGCCACTGTTTTATACAGCAGGGCGATGCTCCCCGACTTTTATTTTGGTGGAATAATAACAGTAAAGAAGCCAGTCCCCTGCTGCACACAAGGCACTGTTAGATGCTGATTTCGTGAGTCCTCGCAGGTCCTGTACAGGGGAGGAAACAGGCTTAGAGGGGCTTGGTAGCTGGATCTGCGTCACAGTAAGCTACAGAGCCAGGATGGCAGATTCCTGGTCAGGTTTCCTGAGATCTGTGCCTGTATACACACACACACACTCACACACTCTTACTGACAAAGATAAAGGTGTTCACTTAAGCCTGCCATTGTGAAGGGAAAGAGATAAGAAAGGTAAAAAACCCTCATTAAAAACTTGAAAATTGGAGCTGGAGAAGTAAATGGCTCAGTGGCTCAGTGCTTGGTGATCTTACAGAGCGCTGGAGCTCAGAGCCAGGGCTTCTCTCAGTGCCTGTAGCTATAGCTCCAGGGAATAGGATGCCTTCTTCTCCAGGGTACCCTCACACATGCGGCATGTTCATATGTACGTGTGTGCACACAAATCCTACACACACACACACACACACACACACACACACACACACACACGCACACACCGCTGACCTTTGACATTTTTATCCGTGCAATGAAAGGTAGGTAGTATATCGCCTCTCAGACCAGCCCAGGGTCAGGACTAAGATCATGGAGATTTAATTTCAAGCTTTAAGCTTAGTTTATATAAAAAGGTTTGTTTGGGGGCTAGGGGCCTGTCCTAGTTAGGATTACTGTTGCTATAATGAGGCACCAGGACCAAACACTTCCACACCATAGTCCATCACTAAAGAAAGTCAGGACAGAAGCTC
This sequence comes from Peromyscus leucopus, assembly GCF_004664715.2. Taxonomy (NCBI): domain Eukaryota; kingdom Metazoa; phylum Chordata; class Mammalia; order Rodentia; family Cricetidae; genus Peromyscus; species Peromyscus leucopus. Next base: position 2,811,027 of record NC_051070.1, read on the forward strand.
ATTCAGGGCTGGAACCTGGAGGCAGGAGCTGATGCAGAGGCCATGGAGGGTGCTGCTGACTGGCTTGCCCCCAGGGCCTGCTCGGCCTACTTGGTTGTAGAACCCAGGACCACCAGCCCAGGGATGGCACCACCCACCATGGGCTGGGCCCTCCCTCATCAATCACTACTTAAGAAAAAGCCTTACAGCTGGAATTTATGGGGAAATTATGAGGTTTCCTCTTTTCAGATGATTCTAGCTTGTGTCAAGTTGACATAAAACTAGCCAGCACAGGGACCATAGGAAGGGGCGACATTTCATCATGGACATTGTCTGAGTCAGCTGTTTGGAGATGCATGGATGGGCTGCAGAATTTGGGACAGAGTCTCCCGGCTGCCTGTGAAGGCAATTTTAGAACCAAGAAGGCCTGGACTATATAGTTGTTACTTAATTTTCTAGAAGTTTTCAGTCCCCTGTAATGTGATATAACTAGTTCAGAGTTTCTCCTAAAACAGCGTTCTGAGGCCTAGGAAGTTTGCAGGGCCCTCACTCCCTACAGGCATATAGACCTCTGACCAGCAGGGTGCTGAGGATCCAGCTTCCTGGATGGGGTTGATCCCACAGTTCTGTGTCCAGATCTCCTTGCTGTGGAGAAAGTTCCTCCCAGGGAAAGGCTGCCAGGAGCCCAGCTCTGGTGCTGAGGAGGCACACCTGCATTTCTGTATCAGGACAGTTCAGTGGAGGTCGGAGCTGCCGGCTCCCCTCCCAGGCGCCTGGCATTGCCTGTTCCACCACCACAGTCTTTCCTTGCTCTCCTTTACAGAGGAGCCTCCTGGCCGTGCTGAAGCTGGCCTTGAACTTGGCTGTGGTAACTTCCAAAATACTGTGTCAGAATACCTTGGTGTCATTGCCTGGGGATCATGCTCCTGTTCCTTTCCTCCCATCTCAGAGGATTAGCTGCGGGCACCCAGCCATGTCACACTTCCGAAAAGAGGGAGGCGGCGATGCTGGAGGAAGCAGCTAGACCACGGTACACGTCCCCAGCCATGTGGCTAGCATTGGTCAGTTGAGTTTAAGCTGGTAGTTCAGTTAACGTGTTTATGACCTGACGTGGGTAGAGAAGGGCAAACTTAAGTTCCCAAAGTGAAGCCCTCTCCTGCAGTCCCACGTGCTGGCACCTCTCTTTGTCGCCAGCCCCGCCTCTTCCTGGAAGCACAGAGGAAGTGTCGAGTGTGCTCGAGTGTTCGAGCACACCAGTCGGTGCTTGGTGGAGATGCACAGGACAGGGCAGAAACGGCACAGATAAGAGGGGCTTCTCGAAGACCCCAGGCTCCCCTCCTTCCGCTCCCCCTCCCAGGTAGATCTGATGGCTCCATCGCTGCTGTGGTTTTTCAAACAACAGAAACAAAGTTTCAGAAAGTAAACGTTTTCTTCTTGATGTCGAATCTTAAAAGTAGCAGAAGTAGTACATCATTAGTACCCACTTTAAACTTTCTAGTCCAAGTAAGGTAGCACAACACTGGTGTAATTGATATTTTAACCAAAGGATTTCTAATATATTACTAATCTTTTAAAAATATCAAAGTAGTTTTACTTTCTTTTAATCAGACTGATATCGACATTTAGTCTCTGCTTCAGCACATCTGAATTCAGAATAGTGTGTGTGTGAGCGTGTGATCGTGTGAGCGTGTGAGCGTGTGTGCGTGTGTGCGCGTGTGTGCGTGTGTGTGTGTGTGTGTGTGTGTGTGTGTGTGAGTGTGTGTGTGTGTGTTTGCCTGTGCTATGCTGTACATTGTATGTGCAGGCTAGGGCTTAGTCTTAAGTTCCATTATACCTTGTTTCTTGAGGCAGGGATTCTCATTGGCCTGGAACTTACTAGTTACTAGGCTGCCTGTCCAGCAAAGCCCGAAGGACCCCCCTGTCTTCATCCTCAAGGCGCTGGGATTACAGATGCCACCGCCATACTCTGCTGGGTTTTTTTTTTTTTTTTTTTTTTCTTCTTGCATCCTAGGGCTTGAACTCAGGTTCCCGTGGTTGTAAGGCAAGCACTTTACTGACTGAGCCCTCTCTCCAGCCCCAGATACTCACATTTCAAATGCTCAGCAGTCACACATAGATACTAGCCACCTCACTAAATGCCTCTAAATATTACTTGTCCATAAATTTACACATTTAGCCCCAAAATAGGAGTTTGTCATGGAGAGGGGTGAGTCACTGGATGAGGTAACATATTTGTGAATGTGTAGGAAGAAAACAAATGATGTTAGTGTAAGCCCAGGTGTACTTGGAAAGTTCACTCCTAAAGTGCTTGCTTGCCTGGTGGCATCTGTGTGTGTCCATGCACCCAAGCATGTATTTCAGAGTAAGATTATTAAATCTTTCACCTGGGACGTGCATGTTGTTAATGCCGGCACTCTGCGTTTCCTCGATGGAGCAGAGACTGTCAAGCCTCCACGGCATGGGCCAGTCAGCTCAGCAGTGCTCAGACCTGAGCAGAAAGGCCTTGTACTCGCGTCCTCTCTGGATGTGTGGAGGAGGACACAGCTTTGTGCAGAACAGAGGAATGAGGCATTGGGTGCATGCTTTTATCATGCTTACTGTCCATGATATGGGGATAGTCGTGGGCGTAGGGCTGGGAGACCGCAGGGTTACTATCTGGGTGACCGTCCTTAATTCCTCTAACTCCCTTGAGCTAGTTCCTCGTTGTCTATGAGATATGATGTGTAGTCTGGCAAAAGATGTGCCAGTTGAGGGGTCAAATTTTACTGAAGCTGAACTGTACATGGCAACTCATGACCCTTGTAACCTGTGTGATGGGCCACTGCTCTGTAGGAGGCCTTGTATATTGAAACCCTTCAATAACCCCATGACAAAGAGAATAGAAAATGCCACTTCACAGATAGGGATATTTACTTATTTTTAAGTTTCTATTACATTTAATTTAGTGTGTGTGTGAGTGTGTGTGTGTGTGTGTGCACGCAAGTTGTGCTTTAGCTGCTGAGTCATGTCTCTGTCCCAGAGAAGGATGCTTAAAGGTTAAGTGAGTACACAGTTTGCTCTAAGACCACATCATCCGTCAGTAAGCAGTAAAGCTAGGGATTTTTGAAAAATAATTTCTAACATGAAATTCTCCAAAGCAGATGGCCTAGTAGAGCGCTCGCCCAGTCGAGTGGCATCGGAACCATCTGGAGGGTTTGCTGAGACAGTGCTGGGCCACCCCAGAGCTGCTGATTCAGGGGTCTGGGGTGAGCTTGCATTTCTAATAAGTTCCAGATGCTGGGCCTGAGCTTTGAGAGGCTCTAGACTGCTGTAATGAACCCCTACACATTGTCTTCCATAGTACTCAATATTTGGGGGACCTGAATTTAAATTCTGGCTGCTCCCCTGCAGCTGGTCTCTGCCGCCCCTTCCCTGCAAGCCTGCAGGAACTTGTGAGCAGAATATCCTGTGGACAGTGCCCTTCGGCCCCAATAGCTTAAGGTAAGTTGTTAGGAAATGGGGCTAAAGCAGGCTTTTAGAGCCTTTTTGCGTAATTGCTTGACCTCTTTGTTTCCGAGTTTCAAAAACAGCTTTCGTTACCTCAGAAGCATCAATAATTTCTAGGCTATGATGTTAACGAAGAAAAAACGAGGTTGTCTGAAAGAGCCTGTAGTATAGATTTGTTATAGAATTATCGATCCCTTCTCGCCTGTAGAAAAACGCGTGCTGGGGTTCCACAGGGCTCCCCTGGGCTCTGTGTGGCTTGTGTCAGAGGAGGGGATGCTGGAAGCACACAGTGTTTGCAAGGGGGCGAGTCCCAGCCCTCTTTGTGTCTCCTCCTGTGACTCCTGGGCACGGGGCAGCGAGTGAGTTCCCTAAATTCCTGTCTTGTCTTCCTCTCTTCATTAATATTCTCAGCAGCGTCCCTGCTGAGCACAGCTGTCTAAATGGGAGCAGTTGCATGGGTTCTGGGTAATTGGTATTAATATCACTATGACGTCAGCCTCCAGCCCAGCATTTCTCTTGTCCATTTTCCAGATGCTGTTGATTACAGTTTTCTACAGTCTTTACTTCTGTTCACTTGAGAAGTAGATTAATAATTTTCAAAAGCCATGTACCCTATAAAAATGACATTTGAAATCCTTACTCTTCATTTGCTGTCACGTGGTTTTGAGATGGACAGCTTTCCTTATGTAGATACGTTTGATCAATAAAACCGCCATTCGGTGACCAGTTCTGTAATTCGAATGCTTTTGAAAGTGCCCTCTAGAGTGAGGCTTGGACGACTTCTTGGTTCTACAAGAGAAAACTGAACTCACAAGTGTGTGGTTGTTGGAGTTAGTCTGCTCTGCAGGTAGCCCTGCGTAGCAGTGAGAAGTCCCTCTGGACGCCCGGGAACCTGGTGCTCCTGTGTGCTGGGCTGCCGTCTTCAGATCCTCGTGGGTTGTGCTTTAACGCTCGGGTTCAAGTGTACTTGACATTTAGGTAAGCTTTATTTGTCGCCTGTGTTTATCACAACGTAGAAATTTAACAGTGCCTCCACGGTGTGGGTGGGAGCCGAGGGGAGACCTGAGCCAGGACTGCCGAGACCCCTCTTAGGGACTCACGGTTCATTCCTTCCCCTCCTCCTGACCCCGCCTGTGACAGGAGGCCTAGGATGGATGATCCTCGAGTCCAGATGTTTGTACAAGCAGGTGGTCCCCGCATCGGCTACTTTTCTACTGCTGAGACAAACACCACAACAGAGGCAACATACAGAAGAAAGTTTGTTTGGACTTAAAGTTTCAGCCAGAGAAGAGTCCATGGCGGCAGAGTGGAGGTGTGGCAGTGGGAGCTGGGGGATCGTGTCCTGAACTGTGAGGGGGACGGGCTCACTGGGGATGTCAGGAGGCTGTGGAAACTCACAGCTCGTCCCCAGTGACATCCTTCCTCCAGCAAGGCCACACCACTGTGCCATCCGACAGGAACCAGGTGTTAACTCTGAGTCCGTAGGGGAGATTCCCTTTCAAACCACCGCATGCATGTACTTATTGTGAAACGTTCCTGACCTTTTTCACAAAAGTGAACTCCAGTGGGGAGCTGGAGAGAGTGCTGTGATTGAGAGTGAGTACTGCTCCTGCAGGGGACCTAAGTGCGGTGGCTGTGAGCCACCTGTCACTCCGGCTCCAGTGCACCTGGACTCTGCACGCTGACACACGCGCACACACACGCACGCGCACGCACACGCACACGTGTGCACATACACACACACACACACACACACACACGCACGCACGCACGCGCATACATACACACCCCTTAAATTTTTTTAGTGTGCTTTCTAACAGCTTCTAGATCTTTCTTACATATGCTAATGAGCACTGTAGAGAAGATCCTGAGTTACAGAATGATAATGGATTGTGTCATGTTTACTGTGATCTCAGAGGTTTGTTGCTTTTGTTTTGAGTCAAGGTCTCACTGTTAGTCCAGGCTAGCCTGGAACTCCAGCCTCAGCCTTGCCAGAATTAGAGGTGTGTTAGCATGCTGGCAGTCTCCCAGTCTTTTTTTTTTTTTTTTCTTTGAGACAGGGTTTCTCTGTGTAGCTTTGCGCCTTTCCTGGAACTCACTCTGTAGCCCAGGCTGGCCTCGAACTCACAGAGATCCACCTGGCTCTGCCTCCCAAGTGCTGGGATTAAAGGCGTGCGCCACTACCGCCCGGCTCTCCCAGTCTTAATGTCATGGAACTGTTATTCGGTGAGAGGTCATTTTCCCTGCTGGAAGGTTGTGTGTCTCTCCGTTCCCATGCTTCTCCTGTGTGTGGCCTCCTCAGAGCTCTTCTCCTTACAGTCCACTTGCTCATCTGGCTTCATTTTGCCCCACATGCTGTAGACTGGAGGTGAGCACCCCGGGTTTGAACTAGTCCTTGCCCCGCCCCCCAGCTGAATATTTGCATGCATTTTAGAGAAAGACTGAGAACTGTACAAGACATGGGAGCAAGGGTCCCTCATCGGAGCCATGCCTTTGGCCAGTGCCACCCATGCATTCAGAGGAAGCTGGAGGAGACTGTTAGTCATCTCTTGTTCCTTAAGCAGTGGCTCACAGTTTCACTGTTCACATCAGGCAGCAGCCACGTAGAACATAGTAGCTTTTGTTTTCTCCCTCACATTGGATTTCCAGTAAACCTGAAGTATCCTGCACATTAGTGCCCCACCTCTCGCCTGCTGCACGCCCCTCCACCCCTCACAGACCCACTGTTTTGAGCAACACGTTGCTTTGTGAACTCTTTGTGCCCAAGGAGAACCTGTTGTAAAGTCGATGGAGCTGAACTGTGTAGCTTCCTTCTGGGGTTTTGGCAGTTGGGGTCGGGGCACCGGCCTTTTCAATTCATCAGCTTGTATTTTTCAATCCCCCTCTAATTTTGTAAGCTTCAGGTTGCCCCAAATCCATGTGTACCTGTGAGCATGCACACTGGCGTCCACCCTTATTCTCTGCTGCTTGGTTCAATCCCAGAAGCTTCCTTTAGGAAGCACCATGTTGCGGGTCCCTCACTCACCCCTGACAGTGCTGCATGGTGTCAGGTGTGGTTCCAGGTACTGGAGATGCCTTAGCTCGAGGCAGATATAATAACCTCACTGCAGTCAGGTCAGAAACCCCGTCTGTCCTGGACCCCCACCATTGTTACTCATCCTGCCCTTCTCGTTCACAGACAGATCTGTCTCTCTGGCTGTGAACTCTTTTGGGCAGAGGCTGTATCCTCACCTCTGTGTCCCAAAGATCTGTCATGGCGCACAGGGACAGGTTCGGTAAATATCTTCGGAGAGTACGGATGCATCTCGATAACAGCGTTTGCACACCAGGAAGGGCGGCTGTCCGTTGTCTATGCTCTCTCTAGTCTCAGGAAAACAAGGGCTCCTCAAATCCCACAACTTCAGGAAGCTGGGAGTAGGAGTTAATAAACAAGACTCTCACGTAAGTGGACAGACAGTATGGGAAGGCCCAGGCTTGTCACCTGGTTCAGAAGCACATCCCTGCTCTGTCCGCATCCCCAGCAGATGTCTTGGAAAACAGACTAGGTTTCATGGCTTTCATCCTCTTGAAGAGAAATCAAGGGAAGTCCTAAATTCTTCATGAGCAAGAATGATGAGTTTCTCATTTCTCAGTAGAGCCTACCAAGAGTTGCCACTTCCTCTGTTTGCTATTTTAAGAAGTGGTGTTCAGGATCTCATGTGTTAACATCCAGACCGAGACAGAAGAAATGTCTAGAAAGTTCACAGGAAGCCCTTAATGGCTGAGGAAGAACAGTGGGGTTACTCTGTTAGTTTTTGAGGCTCGCTCTTCCCGTGGCTTGCAGACCTTGTGTTGGACCTTAACTGAACTATGTTGTGGATGAACGCTTTCTAGGTTGTCTGCCTTCCACAGGCATCCGATTTCCCCAGGACTGGGAATATTTCCTGGTTTGATTACCTGTCCACCTGGAATTCTGGTGTGCATGAACATGGGTCATCTCATCCAAGGAAGCATGTGCTGTGGGAGGCGTGGTTCAGAAGGCCTGGAAGAGTGTTTAGCGCCGGGCACAGAGGCCTCACCATCCTTCATCCGTGAGCACAGTAGGGTGTTTCTGCACTGACAGACAGCTCCTGTGTTCAGTACCCTGGAAATGCTGTGATTTTCCTGTGCAGAGCTAACTTGTACTCATGTAGTCCCTGGAGATGAGGAGCACTCTCTAGGCCGTTCTGATCCCATGGCCCTTGTATCAAGCCATTCCTGTGGGACTCTGTGTACTGGGTGGCTTTGTTCGTCAGCTTGACATAACCTAGAGTCATCAGAGGAAGGAGCCTCAGCTAAGGAACTGCCTCCTTAAGATCCAGCTGTGGGGCATTTTCTCATTTAGTAATCAATGGGGGAGGGCCCAGCCCGTGGTGGGTGGTGCCGTCCCTGGGCTGTTGGTACTGGGTTCTGTAAGAAGGTGGGCTGAGCAAGCCATGGGAAGCAAGGCAGTAAACAGCACCCCTCCATGGCTGCTGCATCAGCTCCTGCTTCTGGGATCCTGTCCTGTTTGAGTTCCTGTCCTGACTTCAGTGATGAACAGCAATGCTGAAGTGTAAGCCTAATAAATCCTTTCCTCCTCAACTTGCTTTTTGGTCATGGTGTTTTGTTGCAGCAATAGAAACCCTAAGACAGACTCCTTGGACTCCATATTTTTATCCTTGATGAGGAGACCATTTATAGGTCATGGACCTGTCTGACCCCAGCAGTATTCAACAAGTATATCTTGCCCTGATAAGTGCCGCATAACAAGCAGCATACTCTTTCTCTTCCCCTGAAGGCCACACCCTGCCGCCTTTGTGGGATTACTCTAACAGGACTGCCTTTCTGAGCACCTCAGTCGCCACCCCCCCCACCACACGAACTGCATCAATAGTCAGTTCAGCTGATAATGTGAGCTTTATATCAGCTTTGTGCTCAGCCCCTGAATATCAGTGTCATCTCTATTATAGTTTTCTCTGTTAGGTCCTTTGTCTTTCTGTCTTTGTGCATGTCCCTGCCATCCTTGACTGTTGTATTTCATATGTTCATAGACAGTGGAGGAAATTATCTGTGAGTCGATCGGTACGTTGAATATATATGAAGCGTTCACTAAAAGAAAAAAGAGACGTGCCCTGCAAGCAGTGATTGAAGTATACTTTATAATAATAAGGTACACCTCGTGTGTGCCCATGGACTGCCAGGCCCTGCCTTTGATGTGTGTCAACTCAGCTGCCCAACGGCGGTCCCTGACTCTGTGCTTCTCCTCTCCTGTCACCACTGGTCTGCCTGGCCTTCGGTGTGATCACCTTAGCGGTGCGTGTGGCCCTGTACAGCAGCAGAGCCAGGTTCTGCAGGAGACCGCGCTTATGAGGCCTCCCGGAAGAAAAGGCACCCCTAGTTTGAAAATCAGACAAGGCATGTGTATTCGTTACTTTTTCATTGCTGAAAACAAGAGTGCCTGGCAGAAGAACTTCAGCAAAGGTTTATCATGACTCGTAGTTTGAGGATGCAGTCCCTCATGACGAGGACAGCGCGGTGGCAGGGACCCGAGACATCGGGTCATTAGAAAGAAGCACGGGGCGGTGGCTTGCTCAGCCTCCTTCATCCTTCTGGAGTCTGCAGCTGCAGCCCGTAGGACGGCACCATTCTCATGAACCCCGGTCTTCCCACTCGAGTTAACCCAGCCTAGAAGAGCTCTCACAGACATGCCCAGAGGTTTGCCTCTGAGCTGGTTCTAGACCCTGCCACAGCATGGAAGCAAATGCTTCTTTAGACTTTCCTTCCCACTTCACCTAACCTGATAGAGAATATCTCCCATGGGGTGCCCAGGGGTTCGCCTCCCAGGTGGTACTAGATCCGGCCAGGATGACAATACAAACTGACAGGGCATGAAGTGAATGAAAATAAATTATTCCTTGTGGCCGAACCTCCCTGAGCAAGTCATATTAAAAGTTTAGCCTGTCCAGGCAGTGGTGGCGCACACCTTTAATCCCAGCACTCTGGAGACAGGTGGATCTCTGTGAGTTCAAGGCCATCCTGGTCTACAGAGCGAGCTCCAGGACAGCTAAGACTACACAAAGAAACCCTGTCTCGAAGGGAAAAAGAAGTTCTGTCAGAGAGAAGAAAGAGTTCTGGTTGACGGAGGCCCAGTCATAATCCAGTCTCACTGGCTGTTCCAGACCATTAACTTAACTTGTTGGCCTAGGTGTTGGGTGGGCTAAGTGTGGTCACATGAGTGAAACCTCTTGAATGTTGCACTTTGGCACATAAAAGCAAGGCACTGCTTACATCTTCAGTGTTGTGTCTGGTTACTGAATACCTCCCAGATGACTTCTAGGGAGACTGAGTCACCTAGTTAATGAAAGCAGTATCCAGTGTCCTGACTAGGTAAAATGACCCTTGACATTAGAAAACAAACCTTTTGAGCAACTCAAACTTTACCAAATGATTGAGAAATAATTACTGAACGCCTTTAATAATTGTAAGTGTATTATTTGTGTTGGTGCATGGATAGGAAACACATAAATATGCGAACATGGAAAAGTAATATATGGAATTATTATAATAAATTACTGTTATTTTTTAAATCCATTCTTTGTCCTTTTGCCCCTGGCCGCTTTTGAATTCCAGGAGCAGAGCTTATGAGTTTGACACAACCCAAAAGACCGAATATTTATTTTCTGGCTGTTTACAACGTTTTCCGATTTCTGTTCATAGAACACAAGTGTTGGAGATCCTGGGAGCAGTGTTCCCAAGGAAAGAAGAAACTTGGAATGTCCCACCCACTACCTGGGGCTAAGATTCCGGCCTACTCAGAGTGTGGTCATGCATAAGGGATGTCAGAGAGTGTTGAGGTGACAGACTGCAGCTGATGGGCAGGGAGCCACCCCAGTGACACGGGTGAGGCTGGAGCAGGATTTCCTGACTTCTTGAGGAGTGCCAGAGCAGCCTCCTGGTGGGTGTACGCCTCTGGGTCTTTCCAGAAAGTCCCCTGGCTGCTGTCTTGTAAGAGCAAGGTGGAACAAAATGTAAAGCCCAAACAAAACAAAACACACGAAAGACTGTAGGGAGACAACCCTTTCTCAGCAGTACCTTCCAGTACCTTCTGCTAGGGCCTCCACTGTGTCTGTGTCTTGAGTCTGAAGGAACCTCAACCCTTCTGTGGAGTCTGGTGGAGCTGATGGCCATTTTGTGAAGGGACAGAAGGTAGATGTTCCCATTAGCCTGGAGCCTGGACAGGTGGTTGTTCATGGCTGTGTGTTAGACCCCCTTGTAAGCTGGGGATGGGGTGGGGTTGATGCCGCTCTGAGGGAGTTGTCCATCTTGCCCCTTGGTAATGGAATTTTAGAAAACTGCGCTCATGTTTGGGTTTTGTTAGGCGTATGGAGATGGCTTCTAAGGCGAATGTTGTTAATTATGACGTCCGTTCATTTGCCAGCCAGTGTTTATTGACTGGCTGCTAAGTGCAGCACAACAAACAGAAATAGAAGAATAAATTTTTTAAAAGTTGACTTAAAATCATTTGGAGAATTTTTTTCCTTGTGGCAGTTCTTATTTTAAAAATAATCACTTTGTGTGAATTGTTTGGAGTCTTACATTTTGTAGGCACTGCCTGAGCTTTGGCTATCCCAGACTAACGACTACCTAGACGTTTATGATACCTAGCTCCAGTGTTTTGATTTTGCATATTTTCCAGCCTCTGCTGGTTAAATATACACTTCTTTGGGTTCTGAACTTTTCTTAGAATGTAAAAATATCTTTGTCAAGTCTGCTTGGGTTAAATAATGGAAGTTAAATGTGAGCTTTTACTCACATGTTTGAGTTGTCTGGCTGCTGCTTGGACAACTCCAGTCTCAGGGCCTAACCACAGTACACTTTCAGTTCTCACTCAAGGCGTATTTCAGTGCCTAGGGGCTCTGCAGGGTGACTCAGCATCCAGATGTTCCAGATGTGCTCTCTCACAGAGCTCCCTTCTCCCTGCAGGCCACTGCTGGGGCCAAGGTGTAGGTGGCCACATCTCTTCTGCTTATAGATCATTGGCCAGAAAGACAGTCATATAGCCACATCTAGCCAAAGGGAGCCTGGGAAATGTAGTTTAATTGTATTGAAAAGGAACCCAGTGCATCTTCAGTTACAATTCTCATTTAAATGCTGCATATTGGATGTCTTTAGATATTTCCTAGATATAAATTGTCACTTCAGTATATATAATGTTCACTGAGACCATGTGTTTTAGATCTTGTATTAATAGTTTAAAAATAATTTTGCAGTGATTTGATAATGATGGATTTAATTACTTTGTAAAATTTGTAAAATTTTTCATTTATTCTGTGTGTGTGTGTGTGTGTGTGTGTGTGTGTGCACATGTGTATGTGTATCACATATGTGCTTGCTTACTTTCACCACAACACATGTGTGAAGGTCAGAGAACTTCCAAGAGTTGGTTCTTTCCTTCTACCATGTGGGTTCCGGGGATTGAACTCAGGTCGTCAGGCTTGGTATCAGGTGCCTTTACATGCTGAGCCATCTTGCTGGCCCTGGATTCAGTTACTTCTTATAATAGATACATATACATATAAAATTTTAGTGGCTTTGTATAGCACACACACATACACTTAATACGTATATACTTGTGTCTATTTTGACACTCTGTAATATATAGTTACTTGAATATGGACTTCTGCCTGCAGCATAGATGTGCCCCACAAACGTGCTGGCAATGACGGTGTTCGAGAAAAGGGAGTTTTACTAAAAAGGTTGTTGGAAGTAGCTGGAAGAGGCTCAGTATCTTTCATTTCCCGTGGGCTTTTTACCATTCCCTGGAGTTCACTCCCAGAGGGTGTGAGTAGTTATTCTTGCCTGCCTGCTTTCAGTCCAGCTCATGTGTTTGTAGGTTCAGGCAGTGTGTATGTTGTGAGTATGTAGTATTTCAGGGGATTGGGTGGTGGCCCAGAGGGTCCCACGGAGTGTTCTATGAATTGGTCCTGGAGGGACATTTAAGGCCTGGGTCAGGATGCGTCTACAGTGGCAGGCTATGGCTGGTTCTCTCAACAGGGCAGTTCTTATGGAACTGTGGTTAGAAATGGCTGGAAATCCCATCAGAATGCAGACCTCTTGTTTGCCTAAATAAGTGAATGAGCATCATTCTGGCTGGGCAGGGTGCCATGAGAAGTGTCTCTTTTCCCTCTGAAAACAAATGTGTTCTCATTCTGTTTCTTTTCAGTAGTGAAGTCAGTGCAGTTATTGTAGAAAAGTTGGGAAATGTCACGGTCTAGATAGATAAAGTCCTTTCTCTTAAGGCACCTTTCTCAAGTAAGCCGTGATGGCTCCTGAGAAGCCATCCTGGGCCCAGGGCCATGAGCCACATGCCGAGTTCAGGCCAGCCTGGAGTTACAGTGTGAGACTCTGTCTCAAACAAACAAACAAAAGGGTCTATCTGTTGCTAAGGGTATCTCGGTGACTGTGACTTCCCTTTGGTCTCCTAGGCAAAGCCAAAGCTCATCGAGCCACTTGACTATGAGAATGTCATCGTGCAGAAGAAGACCCAGATCCTGAATGACTGTCTGCGGGAGATGCTCCTCTTCCCTTACGATGACTTCCAGGTGAGTGACCGCTCCACTCTCCACAGAGCCATGTTATTGTAGAAGAGTGGGAAATGTGATGGTATAGAGTCGATCAAACACATTTTTCTATATATTGATGTACTGTTTGATTGGTGAACTCATGGTTTTTCAAGAGAGGACCAGAGCCAGTCTTGGTGGCGCAGGCCTCTCTGTTCCTATTTAGCTGGGAACAGAAGGAAGAGGAGGATCCCATGTTCAAGGACTGACTAAGCCACAGAGGGAGTTCAAAGCCAGCCTGGACAATGTAGTGAGATGGGTAGCGCACTGCCCTAGCGTGTGTGAAGCCTTCTCCTTCAGTCCTAGCAGCGTAAGAGGAAGGGGTTGTTAAATAAAAGAGAAAATGAATATGATTGTGTGCCTTATTATGACGTCATATTTTTAGTGGGATTAATTATTCATGTTATATATATACATATATATATACACATATGTTTATATGTATGTATATGCAAACTCTGGGTTGACCTAGAGGATACAAGTGATTCTTATGTCTTAGAAGATTATTTTAGATTTTGAATCACTTTTTATTTTTTGGTTTTTTGAGACAGGGTTTCCCTGTGTAGCTTTGCACTTTTCCTGGAACTCACGGAGATCCGCCTGGCTCTACCTCCCAAGTGCTGGGATTAAAGGCATGCGCCACCACTGCCCGGCCTTGAATCACTTTTTTTTTTTTAAAAAAAAAAAAAATCAAACCTAGGACCTCCGAGTGCTAGGCAAGTGGTCTACCACTGAGGTACATCCCCAAGCCTCGTTTGCTATTTTTTAAAGCAGGTATTCTTAGAATTGTCTTAGCAGCAGCAGAGGTTTGTTCCATATCCTGTGGGATGACACTTTGGACCGTGCCGTGAGGTGCCCTGAACCGTGGGTTCCCCAAGAGAACAGTGGTGCTGTGAAGTCCATCTCGGTAGCAGGACGTAGGTGTCATTCCTGGGAGGGAAGCTCCTGCCTCCACTGCTGTCTGGGTGGATGCTTGATGTCTTTTAGCCTCTAGCTAGGTGACAGGCAGGAAGCGATGAGGTCACCGAGGAGCCAAGGGTTAGTCATCCTTCCCTAGTGACCCAGGACCACTGCGGTCTGCTCAGAGGTCTTGTTCCTATTTTGTTCTCCTGGACATTGCCCAACAGTTTCCTGTCCTTTACCTCAGTTTCCTTTACCTGGCTGCTCCTACGTGATGCTGTTACAGTCCAAGCTTTGTCTCCTGCGAACTGAGCTGAAAAACAAACTGTATGTAAATTCTTACATACTTGGAAGAAAATAAAGTCGTTGGTGTTAGAAGCCCCTTCTGGGGCTGGAGAGTGCAGTGGTTAAGGCTGCACTGCCCTTTGTGGTTGTTTTGTTGATTGTTTTCTCCTGACTTCTCTGTGTAGTCCTGGTTGTTCTGAACCATCTGTCTCTGTAGACCACACTCAGATTTACCTGCTTCTGCCTCCCGAGTGCTGGGATTCACCAGCCCGGTTTTGCTTGGCGCCCTTGCAGAGGATTGGAATTCAGATCCCACCCAGCACCTGTGTTTGAGGGCTCACAGCTGTTTGTAACTCCAGCTCCAGGGCATCTGGCACCCCTGCTTGTGTCCACAGGCAATGCACACACACGTGCAAACTCACATACAGACGCATAAAGAAAAAGAACATCTTTTTATAAGTCTTCTCCTTTGTCCTAATCTCACTTTCCAGAATTACCATGTACACTGTTTACTGTGCACACTGTTTTTTGCTTTTTGTTTGTTTTGTTTGTTTGTTTAGAAACTCTCATGCTAATAGCATTTGTTCAGTTATAACCCTTGATGTTCTCCCAACACCAAATTTAAGAGACTTCAGTTTATAGCAGGAGTGAGAATTTCATGAGTGTCTTTTCTTTCCAACTTCTAGAGATGCATATGTCAGCTGGACATGACTGTCTCCTTTGGGGGTGGGTGGGGGCTCTCTGAGGGGTGCAGGATGCAATGGGGTAGAGGTGACTGATTATGTAGTGTTACAGCCACAGGATGCGGCACTCGTGAGTGAGATCCTATCATGGCCCCAAATACCACGCTTTGAAAACGTCCTTTGATGAATAAACCCTGAAACTGAAGGGCACACAGGACAGCACTCTAGAATTCTGCCTTTGGCCCAGGATTTGGCACCAAATGAAAAACAAAGTCAGTTGTTTACAGAGTAGACTCCTTGTTGACAATTTTTCCCTGCAGTACTCTCGGGGAAGCCACAGGTTATCTGAAGCTTCTTAGGCCATGGAGTGTACGCTTTTCTTGGTATTAAGGAATAATTTTGTTGTTTAGTCTTACAACCAAGAATGAAAAGTTGTATTTGTAGACATGAAATAAAATTGCTTAAGAAAGAAAACAAATCACCCAACACACAGTTTTTTTTTTTTTAAGTATCTTAGTATCATCTTCTCTCCCAGCGACAGAGGACCCAGATAGTCAAACATTTGTAGAGTTAAATGATTAAAACGTAAAGGAAATCCATTTATCTCTCGCCCGAAACCATTTCTGTGATATTCTAAGGGACAAAGAGCCTCAGCATCCCTGTTCGGACCAAGAATGAATGAACAAGCGTTGGTTTCTGTTTTAGGAAAATCGTTCTAGAGTCGAAGGAGTTTGAATGTCGGCTTCGGCCCGCATCCTGGCAGCAGTGACGGCCACAGCTGACTTTGGACACTCTTTGTTTTCCTACAGACTGCCACTTTGTCACCAGAGAGACTATTCACACCATCCGTTCTTGCTTGTCTGTCTCAGTGATGGTGCTAACTGTCTAATTAGTGTAAGTTAATGACTTAGCCATGCCACCACATCTTGTCTCTGTTTTCTTAGGTGGTAAGGAGCATCACTAACACTGTATTTCTAGAGACAACGCAAACGTTTGATCAGGGAAAAGCGTCTTTTTTCATACAGAAAGGGGATGATGAGGTCAGGAAATGGGTTGGATGGCAAGCCCAGTGCGTGAGGATGCAGCAGTGTTCTTCACTGAGCACCAGTAGTTAACAGTTAAAAGCAATAGAACTTGTGTAGGTCTCTGCCAAGCATGCTCAGATGACGATTTCTACAACATACGTGTGCACAGTAGTGCTGCCTTTGCGTGTTTCCAGGTGGGCATGCCGACAGTGAACCCCTGTGCCTCAGATCTGAGGACATCCCAGTGGTCTCTGGAAAATGAATTGTGTGGAAAAAAGGCTGTCAGGTAGATGTACTTACCCAAGGATGAAGACGTTAAAACAGAAGGCTGAGAAATATGAAATGTATTTTAAAAAATCAAGAATAATTCTTCATGTCAGGTAGTTACAAATGAAATGATCTTCCATGGCTAGGAACAGGGGTGTCACAGGGACAGGAGTGTCACAGGGACAGGAATGTCCCTGGAGAGGTTTGTTAAGACTCTAGTGCTGGTGCTTTGGGTCTGTACTGTGTCTGTCTGTCTTGGCTCTGTGGTTCTCCTGGCCAGCAGTTTCTGGGGATCCTTTAGAAGCCAATTGAAATCTCACGTCCTCTGAAGCTACTGAAGTCCACGGTCCCTTTCCCTGACTCTTCCCCCTTACTGTGTCTATAAATACTTAGCGCGCTGTACAGCCTGCCATGGGTGCTGCTGTCCTGCTGTGACCACTGTGGACCTCAGGAGGCTCGGTCAAGTACCACTTTTCTGTGTTTCTGTCCTACCTGCCGTCCTCCTCTCTGTCCGCACAGATGTGTAATCCCTCATATATGGAGCATTGGGATTGGATATATGTTGAAAATGCCTATCAGATCAGTGATTCAACATGGTGAATGCCAGGTAACTTCTTAAGTTAAAAAATGTAGATAGGTTGGGCATGGTGGCGCTCATCTTTAATTCTGGGACTTGAGAGACAGAGGTGCAGGCAAGTGCCTGTGAGTTCAAGGTCTGCCTGCTCTACATGGCAAGTTCAGGCCAGCTAGGGCTGCATACTTTCTGATGGTTAATGGGTCTTTTTCTTCTTAAAAAGTTGTAGTGTTTTCAAAGCTTATAGTTGGTATAACTTTGAACCTTCCAACAAGCAAAAATCAGAGGACATTTTTTAACAGGCTGTGAATGATAACCTTTTCTCATCAGAATGTTTTGTATCAAAAAAATGATTCATTGCTTGGAAGATGGCAGCCGTTTACGTAGCTGAAAGTCCTGCTCCTGAGGAACACGGACTCTGGAGGTGGCTGAGTGGACATTGCCAGTTACCCTGCGGTGGTGTTGGAGATGACGTACTTAACCTTGATCAGTCCACTGCGCCTCACCTTCAAGTTCTCATCTGGCTGGTTACGTAGGTTACTGGTGTCTGTATCATTTTATATTATCGTGGAGCACAAACGACAGTAAACATTGAAATGGGATGTTTGGAGGCAGTTTATGGGTATCAGTCATATTTCATAAAAGTTAGACTTAGGTGTCTAGTATAAGCCAGGATAATGTTTGTAGGGGAGAGCGAAGAGAGTGTTTACCCCACTTCTGACTACATATCTGAAGACCTGAGCAGAGATGCAAAGATGAATGGTACAAGCTCTTCCATTGCTGTGTGAGTTGCAGGAAAAGGATGTCTGTCCCTGGATGAATAGAAAAAGGCAACAAAACATCACAGTATTTATTTGTGGTGGGAAAGGAAAGGAGATGCTTATGGGCGGGCACCACCACACCCAGGCATACCACATTCTTTAAAAAGAGTGTTTGGTGATAGGATTTCTAGCTAAATGTGGGTGTAGGTATGTAGTAGTTCTTAGAACTGCATGCGAAGAAGTCAGAATGAGGTGTGATACCTCAGGAGGAACCCCCCCCCCCCCCCCCCCGAGATCCATGGTGCATCAGCCATGCCTGACCAAGAGTTTAAGATGCCATTGAGGATGATGCAGGATCGCCAGTTTAGCGGGTGTTGAGATTCTGGACAACCTTCCAGTTGCCTCAGCATTGTATAGGGAAATATGGTAACTCCATTTCCCTGTCAGTGACATCCTGATTTCTATTCTCCCCCTGGTTCTTTTCCGCTTTTACTTACACACAGCCGATAATTATCTACAAACCAGTGACCTGGAGAGGAAGCCAAGCGCCAGGACTTACAAAGGCCTGGAAGTCCCTGATCTCATTTCCCATCTACCCTTTGGAAAAGAAAACACTTTCAGCACTGTTTTTTCCTGGGTATATATATATATATTTTTTTTTCCCCAATATCAGGACTTTGTTTTTTACTTTTTACAAAAAATGCTCTTTTTGTTAATTCCTTGAAAATTTGACAGCTGGAATTCAGTGTCCAACAATGTGATTTTATGTGAACATTATGGGATAGTAGTTCATGTCTAGGGCTAGACCTACCTGGAAAATATATATATATATATATATATATATATATATATATATATATATATATATATATATATATAAAATGTTTCCAAATTGATATTAGACAGGCCTTTAGGAAGTGAGAGTTTTCATTTTGTTCAAGTATAAGAAAGTGACTTGATAAGTTTCCATTATGGAATGATCCTTGAAAAGACTAATTGGCTTTTCAGGCAGGAAGGTGGCCTTTGAGCTGGGCTGAAGAGAGTATGTACTTAATGAATACTCGTGGCCTGTGTGAGGGATCAGCAGCTTTGTCTGGTGCTTCGGGCTGTACACACAGACCAGAACCTCCGACTTCACACTGTGAAGCCTGAGGAGAGGAGAGGAAAGTGTTGTGGAAACTTGTAAGAAGCTGGAGTTTTAAAGCATGTTCATTGTTACCACACAAGTCACATTCCAGACAGCCTGGAACCTCAGAGGTCCACCCTGAGAAAGAAATGAGGGCCAACAGAAAGGATGAACTAACCACCAGTGTGGGAGACAGGAGCTGGGTGGACTCCCAGGAAGGAGGAGGAGGAGCACACACAGGACAGACAGACGTGCACCAGGAGCCAGGCTGGGGGTGCGGCCAGGTGTAGAGCTGCTGGCCTGGTGGGTGAGAGGCCCGCAGTTCATCCCAGCACCATAAAACAAAAGCAAAACACTAGGGAACCGTGATTTAGGAACCATCGTCACCTCAGTGCATCTCTACACTGCTGAGTGGACAGAGAGACTCCAGGGTGGAAACTTGGGGGTCACAGAGTAGCTAGGGAGGGATACCCCCCCCCCGCCCCCGTTCCCAAGAGAGTCATTGTGAGGTGCCAGCAGACTCAGAAGGAACACGAGAAATGAGCTTTCCTTCTGCCTTGATCAGGCTCGTCCTTTGCAGGGTTGTAAGTTGTTCTTCGGAAGGCTTTTGTTGTTTTGGAGTTTGGGGTGTTTATTTAGAATTATTTTTAAATAGTGTGTTTGTGGGTATGAATGCAGGTGCCAGCGGAGGCTCGAAGCCTAGGAAGCCCCGGAGCTAGAGATGTAGGTGGTTGTGAGCCACATGACCTGAGTGCTGGTAACTGAACTTAAACCTCTGAAGAGGATTGTAACCACTGAGCCATCTTCCCAGCCCCACCCCCACCCCCACCCCCGGGCGGGGTGGGGGTGTGTTGGTTTGTTTTAACATGATTTTATTTTTTGTAAATGTGCATGTGTGTGCAGTTGTCTGAGGAGGCCGGAGAGCTTTGGATTCCCTGGAGCTGGAGTTACAGAGTTAGAGTTAGAGTCATTTGTAAACCAGCGAGGGGGTGCTAGGAATTGCCCTCACCCTCTGCGAAGAGCAGTGTGAGTTGTTAACCACTGAGCCACCTCTCCAGCCCCTGTTTGGGGTTAAATGGAATTCTCTCTCCAGGCCCTTTACAGGTGAGCTAAGCATTGAGACCGGGGTGGGCTGGGGGAGGGGGGCACTTCTCTAGGTGAGCAGACCATGGGAGTTGAAGGCCAGGCCAGGAACTTTGAGGTGTGTAGTGTGGGACGCCCTACATGAATTTGAGTTTCCAGGCTAGCGTGGTGCCGGAGCCATTCACCAACAGCTCGTGTGCTTTGAAACAAATGCCTCTGCTGATCCTTGAGAGCCGCCAGCCTTCTGTGTGCAGCCAGCCAGTGCAGCCCTGTTCCCAGAGCCCTCTGCTGCTGCGGTTTCCATGTCGCACTGCATCCAAAGATGTTCAGTGTACAGACAACCCAGTCAGTGGTGTGTCCAGCAGACATCAAAGGGACAGAGTTCTGCAGGCACCACAAGACAGCGTGCAGTTGGTCTTAGGCCTAGAGAGGGAGAGTCGGAGCGGGGAGCTTTCCTGATAATAGGCAGTGGTTTGGAACTGGAGATCACTTTAAAACATTGATGTGGGTGCTGCATTCCTTTGGGCTGGCTGAACATATTAATAATTTAAAAAAACAATCAAGCTAGGGCTTATCATGTGATGAAGGCAGTGAGCCCAGCCAGGGGACACCAGTCTCAAGAGCCCAGTGTCTTCTGGGTCACCTGGCGGTGCTTTGTGGCTGTGTTCATTTCTCTCCTTCTTCAGGTACCTTTCACCAACTAGGAGTTGTCCTTTTCCATGTAGACTGAACTGCGATTTCTCAGACAAATGTATGAAATTTGCAGAGTTTTGAAGGGATCATCCTATGGAGAAATAAAGGCAAAATAATGACAAATCTGGAATGCTCCACAGTGGATTGTGACGAGGGCTCTGCAAAGATGGTCACGTTCTCTAGGCGTGGTGGCACATTCCTATAATCCCAACGCTCGGGAGGCAGAGACAGAAGGAGTTTCAAGGCCAGCCTTGGCTACCTAGTGAGTGTGAGGCTAGCCTAGGTTCCTTAAGACCCTGCCTCCTAGTGAAGAGCCGGCCATTCTCTGACCTAGTGTCTCAGTAGTGACTGAGGCAAGGCTACCCGACCCAGGGTTGTCCGCCTAGTACCCCACCTCCCTTCTCCTGGGAGAGCAGCCACACTCCCTCTCCTGTCTGTCCTTGGTGTCTGTTTGTCTGTCTGAGTGAGGCCACTCCCGGCTTTCTGCTCCTGGATCAGAGGAGACAAATACTTGGTCTCCATCCCTGCAGCTGGCTTAGGTTACAGCCCACCCGCTTCTCTGGGATCTCTTCTTTGGTTCATTGTTCTTGGGGTCCCTGGGGGAAGGGTGGACCTTTTGTTTCAGGCTTCTAATTAAAATCTTATAAAAAATGTTTTATATGCCCAGCGGATATGCATACTTCGCCCCGCCTCAGGAATTAAGAGTATTTGAAGTAGTTTAATGCCATCGTAAAGTGATTAATAAAATAACCAGCAGTGTGTGAGTGGAGAGGTGTCCAAAAGTAAAGATGGAACACAGCTCCATACCTTTGACAATATTTATATTTCTTTAAATCCATATAGTGAATCTTTCCTCTTTTTGTTTCATTTCCAAAAGTAACTTGAGCAATGTAAGTCAAAGCAAATCCGATATTCATCTTTTCTCTTTTTACTGGATTTTTTTTTCCTCTCTTTTGGTTTCTCACAGATCACTTGCTAGCACTCAGCTTAGCTGGTGGGAAGGGGTGGGACTTGGAATTCCATGTTCACAGAGCTGTGGAATTTCTGAGCCACAGAGGAAACCTGGCGGTCCTAGAAGGCCAGTTTATAGACGGTGGAAAGTTCAGACTTTCCCCAGCACTAGGCTGCTGAGAGGCACACCTCCCCCCCAGGGCTCTTGGGTTTCCTGGCTTTCTATTCAGATCCCTTCCCAGTGTCACTGCCCAGCTGCTGCCCTAGGAAGTTTGATGAGATGATCTGATCGGCTTCACATTTCTCCTCCTTGGAAGCTTGAGCTTCTGGGTGGTGTGGGTGTGGGAGGGGGTGTGTGGGAGGGGGTGGAGAGAGGTGGGCAGTGGGGGTTTCATGGTCACATGTGTAAGATAGACCCCGTCATCCCCTTGGGATCTGGACTTGGGTTAGTTTAAAAATGGGGAGCTAAATTAAATCTCAGAAGATAGGATTGCAGCAGGTCCCGGGTCGGAGCCAGGACAGGGAGCTGCCAGGTCAGGAACTGTTGCCTCTCTGTGTTCCCCCAGGGGGTCACACAGCCCAGAAGTTTCCTACTCTGACCTTGTAGCTCGGGACCATCAAAGTGTTTGCAGGGAATCATTTCAATCAAGAGAAAAGTTCTTAAAGTAAAATAATCTACTTGAATTTTTAGATTTCAAACCAGAGTGGGAGATGGTGGTATGTTTTGCTCTTCCTGGGTCTGGGAACAATGAAATGGTTCCATTTCATTCCATAAAAATGGAAAGCTTGGCTTGGGGGTTGCTAGTGTCCACCCATTTTTCAAAGTGCCTTTGATGGGGACACTGTGCTCCTCTCTTCAATTTCAACTATTCCACTGGTTCCTTGGGGTTCCTTGTGAGAATCTAGTTTGTCTCTGGATAAGGTAACTAAGGATTTCTGTGTGTCAAAGGCTGCCAGTTTTTAAACCATATAAAGTTATTTCTCATGGTAGCTGGAAAGCTGTTATTTCTAAATTGCATTTTGAATTTGGAGGTGTCCATCTTAGTGGTTATTTGGGATGCTAACTATACTTTGCTTTACTCCTCAGAGGCCAACCCCTTCCCCTTTCATATTTGACTCTCCATTTACCCAGATTCCCTGTCTGTGGGTTCAAACAACATCAGCTGAGAATATTTGGAGAAAAGGAGAATATATGAGCATGTGCGGACTTTGTATAATTGTTCCCTAAATGGTGCAGCATGGCACCTCTTTAGATATTATGGTCTTGTCTTGTCTTGTCGTAGGTGTTAGAAATAATTGAGAGAAATTGCATGGGATCTGTTTAGATACTCACCTAAGGTAAAGGACTTGAGTATCTCTGGATTTTATAGATATGGGAGGTCCTGGACCTAGTTCTTCAAGGTCACTGAGGGATGAGTGTAATTTATTTCTAAATATTAAGAGACTGGGGCTGGCCATTTGTATTAGAATGCCTTATAAACTATCTTGAATTAGTGTAGACTTGGAAGTTACATTGCATCAACCTCCCTTTAACCTCTAAGATTCCCCAGAGAAAGAGTAATGACTGTCCCCATTGCTGTAGATGAGGAAAATAAACTATGAAAGATTAGGAGATTTACGTAATGTTACAAAGCAAGCAGGAGCCTCATTAAGGAAACAGTGGGATTGCTATTTGCCATTTTTGATGTTGATTTTTGGAAATAGGATAAAGACCCATCCTTTGGCAAAAATAATTACTAGGGATAGGAATGCGGAGGATATGAGCTCAGCATGGCTGCACACACCTTTAGTCTCAGCAGCACTCAGGCTGAAGCAGGAAGGTCATGGGCTGAGGTTCAGCCTGTGCTGTATGGTAAAAGCCTGTCCACACAACCCCAAAAAAGAACTACAGCATTAGAACGAAACTTAGCTCATTGTTTGGAAGGGCTCTGGTACTCACGGAGTGTGACTCTTAGGAGATTGATTTGAACTTTTTATAAACCTGATAAATAAAACTATAGAAATTTAATGTTAATTGGTTTGGCATAGAGAAGACTATAGTCTGGATGTGACTTTTAATACACAAAATCTATAGAGAGGTTAAAATAGAACATTTGCTTGTGCTATAGACATCCCTTGTCAATTTCTGTAATGGGTCAGAGAGCTTTTGTCTTAATAGGAAAGCCTTATATGCAAGTAATGGATGGTGATTGGCGGTTTCCTTTTTCTATCCCCATTGACTGTTTTATTCATTCGTTCCTGAAACATTTATCAAGTATTTATCTCAGAGATACAAGTAAGAGGGAGATGCCTCTTGGCTTTAAAGGAACTCAAAATCTATTAGAGGAAAAGGCATGTGCCTGCAGGAGAGGGCTAGCTAATGGAACCAGCTGTTAAAACAGGTCTTGGACATTGTTTTAAGATTACTGAATTATAGGGTCAAATATCAGCTTTTCAGGTCCGTAGACCAGATAGTTGATCAATATGACCAGAGTTGTTCAGACTCAAGGGAACTGACATGCATTTGCTGACTCCACAAGAAAAGCAAAATACTGTTTTATTAAAGTATGTTGGGATTTCAATAAAAAAGTCAATCTGACTATTTGTTTGCTTTGCATCTTTTCCCAGTAAGAAAATCAAAATGGGAAGCATGTTGTAAACAAGTGGATTGTCCAGACAAGTGGATTGTGGAGACTGGACTTAGAATGAAGGCAATGAGGACGGTAGCTGTGGCATTAATGGCGGCTGCTCCATTTGTGACAAGTCCACTATACCCCCAGGGAATCTAACCTGATGGAGTCCAGCCTTGGTTTTTAAGTAGTGATAGGGAAGGTCTCCTACTATGCAAGTCCTGTTCTTTCTGTGACCTGTTTTTACCCCCTGATTGATTAAAGTGGTGGGGTGTTAGTGTTTAATTGAAAGTCAATTGAGTTCAAAGGCAGTTTTTGACATAGCAGCTGTGCTTACTTCTAGGCCCTATCTATCTATCTATCTATCTATCTATCTATCTATCTATCTATCTATCTATCTATCTATCTACCTACCTACCTACCTACCTATCTATCTATCTATCTATCTATCTATTGATTGTCATGACCTCATGTATCCCAGGCTGGTCTGGAACTTGTTATGCTTCTGAGGATGACCCTGAACCATTGATTTTCCCCTCCTCCACCTTCCAAGTGCTGGGGTTCTAGGCATGTGCCACCAGGCTTTAGTCAGTGCTGGAGCCAACCCAGGGCTTGGTACATGTGAGGCAAGCACCCTACCAACTGAGCTCCATCCCCAATCCATCCCTGTGTTGTAAAGCAAAGCTGATCTCATTAGTTGTGTTTGGTTTTATCTTTAGGTCTTTCTCTCTCTCTCTCTCTCTCTCTCTCTCTCTCTCTCTCTCTCTCTCTCTCTCTCTCTCTCTCTCTCTCGTTTGTTCTGAATACAACGTGAACTCATCCTTTACTGTTTCAGTGTAAAGTCCGATACACCTTTGTTCGATGTTCTGTTTTAATGGATTTGGACCCTCTGCTCTTTTCTTTCACGTCGTCCTGGAATTCAGTGCTCTTCTCTGAATGGCCTTCTAGATGGAGTACTGGTTATGCTATGAGAACTTATTTCCTTCTTCATCAGACTGTATTGCTTGCTGAGTGGCAGATATGTGTTATTAAGTGTCTTGATAGATGGGTAAATATTTATGCTGAGCCCTTAAATGATTGGTAGAATATTTTTCATGAAGGGAGGACACTATAGGTTGTATTTGGGATCTGGCTGATACTCACTTTTTATCCATTTTACGTGCATGACCTCTTTAGGCCACCGACTGAATAGAAGGTGATGATAGAAACCAGGTTGCAGCAGACTGTCTCTGAGGAGTGCTCTGTCCTGCGGGTGCAACATTCTTCAGTACTGTGCCGCTCAGCTGCTTCTGCTCTCTTACAACCATGTTTCATTGGTCTGTTGAGTAACAAACCACCCAGAAGTCTAGTAACTTAACTGTGTTGATTGTGTCTCACAGTTCTGAATTCTGGTCAAGGGCCAGCTGACTGGTGTAGTTGAAAGTTTTCCTATGTCTCGCCCTTCCTGCAGCCGCTTGGACAAGTAAACACACAGGGGCTTATATTAATTACAAACTGCATGGCCATGGCCTCTAGCTCAATTTTCTTGCTAACTACCTCTTATAACTGAACTCAGCACATTTCTATTAATCTATATGTTACCACATGTTCCGTGGCTTTACCTGTGTGCCATTACAAGCTGCTTCCTGGACGGCAGGATGGCATCTCCTCCACCTCTGCCTTTCTTTTTCCTGTTTCTCTCCTGGGTTTTCCGCCTGCCTTTCCTTCTTGCCATAGGCCAAACAGCTTTATTTATCAACCAATCAGGGCAACACGTATTCACAGTGTACAGAAAGACATCCCACATATGGATTGGTTCTGCTCTAGTTATCTAGGGAGGCCGTGTCTAAAATGGCCTCTTCACTCCTGTGATGTGTTTGCCTTGGGGGAGTGGAATGTATAATATGGTCCTTCTTGATGGCCATCTTATGTTTTTTCTTAGTAGTCTCAAAAATAGTAGAATTTTTAGAAATATATTTTCACCAGCCCTTTGAGACTTTCATAATGCATACAATGCGTTTTGATCATATCCACCCCTCCTCCTCCCCCCAAGTCTTCCCACCTTCATCCCCCACCCCAACTTCAGGGCCATATGACCCACGGAGTCCCCTTTTTGCTTCCTGTGTCTTCACGGACATGGGACCATTCACTGGAGCATGATCCATCTTCCAGGACCTTCATCCCTAAAGAAAACTGATTAGCCACTGCCTCCAGCAGCAATCAGCCGCCAATGGCTCTTCAGCTGTGGGGCTGTGAGCCCATCCCCCCACCATGCTGGAATGTTGACTGTCTTGGTTTTGTTCAGGTCTTGTGTTGACTATGAGTTCATGAATGCAGTGATCCTAGAATATAGTGCCCGGAATATACTTTCATTTCAGTCTGTCCTACCCACCCTCCGGCACTTACGGTCTTTCTATTCCTTCATCCATTATGATTCTTGAATCTTTTTCTGGGGGGAGGGAGGTGTAATGCAGATGTCCCATTTGTGGCTGAGCACCTCACAGATGTGTGTTCTTTGCGCTTTTACCCATTGTGGGTTTCTACATGAACCAATGTCCATGGCACAAAGATGAGGCTTGGCAGCTGCAGAGA
Organism: Peromyscus leucopus; assembly: GCF_004664715.2. NCBI lineage: Eukaryota > Metazoa > Chordata > Mammalia > Rodentia > Cricetidae > Peromyscus > Peromyscus leucopus. The sequence continues at coordinate 2,837,640 of NC_051070.1, forward strand.
CAGGGGGATTCTTCGTATGGCGCTTGGCTCAGCTTGGAAAGAAGAAGGAAGTGCCTTTCCTAGAGGGTACCTTTGGAATGCACACGATGACTTTCCTACTTGGTTTTGGTAGTCCAAGCCAGCCTGTGTTCAGAGGAAGAGGAAGTAGCCTCCACCTTTTGGTATGAGAGCAGCATCCCTACAGTGAGGAAGGGCGAAGGGTCGGGCCCCCTGGAGCCTTCCTTAGAGAGCATTTAAAATGGGTCTGATGGAATGTAGTTCAAGAACTCAGATGTGACACGTGAGCCAGATGAGTGTAAAGGAGCACAGCTAACATTGTTTTAAATGAAGTCTCTAGTGGGTGAAGATCGTGATTTCTAGTGGCAGAAAGTGATTGGTCAAAATCAGTTAGGAACTGATCACAAATGACTGATGTGTAAACCTAAATTTGAATCAAGTCTCAGTCTCTCCGTCTGTCTGTCTGTCTGTCTGTCTGTCTGTCTGTCTCTATATATCTCCCCCTACCCCAGACCGTGTTCTGGTATATGTCTGGCCTTGAACACAGCAATCTCCTGCCTTAGCCTTCCAGATGCTGACATTATAGATGAGAATAACCAGGCCTGACAGGTGTCAGTCTGTTGATTTAAAGTTGTTTTCCCTTTCAAATGAGAGCGTAACAGCCTTTTATCCTAACAATCTAGAAGAGCTGTTGACAGTTGTTTTCCTTACCCAAGGCAGGTGTTAAGGAATAATGCCTCATAATGACAGGTTCTTGAGTTCATAATTCTACCGGGAAATTTTTGCAACAAATTTTCTTTCTTTTTGGTGCTCTAATGTGAAGTGGGCTTGAAGTGACCCTGATCATGGTTCTTTTTCTTCAGGTTTTCTTCAGGTGAGCCAGTTGGTGAAGGTCTCACATATATAGTTAGATTTTTTAAAAATGTGGAAGGAGCCAGTAAATCAAGCTAAGGAAATAACGGTATCCAAGGACACAGAAGGTGCCCTTGTTTGAGATGCACAGACTTTGATGGTCAGTTTTCTCTATTGTAGTCATGGCTGGCTTGTAAGATGTTTGGCAGTCTGGGAAGACATGATGTTGTGTGAAGGTTTTTTGAACAGTTTGCACCTCTTTCCCGTGTTTATGATCATGTATCTCTCTAGCATACCTTGAAAACAGTTTTACAGTAAAAATAAACATTTGTTTGAAATATTCACTAAGAAACCAAGACTCAGGGTCTTAAAACTTCCCCAGGGGCAGAGGAGACAAATAATTCACCTTCATAGGACTTGGGTGGAGGACATAGTAAGGAAGCCGCCATCTAAACACGGGCTTTAAGATGGCGCTCAAAGATCAGTGTGATGTACGCAAAGCCAGAGCAGCTAGAGAAGACATCCCGGGGAAGACCTGGAAATCTGAAGCTGACTCTGATAGTCCATCACGTAGCAGCAGTTGACAGATGGGATTGCAAGAAGCTACAGAGGGAGGAGAAAGTCTTTGGCAGGTCCTTGTTCATTGTTCAAGATTAGTGTCCATATTAAAGAACTGAAATAAAATTAAACACACAAAATAAATCAATAAGTAGACAGATGAATTCAGGAGTTCTCAGATGAAGAAGTATAAATGGCCAATAAATATGTGAAAATCTTTAAGGTATTATCAGGCAGATACAACTAGAAATTAGGTTGAGATTCCATCTTACCCCCCGTTAGAGTGGCTATCATTAAGAAAACAAAAAGTGGGGGCAGGAGAGGTGGCTTAGTGGTTAAGAGCTTTTGCTGCTCTTGTACAGGACTGGGGTTCAGTTCCCAGCACCCATGTGCTGGCTCACAACCATCTGTAACTTCAGCTTCAGGGGATCTGACGCCTTCTTTGGACCTCTAAGGGCACCAGGCATGCATATGGTACACATACATACATATAGGCAAGACATTCATGCACATAGAATAAAGTAAATCTAAAAAGAAAGTGAGCAACAAAGGGTGGTGAGGATCTGGGAGAGAAATGGACCCATGTGCTGGTGGGACTGTGAATTAGAACAGCCACCGTGGAAGTCAGAATGGAGGTTCCTCAAAAATCTAAAACTAGAACTACCCGCAGGATCTAGCTGTCCCGTTCCTGGGGCTTATACATAGAGTAACCGAGGTTGGAATACTGTAGAGATGCCTTAAATCTGTTGGCTGCAGCACCGCTCACAATAGCCAACTTACCGATCAGCCTGGGTCTGTAAGGAAGTGTGGTAGGATTCACAGTGGAGTATTAGTCAACCATAAAGAGCAAAAGTGGGTTGTTTTCACAGAAATGGAGCTGTGGTGGTAAGAGAAGCAAGGTGGATTCGGGAAGCAAATGTCACACCTTTTCTATCATATCTAGACTCTAAAGGTGTTTTGTTGTTGTTTGCTTTTTAAAAAGTCTGAGAAGAAGGAGAGGCTGGAGGAAGGACAAGAGAAGGGGAATGGGCGTGTCTGAACACGATCACAGTATGTGGTGTATAGATACAGAAATTGAGCACAATCTCAGTAGTGGTGTGTACATACGGAGATTGAACACAATCACAGTGTGTGGTGTATACATACAGAGATTGAACACAATCACAGTGTGTGGTGTATACATACAGAGATTGAACACAATCACAGTGTGTGGTGTATACATATGGAGATTGAACAAATTACAGTATGTGGTGTATAGATACGGAGATTGAACACAATCACAGTGTGTGGTGTATACATAGGGAGATTGAACACAATCACAGTGTGTGGTGTGTCCATATGGAGATTGAACACAATCACAGTGTGTGGTATGTACATACAGAGATTGAACACAATCACAGTGTGTGGTGTATACATAGGGAAATTGAACACAATCACAGTGTGTGATGTATACATACGGAGATTGAACAAATCACAGTATGTGGTGTATAGATACGGAGATTGAACACAATCACAGTGTGTGGTGTGTACATATGGAGATTGAACACAATCACAGTGTGTGGTGTGTCCATATGGAGATTGAACACAATCACAGTGTGTGGTGTATACATACAGAGATTGAACACAATCACAGTGTGTGGTGTATACATACAGAGATTGAACACAATCACAGTGTGTGGTGTATACATAGGGATATTGAACAAATCACAGTATGTGGTGTATAGATACGGAGATTGAACACAATCACAGTAGTGGTGTATATATATGGAGATTGAACACAATCACAGTAGTGGTGTATACATACCTCAGTGGCATTTCAATATAGCATAGTGAAATCCATTATTTTTAGTCAGTGTCTGTGGTGATATATTGTGAACCCTAATAAAATTTGCCCAAAGATCAGAGAACAGAACAAGCCACTAGATTAAACATAGAGGCCAGGCAGTGGTGGCACACACCTTTAATCCTAGCACTTGGGAGGCAGAGATCCATCTGGATCTCTGTGAGTTCAAGGCCACACTGGAAACAGAGCCTGGCAGTGGTGGTACACACCTTTAATGCCAGGATGGGGAACACACACACCTTTAATCCCAGCACCATAGAGGTTGAGGCAGGAAGTGATATGGTGGTCAGAGAAAGGTATATAAGGCATGAGGAGACAGGAACTAAAACTTTTCAGCTGAGAAACCCCTTTTGGCTAGAGGCCTTTTGGCTAGAAGGCTTTTTCAGGCTGAGGAGTTGGTGAGGTAAGAGGTAGTGGTTGTGACTTGTTCCTTTGTCTCTCCAAACTTTCAGCATTTACCTCAATATCAGGCTCCAGATTTTTTATTAAAAGACCTTTTGGAATTTAAGCAGCAGATGTTTAAGTCTATGCTAATAAAATACAAAAAAAAGTGTAAGACTGAAATCTCCTGCATCAAAAATAGCTCTAATCTTCAGAGGCAAGAAATAGCTTTCTTGGTCTGTAGATTCATGTAATAATTAGTGATAATTAGCCTGCCATGCTACCTCGTCTGGGCATTGGAACTTCAACATGTCACTGGATCTGTCGTGAATGACCTGAGGAGGCAGCTGTCCTCACCTGCCGGGGGAAAGTGGGGTGTTTCAGAGGCTTTGGTCCCATTGGTCAGCTGCAGTTAGCCTGGCCCTCAGTCTTCACCAGCTCTTCCTGTGTTCTGTTCACAGACGGCTGTCCTGAGGCGGCAGGGGCGGTATGTGCGGTCCACGGTCCCCTCGAACGCAGAGGAGGAGGCACAGAGCTTATTTGTCACTGAGGTAGGTTTTCATGTTCTCTGCATCATGTGCATTATAAAGACGTTTCCCTCCACCCCTGCTTTTTCACTAAATCTTGTTCTTCCTAATGCTGTCAAAGAGGTAATGACATTTATATGACAATTAAAATAGAAAGTTTTGGGTGTGTAGAATGAACGGAAATGTTTACAGAGCTCATTTGTAATTCCCAAATACCTATTTCTACGGAGTTTTTCTTGGGCACATAGACTAAAGGGTAACTGGTAAATGGAACTCTGTCATCAGTATGGTTTGTAACGGTCGATTCAGCAATGCATTATCGGTTCTTTTGCTTCCTGGTATGTTTGTATTTGCAGGTTAGGTTAGGGACTAGAACCAGGTGCTTATAGGCACACCTGATTATCTCTGACCTGTGTGAGATATAATCACAGTTTTTCTTGTTTGAACACACAAATAATAACCTGACCAAAGAGAAATCATCACCAACTAGAAGCATGGCTTTGACTCCCTGTGTGTTTGCTTATTCCTCCAGCTGTTTTTAGGTAGAAGAAACTAATCTGGAATTTTGTTTCTTGAAATGTCTCTTCCTTTAGAAATGAGTTTGGGGGCCCAGCAAGATGACCCAGTAGGTAAGGGTGCCTGGCAACACCAGTTAGATCTCCAGGACCCACACATAGAAGAAGAAAGCCAACTCTACAGGTTGTTCTCTGACTTTCACACACACACACACACACACACACACACACACACACACACACACACAATTTAAAAATGAGTTGGGCCCAACTTTTTCTAGTTGATATTTAGATGAGATACATCCCCATTAGTAAAACTGCAAATAAGGTGTGCTTTTTAAAGTGAAGACCAGTTAAATAACAATAGTTTGTTTTACTGGAGATTTAAAAATAAAAAATCTGCATATAAAATGTTTAAAGCAGTGTTCTGTCACCTCCTAAAGGTTATGTCCTGCTTCATTTCCTTCTCCACCACATTAGCACCTTTAATTCCGCACACACTAGGTGTGTTTACACAGACTTCCATACACACACTAGGTGTGCTTACACAGACTTCCATACATACACTAGGTATGTTTACACAGGCTTACACACACACACTAGGTATGTTTACACAGACTTCCATACACACACTAGGTGTGTTTACACAGACTTCCATACACACACTAGGTATGTTTACAGAGACTGCATACACACACTAGGTGTGTTTATACAGGCTTACACACATACTAGGTATGTTTACACAGATATGAACAATTCTTTAAAAGCAGGCTTTGGCAAAAATGTGACTTCAGACAAAATCTGCCCTGCAGACATTTTCGTGACTAATGTTTTATTAATCCATGGCCTTGGCCATCTGTGTACATATTGAGCTGTAGTCATAATACAACTGACTTGAGATAAAGTGACCCTGAAAGCTCATGGTGTTAGGACTGTCTGGACTTCCACAGAACGTTTGCTGACTTCTGCCTTAGAGCATGTGGTGAAATTATCACTCAGTTCTCCCAACTCTTTAAAAAAGTTTTGTTTTTGTTTTTATGGTGGGGGAAAACCCTCAGTTACATTTTTTAAAGATTTGTCTGTTCTTTTTAAATTATTTCTTTAGATTTATTTAATGTGTATGAGTGTTTTACCTGCATGTATACATGTGTACCACGTTGTTTTGGTGCCCATGGAGGTCAGAGAAGGGTGTTGGAATCCCTGGAACTGGAGTTGTGAATGGTTGTAAATCATGATGTAGGTGCTGGGAACTGAACCCAAATCCTTTGCAAGAGTAACAAGTGTTCTTAACTCCTGAGCCATGGCTCCAGCCCAAGTTATTTGATGAGTCTGAGTGTGTGTGTGTGTGTGTGTGTGTGTGTATGTTGTGTGTGCATGTGTGTGTGTGTATGTTGTGTGTGCATGTGTGTCATGTGTCTGCAGTGCCAGCAGAGACCAGAGAGGGCATCAGGTCCCCTGGAATTGGAGTTACAGATGGTTGTGAGCCACCGAGAAGGTGCTGGGAATTGAACCCAGGTCCTCTGTATGAATACCCAGTGCTCTTAGCCACTGGGCCATCTCTCCAGCCCCTCAGTTAAGTGTTTGAATCACTTCAGGCTAAACAATCCCTGATCCATCCTGAGCTGCTGGAGCCCATGTGACTAAACTGTGTTACGTCTTTTCCATCTGCTGTCCACCCTCTAGTCTAGAGGACAGTGAACTTGTAAAAAACAACAACAAAAACAAAAAGCAAACAAAACAAATTCCTTCATATGCCTGTCACTCTAACTTAACATTCTTGTTCCCAAGTTTGAAAGGTGAGCTAAAGCTGGGTCACATGCCTACCCATTTGGACACAGTTTTCTTATTAGACTCCTGAGGGAATCTCTTATGTCAAAGACTTTCTGAGTCTTTACTTGGTGCCTCTGCCTTGGGATTTAGCCAGTGCCTACAGTTAGACAGGCACCGGCACTTGTTGAGTGAATCTCTGGGTAGTTTAGAATGCTTGATGCTTTCTGCAGTTCCTTTTATTTTACATTTGCTTAGTGTGTGTGCGTGTGTGTGTGTGTGTGTGCGTGTGCGTGTGCGTGTGCGTGTGCGTGTGCGTGTGCGTGTGTGTGTGTGTGTGTGTGTACACATGTACATGCGTCCCACAATGCATACATGGAGGTCTGAATACATCTTGCAAGAGTTCATTTCTCATTTCTCTTCTTGCACCGTGGGCTTCGGAGGGTTGAACTGGGGTCATCAGGCTTGGTGGCTAGTTCCTTTACCACTGAATCCTTACTACCTAGTTCCTTACCAGTTTAAATATTTAGGTGTTATATTTCCCCATTTTGCTTAAAGTTGTAAACACATGGGCATTCAGATGCTCCCCTCATAACAACATTCGCACTCCCTGCCTTTGCCCCTCCTTGCTCTTCATTTGCCGGGCATATGCTGTACCTCAGGATGGTTTAACGTCTGGTTAGAACGATGGTGTGCAACTTTTGCTACAGTCCTTGAGAGACCGTCACGGCCAGATGAGGAGAATAGGGGTATGCTGCACAGAGTCAGGCCTGCCTCCACGGGCCGGCAGGCCACGGGCAGCTGTAGGAAAACCCATGAGTACATGTGACTTTTCAAACCATATTCCGTGGCTTTGGAATCTGATTTTGAATGTGGTTATCTGACGTCCAGGTGTGAAAGTTTTGCTGGAAATTGTGAAAAAGTATTTGTTAGAATAAATAACATTTAAAAATGTTTACCATTGCGTGGTCAAATGGAGAGATGCTCACCTCCCTGGCTGACTCTGCCCTTGGCCTTTCTCTCCTGTTTATTCTGCCTCCAAAGAGTAATCTAGAACACCCACACTCCCTTCCCTTCATATCTTTTCAAGCAGAGCTGCTCACTGTGAAGCCTGGCATAGAAAAACAGAAATTAAAGAGCAGCACCCATTGTTATTACTGTTGTGAGTTGGTGGCTGCCCGGGTGGAGGCTGTGGCACAGACAAAACACTGGGTGTAAATGAGCCAGAGCAAGAATAGTGACTTGGTTCGAAAGCGTTAGGCACAGACAATTTAAACCCCCCCCCCCCCATAGCACAAATATGTCTTTTCACATGCTCTTCTTCTGTACTCAGTTTTGTGTATGTCAAGAGCTAACTATCTAGAATTTCACATGACCTAAGCCGACTTTAACAAGCTGGACCTTCAGCTACCAAATTCCACTCATTCATATGTGGAGATCTGACTGATGTAGCCTTGTCCATCTTAAGACTGCACAGCCCTCAGATGGGTGCCGACATGCCAGACGGGCGATGAAGGACACCCTGCCCCTCCTTGTCATCATGTAGTGAGGAAGTTCTGATGTCGTGTATGAACACTAGTGTCATTAAAAGAAGCTTAGCAGTGGAGTGAGTGCCCCATACAGTACACACACACACACACACACACACACACACACACACACACACACACACAGAGGTAAAAAGGCCATGATGCCATGTGAGTTGGAGTCTACTACATCTTTCCTCCTCATAACCTCACTCTGTCACTTAGGAACGTGAAGAAAAACCAAGAATAGATTTAAGTGACAGTACTAACAGCCCTAGTTCTATTAGTAAACATCACGAAAGGGTCTTGAGGCTCACGCACTTAAGACACATGGCCTCTTCCCAAACCATGTGCTAATGGTCAGCAGGTACAGGCACCTGCTGCCAAGCATGCTGGCCTGAGTTTGACCCTCCAGACCCATATGGTGGAGGGAGAGCATTGACTCTGGCAAGTTGTCCTCTAGCCTCTGAAAGGACCCACACACCGTGGAGACTCCCTCCCAGACCCTGGATTAGGCACAAACCACACCCAAACACCTGTTTTCACAGAGAGATCCTTTATTAAGTAGGGAAGAAAAGTTAAAGTAGCTGCTTTCTGACTCAGAAAAAAGCAGCAAATGACCTTGTAGGTGTAATTTTTAAGAAGAGAAAAAGGAGAGGTCTCTGTTAGAGTGGGCTAGGATGCTATGCTATGCTTTGATTGGACATGTTTGTAAATGGGTTTTTCTTTGGGCCACCAGCTCACAAAAAAACAACATAGATACTTATAAATTATGAAAGCTCAGCCGATAGCTTAGGCTTGTTTCCAACTGGCTCTTATTACTTAAATCAGCCCATTTCTATTAACTTACTTTCTGCCTCATGGTTTATTACCTCATCTCCGCAGTGCCCATACTGCGTGCCCTGTGTCTCCTGGCGTCTCCGTCTTCTTCTTCCCAGTGTCCTCTCTGCCCAGCAAAGCCTGCCTAGCTATTGGCTGTTCAGCTTTTTGTCAAACCAATCAGAGAGACACGTCTTCACAGTGTACAAAAAGATTATTCCACACACACATTAATTAGGTGAGCCAAAGGGGCTTTTGATTGCTGGACTTCGGTAGTTAGCCTGTGGAATTAGTCTGGCGTTAGAAAATGTCCAAATGAGGAACAGGCCTTGATGGCTAGCTTTAGGGATATAATCTGTGGTTTATAAGGAAGGGGGATGGGCAAGGCCAGCCTGCACCATGTTTGCCAAGTCCAGGCCTGCTAGAGCCCTCCAGCCTCTACGTGAGCACGTTCCCCACAGACAAATAAATAAATGCAGTCTTCTTAGTAACTCTCCCATTGCCGGACCAAGGTAGCTTATAGAAGAGTTTATTGGGGTCGTACAGTTCAGAGGGAGAGTCCATGACCCGTGTGGCAGGGAGAATGGTGGGAGGCAGTCACTGAGAACGCCCATCTCGATTCACAAGCATGAGCCTGAGTGAGAGGCTTTGGGAATGGTGCAGGCTTTTGAAATCTCAAAATTCTATACCCTCCAGTGACACACCTCCTCCAACAAGGCTACACTCCAACAAAACCACACCTCCTCATCTTTTACAAGCAGACCAACTGGGGACCAAACATTTAAATATATGAGCCTCTGGGGGGCAATTCTCCTTCAAACTGCCGTAGTACCATAACTCTTTTTTTTTTATATAAAAACAAATGACTATAAGCCAGGAATAGTAATTGCTATTTCAATGTCACCATATAAAAGCTGCTGTCAGATCATTAATATCAATAACTTGAAACAGCATTTTTCCCAAGGGTCATGTTTCACTGGTTCAAAGTCTTACACCTTGTGGGAGACTCTGCAGGTAGAATTTTGACAGCCCATGATTGATGGCAGAACTTTGATATGTCTCTCGGGTCTGACTCCCCAGAAAGTCACCTGACTTTGTTTCTCTGGTTTGTCTAAATCCCGAACAGTGCATCAAAACCTACAACTCTGACTGGCATCTTGTGACCTATAAATATGAAGATTACTCAGGAGACTTTCGACAGCTTCCGAGGTGAGTCACTTGTTAGATGGACACATGAGGACACGTGTGGCTCCGTCTGCGTAGTCAGAGTCATGTGGGAACAGACGATCGTGAGACTGGGTGTCATACTCTGATGGGGTAGGCAGCAGGAGAACATGTAGGTGGATTAATCCTGTTCTGAAATTCTGTTTGGAGGCCAGAAAGTTTTCACTAAAGTGTATAAAGATAAGGCCACTGTATTGAAATGTTCTGCAGTATGGTTTTATGTTTATTAGACTGACCACGTTTTGTTAGCATTTATTAATTTTATGAAGCAATGAGTTTCATCATGACATTTCATCCACGTATATAACACTCTGATCATCTTCAATCCTCCTTTGCCTCCCACTGTTCAGTTTTCACATGCTCCTTCCACTTTCTCATATTCACACCTTCCTTTTTATTGACATACGTCCACACACACGCTCCTGGGATCATAATCACATGTTCACACGCATACACTGTGCTGTGAGCATGTTCTCTGCTGTCCACCACTCTCCCCATTCCTGCCTGGCCCCCACATCTTCAGGCACATTCTTTTATGTCATCTATGCCTCCATGGTTTTTATGTATCTGTATAAAATTTAGGCACCACATATGGGAGAAAGCAGGTATTTGTGTTTCTGAGATGGGTATAATTTCCGTAATATGACTATTTCCAGTTGCATTCATTTTTTAGGGCTGAAAACAATTTCATCTTATGTATCCATTCCTCTGTTGACAGACACCTAGGTTGGTTCCAGCTTAATTCATGAGAATAGTTTCTCTCTCTCTCTCTCTCTCTCTCTCTCTCTCTCTCTCTCTCTCTCTCTCCCTCTCTCTCTCTCTCTCTCTCCCTTCCTCTCTCCCTCCCTCCCCCCCACCCATCTTAGGTGTCTGTGTGTTTCTTCAAAAGAATATTTTGGAAAAGAAACGTGTGAAGACTATCTATAGTAAAGAAATATTGTTCTGAGAAAGTAACTCTGATACAATGTTTTTCCAGGTCAATTCCTTGCCTGCTTTGAAACTTTAACTGAGAGCATACCAAAAGCAATTGTGTTGGGATAGGTTTGTCACCATGGGAAGCGGGTGGAGAGGGCTGTTAGAAAACAACGTGTTCCGAACCCAGCTGCAAAGGGGAGTGTGATTGGTGCTGGAAACCGAGCAAACGGAGACAGCTGTTCTCAGGGTCACTATCACGACTGAAAATCTTAGGGAACCCAAATTAATGCGTTCTTGGGTTTGTTGCGTCTGTGAGATTTTGAGCCCTTTGTACTTTTCTCACTGGACCTCGCTGTTTGTTTTTCCTATGTGTGTGGCTCAGCCACTCCTTAGAGTGTTCAGCCAACTTCCTGATCACCTCTTTTTAAACATCACAACTCCCGGCCAATGTTATTTTCTCCACATGGATGGGCTCCTTAGCTCTATAGTTCCCCAGTTCTCACTTGGGATTTGGGAATGATTCCTATTTAATCCAATAAATCTACCTTCCTTGTCTTGCTCAGACTATCCCCATGTTGAAAGATAACTGACTACATGTATTCTTTGTTTCCTATGGGGTAGATTTTAACTGTTGGTTGATTTTGCCATTGAGCATTAATAAAAATTTCTAGCTGAATGGAGCATTGTAATTGGGATTACGGACTCTGGGTTTCGTCTGGGTTCGCTTTGCTCTCTATATGCCTCAGTTTCCTCCTGCTTAGTAGTTTGACAATGTCTCCCACCAGCTTAAATGAGTAAGTGAGAGGGCATGTGTAAAGTACCCAGCATGCCTAGCACATAGCTATTCACATGATTGCAGCTACTGCTGCTGTGGTCGTCAATACTGTCCATCATTAATTATTTCATCACCCTCCATCATTAATCACTTAAAATTCTGTGACCCCCTAATTCTTTTCTCTGTCATATTTTATATTAAATTTTTCCCACCAAGTCTTCTAATTAGTACACAATCCAATTTCTTCCATTTAATAGGCCTCCTAGCTCTAGCAAGCTGTGTCTCCATTTCTACAGGTCTACAGGTCTACGGTGCTGTGTGGACCTTTGACTGGGGTCCCTTGTCTCATTGAAAAGCAAGGGCATAGATGGCGTTATTCTTTACCCTAGGGGCCACTGTTGGGCTTGTTATGGGGCGGCTCTTCTGATGGATGGAGACATAGACTCTATTGATTATGCAATTACAAAGCAAGTTTTCTTTCTTGTTTTTCAAGCAAACTGGCCAAGTTGGATAAACTTCCAGTTCACGTCTATGAAGTCGATGAGGAGGCCGACAAAGATGAGGTGGGTTCCTGCTCTCTCCTGCCTCTCTTCTCGCTTGAGTCTCTGATTGTGCAGGCTTCGGGAGACGTGCCGACCTTAAGCCCAAACAGGAATTGGGATGTTTAATGAAGCAAAGGAAGAATTTTTTTAAAATATATTTTTGGGTTGTCTTAAGGTTCCTGCTTTATCTTGACTGCTCAGCACCTCATGTTCTCTGACTTGTGTTTTGTTCTGAGATCATTTGCAAAGATTTGGATCAGATCTTAGACCTTGAATTTAGACAGTTTTTCAACAGGGTCTCTTCCCCTGGCAGCCCGTGGAAGTAAAATGGTTATTTCTCCAGTGACTGTTTTAGTGCAGGCTGACTTTAATAAGCTCCCTAACTCTTGGAGAAAAGAGGTACTTAGAGAAGTGTAGAAAGAGTGTGGGGTCTTACAGTTGTCTGCTCAGGAAGGGAATCCCCATCGTGAGTTTAGACTCCTTCCCCCTTTCCTTAGCTGTACACTGAGTACAGCATTAACCATCTTTAGAAGTTAATATTCATGGAGCAACTTGTTTTAGAAATAATTCTCAGAAAGTTAATGTGGCTCACGGTAAACACCTTTAATCCCACCACCCCCTGGGCAGAGGCAGGTGGATCTCTGTGAGTTAAGGCCAGCCAGGGCCACACAGTCTTTTTTAAAGGAGCTGATTACAGGACTGGGAGGCCCAAGTGGAGGTTCACATGCAGAGGTGCCCCGGGCTTCGGAAACCCTTGGCGGGCAAACGATTCCTCAATTCCAATGATAATAATGCGAATACCACGGATACTGACAGTGAATGGTTGGGAACAAAGCTGGAGCCAGGCCTTCTTCCCATGGCGGTCAGCTTTGTCACCAAACCCGAGGCCATTTGCAGGCAATGTTGCCTCTGTCTGTCTACGCTCTCTCCCGGCGTGTGCAGCCTCTGTCACTGGAAGCTGATGTTGTCACCGTGTAGTCCACACGCTGTGCAGCCAAGTTACAGAAAAAAAAAATGTCAAAAAGTGTTCAGTGGCTTAACGATTTGTGTTGGGCCACATTTATAGCTGTCCGTGGCTGTGTGTGCTGGCTGCAGCTGGGACAGGCACCAGCCCAGTGCCCACCAGCTCACACCCAGAGCTCGCTGGGTAGGTCTGAGCTTGAAGACACTTTTATTCTAGCTCCTGCCTCCTCCGGCCTCCCTTCCCCTCACCCGGTCATTTTACAATGCCTTCCTGCATTGCCTTGTCTTTCCTTTTCTTTATTCACCTTCCCCTGAACCAAGCCTCTGGGAAGCATTTCAAGAATTTTCTTTTGTCTTCTAAGCACGGAGGAGTGTCGTTTGAAAACTTTTTTTCATGAAACCGGGTGAGGCAGTTCAACTGAGTGGTATGTGGTTTCTGCGGCTCATTAAATTCCCAAAAGTAAAAATTTGGCCAGAAATAACCTGACCTTAAAAGAACAGGATATCTGGAAGTTTAGGCTCATTTTCCTTCACTGCAAATGGACTCCAGTGTGACTCAGGGGCATTGGTGTCCCAGTAGAGTAGTGGTGAACAGATGGAATGATTTTCCCATTGGTGAAACTCACAGAAAATAATCTATGTAAAGCAGTGGATTGATGTTGTGGCATTTTCCTCACCTCCTAGGATGCTGCTTCCCTGGGGTCTCAGAAGGGTGGGCTCACCAAACATGGCTGGCTGTACAAAGGCAACATGAACAGTGCGATCAGCGTGACCATGAGGGTAAGAGGGCGTCACCCTGCTTCTCCCTCACATAAACCTTGCTACTCTGGCTCGAGCATACTGCACAAGGTGAACAGGCGTGCCGTTTTTCCCCACAAAAGGGATATTGTCAGGCTCCTAAGATGCTTTCCTTCTAAAGGACCTGAGTTCAAACCCCACTACCCCTACCAGGCAGCTCACGACTGCCTGTAACTCCAGCTCCAGGGGTATCCCACACCTCTGGCCTCCACAGGCACCAGCATTTCTATATGCATACCCACACACAGGCACAGACACATAGTTAAATTTTTTTTTTTTTTAAAAGTAAAAGTAGTTTAAGAAATTATGCAGGAGAGGCCAGGGTGAATCTTAAGGAGAAAAGAAACAGTGAGAAGAAGGTGAGGTGAGCACAGAGATGGGAAGTAACCCAGGGGAGTGCTGACTACCAGAATCCCGAGGCTCAAAAGACATCCCTGTTGTATGAGTGAGGAACTTGGGCGGTTGAGAGCATCTCTGTCTCAAGGGTGGAACTTTTCCCCTACCTTTGGGTGGTTCCGTAAAATCTCAAGCTCTGTGGGTGAGAAACAGTGACCCATGGATGATGGTGACACCTTCTTAAGACAGATAGGCAGGAAGACCATGAACCATGGTGGGGGATCTTCCTGCAGCCAGGCCTGTTACCAGCAGCATTGGCTAGACTCCCACTGGGGTTACAGAATTCCTCAAGAGTCCTAGTGGCTTATCCGTCCCCACTGTCCATTTAGAAAGAAGAACTGTCTCTGTTTGTTTGTTTTGTTTTCAGTCATTTAAGAGGCGGTTTTTCCACCTGATTCAACTCGGTGATGGATCCTATAATCTGAATTTTTATAAAGATGAAAAGATCTCCAAAGAACCCAAAGGATCCATATTCCTAGATTCCTGCATGGGTGTGATTCAGGTGAGTATGAAAAGAATTTTTATTTAGGTTTCTGGTCTGCAGCGATACTATGCAAGAATGAGCAGATTCAGGGAAATGCTTCCAAACATGGTGTAATTAGGGTAGAAACATAATACCTAACCTGAAAACAAAGCTTACTTTTCATCATTCTGAAGATGGCAGGATACTGTAGTAGGCAGGAGCCCTGCAGTGTGCGAGGTTTTGTGTTTAAAACTTGGGCATGATGACAGAGAATGAGGCAGAGGGGGATCTTAAGTTCAAGGCCAGCCTGGGCCGCGTAGTAAAACCCACCGAACTGGGACGTTTGCTTTCTAACATGGAGACTTGTTCCATTTCACAATTCACAGTGTGTAAAACACAAACACCCTGATTCTTCAGAATCTGCCCGAGGAATCTCGGAATGAAGAATGTGAATGCCTTCCTTCTGAGGCCCTCAGACAGAGGGGCTCTGTGACCAGTTAACACTCCCCCTGTCAACTAGATAGTAAATGGATTCAGCATCACCAGAGAAGCCTCTGGAGAAGTCCGGGACGTAGCTGACGTAGCTCTTGGGTTTGACCATGGGTCTTTTGTTTGGGTGTTTACATTCTTACCTAAAGTTCAATTGCATCTCCATCCTCTGGTGAAGACGCTCACCTCATTGAACAGAGAAGGGCTGAAGTGTACTGCTAGAAGTGCTGCACCCCTGCACCCCTGCACCTCAGTCCTGGACCCCCCAACAGGGAGGTAGAATGTTAGAGCCTCGCCTTCCTGCTCCCTTCTGGGCCGTGGCGGTTCCCACCTGCAGGGCCGCTGTCCTGGACACCCTTTCTTCTCTTCACCTTCCCTGCCATGTCGCGTTCTCTGCTCCTTCCTGAGACAGAGCCTCGTGTAGTCTAGGCCTCAAGACAAGTGGAGGGTGAGTGGACCTTCTGATCCTCCTCCCTCCACCTCCCACGTGCTGCGGAGGCGGCCATGCACCACCTCCTACGCCTGAGCACCCTGGGGATGGAGCCCTGGCCTCGGGCATGCTGGGAGAGCACTCTACCAGGTGACCTGTTTCTCCAGCCTGTTTTCCTCCTTTTTATTGTGATTTTTAAAATTTTTATTTTGGAGGAGACACCCTCTAGTTACTAGAGTCTAGTAGCTGCCTAAGAAACTTTATACAAAATGATACATTTTTATTTACTCTATCTGCAAATACCTTTTATTCTAGTTGTACTTGGCTCATTTTTTAGAAATCTCAAGAAGTTTTTTGACCTCAGAACATCAAAGGCATTACAGCATCTTCTCATCACCATTGTGTTTAGGGACATCTGCTGGAGTTCTTGCTTTCTGTTTTTTATGATCACCTCTTTGTAATTTAAAAAGATACTCATTGTTGTGAGGGGTTGAGGTGGTGGTGAATCCCACAGCACACATGGCCGTTGGAGAACAGCCTCGCCTTCCACCACTGGATGGGGCCTCCGGATCAAGTCCAGGGTGCCACATCTGTGAGGCAAGCGCCTTTACCTGCTGAGATCTCCCTGGCCCCTGATCTCGTCTTTCATTTTCTGAAGTCTAGGTTGCTCTGTCTTGGATTTTATTTATTAATTGGCAGACTTTTTTTGTTAAGGTAGGTATGCGGATAGAAACTAGACATAACAGATGTGGGATCTGAGGATTCTACAGTGTTTGTCCACCTGATGTCTTGCACTTGTAGCTCATTCTAGAGACTTCCAATATGTTCTGTCTGCCTGTCTTCATGAGATTTGGTCAGTAGCTTTATTTTGACAAGATGACAAAGACCCTGTTTGAGTCTCTTAGCCAGATGCTAAAGTCATTGGGTTCATTTATCTTTCTTCTGTTGGAGATCATAGCCATATTGACTCTACCCTTATTTGAGAAAGTGTTTTCATCTATTTTGTCCAGTGCTCTGGTAATTATGACTCTCCTTGTCAGAAGCGAAAATTAGCACACCAAGTTAGAAGTGTGGGTGTGGCAGGAGAGATGGGGAATGCCGCAGGTGGGGATGCTGGGGACAGGGACAAACTAGCTGCCAGGTACCTAAAGTAAAGGAAGCACCTGCTACAGCTGATGAAGCCAGATGAGCATTGCTAGCTTTTGAAAACAGCCAGAACAATGGAATTTTAGTTAGATCTTGGCATGTTTAATTTTTGGAAACCCATAAGCCACAGGGCAGGACCTTAGACTGCAAATGGTGGGCATGTGTCTGAGCCCTAGTTCAAGACTGTAGCATTACTTCACAGTCCCTGAAAAAGTATCTTCAGCCAACAACCAATCAGCTGGTGGATCCCCTACCAGCAGCCAATCAGCTGGTGGATCCCCTGCCAGCACCTTCCCCCACAAGCTGCCAGTGTGAATAACAGAGTATATTAAAGTATGTCAAAGCTTGCTGATTAATTGTAAGTAAGTATCAGAGTGATTCATTAATGAGTTTATTGGCTTCCTGCGTCAGATTTCCACGCTCAAGTTTCATTTATGTGAAGTTGAAAGACCTGGGAGTTACTTTTTTAGCTGAATTTTCTGACATAGTTGAAAGCAAAGCTAGATGTGTTTTTTCCACCCTCATTTTGAAGTAAGAAGTAATTCTTTTTGTTTGACAAGAATGTCCTGTTGCAAGTCTGCAACACAGTGCACAGATGTTTATTGTTGGATTGCTCTCATCAAGCTGCTAGCCTCATGGGTGCATTTCAGACTCTGAGGTCTGACCCCAGTGTCCATCTCTTCCTTCAGATTCTTTTTGCATATGTAGCTCATAGCATTTCTCATTTGCTGAACTGCATATAAGTCTTCAAAAGACTAATTTCCTTTTTATCTCACCTGTTTGAAGCTGAGCATCAAAGGTTGTAAGTTAAGCCCATCTATGGTAGCATACACTGGAAGTCCTAGCACTTGAGGTGGAGGCAAGAAGTCCCAGAGTTTCAAGTCTTTCCTGGCTACCTAGGGGGTTTGAGAGCAGCCTGCCTTACATGAGACCCTGTCTCAAACAACAACAACAAAAAGAAACAAAAAGTTGTGATTTAAATGGTTTTGAGGAAAAAAAACAATACTTTGGGATGTTTGCTTTTTAATTTTGATCATGTGTATTTACTGTTCATGGTATTGTGTTCCTTAAGGAGATCTACATATAAGTATATATTGTATGTTAACACACTTTTCTACCCTCTCACATGCCCCTCCCACACCCCTCTGTCGGCCCCCGCATTAGGAGCTCTTCATATAAATATATAGGCTATGCTAACACATTTCCCTACCCTCTCATGCCGCACCCGTCTTTGGATGTTATTTGAAATAATAGCTGATTACTGCTATGAATGAAAAGAAATGCCTAAGGGGAAAGTTTCCAGGTAGACCTGAAAGAGAACTTAAGTCTTAAACCCTAACAGTATTTTAAAGCCACAGGAGTTGGTCCATTAGACTTGTACTGCAGATGAAGAAAATGGCTCTCTGAAAGGATCACTTAGACTCAAGGCCTAGTGCTTTTACTTGACTTTTGTGTGTTTGAGGAATAGGTGATTCCCCAGTACACAGAGAAAAGTCCTTCATTCCCAGCTTTCGCTCCTTCTCAATTCCTACCTTTGCATTTAAGTGAGACCTGAGGTGGCAGTTACTGAGCCCATGGTGGTTCGTATGGCCTTACCCAAAGAAGCATTTAGCTTCAGGCTTCTAAAAACTGTGCTGCAGAAATGATGGCCCTTAGGTCACCTTGTGCCTGGGCACTACACTGTGCAGCATCCTTGAACTGCAGATAGTTGGGTGTCGAGACAGTCTGCCTGCTCAGCAGTCAGAGGGGGATTGTGACACCTCCCCCTTCAGCCTGTGCGGACTGTTCTTCAGAGATGAATCTCTGTCTAGTGTGGTTAGCCTGGAGTGTTTGTCTCTAGGATATATTTGTCGGTGTCTGGAGATGTTTTTGACTCATAGCTGTCCCACTGACATGTGATAGGTGGAGACTGGGATGCTGCCAAACATAGTACAGTACATAGAATAGTCCCTTGTGAAAAGAATGATGGACTCGAATGTGAGCAGCACTGACGTGGACTAACCTTGGTCTACACTTAACTTATCTTCCTTCCATCCCATAATGGACATGCAAACTGGAGACAGAGTCCACATACTTTTAGGATTAATAAATGATGGAAAAGTTCCAGGGAAGTAAGCAGAACTGATTGGTAGATAGTAGTTAGCTTTTAGAAAGGCAATGGTGGAGCACAACTTGATTTTTTTTTAAGTAATTGAATATAACATTTACATGTGAGATTTCATAGATTCAGCTATTTTTCAAATGCCCACTGTGTGCCAGACATTGCTTTAAAGATCATGGATGTAACATTAAATAAAGAGAATGGATAACCTTTCTCCTTGAGGGATTTCTGTGCCATTGCAGGGGACAAGTAATACATAAATTAAATAGAGAAGAAAGGTAATGAGGCCTGAAAGATGGCTCAGTGGTTAAGAGTACAAGTTTGGTTCCCATTACCCATGTTAACTGGCTCATAAGTGTCTGTAACTCCAGCTCCAGGAGATCTGATGCCTCTGGCCTCCATGGGCACCTGCACTCACATGCACATACACACATGGAAATATAATCAAAAATAATAAAAATAAACCTTAAAATTGAACAAAGAGAGAGAAAGCAGCAAATGTTCTTAATCACTGAGCCACCTCTCCAGTCCCAGCATGTACTGCTTTTGCAGAGGACCCCGGTTCAATTCCCAGCATGTATATGGTGGCTCACAACCATCTGTAACTCCACTTCCAGGAGATCTGGTATTCTCTTCTGACCTCCTCTGGGACAAGCCACACACATAGTATACATAGATACCACAGACAAAGCACTCATATACATAAACTAAAAATATTTTAGTTTTAAAAAATAGGTAATTAATCAAATGGGAAGGTTAAAGGTGGAGAAGGTGGTCTATGATGAGGGTTCATAGGGAGGGAGTTTGCAGTTTTAAAGTAGTATCGGAGAGCTGAGAAGATGGCACCTTTAACAGATAGGGCAGATTATCCTGAGCTACTTCCCAATGTGTCTCTTTTACCTGTTTCCATCACAGAACAACAGAGTCCGGCGCTTTGCTTTTGAGCTCAAGATGCAGGACAAAAGCAGTTACCTTCTGGCAGCAGACAGTGAGGCGGAGATGGAGGAGTGGGTCACGGTTCTCAACAAGATCCTCCAGCTCAACTTTGAAGCTGCAATGCAAGAAAAGCGAAATGGGGACGCTCATGAAGGTGGGTAGTTCCGCGAGAGATGGGGAGATGGGAGCCATTTTCAAAGATTTTTATTGTGTTAGATTTTACTTCCCTGAAGCCAGGCATGAGGATTACCTATAATTCCAGCCTGTGGGGGAACAAAGGTAAGAGACACAGGTTTTGAGGTGGCAGCCAACTGTCTAGGGAGTTGTAGGTTAACTGGAGCTACATAGTGAGCTCCTGTCTCAAAAAAATAAAACAAACAAAAAGAATTAATACTTTGATGATGTTTGTGTGGCATGTGAACAACCATGGTATAGGGAGGCAGGCCTGGATGTGAGGCCCAAGAATATCACTTTTAGCTGTGTGACCTTGCACAAGCTGCTTATGTTTTCTGAATTTCAGTTTTTACTTGAAAATGGAAATAAGAGCTAGGGATGTAGTTCAGTTGGTAGAGTTCTTGCCTTTCATGTATGAAACCTTAGGTTCCCAGTACTGCATAAACCTTGTGTGGTAGTATACACCTGTAATCCTAACATTTAGGAGATCAAGGCAGGAGGATCAGAAGTTTAAGGTCATCCTTGACTACTAGTAAGTTCAAGTCTAGCCTGGGCTACATGACAGCCTGTCTTTAAGAGAAAATAAAAATTGTGTGTGTGTGTGTGGGGATAATTGAAAAGAAAATTACCGATGGAATGAGTAAGCTTAAAAGTGTGGCTCTAGCCATTGGCACGGAATCTTGTCTTTAAAGAAAGTTACTACTGTTGTTGGTATTACCTTCTGAGATTTTCAAGATAAAGATGGATAGTAACCTGACTCTAAATTACAGGGAATCAGCTGTGTTTTTGATGTATGTTCATATTGTACTTCAAGCCCATAAGTGAACAACTCAGGTTGTTCCCCAAATTACCTGAGAGTTTGAAAAAAGCCAAAATACTATTTTCTTGATCTAACCAAAGCTTCTGATTGGGTGTGACTGTGAAGAATGTTGCACACAGCTAACCTAAGTTCTAGTGTGTGTGTGTGTGTGGGGTGTCTGTGAAGATGTTGCACACAGCTAACCTAAGTTCTAGTGTGTGTGTGTGTGTGGGGGGGGTGTCTGTGAAGGATGTTGCACACAGCTAACAAGTTCTAGTGTGTGAAGGGGTTATGAAGGATGTTGCATACAGCTAACATGAGTTCTAGTGTTAGGGAGGTGGCTGTGAAGGATGTTGCACACAGCTAACATAAGTTTTAGTGTGTGTGGGGGGAGCTGTGAAGGATGTTACACACAGCTAACATGAGTTCTAGTGTGTGTGGGGGAGCTGTGAAGGATGTTACACACAGCTAACATGAGTTCTAGTGTGTGGGGGGGAGCTGTGAAGGATGTTACACACAGCTAACATGAGTTCTAGTGTGTGTGTGGGAGCTGTGAAGGATGTTACACACAGCTAACATGAGTTCTAGTGTGTGTGGGGGAGCTGTGAAGGATGTTACACACAGCTAACATGAGTTCTAGTGTGTGGGGGGGAGCTGTGAAGGATGTTACACACAGCTAACATGAGTTCTAGTGTTAGGGAGGTGGCTGTGAAGGATGTTGCACACAGCTAACATAAGTTTTAGTGTGTGGGGGGGAGCTGTGAAGGATGTTACACACAGCTAACATGAGTTCTAGTGTTGGGGAGGTAGATAGGAAGGATGTTCCGTATAGCTAACATACGTTCTAGTGTGGGGGAGAAATTTAGGATGGGGAATCTAGCTGTACAAGGTCTTGAGTGTCACCACTTTCCTTGCTAGACTTGGCCATCAGTGTCATTCCAAAGCCCTGAGCTGTTTGGAATGTTCTTTCAGACTTAAGAACCACTACATTCGGGTTTCTTTGCTCATATTAAATAAGAAGCTTCAACTACACATGACTCAGTAGATCTTTTTTGTCATTTAGATGATGAACAAAGCAAACTGGAAGGTTCCGGTTCTGGTTTGGATAGTTACCTGCCTGAACTTGCCAAGGTGAGGTCATCCTAATATTCCCACTCTTGACTGAATGCTAAATGTTTCTCATTTCAATGCTCTCTTATAATAATAACGCTGATGGTGTGATTGTCTCTGTCTGCTTCCTGATGTGAATGTGAGGGGATGGCAATTATTATACACTAGGGACATTTCAGTCTATTTTCCAGAAAATGCCTTACAAAGTATGTTGCTATTTTTAAGATGCCACCATTGTATTTAATATGTCAGCATAAATATTGAAGAAATAACCAAAATACATGCCCATATATACCTAGTATTCTCTCTTATTCAGGCTCCTCTCACTTAAATTATGTTCATTGGTGTCTTAGTTAATGTTTCTATTTCTGTGAAAAACACTATGACCAAAAACAGCTTGGGGAAGAAAAGGTTTATTTCAGCTTACAGCTCTTAGGTCACAGTCCATCACTGAGGGAAGAAGTCAGGGCAGGAACTCAGTGCAGCAAACTGGAGGCAGGAACTGAAGCAGAGGCCATGGAGGGGTGCTGCTTACCGGCATTCTCATGGCTTTCTCAGTCTCTTTCTTATGGCACCCAGGACCACCAGCCCAGGGTAGCACTGTCCAAAGTGAGCTGGGCCCTCCCATTCCAATCAAGAAAATGTACCACAGGCTGGCCCACAGTCCAGTCTGGTGGAGGCATTGTCTCCACTGAGGCTCCTTTTTCTCAGATGACCCAGGTTGTGTCAAGGAGCCAGCACATTTGGGCACCCTATCTTACTCAAATTAATAGCCACAGTTCCCCAGAGAATGATTGTGGATTGTGGTAATTTCGTCACTTACTAAAGAG
This sequence comes from Peromyscus leucopus, assembly GCF_004664715.2. Taxonomy (NCBI): domain Eukaryota; kingdom Metazoa; phylum Chordata; class Mammalia; order Rodentia; family Cricetidae; genus Peromyscus; species Peromyscus leucopus. The sequence goes on from NC_051070.1 coordinate 2,860,516, forward strand.
GAGCTGCTGAAGTTACAGAATGTGTTCCTGGGTCACCCAAAACAAACAATATGTAAGAAAACAACTACAAAGCCAGGTTCTTCATGCATTTTGTAATTTTGAAAAACCCCAGAGTTACTGAAAAGCACAAGAAAAAACAAAAGCACCGTGTCTCCACTGCCCAGAGCCCTGTGCCGCCATATTCCCTCATTCGCATATGTATTTAAAACATAACTTCAGTGACCATTGGCAGTTCCTCTAAACACCGCCTTTGCTCCCGTCCTCCTCCCTGCCACCGTCCCTTGAGCATCCACTGTGATGTATTTTACTTTCCTTTTGTTTTGTGTTTTTACAAACACATTTACCATAAAGATCCTGGGTGGTGCTTTGTGTGTTCATTTGTTTATTTTGCACCGGTGTTCAATAATATCACATTTAACCTAGTTTTGGGTACAGATCTGGTCAGTCATTTTTATTGCACTGTATAAACACTTTAACTCTTGGGCTATTTCCATTTTTCTTATTCTGAACAATGCTACAATGAATATCCTTGTCCTGATCTCCTGTGTGTGCGTCTGTGCATGATTCTTTTTAAGAGGAGAGTGATGTCTTTGTCTTCACTGTCCCTCTATCGTCTTTGTGTTATTGCCTTTCTTTTTTTATTATAGTAAAGTGAAATGGTGACTGTACACACCACATGATAAACACTATAATAGAAACACGGTGTGTCTCTATAGGATTGCAAATAGACTGGCATTCAGCATTGACCTTTCTCCCTGGATGACATGGTTCTTCTCAAATATAAATCTCCTTCCTGGCTGGGATTGTAGAGTACTGTTTTTCTTCAGGACTTAGCTATTTCCACAGAATCTTTTTAGCACCTGCCCATTAAAGTTAACTTTAGAGCCTCCCATTGTAACCTCTGCCCGGCCTGGAGGAGTTTTGGCTTCTGTGTTTATTTTCATGCTAGTCCTCTGTGTGTGTGTGTGTGTGTGTGTGTGTGTGTGTGTGTGTGTGTGTGTGTTTTGCTGAAACCCAGGGCCTTGCATATGGTAGACCAGTACTCTGTCACTGAGCTATACCCCTCACCCCGTCTTGTTAGGAAGTCTGGGTATCAGTTGACTCCCATACAAGTATCCTGTTTCTGAGTGCTCAGAGGTTCCCACAGCAACATGCTTGAACTTGTTTGATTTTCAGTTTTTTGAAGCAGCACATTGATGCAGTCTAGAAATCAGAAAGAACTTTAGGCTTACTCGGTGAACAGAATGGTTACCTAAGATGAAGTTCAGGTTATTTGAGCCCAGAGTTGGTTATTTAACATCTGCATTTTTAAGCCAGGCATAGTGTCACATGCTGCTGGGGAGGCTGGGACAGGAAGGATGCAAGATTAAGGTCAGCTTGGGTCATAGCAAGATTCTCTCTTAAGCAAATCGTAACAGGATAAAACCAACAAGAAATCCAGTTTTTTCCCTATGAAGTTGTATAAGAATTTTAGTCTTTTCTTCTCCTGCTACCTGGCCAATGTAATTTTTCAAAGGAAAAGGGGGAAGATGTATTGTCTTTCTCCCAGGGTACTACCATGAGGACTATTGTAAGTGTGGCTCTGTCAGTCACCTGTACATTCTGGTGGCCTACTCAGAGATGTGATGTGTGAGGAGCCAGGCTCTTAGTGGAGATGCCTGTGCCTGGTCCCTTCATGGTCAGCCTGGGTGTTAGTCCTGCTAGTGAGCTTGGGATGTGGCTCATTTGTACTCATCAAGGGAGTATGAGAACTCGCTAGCAAATGGACATCCTGTTTTTGAGGAATGAATTTCCATGGTTACAGAGTCAGATGAATTGTGTGTGGAATGGGGTGGGAGGGATGCAGGGAGGGAAGGGGAGTTTACTCAGAGGAGGAAGAGGTCAGGAAAGCAGGTTTGATGGGAGACTCAGCCACAGTGAAGATTGTAGAGGATGCTGGATCAGTAGGGCAGGGCAGAAGGCAGCTGGAGGTGTTACTGGCCGAGTTCTCTCTGCATGGCTTGTATTTGCCTCACTCATCCTGTTGCTCTGGCTTTTGTTTTCCACTGTGACTGAGACTTAGCCAAACAGGATATGTCTGACGGGAAGTTGTTTTAGTACAAAATAACCGATGTTTCATTCTGGAATATTATGGACTTGGATTTTCAGGGCCAATTGTTCCTGGAGTGTTTGCTTGTACTTGGAGTACTGAAAAACTTTACTGTTCTCATATTAGGGACATGCTATATTTCCCCCAAAACTTAAATCTTTTTCTCCTACTGTCTAGCATGGAACCAAACTGTTTTTATTGTAAATATAACAAAATTCATAGCATCAGTCTTACAAGTATTTATATTTAAAAAGCCTATATGAACCAGTAAATTGGTTTCTTCTGAGAACTCAGGGCATTCCTTCCTCTGTTTGCCTTGATGTTAGGTGGCAGTGGAGGGTGTGTGTTACCTTCTTGTGTAACGGTAATATGAAGAGAACCCCCACACTCTCTCTTAATGTATTTTCCATCTGTGGCGTGTGTGTGTGTGTGTGTGTGTGTGTGTGTGTGTGTGTGCAAACAGTAGCTCATGCTTTGTTGCCTTGTATTCTGAAAGAAAAACAGTTTCACGTGACTCTAGAACTGATTTTTTTATCATTTTATTTCTAAGTCAATGGATTTTCCTATCCAGGTAAAGCTTCCATAGTGGAATATAGGACAGTGTGGTGTCTGCAAGTCTGTAGTCTCCCTGAGACTGAGTAAGGCATGGGGGCCATGTTCAACAGGACTTGTGGGAACCCATGTGGTTTCCTGGCCACATTTTTATAAGAGTTCTAAAGCCAAGTCTGTAACAAACACTTCCTTCCCTAAGTCCCAAACCAGAAAACTATGCCATTATTACGCCGAGGAATTGGCTGTGGTTTGGCCGTCATTCCACTGCTAAGCTTCCTAATTCTAGAATGCCCTAACCTGGCTTTATGTCTTGAGGTAAAATGTTAGTCCCTTTGAGATAAATATCATAATGCAGTGATTGTGTGTTGTGGTATCCCTTTAATTAAGAAATAAATAATCCAGAGGCTGGAGAGATGGCTCAGTGGTTAAAAGCACCAGCTGCTCTTCCAGAGGACCTTGTTTCCATTCCTAGTACCTATATGGTGGCTCACAACCATCTGTATCTCCAGTTCCACGGGATCTGATACCGTTTCTGGCCTTCATGGGTACCAGGCCTGCACATGGTTCACAGATATGCATACAGGCAAACCACACATACTCATAGAAATTTTTTAAAGAGTTATATATTCCAGCCTTAGGGGTTTTGCTAAATTTGTTTTATCTCATTCTGTGTAAATGACTCAGCAGTCAACACAATGTTTTCCCTGTACTTTTGAAATAAAATAAAATTGGCCATAGACTTTTTTCACTTCAAATAAACTTGAGATGCATCACTATCTTTCCTGGAAACTCTTGAATGTTTGGTCCTTAACTACTGACAATGAAGGAAACACAGGGAAGGTGTGTCATTTGTGGCTGAGTTTAGTGTTTGCTGAGTTTAGTGTTTGTTTTTGCTGAGTCCTCTTCTTTAACTTGTGTGCAAGTGGCAGTTTCTAGGGAGGGTCTCTCTGCTCTTGTCCATTTTCCTCACATTCTTCTGTCTACTGAACCTAAAATAGAAAACAGGCCATGCCAGGATGGAGCAACGGCTGTTGGGAAGAAGCCTCCTACAGCCGCACCATGCACTGACCGACCACAGGCTGTTTTCAGAACAGGACTGCTTCCTGCCACCCCGAAACCTGCTCAATTACATAGTCTTGGGATAATTTTTTTAACAGCTATATTTTTGTGGGCACTTAGGCAATGAAAGTGCATATTATAAGTATCTTTACTAAATACTAATTAAAATTTTCCGTTATGCTTCTTGTAAGTAAAACTACTTACAAGTGTTGTGCAAAAAAATTAATCTTTTTTCTTCAAGATCACCCTCACCTTCCTGACAATTCCAGTATTCAACTTACTCCGATTTTTCTCACCAAACTGGGTGCAAATAAAATGTATACATACATGGGTAAGGCTTTAATTATTTCCTAGAAGAGTCTCATGACTTGCCTGACATTTTGACAGTTTTCCTACCACCTAAACGTAGTTCACAGCTGTCTCTCTGGGTCAGCAGAAGAGGTGGTCTTTCTGCAGAGTAAGTTTGTAATGGAGCACACGCAAGTCAAGGGTGTAATAGTTAATTGGTGGATATGTATACTTTATTCAGCCATGTCTTTTAGGAACGTTTAGATGATTTTCTGTTTTCAGCTTCTATAAATTGTATAGTAAGCATCATGACATGGAATCTGTGAGCTCTTATTTCAGGAGGACTTCCCCAAGCTGGGATTTCTAGGTCAAAGGTTATTGTGTTCTGATGTTTTAAATATTTCCAGTGTCTTGGCCTTAAAGAGTATAACAGTTTATATTCCTATTTCTCTGCCTTGTTCCCAAAGGTTTGTTCGGGTTTTTGGGTTTTTTGTTTTGTTTTGTTTTGTTGTTGTTGTTGTTTGAGACAGGGTTTCTTTGTGTAGTTTTGGTGCCTGTCCTGGAGCTCGCTCTGGAGACCAGGCTGGCCTCAAACACAGAGGTCCACTTAGCTCTGCCTCCTGAGTGCCGGGATTAAAGGCGTGCGCCACTGCTGCCTGGCCCAAAGTTTTTTTTTTTTAGAGACTATTTTATTCTGCTTCAACATATCTTTTCCTGCTCATTGTTTGTAATTTTTTTTTCATGTTTATTTGCTGTTTGGGGTTCTACTTCATCTAGTGCATTCTTTTTACTTAGAAATTAAAAGGCCAGGTAGGGAGGCGAGTTGGCTTGCAGAGCTAGTTATGAATGTCATTTCATTTACAAGTAGGCCACTGGTTAAATATAGTCATGAGAATTTGAGTCATAGCCAAGGACCTATTATAACAACTTCATGACTGAAAAATTAGTAAGATTCTTAATTTCCCATTGGGTTAGGTTAGAAATACAATAGTAGATGTCACTTAGCCATCAACAACGAAGACAGTCAACGTCTTCACTGTGGCTGTCACTGCCCCCTGTCTAGGGCAGAGAGATAGGTGACTCCTGGAGAAGAGGACATTATAATCAGAACTCCATATTTATCTGTAAAAACGAAGAGTTGAATATCTATGACTGCCAAGAATAATGCACTATGGGAATGATAAATAGGAGGTTAGAGGTGACTTGATCTTGTGAATGTTCAGATGCCTCTTTCACACGCCGCCTCCAGATCCTGCCTCTCCGTCTCCAACCTGCCACCACGTGTCTGTATCCTTTTGTGGCTTCTGTCTGTCTGTCCCTTTAGTTTCGAAGCCCCTGGTGCTCTGCTAAAACTCATCCCACATTCTCTGAGGAATCATAGCCACTTCAAGACTTCCATCCTTGCCTGCATGCAGATGTTCTCCAGGTCTGCAGCTCATATCCATGGCCGATACTGGAAGATTCCAGCTGCATACCTCACAGTGCAGCTGAACCCCATTTTAAGCTTCTCGGGGTTCCAGCGCTCTGCCGTCTCTCCCACAACATTACAGCCTGTGCTGCCCATGCCACAGTGCACACCTCTTGGATGGCATGCCCCTGCCTCCCAGAGACCAAACAGGGTTGTCGAATAGCTTGCATGTTCCGATGGGTCTGTATCTTGTTTACTTTCCCACGGTTGCGAAGACATGATCAAGACAAATGATAGAGGAAGAGTTGATTACCGTTTCAGAGGGTTAGAATCCTTGGGCACTGTGGTGGGTAGCACAGCAGCAGGTAGGCAGGCCCGGGCTGGAGCAGCCACTGAGAGCCTACATCTTAGTCCACACGCTCAAGGCGGAGAGAGGAAAAACTAGCTTGGAATGAATGGTGTGGGCTTTTGAAACCTCAAAACCCCAAATGACACAACTCCTTCAACAATTCTACCCCTCCCAAAGGATTCCACCAACTGGGGATGAAGCATTCGAATATATGAGCCTTATGGGGTGGGTCCTTCTCATTTAAACTGCCACAGGCGGCTTTCAGACACATTCTAATACCTCTGAGGGGTGGGGACAAAGGATTTTGTTCACAGATAAATTATTTTGTCCACAGAGCACCAGAGAAGCAGAAATCAAACTGAAAAGTGAGAGCAGAGTGAAGCTTTTTTACTTGGACCCAGATGCCCAGGTAAGAGCTAATTTAATATTTAAAATATGAAATTCATACATGTTTAATATTCAGTGTACTGTTGAATATTGAGAGCAGTGTTTAGCCAGATTCCCAGAAGGCACCAGCCTGAATCTTCAGGTCCACGCTAATCATATAAGGTACACCTTAATCATTAGAGTGTGGCACACAGCACTGTAGACACCTGGGAGGCAATGATACTTCTCAGCTAACTTTAATCCCCGAGAGAAAGCTGGGAGTGTGTACAACCCACATTTGTGTCCCAGCAAAGTCCAAACACGGTGTGACAAAGACCTTCAGGGCCTGTGGCATTGAGTGTAGCTTAGAGCTGCCGAGAAGGGACAAGGTTCTACTACATTTCCCCTCATGCCTCCCCCCTCATTTGTGGTCCTTTTAATAGACTTAGCTCTTCCTTTTAAGAGACTCTCCCACTAGCTTTAATAATAACCATTTTCTAAGTTTCTTCACACACCTCCTGTTTACACACTCTGTTTACTGTGGTAACATGCATGCAAACCGTACATTTGAGCCATCTGAAAATAAATAATTCAAACTTTAAAAAGTAAAAATTTTTTAAAAAGTAATAAATATATTCTCTATGGAGCCATGACACCATCCGTCTCCAGAATATTTTAATGTTTTCATCTTTACAAACTGAAACTCTCTTTAAATAACGGTTCCTGATCCCTGACTGTCCCTAAGCTCCCCGTGACCTCGGTTCCACTTTTAGTCTTTATGAGTAACAACTCATCAATGTGGAGTGGTACAGAATTTGTCTTTTGTGTATTCTTTTACTTACATGTTTCCAAGCTCCATCCATGGCTTTCCGTTATGATTGATTGCTATTATTTGTTGGGACAGTGCATGTGCTCTGAAACCTCAGCTCCGTGTGGGGCCAGAGCACAGCTTCAGGACTAGGTCCTCTGTCCACCATGAGTTCTCAGCTCACACTCAGGCGGTCGGGGAGATAGGCACATACTTTGCCTTCTGGGCCTTTTCATTGATTCAGAATTTCCTGTTGTTTTTTTTTTTTTAAAGACCACTTCTGACTATATATCCCTGACTGGCCTGAAACTTGCTATGTAGACCAGACTAACCTCAAACTCACCGAGATCTGCCCGCCTCTGCCTCCCTGGTTTTGGGTTTACAAATGTGCCACCCTGTCCAGCCCGGAATTTCCTTCTTATTATGGAGTGTACATGTCTGTATGTATACACATATGTGTGTATGTATGTATATATACATATATAATGTATTTTATGTGTCCTTACACATGTTAATGGGTGTTTAGATTGTTTATAGTATTAATTCCTGCATAGTTATCCATCAAGCAGACATATCATCACTTACGTGACTGTTATGATATCAGCACATGTCTATTAAATATGTGACTTCACAGTGTTGCGTAGCACTATTATGGATGAGTGTATATAGCTTTTCCATGTTTTAGGCAGTTTTATGTGAGAACACGCAGGATGGGATTTCTAATGGGAGTACTATGTGTTTATATATCCACATTTTCATTTTAAAGAAACTTGACTTCTCCTCCGCTGAGCCAGAAGTGAAGCCATTTGAAGAAAAGTTTGGGAAAAGGATCCTTGTCAAGTGCAATGATTTGTCTTTCAATCTGCAATGCTGTGTCGCTGAAAACGAGGAGGGACCCACCACAAATGTAATTTTCCTTTTGAAAAACACAGGTTTTTTAAAAAAGCCATCCTAAAACATGCAGGGAACCAATTAGGGACCAGAGTCTGCTCCTGTCCCCCCCGCACTTGGTCTTTGGAGGGGAGAATGTAATAAAGAGTTGCAATAAGGTCCCCCTGGTCACGGGCACAGACTCTAGCCTGGGTGACCTGATACTCCAGCCGAGTGGGTCAGCTGAGGGACCAGCTGAGGAAGGAAGGCTCACCTTAAGCCATACTAAAGAGAGAGGTGGAATTATTTGCCCTTTAGTAATACTGTACTTTTCCTTCCCAGAATTCTCACCTCCCAGCACAGTCCCTACATAAGCCAAGCATCCATGAGGTTCAGCTGAATGTGCCCACCTTGCCAAATTTTAGAAAGGTGTGACTTACACACACACCCCTTTTTAATGTTTTTCTTTCACATGCTGGACAGAACCTGAGTGCTTTGTCCAATCCTTTGGGCTTTCCTACCCCTTTCTCAAAAGCCCCCTCTCTATCACATGGCTGCTTGTCCACCATGTATCTGACCTCGACGCTGGCTTAAAAAGGCATCGCATTTTTCCTCTTCTCTCCTCCATTCTTCTTCCCTGGGTGGCCGCTGAGATTGACAGCTTGATCACTCTGGGGTTTTTCATTTAAATTTTAATAAAATTGGCTACAAGTTTCAAAATAATTTTTGAAGACTAAATGTTTTCCTTTTTAAATGTTGATCAATTTCAGGTGTCACAGGTTTCCCTTTATACTGTAGCCTGGATGTGGAGACTCCACCCATAGAGGGGCAGGGTTCACACTGGGGTGTGGATGGCGTGGGGGCGGGTTTGTGGGCAAGGGTAAGAAGGCAGATTTAAACTGCATGTTCAGGACATGGATTTCATGTTGGGTGCTCCAAGGAGATCAGCTGGAGAGTGTGCATTAGCTAGTGAGGCTCACGAAGGAGTCATAACAGTTCTTAATATGCTTCATCGCCTAACTCCGCGTGACAAGGAACAAAAGTCTAGTAATCATTCAAGGAGACGTCATAAGCGGGGCTGCTCGCTTTGTCTGGACTGTCTTGCTGATGATGGTGTTATGTTGATGTTACTGTTCAGGTCGAGCCTTTCTTTGTCACCCTGTCCCTGTTTGACATAAAATACAACCGAAAGATTTCCGCTGACTTCCACGTGGACCTGAATCATTTCTCAGTGCGGCAGATGCTGGCTCCCACATCCCCAGCTCTGATGAACGGCAGCCAGAGCCCACCTGCCTTCCAGGATGCCCTTCATGCCGCAGCCATGCAGTATCCGAAGCAGGTGGGGAGCGTTCACACCACTCAGCCTTCTCTTCGCACATGCTATTCGACATGTTAAAAACTGCTCCAGTGAGACCCTGTCACGCACCAGTGGGGCAGTTTAGATCGTTAGTTGTAGGGCGGCGTATGTAATTACGTAGTGAAGGTAAACTGAGGGAGGAGTGGTCTGGGGCTCTCATTCATTTCCTTGAGCCTTTTCCTGCTTGCCTTCTCCACCAAGAGACTTTTGGAGCAGCTGGTGGACTGAGGAGCACCTGAGATGTTTGGCGCCAGTCTCCTCGCCGGCTGGACTGTCTCACTGTCCTTTGCTCCTTTGGTGGTCAAGGGGTGTCTTTCAGTCATCTGGGTGGGATTCTACTGATTGAAGAGAGCCATTTGTCTCCCCAGGGAATATTTTCAGTCACGTGTCCTCATCCAGATATATTTCTCGTGGCCAGAATTGAGAAGGTCCTCCAAGGAAGCATCACGCATTGTGCTGAGCCGTATATGAAAAGCTCAGACTCGTCTAAGGTATGAACGGCTTTCATGCTCCATGATTATTACAGAGTAACAGCCGAAGAGATGACTTTTATGCTAACGTGTAAACTGCACTTGTTGACAGTCCGAAGTGCATGGACGGATCGGGGGTGGGGGGTGGGGGATGGGGGGTGGGGGTGGCCCTGTCCATGAGGCACATGCCATGTTGGCTGAGGACTGGAGTTCTGCTCCCCAGGACCCACATTAATGTCCCGTCTGTGGCCATAGCACTCGAGAGGCAGAGACAGCGTCTCCAAGGCAAACTGGCTAGCTTGTGTGGCCAGAATCAATGGGCTCTGGGTTCAAGTGAGAGCTAGCTCTTCACAAAGTGGCAGCCATCGGTGAAGATGTCTGACATCAACCTCAGTCCTCCTTAAACATGCACACAATCTCTACACACACATGCAGACATGCATACAGACATGATGCATACCACGCATGAAAAACACAGTTACGTGTGTGTATTCTCCATTTAATTTCATGTACCTGGTTTGTCACAGACAGAGCTGAGCCCAGGTGCTGGCACATGCCAAGCGTATGTTCTGTCACTATCTAATTTCTTCCTCCTGTGTCCAATTCTTTCTCTTTTTTTCCCAAGAGAGGGTTTCTCTGTGTAGCCCTGGCTGTCCTGGAACTCACTCTGTAGACCAGGCTGTTCTTGAACTCACAGAGATCTGCCGGCCTCTGCCTCCTGAGTGCTGGGATTAAAGGTGTGCACCACCACTGGCTGGCTGTGTGTCCAATTCTTAATGAAAGTATTCTCGTGTGTAAATAAAATACATCATTTTGCTGGTCTATTCTGACATCTTAAAATTTAGTTTTCAAGGGAATTATCCACTTGATACTAAACTCTGTGTCGTTTTTAAAGCACACATACTGTAGTCAACCAGTGTTTATTGTGTTTGCTGGTGTGCCTCTTGGGTTCTGGTTTGTAGGTCAGAAGTTACAGAGTCTAAAAACTTAGAAAATGGAAACCTACAAGTCTTTAGTTTTTTCTTACTCTCCCACGGCTGGAGTGGCCAAGGACAATTGACTGTGGCGTTCACACACCTTTCCTTAGGTTAGAGTAAGCGGTTGAGTGCTCCTGTCTCCGCCAGTTTTAACTGGTTTCAGGGGTTTGAGTTTGGTTTGATATTGTAACTGGTCATTTGAGGGAGGGCCTCGGTGTATTAAGGACTGGTCAGCCGATCTAGTATGAGCAGACATTCCCGAGCTCAGAGGTTTACCAAATTGACTCAGAGATTCCAAAACTTCATCCTTGTGGCCGCCTAAAGATCCTAGGCACAGCTACCAGGATGTATAGGATGGTGTTAAAGAACACGTTCATGGATTAAGGAGGCCTGGACGCAGAGGGCCAAGGTAGCCAGGGTACTTCTGACATACCTCACCTCTAGAGGCCCCAATGTCCCACGTGTGGGCATAGGATAATGTTGCTCAGCCTGCCTTCCTCACAGGGCCAGGGTACAGATCAAACAGGCCGTGGAGCAGACAGTGCTGAGAACACTACATATCCCAAACAGCATGTGAGATATTTGAGTTCAGCTCCCATCAAGTAAAAGCCCATTCATCAGGCATCTTCAAACACTAAGCTTTTTGGCTGATAAAAGTTGAGTCAAGTTTGTTTCCTGGAGAGAAGAAGACATCTTATTGTTCCAAGCCGAGTCTGTAAAATATTAGATGAGAAGTCTTTCTAGTCTTTTATTTGATGAGTCAATGGTGACTTCAGATAAGACCGCACTGACAGAACATGCTTCCAAGGTGCGTATGCTCGTCAGTGTTGCTGCTTCTGCCGGCCATGTGCGTGAGCTAAGATTCGGCAGCCATGTTGGTACACTGCAAACACATCACGATGAGCTATCTTTTTCTCTACCTGCTTCCCAGCATCCCTTGGGGGGGGGGCGGTGTTCCTTCCTCGTCACTGCCACAGCATCTCATTAAAACAGGCATCAAGGTTCAGCCATCTCATACCTGGAGAGGTTCTTATAGACTTGGTATGGTGATATTATTTTGTTCTGCCAATCAAAGTTGTGTCTTCCTTTTTCCCAAGATGTACACAAGTCGTCTAGAACATCACCCAGGACAAATCTTCGTTGTGCAGGCCGGGGAAGGACTTCAAAGGAGAAGCAGGCCCTCAGCCCCTGCTCTCATGCATGTCCTCTTTGTGTCCTTGTTTGATTCCCATTGAAGACAAAGCTACTAAAGCCTTGTGTTTAGCATTAGTTTTACTCCACAATGCACTTGCTCATTGCTGCTCGAATCTTTTTAGGGAGTTTTTGTGTTGTTTGAGGTGAGATCCAGGGCCTTGGGTGTGCTAGGCAAGCATTCTTTCCCTTAGCGATTTGTTTGAGACAGGGTCTTACTATGTGTCTGGGACGGGCCTTAAACTTGAGATCCTCCGGCTTCTGTCTCCTAGTGCTACCATTAGGTGTGCACCATGACACCTGACTAAAAATCTTGAATCTGAACATAATTAAAGTCAACTCTTGGGGAGGAAGAATTGAGTGTCTTTGTTTAAGGACCACACACCTCTAGATCCTGGTATAAATCTCTCAGGGATGGGTATACATACCCCACTAAAAAGAAAGGGCTGTACAGGCAGTTTCTTGTCATCTATTTGAACCAAGATGTGACTGTGGAAGGACCACAGAGTTTTATAGTGACAAGGGATCATGAGTATTGTCACCCACACCCTCCATTTTTAAGGTGTCACCCACACCCTCCATTTTTAAGGTGGGGGAAGGGGAAGAAGAGCTCATAGGGTCACATAGCAGCTTTTGTGGATCTTCAGATGGGCGTCTCTTGCTCTGTTGATTGTTTCTCACACTTGATGGTGCTTGCAGATTATTGGAGGGCCTGTCAGGGTACAGTCCTGACCAGAACGGTTAGGGCAGCCTCCGGGGCTCCTTTAACTTTGCTGCTCAGAAGAAAACACTGGCTTTCAGGTGTGAGCAGTGTTCCTAAAACTGGTTTGACTTGGATCCACTCAGGTAACATAAATGACCTCCAAGCTCCTTCCTACACATACAAAAGACACTCAGGTCCCCTCTTGACTCTTCAGTCAGTCACACTTTGATAACAGAGCACATCACAGGACAAGGATATGTGGGGCAATGGAGTGGTTGATAGAACCACTCTACACACATGCCATTGGCCAAAAGCCAATACGCTTATTGTGTTCCACCAACCTAGAACAAGCCAAAACTGATCGTGAGGAAGTGATAGTGTTTGTGTATAAAGCAAAACTGTAACAATGAAGGGCAGTGTCTAATTTAAGCCGGTACCTAATTACGGCGTTGCCTGGATTGTGGGAATCTGTACAAGTTGGTGCGCATTAGGAGCTGGGGAAGCTTAGATTGTTCATTAGTGCTTTCCTTGAACTTCTGGTAGATAGATATTTGGGCATGAATACCAAATATGAGTATACTCAGTGGCTTACAATTAGCCCTTAGTCAGAAGGAAATGAAGTCTGTGAGAGGAAGAGGCTGGCGCAGAGGAGCCTGCCTGCTGCTGGCAAAGACTGGCACGGTTGATATGCATCTTGGAAACAATACTCTGTAGTCTTGAGAGTCACTGCCAGGGCACATTAAATAAAGAAGTCCATACTGGGTTTGAAGCCAGGCCTATCTGTCACTTCTGTAAGAAGTGCGTTTGTGTGCATCTGGTGGTATGGGGAGGGCTTGTTTGATGATCATACGATGGTAGCTGCTCTGGTCTCAAGTCCCCCGTGCCAGAGTATTTCAAAGCTCTGTTCTGGTGTGTTCCAGGTTGCTCAGAAGGTGCTGAAGAATGCCAAACAGGCATGCCAAAGACTAGGACAGTACAGAATGCCGTTTGCTTGGGCGGCAAGGTAAGGGAGAACGCCTTTTATACTTGGGATGGACCGATGGGCAAATAGACTGACAGACAAGTAGGCCTACTTATTGAGTTTATTATCCTGAGTCAAAGAAGATTCAAAGAGATGAAATCAAGAATAAATAATCACCAGATCTGAAAATGCATTTAGCAATGGCACAGAGAGGAAAGATGTGGGCCAGAGAACAGTTGCTGGACCCGTCAGGGTGAGCGGGAGGTTTGTTGGGGGAGAGTCCAGGCCCTGGCCGTGTGCCTCCAGCTGGGACGGTGCATCTGGGGAGTCCCACAGTGGCTCTATCCCTGTTCCCTCCTTCTTTCCCGTGTGAATGTGTATGTTGTTTTCTCAGTACAAGCTTTTGGCTGGAACTGTTCTCTGTGTAATTGAGTTAGTTGTGGTTGTCCTCATTAATACTTGCTGCATTTGGGGATAATGAGATTTCTGTTGGCCTCCACCAATGGAATTAAGATTAGTCTGTGTGCAGAGACCAGAATTCTCTTTATTTTGCTCTTTGGAAAACTGTGTCTTGAATGTTGTTTCACTGTTTCAGGACATTGTTCAAGGATACATCTGGAAACCTGGACAAAAATGCCAGATTTTCTGCCATCTATCGGCAAGACAGCAATAAGCTTTCAAACGACGACATGCTCAAGCTACTGGCAGACTTCCGGAAGTGAGTTTTAAGGTGTTGGTTGTTACCACACATGAGAAGTTCTCATGGTGGGGAGGGGAGGGGAAGTGGAAACAGTCATATAAATTATGTCATTCAGAGCTCATGAGGGGCAAATGGGGAATGGATGTGGACAGAGCATTTCCTAGAGTCCAAGAGAAGGAACAAACCGTTCTGATTAATTGGAATTCTTGCTGGAAGTTTTAGTGGTGTGGTAAGACAGCTTAAGGGTAGAGGTAAACATAGGCGGGAAGGATACAGCCTGAGGGAACAGTGTCAGCTGGAAAGGCAACTTGCAGGAGGAAGTCAGGAGAGGTGGGCTAGTCACCAAGTCACAGGCCCACTGGGTGTCATAGTGGGAAAGGAGATGGTCACCAAAGATAAACAATCTTGTAAGATTAATCAACTCTCCTGGTACTGTTAAATAAATGTGGAAGGAGATAATTTACATAATCCTTACCTAACCAGTCCTTGGTTTACATGCTTTGCACATATTAATGGGTGTATACATTCCCTGGGGCTTCAGCAACTCCTGCAAACCAAGTCGCTTAATATGCAGAAAGGTGCCCAGCTCAAAGCTTAAAGAAATGTTGATAGGACCACACCTCCCAGTCTGCAAGTGACAGTACTCTCTTCCTGTTCCAGCTTCCAGTGGCCATGGCTTTCCTTGGTTTGTGCATCATTCCAGTCTCTCTGCCTTTGCCTTCCCATGGCCATCTTTCTGTCTGTCCTGTCTTAATCTTTTACAGGAGTCTCAGAACAGCACACAAAGCCACAAGCAGATAGTCTCAACTTATGCCCACATGTTGGCTTTCTTTTTTGTTTGCCTTTTTTTGTTTGTTTTTCAAGACAGGGTTTCTCTGTATAACCTTGGCTGTTCTGAACTTGCTTTGTAGACCAGGTTGGCCTCAAATGCATAGAAATCCTCCTGCCTCTGCCTCCCAGTTAGAATTAAAGGCATGTACCACCACTGCCTGGCTTGGCTCTCATTTTTATAGGGGGAGGTGAGTGTGACTTTCAAATAATGGTCTGAAGTGTACTTATCATATCTCACATACACATACATTGTTCTGGGTCACAAAGGAGAAATCGTGGACATGATCGAGCTATGGGTTCAGTTACTGTGTTCATGGGTGTCCAGAGCAGAGTGAGATTGATGTTGTGTTACTGTGTTCATGGGTGTCCAGAGCAGAGTGAGATTGATGTTGTGTTACTGTGTTCATGGGTGTCCAGAGCAGAGTGAGATTGATGTGTTACTGTGTTTATGGCTGTCCAGAGCAGAGTGAGATTGATGTTGCATTTTTCTTAAAAGTCAGTTGTGAACAGGCTGAGTCTGTCGTGTGAGCAGAATGAGAACACAGTTAAGTGATCTCAAAGCATGGTTATGGGTGGTGTGAATTTTTTGTTTTGTTTTGTTTTTGAGACAGGGTTTCTCTGTGTAACAGCTCTGGCTGTCCTGGAACTCACTCTGTAGCCCAGGCTGGCCTCCAACTCACAGAGATCCGCCTGCCTCTGCCTCCCGAGTGCTGGGATTAAAGGCGTGCGCCGCCACTACTCCCCTGATGTTGAAGATTTTAGAAAGGGTGAAGATGCCATTTGTTAGTGGAAGTGGTGAAGCACACTACTCTTGGGCACCTACATTTGAAAGTATCATTTGTAATAAACAGTATTTCTGATTCATAGAAGAGAATAAACACAGCGTCACAGCTTTGGCTGCGGTCTTACTCGTGTAGGATGTTGCACTGTTAATTTGTTCACATGAACAGGTAGAGGAAGGCCCTGTGTGCCAGGAGAATTGTATAGACAGAGTTCACACACCTGGGGACTGATTTTTCACTGAAGAGCTTTTGTGGGTGATGTCACTGAGGGAGTGCCCAGTGGTGAGGCTCATGGGAGAGGTACCACCTAATGCCGGGCACTCAGAACATCTCACACAGTGGGAACCTAGGCATAGTACAGGGTGTGGCTAGCTCAGCTGGAGTTCTCTTGGTCTGAACTCTCTCCAGCTGAAAGCCGAGCGTGGGGTAATAGTGTCTTCCTAACCATTTCATCTCTGGGGCGTCGGTGAGTCCCAGTTACACTCAAGCACAAACAGAAAGAAGAGTAGAAATGAGAGTCCCTGATCGACGGGGATACACCAAGCCGAGATGGGAGTATTCCACAGAGTCTTTGATCATAGTGGAGGAAGACTCTAGAGCTTTGAGTGAATGATTTTTCTAAGAGAGACAGAAGGGTTTCCTGTGAGGCCACTCAGTAGGTGACGGTGCCAGAGGAGTCCTAAAAGCTGGGGGTTGGGAATACACCAGATGCTGAATTTGCTGGCTCCCGGGTTTGTTTGCACCCTGTTGCTGCGATAAAGACATGACCGAATGCAACCTGGAGAGGAAAGGGTTCAGTTGGCTTACACTACTGTGTCACGGTCCATGGAGGGAGCCAGGGCTGACACTACTGTGTCACGGTCCATGGAGGGAGCCAGGGCAGGAAGGGAAGCAGGTGCCATGAGTGAATTCTGTTTCCTGGCTTGTTCCTCGTGGCCTGCTCAGTTTGCTCTCTTATATAACCCAGGACCGCCTGCCCTGAGGTGGCATCATCCCGTGTGCTGGGTCCTCCCACAGCAGTCATTGATCAAGAGAATGCTCCCTAGACTTGCCAACAGGCCAATCTGATGGGAGCGTTTTCTCAGTTGAGGTTCCCTCTTCCCATTCAACCCAGGCTTGTGTCGAGTTGACAAACCTCTAATCAACACAGACACTGAGCTTGGATGTTCCTTGGCAACACTGTGAGAGGAATGATTAACGGGTGGCTTTTGAAGAGCCGTCACGGCACTCTGTTCCAGGACCGGCCATGTCATGTTGAGCTGGTCACCTTGACCACGTCTCTTCTAAATTGATTGGCTAAGCTGGTGCCACAGAGGAGTGCAACACCCTTGGCACAGTGTGTTTGCCATGGTTACCTGTGGCATCCCATGAGTGACTCAGGGATGTGAGTGAGCAGCTGTCTGATTGTTGGAGTCGTTAGTTACCACGTGGAAATGGAGAATGTAAGAACATGTTCTTGGCAGTATTCTGTGCAATATAACATGACCAGTGATGGTTACGAACGTATACTATGCTGGTCAAGTATCTCATGACATGAAGCTCCTAGGAAGATCAGAGACTAGAACCTGGATTCGGGAGGAGTCAACTATGAACGGTTCAAACATAAAAAGATGAAATTTTATCAGAACAAAAATAAGTCCTATCCTGATGTCCCAAAGTGTAAGGCACATGCTAGTTTTCCAGAGGATTTAAGTTTGATCCCCAGCACCTACATCAGGCAGCTCACAACCACCTATAACTCAAGTTCCAGGAGATCTGGTGCCTTTGACCTCCAAGGGCACACACACACACACACACACACACACACACACACACACATACACACACACACACATACACACACCCCAAATTAAAAAAAAAAAAAAGACTGTGTGGTAGCTGTTGATGGTTGAAAGAGGAACATTTTCCTGGACTCTTAGTGAACAAATTCTTCAGAGAAGGGAATTTTGTCGTCTGTGAGGAAGGGGGCCTGGTGTCACATGACTGTGTTGGTTTCTTTGACAACAGTAGCAGCTCTTCCCAGTGACAATGGGAGACTCTTTATTAGATGGAGTCAGATGAATGACAAGAGTTTCATTGATCGTCTACTCCATGCCCAGCATTGATGTGGCTTCTGGTTCTAAATGCAGATTATTCCAAACAAGCCTTGTATCTTGTGGTGAGGCTGAGGAGAAGGGAGGCTTTCATTGTTACTATGTGGTGACATTGTGTCATCGTAACTATTTGGTGATGTTCTGTATCCTGACCTGTGCGGTTCCCTACCGCATTGAGGTGAGGAGCACTTCAAATACTGAAAAAGTCTGAGCCCAGGTGTGCACTGCAGACCACTGGCTTTGAAGACTTAGCACATTGTTGTATTATGACATTCCAAAATGATAATATTGTGCAAATGTTGGGCTAAGTGGAATGCCATATTTTTTACCTATTTTCAATATTTTTCATGTGGTTGCTACAAAGTAGAAGTGTGATTTTTGCAACTAGTGTTATTATATATATTGTTATATCCTTTTCCTGAGAAAGCCACTTGAGAATTTAGACTTCACAGTTAACCTCCCTCATAATACTTGATTTCCTCTTTTGTTTGTAGACCTGAGAAGATGGCCAAACTCCCAGTGATTTTGGGCAATCTAGACATCACGATCGATAACGTCTCCTCTGACTCCCCCAGTAAGAGTTCAGTTCTGTGTAATAAGCAGCCCACAGTTTTGTTTAGATGGCTTTTCCTCCACTCTGTGTTATTTGGGATTTCTTTTCAGATTATCTGAATTCATCATACATTCCCATGAGGCAATTCGAAGCCTGCAGTAAATCTCCGCTCACTTTTGAAGTAGAGGAGTTTGTGCCCTGCATACCCAGACACACCCAGCCTTATACTGTCTACAGCAATCACCTGTACGTTTACCCAAAGTACTTGAAATATGACAGTCAGAAGTCTTTTGCTAAGGTGAGTTCACAGACATACGCATCTCCTTCACGACTTAGCTTTTAGGTTCTTTTATAAATGTGTATATATACTGTGTTTTGTTACCTTTTTTTTTCCCTCTTACATCTTTTTCTCTTGCATACCACTGCAGGCCAGAAATATTGCTATTTGCATTGAGTTCAAAGATTCCGATGAAGAAGACTCTCAACCTCTGAAGGTTTGTTTTTTATTTTTTATTTTTTTTTTCTTTTCTTTTTTTGGTTTTTCGAGACAGGGTTTCTCTGTGTAGCTTTGCGCCTTTCCTGGAACTCACTTGGTAGCCCAGGCTGGCCTCGAACTCACAGAGATCCACCTGCCTCTGCCTCCCGAGTACTGGGATTAAAGGCGTGCGCCACCACCGCCCGGCGGTTTGTTTTTTAATATATAGTGTGTTTTGCTGTTCTTGTTGGAGATGGGATCTCTTATGTGTGCATGATTCAGTAAGGATGTATTCCATACCCACCATGCATCAGACATTGTCCAGGTGTGAAGAGTCGTGTGACGGTAGAAGTCATGATCAACCACGGGATCTTCATTAATTAGCGATTACAGAATAGCAGCAGTGCTGTCCTTGTCCGAGGCAACGTTGACCGATGATGTTCCCGGCACCATGGCAGGCCTACTTTAACCCTTCCAATTATCAAACAGACCTTCCACATAGATCCACTAAGGTCCATAATTTCTACCTTCTAAGATTAATGCACGGGCCTTGAATGGCTCAGTGCTATATACTTTAGTAGAACTGAGTTTTAAATCCAAGCGGTCCAGCTCCAGAGCCTAAATTCTTTACTATGTTAAAATGACTTTCCCAGAGAAGGAGACAAATGTGCAAACAGAGCTAGCTACTCTCGAGATAGAGTTTAGGTTGGGGTCGATGGAGCACCTGCCTAGCACACGCAGAGCTCTGGGTTCTGTCTCAGCACCTCATAAAGGCAGGCATGGCAGCACAAGCCTGTAACAGCTGCACTCCAGCAGTGCAGGCTGGAGAACTTCTGGCCACACAGGAGTTCCAGGCCCGCGTGGGCTGTGAGACCCTGGCACAAAGGGAGGAAACGAGAGGGAAGGGAGAAAGTGGGTGGGAGGGGAGAAAAGAAATTTACAGTTTACTGATTGATAGATACTGTCATGGAAAGAAGGCTGCCTGAAATGGAAGGTATTGAATAAGCTTTTTTAAAATGTATTTATTTTAATTTAGACAAATATAAATGTTTGCATGGAAAAATGGAAGGGGTGGGCCACAGGCTGGGGAAGGTCTGGTTTCCCGGGACCCCAGAGTTAAAGGCTCGAAGACCTGGGCTCTCACAGGCGGACACAGTCTGAGAAGCCTCTTGCTCTATAGCATGTCTGACCAATTTCTCACTCCATCAACTGAAACCCAGTGTTTGTTTCTGCTGTTCCTCCTTTTAGTGCATTTACGGCAGACCTGGTGGCCCAGTGTTCACGAGAAGTGCCCTTGCTGCGGTTCTACACCATCAACAAAACCCAGAATTCTATGATGAGGTAATGGTGTTTTCAAAGAATGACACAGTTTCACCAGTCTTAAGAGAAACGTGAAACTTTTTTCTAGTTACAGCAGAGTGCAAGAAAAAACAGCATTCCCTGCTGGAATCACAGCAGAATCGGTGTTTGTTTTACCTGTTTTTTCTATTTAACATCTTGTTGTTATAAATAAAACCACAAATTACAAATTAGTAAAAGAAAATTCTTAATTGCACCTTTAGTGCCATAGTTAATATTCTAGCAGCACTCTTTTCAAATTCACCCTTGAGTTGATATCCCTGGGGGCCTGCTCTTTCCTGAAGAGAAAGGGAGGGGTGGGAGGAGGGGAAAACTTCGGAGGATGATTAGATTTTAAAAAATAAAACAAACAAAAGCCAAATTCATCCTTGAACATAGGACTGTCGAACCTAAGAATCATCCTGTTTATTGGTGGATTTTCTCCTATGGAATGGTTCACTCTTGAACTGCTAGAGTCATGGGGGTGGCATGCTCTTGGAGTGATCTAAAATTCATGTGTGACTTTTGATTTATACAGAACTTACTTAATACCCTGCTGCTGATCGGAAGAGCCCTATCAATAACACAGCAATCAGTTAACAAACTCGATATGTTGTATAGTCTACACATGGTGAAAAGTACGTGGGAACCAAGAGAGATCACTTTTTATTGCCGTGTTCAATTTGCAGGAAAGTGAAATTGATCACATTCTAGACAGATTCATGTAGCACTGAGCTCACTGCAGGCTCAGTAGGAGGCGGCTTTTAAATTACTTACAGCATGTTCTGCCATTAATTCCTGCAGTTGTGGGTTAGCATTCTCGCTGCGTTCCTTTTGATTGTGAAAGTTGCCAGCCATCTGTTTGATGCATACAATTTGATAAATTTTACCTCAATAATTGGTAAGTGTAGATTTTATGGTAGCACATTGGCACTAAGGAGATGGCTGAATAGGTAAGCGCTTGCTCCAGAAGCAGGAGGACCCGAGTTCAAATCCTCAGCCCCAGTATAAAAAGTTGAGCATGGCCGTGCATGCATCTATAATCTCAGAGGTGGGGGAAGGTCGAGATAAGAGGGTCCCTGGTGTGTGCTGATGCCAGCCTACCTCAGGCTCAAGGAGATATTATGTCTCAAGGGAATTGGGGAGAATACTAAACACCTTGCATCCTGTTGCCTCCTTGCACTTTGGGTGTGTACTTATGCCCACATGTGTGCATATCCCACCCACATGTACTGCACGTCACACACAGATAGCCTCCCCCCCAAGTATCACTTTTACCTGTATATATTTTATATACTCATGAGTACTTAATTTTTTGACATTTTAGGTAAAGTGGTTTGTGTATGAATTTTGCAAGTGACTGCAAATCTCCAGTTTCTCTCCAGCTCCCACCAAGCTCTAGCAGTCCCGCAGCCCACTTATAAAATAAACACACAGACTCTTATATTATTTAAACTGTTTGGCCTAATGGCTCAGGCTTCTAGCTATCTAGTTCTTACATCTTAAATTAACCCATTTTTATAAATCTATACCTTGCCACATGGCTCGTGGCTTACCAGTATCTTACATGTTGGTACTCATGGCGGCGGCTGACAGCATCTCCTGACTCAGTCTTCCACTTCCCAGAATTCTCCTCTCTCCTTGTCCCGCCTATACTTCCTGCCTGGCTACTGGCCAATCAGTGTTTTATTTATTAGCCAATCAGAGCAACACATTTAACATACAGAACATCCCACAGCATAAATAAATAAAACAAACAAAAGCCCAGATTCTGCATAGGATCATGATGTGGCACAGTGAGAAATTGTATACTTGGTATATGTGAGGTGCTAGATTTAATTCTTAGTGCCAAACACCAAAAGTAAACAAAAGTCTTCGTATCTGAGACCCATATAGTTGAAAACCCTGTTGTCCATGGTCAACTGTAGTTCAGTGAAACCGCTGCATGTGAAGAAATGTTCAGCCCCAGGTTCTCATGCCAACAGCTGTGTGGTTTGCGTCGTGGTGCCTGTTTTCCCGTTTGCTTATGCCTGGAAGAGACATCACCCCTCCCCCGGTTTCTTGTCAGGGTGTTCAGAATCCATCTCTCCTTGGCGTCATTAACAGCTTGGGTGTGTCTACATTTAATCCTAGGAAGAGTTTGGCGAACAGGCGACTACATTCAAGTTGGGTGGCATACACCTGCCTCCACTGGAACGTTTGCTATTGTGGGATGTTAGGAACTTTGTTCTTTTGCCTTTGCAGATCAAGATAGAACTGCCAACCCAGCTACATGAGAAGCACCATCTGCTGTTCACCTTCTTCCACGTCAGCTGCGATAACTCGACTAAAGGGAGCACGAAGAAGAAGGATGCTGTTGAAACACAAGGTGGGAACCCGTCTCTCTTGGTTTCTTGGTTGTTTTGTTGTTGTTGTTTTAATATTTGCATGTTGGAGTTTTTTATTATATTTTGATTCTTAGTACTCATCCTTTTGCCAGAGGGTTTCTAGGTGGGTTTCTAGGTGGCCTGATGCTATGGTGCCTGAATTGCACATGCAAAGAGCCTCAGTCAGGCTATCTCGAGGCCTCCCCATCACTTACTTTGATTGATGGTAACAGTTGTTGCGCAGGCTTGCAGTGATTTCCCTTCAGAAGGAGTGAACTCACAGTGGCTTTTCTTGTTCTTTGTTCTCAACAGTTGGCTATTCCTGGCTTCCGCTCCTGAAAGACGGAAGGGTGTTGACAAATGAACAGCACATCCCTGTCTCAGCCAATCTTCCATCTGGCTACCTTGGCTACCAGGAGCTCAGCATGGGCAGGGTATCGGATTTTAAGATTGGTTTGTTTTAACCCAGTTTTTTCAGGAAGCCTTGAAGAATATAAAAACTGCAATAGCACACAACAAAAACAGCTTATGGGATCTTTATCAGTCCTAACAGATTGGTTTTCTTTATTCATTCTGAAGTAAATGTGTACAATTAGAAGCTGTTTCAGATGACACTCGATGCATTTTATAAGCCTATACTGGTAGTACCATAACAGAGAGACATGGAGGTACTGGGCCCGGCATGAGTCTTTCTGGGAAGTAACCATAATGATGAGTTCTCAGTTAGTTTGATATAGACCCCGAGAATCGAATCTCTTTCCCACATCGCAGTTCACTCTGTCTGGTATCACCTTCATTGCTTCCCAGAATCCTGAACTCAGGTCTGCCTAAGATACTCAAGAAGCCAAGCGTGGTGGTGCACACCTTTAATCCCAGCGCTCAGGAGGCAGAGGTGAATCTGGGAGTTTGAGGTCCGCCTGCTCTACGTAGAAAGTTCCAATCAAGTCAGGGCTACATAGTGAGACCCTGTCTCAAAAACATATGAAGATACCGGTGAAGTCGGATTCATTTCCAGTGAAATGGACCGTCATCTCGGTCCTAGGAGGAAGGGCAGTGCGCTGAGGGGAAGGAACTGGGCAGACAACGCAAACGCGGCGGCGGCGGTGGTGGCGGCGGCGGCATTGCTGCTGTGGCCAGGCGCAGCGCTGCAGCCACTGGAGCCTTGGGGTCTTCTGTCCCTCCTCAGGGTCCTGCTTGATGGTTGTGTGCGAGCTGAGATAGCTAACCTGTTGGGATCTTTCCCTGTCTTTCCTTTCAGCATTATGGTCCAGAAATTAAGTGGGTAGAAGGAGGCAAGCCTCTGTTGAAAATTTCCACTCATCTGGTTTCCACGGTGTACACTCAGGTATGGGTTAGCTATCTCATTCCAGTGACTACTCTGTGACCAAGCTGTCTGTGTAAAACAGAATCCTGGTGTCCTGTGAATGTATTATTACACTATAGGCCTCTATTTGGAAAAAGTACACGGAGGGGGGGGGGGTGCTTATGTGTGCTGATATACATGAAAAGTAATTGATAAGTCTGTGACATTGTTCAGCTGTTTTCCTGTGCTGGAGGATCCTTTGGATGTCTTTTGTACATGGTCAGTTTTATAATCTTAAATAGCATTCATGATGACTCCGTGGTGAAGGGCACCCAGTACAAAATCATGAAGGTCGGAGTTCAGATTCCATTGAACAAACAAGACAAGCATCTCACCCATGCCCATCCCCCTACTTCCAAGGGTATCAGAGACATGAGGGTACTAGGGCCTGCTGCCTTCCAGCTCTGTGTTCAAGGAAGAAAGCTCCTGCCTCAAAGGGATAGGCAGAGCGATAGAGGAGGACTCCCAATTCCTCTTCCATCCTCTTCATACACACTGGTGTGTGCAGCCCTACACACATGTACTCAGATGCACAGAACACACACACACACATACACACACACACACACACACACACACACACACACACACACACACACACACGGAGGCATAAATATATGCCATTCGGGTGTGTTCCCAGAAGCAGGATTCTCCTACTAACAGACGTTCTTCTCCTTCTCTGCCCCTCAGGATCAGCATTTACATAATTTTTTCCAGTACTGTCAGAAAACGGAATCTGGAGCCCAAGCCTCAGGGAATGAACTTGTAAAATACCTTAAGGTACCAGGTGGCTTTCTTAGTCCCTTTTTAAAGTGACTTTGGAAACAAATTGGGTTTCCCTGTTGGTGGTGGGTGTTGTTGCTTACTGCCCCTTGTAAGCTGGTGTGAGGATGCTCCTACCTGGATGCTCTCACAGTGGTGGCTTTGAGTGTCTGTAGATAGAGGACCAGAGTGAACTCGGAAATAGCTCTGTTCCTGCATGCATGCTCATCCCTATGTCTCCCCTTGAGAACACGTTTTCTCCTGTGCTCACCTGACAGACCTTTGCTGGATGTTTACCAGCTGCTAAGCACAGGAGACGCTGTCCCAGCTTAGCCTGTTTGGTGCTACTGTAGCAGAATACCTGAAGCTGGATCATCCTAAAGAACAGAAATGTATTTTTCTCATAGTGCAGAGGGCTATGAGAGGATCAAGGCAAGAGCTGGGTGGTAGACAGGAGGAGGAGGAAGAGGAGGAGGAGACAAACTCATCATTTTCTAAGGAACCCACTCTAGCAGTCTCCGTGATCCATTCCTCAAGGTTGAGCCCCCATGGTCTGATCACCTCTCCTTGGACCCTATCTCTTCTTGATTTTGCATTGAGGATTAGTTTCTATCACAAGCTTTGTGGAGGACACACTCAAATTCCAACAGTCCTGACCCTTAGAGAACTTAATACTCACTTGATGGCAGCCTCCTGTAGACAGAGGTAAGACAGCGAGCCTGACCCAGCTGTATGCGGGAGTTAGGTGTGTTCCTGGAGCCACTGTGTAGCATTGACCGCAGGACAGGGGAGACTTCAGTACAGAATGGTTGTAGAAGAGTGCTTTGAATACAGAGTCACTAAGTGGCAGTCCAGGTGTAGGACAAAATAAGATGCAAGAAATGGAGTAGGGACTTATATTTGGTCTGATCAAGAGAAAACGGCCTACATATTTAAAAATGAACACACAGGGACATTATGACCGTTAGCTTCTCCTCCACTTCCTCCACTTCAGAGACAGCTATGGTTGCTCTGACCATTCTTCTTGGTCACAGCCCCTCGTGATTCCTCTTCTGCCTCTCTGTGCTTTAAAGAGCTTTTGTAATTACACTGGTCCACTGTAGACGCCCTGTTAAGGACAACTAGTTAATGGCCTTCTTCCCCTCACTGTGGAGCATCTTCACAGACCCTGCAGTTTAGGACACAGGCATCCTTGAATGCCATTCTGCTTGCCCTCAGCTTTCCATGTATTTTAGAGGGAGTGCTTCCGTGCTCATTTGAAATGAAGTGGACATTGCCTTGATAAGCCAGTGGGGTGTGGTGGCATGCACCTGTTGACACAGGCGCTTGGGAGGCTGAGATGTGACGGTCACTGGCAGCTGTGAATTCCAGTTCAGCCTGGGTCATGTAGCAAGACCTCCATCTCAAAGAGAATAACTGAAATGAAATAGATTTTTAAAAAATGTAACACGTGTCTCACCGTTCCCTGTGTGTAGAGTCTGCACGCAATGGAAGGCCATGTGATGATCGCTTTCCTGCCCACCATCCTAAACCAGCTGTTCCGAGTCCTCACCAGAGCCACTCAGGAGGAGGTTGCCGTTAATGTGACTCGGTAAGGGAGGGGATGGATGGATGGATGGAAGGATGGATGGATGGATGGATGGTGGATGGATGGATGGAAGGAAGGATGGATGGAAGAATGGATAGATGGATGGAAGGATGGATGGATGGATGGTGGATGGATGGAAGGATGGATGGATGGAAGGATAGATGGATGGATGGAAGGATGGATGGATGGATGGATGGATGGATGGATGGATGGATGGAAGGATGGATGGATGGATGGATGGGTGGACGGACGGACGGACGGACGGACGGACGGACGGATGGATGGATGGACGGATGGACGGACGGATGCATCCATACTCTTCTTCCCTTCAGTCCATCCACACCTGGAGCCTACCTGGGATGCTAGTATGTGATGGTCATTATGCTGGAGCGATGTCTTTTAACCTCGCACGGGGGCACCCGTCTGACTCCTTGTCTGCTTGTTTGCTGAGTGCAATGGCGTCACCCTTGTTCTGCTGTGAAGATAATGAAATGTTCCCATTTACACATCACTACTCATTGCTTTATTCATTCCTGTGGTGTGTAGGGTCATTATTCATGTGGTTGCCCAGTGCCATGAGGAAGGATTGGAGAGCCACTTGAGGTCATATGTTAAGGTATGTAAAATAAATAAACAAATAAGTCAAGCCGCTACGATCATTTACAGCTGTGGCTCTCCAACTTTCCTTCCAAAGACTTCTTTCTAACAAGACTTGTCATTTAAGGGGTGCATTCAGAATTTAATACCTATGTGTTCTCTCTGGTCTCCACTGCCAAGGCTTGTACCTGGACAAGGAGGAGCTAGAAAAGAGGCAGCCATTCCTTCATTTACCTAATTTTATCTTTTAAAAAGATGAATGTAGCTCAACTGGCAGGGGAATGAAACAAGAATTGTTTTAAGTGATCTTGCGCAGACGTCTTATACATTGGCAATCTTTATATGCCTTTTTAAACCACCTAAAATTCCCAGCGGCCCTGTTACTTTTGAGAATGGAAGGTTAACTCTGGCCACAATCAAATCCAAAGGCTGTGTGGAACAGCATGATAAATAGCAATAGGTTCTTGATATGTAGTAATAAATGAGCGTAGTGACAAACACCATTCTAAAAAGTTACACATCCTGTGATATGTGAACTTTGGCTGTGTGGTACTTTGGATTCTCTGGGACCTGTTAGTCTGTCCTGTGACATGTTTCTAGAAGGTCCCATTCCTGATGAATTGTGTGCTAGGTGAGCTCTGAACTGCTGACGTGTACAGTTGCCATGTTTCAGATGGGTTGCTGGAGACATCTTAGACACGCTCTCTGTCACATGACGATCACCCTTCCCACCTTCGTTTCCATGCCTTCTCCCACCCTTGAATGTGCACCTCAGTCCCGATCTCTGTTCTCAGAGGCCTCACAAGCTTTCCGCCCCTCGACTTGAAAGAACAGTGAGTAAAGTCTTTCTCTTTTTTTTTAAAGTTTGCCTATAAGGCCGAGCCGTATATCACATCTGAATATAAGACGGTGCACGAGGAGCTGACCAAATCCATGACCACCATTCTCAAGCCTTCCGCCGATTTCCTAACCAGCAACAAACTTCTGAAGGTAACGTTGGGACAGCCCGCCTGGCTCTTCGGGGTTAGCGCCGATCTCCAAGGGATAGGAATGCCTGTGTGGCACGCGTGAGGTCCCTGGGGCTAACGAGGGGCTAATGGGTACTGAGAGCTGCTTAGGACAAGAAGCTCCCCAGTTCTACTGCACAGAACCGTGAGAACAGAAAGCGGCAGTGTTCTGTGTGTGCATTCCTTTTGTTTCTAGGAGGAAGAATTTTGAAAGTTTTCACCATAAAGAAATGAAAAAAAAATGTTTAAGTTGGATATATTTAATCTGAGTTAAACATACCAAAGCATTAAATGTTGCCCTGATAATGTATATAATTTTCATGTTGCAGTTAAGTAAATTGAGAGCTAGCCATGGTTGGCACATGCCTGTGGTCCCAGCTGCCGGGAGTCTAAGCAGGAAGGATCATGTATTAGTCAGTCTTCTGTTGCTGTGATAAACACCATGACCAGAGGCAACTTAATGAGGAAAGTTTATTTCAGCTTTCAGTTTCAGGTGGTTAGAGCACATTTGGTGAGAGAGGCGCAGCCGTAGGCAACGGGATTGGGATCTGAGTGAACACATCGTCAGCTGCAAACACAAAGCAGAGAGAGAGAGAGAGAGAGAGAGAGAGAGAGAGAGAGAGAGAGAGCTGGCAGTGAGGCAAGGCTGTAAACCCTCAAAGCTCACATCCAGTGGCATACTGCCTCCAGCAAGGCCACACTTCCTCAAGATGCCATACTGTTCCCAAACAGCACCACTAACTGGAGACCAAGTGTTAATGCGTGAGCCCACGGGGAACATGGCTCTTTCCAAACCCTTGAGTGCATAATTTTGAGACCAGCCTGGTTAACATGAACTGTATCTGGGAAAATTATTTTTTAATTTTTACTAATTAACTATTTTCAAAAACCAATTAATGAAAACCAGGTGTGGTGGCTCACACCCATGATCTCAAAATTGGGGAAACAGGGGGATCAGAAACATCCTTCCTTACATGATGAGTTGTGATTAGCATGAGCTGAAACTCTCTCTTAAATATATTCATTTAATATATAAATAACTTTATATATTATTAAATAAAAATATAAAAATGTAGGGAAAGAAAAGTTAAATTTCATAGCCTAATCAGCTAAGCCTATTTGTGTACATTGATAGACAGTTACCACCAACAACACTGTTAAATCTGAGTGACCAATGTAGCTGAAGGTTTTCCTGTGTCCCGCCTGGGCCACAGCCGCTCAAGATCCAAGTAAACACACAGAGGCTTATATTAATTAAAACTGCTCGGCCATTAGCTCAGGCCTGCCACTGACTAGCTCTTACACTTAAACTTGGCCCATTTCTGTTAATCTGTATGTTGCCACATTTTCCATGGCTTCACCTGTGTGCCATTACATACTGCTCCCTGGACAGCAGGTTGGCGTCTCCTGACTCAGCCTTCCTCTTCCTAGAATTCTCCTTGTCTGCTTATCCTGCCTATACTTCCTGCCTGGCTACTGGCCAATTTATTGGCTACTGTTTTATTAAACCAGTGTACAAAAGCATTATCCCACAGCAGACCAGAGTTAGTTCTCCAGGTCCTGGTTTGCGAGTTGGGTCTCAGATGAGAGCGTAAAGAATGAATTAGTGTATTCAAAGTCACATTGTCCCTGTTTGAAGTCGGTGGGGGACATGGATAAAAATGGCAAAAACCATGTCACTAAGAAAGAAGTTGACAGAGGAGAGACCCGTGAATGATCAGTGCCTCTTGCTGGAGAGATGCTCCGTCTCCCAGGGGCTGGCTGTGTGTTGTGTGTGCACAAGGAGCAGACGTCTGCCACCCGCCCCGGGATCTGTGAGTGTCTGCCAGAGGTCTGGTGTGTTTTAAGGTTGACACTTGCTTGTCTTTGCTAATACTGTCAGTGTAGGAGAGGTCACCTCTTTCCTAACAGTGCGTCATTTTGTGTTTTCTTCTTTTCTTGTAGTACTCGTGGTTTTTCTTCGATGTGCTGATAAAGTCCATGGCTCAGCATTTGATAGAAAACAGCAAAGTGAAGGTCGGTGACTGGGTTGGGGGGCCTGGTTGTCGTGGGAAAATGACTTTCACGGGGTTGACAGGTCACACCTATTTATGTTTTCTGTGCACCAGGGACTCCCAGGATTATTTGATGTGCTGTACAGTCAGTAAAACATTTTGGCTTCACAACAATCCTGTGAGGGGAGTACAGTTTTTACATAAAGAAACTGAGGCTAGGATGTTTGAATTATTTGCCTCAATCCTGCAGTTAATGAGCGGAAGGACCAAGTTTGGCAACACATCCAGCTCCAAGGCCTTGGTTCCTGGCTGCTTACGAGGTTATTAAATCCAAAGAAAATTACATCTTTTTCTTTGACTAGCTTAGAAATCTTCAAGCTTTTTGAATTGGGACCAATTAAGCGTTAATGTAAAATGCCATCATCTGGTGTTTATTAGGTGTCTTAACCGTGGTGGATATTTCTGTCTACAGATGGTTGCGTCTCACCAGCCACCTATCCTCCAGAACCAAATAACAGGCCCTGATATGTTCCTTCTCTTTGGGGCAGATACATGTAGTCTTGAATTTCCCCTCCTTCAGTGCTCCTGGGGTACTGGGTATGTGTGTTTCTGTGACTGTGTGCCTTGGTTCCCAGGAGGCTTATCCCCAAACAGTTGGTCTTGTCTCCAGCTGGGTTAGGATGTGGCCTTCTGGCTCTCCGAGGCTCACGGCAGCGTCTATGAAGTCCTGATGTAGGACACACACTGACATTGTCACTCTCTTTAGTGAGGTGGAAAAGCTGCTTCTGAGGCAGGAGTTGGGAGCCGTCCTGTGACAGTTGTCCTGGTGCAGCCGAGGGTGTGACTGGGAGCAGGAGAAGCTTGTGCGAGCGTTGGGATGTGGGGCCGCATGCGATGGGGCTGCATGTGCCCTTCGGATGCGTGTGCTGTGAGAAAGCCCTGAGAGGGGACATCAGAGGCTCAAGACCTTGGCCTTTTGGCTCAAGGGCTCTGGTTCCTCAGAGGAATCCTAGGCAGGGGCCACCACATTTTGCTGAACAGAAGGTTGGTGGCCCGGAACCTGCGGCCATACCTCACCTGTTGAGCAGGCATTGATCCTCGCCAGTTGGTCTCTTTGTTTGTTTTTCCTGTCTCAGTCCAACTTAAAGATTTTGGTATTTAGTGCACAGGAAGACGCCAGATGGAGGGGGTGTTGCTTGCCTCGCACAGAGATGTGCGCCCTCTAAATTCATGCCAAATCATGCTGCCAGGGAAGAATCAAGCAGTATGCAGCCAAACGTGTGCTCTTACACATACCATTTGATCATATTATTTTTCAGTTAAATATATCATAAGTGCAACAGGATTCTAGCCTGCGGATTTTCCATTGTGGCCCCGGATCAGATAGTAGACATTTATTTCCTCAGAGTTCAGAAGCTGGAAGTTCTAGCTTCCTCCAACCGTGAGGTTGACCTCTCTGAGGTCTCTACTCTGCTTATGGATCGTTGCTTCACCTGCAGAGGTTTATGTCTTGTGATGACACCTGTCTCCTTGGATTATGCCCACCCTGATGACATCATTTTGCCTTAGTTTCTCCTTAAGACCCTGTCTCCAAACACAGTCCCCCACTGGGATGTTTCTGGAGTGCTACAACCTCAGCATATGGGCTGAGCTGATGATTCCGTGGATATGGAAGCGTGGGACCTGAGTCCATGTCTCTGGAGAGCCAGGCTGGGTAGCACGTTTCTGTAATCCCAGTACTGCTGTAGTGGGACCTTGTCTCAAACAAGATGGAAGGTGAGGGCCGATGAGGGCCAATGCCTGAGGCTGTCCCTTGACCTCTACGGTCACGTTAAGGCGCACACATGCCTACGCGGGGGTGGGGAGTGGTGGTGGTGCCAGGGGAAACACATGAGCAAGCACCTAGGGGAAAAAAACTCATCTTCAAGATAGGAATTTGGGAGTATAGTACAACCTACAAAAAAAAGCCCTGGGATAATTTCTATGTTTTAATCCTAGATAAATAAGATCACTTCAGAGGACATTGTGACTTGACTGTCTTTAAGTGTATCTGTTTTGCTCAGCAGATAACCCTTCAGTGTTACAAAAATAAAGGATTTTAGGTGGAGCATGTGCAGGGAACTTGGTGGTCACTAAGCCTTGGAATCATCTTTCCAGATCACGTGGCTTCGTGGAGCCAAGAACTGCTGGAGAAAGCAGCCTGTGAGGGGCTCCGCCCCTTCCAGCCTCACCCAGGCTCCCCTCACCTCTGCTCTAAGAAATGCTTTGTCTGTCTTTGGAGTTTCAGTCTTTTCCTACCTCCGTGGTCTTAGTCCTGCAGCGATGTTTAGAGGGTGGTGAACAGCCCGATTTCCTATCCGGTCCTGGCTCCAGCCTGTAAGAGCTCCGTCTCCAAAGCAGAGTGGAGCCCCAGTGGAGCTGACTCTGAGGGAGACTCAGGAGCCCCTCCCGACACTCTAAAGGATTCACATCTTCCATTTTAGCCCTGCATGCTTGTGCTAGAGGTGCCCTCCTGCTTCCCACAGGCTGCCCGTCCATCTAGGCCTCCTGACACGAAGCTGCTGCAAGTGCTGTGCACGTACATGCATGCACACACACACACACACACACACACCACACACACACACACACACACACACACACCACACACCACACACCACACACCACGCACACACACATATCACACACACCACACCACACATACCATATACATCACACACACACACACACACACACACCACACACCACACACACACACACACACACACCACACACCACACACACACACACACACCACACACCACACACACCACACACACACACACACACCACACACCACGCACACACACATCACACACACCATACACATTACACATATACACATACAGCACAGACACACACTGTACCACACATATCACACACACCACACCACACATACCATATACATCACACACATACATACATACATACACACCACACACATCTCACACTCACACATACACCCCACATACACCACACACATTACACACAACACACAGCACATACATATACATACCACACACATCATACACATCACACACACATGTTCTTAGTTTAGGGAACAAGTTCTTTTATCATTCATGATTTCCTTCTTGGGTGAAATCCTCTTGAGTTTTTATATGTTTATCTAAATATCCTGAATTTATTCGGATATCTTTCTATTGCAGACTTTGCTTTCCTCCTTGGTGAGTCTTCCCGCATCCCGCGCCCCTGGGCCTTGGGCTGGGCTGGGAGCTGATGCAGCTCTGTTGTTACTTTTGGGGATCTAATGTGAGGAGCTGTGGGGGACACCTTCAGTGTACAGCTGTGCACATCCTAACGGTGGATGGGTGACGCTCCTGCACATATTGGCGTGGAAGAATGAATGTGGAAACCATTTTGCTTTCTTTGGGACACCTTCCAGCCCCCATCTGTCAGCTACATTTGAAGCATTCCCTGAACTGGCACTGAAAGCAGCTCCAGAAGGTGGACCTCTAGCTTCTGATGCCGTGCATGCCTGAGCCCGACTCAGGGAGTCAGAGGTCCAGTGCGTGTGACTGAGCCCGACTCAGGAAATCAGAGGGTCCAGTGCGTGTGACTGAGCCTGACTCAGGAAATCAGAGGGTCCAGTGTGTGTGACTGAGCCTGACTCAGGAAATCAGAGGGTCCAGTGTGTGTGACTGAGCTTAACTCAGGAAATCAGAGGGTCCAGTGCGTGTGACTGAGCCTGACTCAGGAAATCAGAGGGTCCAGTGCGTGTGACTGAGCCTGACTCAGGAAATCAGAGGTTCCAGTGCGTGTGACTGAGCCTGACTCAGGAAATCAGAGGGTCCAGTGTGTGTGGCTGAGCTTAACTCAGGGAGTCAGGGGCCCAGTGCGTGTGACTGAGCTTAATTCAGGGAGTCAGAGGGTCCAGTGCGTGTGACTGAGCTTAACTCAGGGAGTCAGGGGCCCAGTGCGTGTGACTGAGCCTGACTCAGGGAGTCAGGGGCCCAGTGCGTGTGACTGAGCCTGACTCAGGAAATCAGAGGGTCCAGTGCGTGTGACTGAGCCTGATTCAGGAAATCAGAGGGTCCAGTGTGTGTGACTGAGCTTAACTCAGGGAGTCAGAGGGTCCAGTGCGTGTGGCTGAGCTTAACTCAGGGAATCAGAGGGTCCAGTGCGTGTGACTGAGCTTAACTCAGGGAGTCAGGGGCCCAGTGCGTGTGACTGAGCCTGACTCAGGAAATCAGAGGGTCCAGTGCGTGTGACTGAGCCTGATTCAGGAAATCAGAGGGTCCAGTGTGTGTGACTGAGCTTAACTCAGGGAGTCAGAGGGTCCAGTGTGTGTGGCTGAGCCCGACTCAGGAAATCAGAGGGTCCAGTGCATGTGACTGTGCCCGACTGAGGGCCATCAGAGGAGGCAGATGCTTGGAATTCACACTGAGTTTTTGAGGAAGGTGTAAAACTCATGGCAGCAGGGCCTGCTGGGAAGTTCTCTGACTCTGCATTCGTGGGCGATGTTTTGGGAACTTCTTTCACTTATGTTTAGTAACTGTAATTCCTTCACACTTGCTTCCCACCTCTTCCTCCCACGCTGTATCAAACCAAGTCCTGACATCCCACAGGTGTCCTCAAGAAGGGAGTATGGAAAGCCCACAGAAGTAGGAAGCATGTATGTCCTAAGTGCTGTTGTTTAGCCTTCATGCAAGGCAAGAGTTTTTATTTTGAAAGTGCACTAAACAAGTAGATTGTTTGGGCTTTCCCTAAAGCAAACCTGAGCACTCTCATGCCTGTGTGACAGGCAGAATGTCACCACCCAGCTTCCAGCCCCCGGGTCTGTGAGTAGCTGTTTGTCAGATGTGGAATGCAGGAGAAAACCATAAAGGGCGAGGGCACATCCTCCACCCTGAAGCCGCCTCGGTGGTTGGAAAAGGAGCTACCCAGTCGGGACAATGAAAACAGGGTGTAGGAAGGTGTGTGTGGGAGCCAAGCAAGCAAAGGTGGACATGGAGGTGAACTTTGGACCTTGAAGGATGCCACACTTAGGGGAAGGAGAATGCGTCGTAGGCAGAGGCAGCAGGTCACACTCAGCAATGTGAATAGTGTAATGAATGACTAAGATGGTAAGCCAGAGCTATTCCTCCAGCCTAGCTATTCCCTTCTAGGTATTTGATGAAAGGGAATGAAAGCACCCATCCACACAAAAGACCTGTGCATGAAGGTGCTCAGCAACTTTCTTCACGACAGCTAAAACCTGGAAACAACCCAAATGCCCATGCGATGGGAAATGGGTAGGCAAGTAGTTGGTGATGCAGTATGACAGAATACCACTTAGTATTAATTACAAAAAGCCAACTGCTTATTCTTGCAAAACTATGTGCAACTCTTAGAAGTATTGAAGTAAAATTCAGACCCCAAATGTTACACAGATGGGTTCATTTACATTTAAGACAATCTAGGAAAGGAAAGATTTAGGGATAGAAAACGACGCCCACCGTTAGGACCTAGGCATGGAGGATTGGGTCTGGGAGAACTGGGCTGGCTCCTTGATCGCCCTGGTTACGCAACTCGTTCGTCCGTCAGAACTTGCCAGACTCTACACTTGGACAGTCTGAATTTAACCGAGTGTCGTGGTGCATGACTATAATCCCAGCCCTGGGGAAGTCAGAGTTCAAGTCTAGCTTGGGCTACAAAGCAAAACCGACTAAATGAAGCCTGGGGGCTGGAGAGACTGCTCGCCGGTTAAGAGCACTTGCCGCTCCGGCAGAGAACCCCTGCCCGATTCCCAGCAGCCACATGATGGCTCACAACTGTAATCCCAGTTCCAGGGCCTCTGACACCTCACAGCCCTGGTTATAACAGCAGTGTCCATGGGGGTGTGACTGCAGGGCTGGGACTGGGGCTTCGTGGAGAGCCAGCCCATCAGGATGGTACCTGGGCACCACACTTAGAGCAGGGCATGCACAGAGTACGCAGTACTCGGATTAGAGGGGGTAGGTGCTGTGACTACCCTTACAGGCGACATCCCCTCGGGCAACGTGTGGCCGTGCCTGGGGCATAGGAGACTCAGAAGTGGAGACACTTGTGCCAGGCTGTGGCCGAGGAGTGAGATTCTGCTTGCCTGAGAAGTCTGTGTCTCGGACTCTCCCCTTGGAGCTGTTCTTGTATATTCCCACTCTGCACGCCGGCCCCATTATCCTAGATTTTATTTTCCCTTTCAGTTCAGTTTATAGTGATCTCCATAAAAGCATCTAATTACCTAGGTTGTTATTACTTTTACTGCCTCCAAATGTGCGTCTTACCACATAAAAAAGGCCTTAGTTTGTTTTATTGTCAAAACAGAATTCCTTACTCCGGCTGTTTGTGGCTGCCAGGAGGGTGTCCCACAGCTTTCAGAGGCCCCGAGTGACCCTCGCAGTGTGACTGGTGACGGCGTTACTGATGGGTTGACATGTAAATCGTCCATCGTGCATCAGCACTTGTGAAAATATAAACTCACGGCAGAGATTCATCTGAACACAGAGTGGAGAGGGTGGCGTGATGCATTTAATGTGACCAACGAACGGTTCAGCTTGAGCAGTCAGCCACATGTCTGCGGCTCCTGCTTTCTGCGCCCGCCCTCGCAATCTCTGACAGGGGGAAGGCTTTTTAAAAGATATCACTACTACATGACTCTGAGACAGAATTAGCCTCTGTTATCCTCTAACACTGTACTGTATTCAGATTTCCCACAGGTGTCCCCAAAACGTCGTTTTACATGTAAATAAGGCCCAAGTACACGCATTTAGCTGATGTGCTTCTCAGATTTAGGGGCAGGGGGTTGGTTTGATTTTGTGTTTTGCTTTTTTCTTTAATTCTCAAACTGTCTTCTCTCTGTTTTCAGTGCAGTGTGTGTGCTAAAACAAACAAACAAACAAACAAACTGTGGTATTTGTCCAGCAGAATTTCCTGAGTTCTAGGATTGGCCAGTTGTTATCCCACAATGTTATGTGATATGGCTCCTACGTTACCTACATGCTTGCAGCTAAAATTTAGACACTTGGTGTGATATTCTTTCTGGCAGGGATACTTCATAGCTAGTACTGTTATGTGCTGTCAAGAACGTATATGTGTGATAGTCCCATTTTTGGTGATAATATTCGTTAATGGGTTTCCCGTCCATGACAAGGGTCTTTTATAAAACATTTTCCCTGGGTTTGTAGCTGTTGAGTCAGCCCAGCTATGAAGGACAGCAGCGTTTCTTGGGACTCCACTTCCCCGGGATTGGCAGTCTTAGGTAGTAAGCAATCTTGCCTGACGGTGAGTTGGCTTTTGTGTGGGTTCTAGAAGCCGATCGCCTTTCAGTGTGGTCCTCCCAGGACATGGAGTGATTGGTACATCAGGAACAAAATCCTTTTCAAAGCAAGATTTTAAAGAATTGGTTAAATTCGTATTCATATAACTTGATCCTACTTCACTGGGTTCTTGAGTCTGTGTGTGCTTAGAAAACTGTCCTTGTGTTAATTGAAATGATTAAAAATAGGCACTTCAAATCTTCATGATAGGTTCTGGTGTTTAATGCATAAAATTACGCATAGTTTCACATCAGAAAGATACCGATCTGACTGCAGTCTCGAAATGTGGCCTGCTTGGTGACATCCTGGCGCTTGTACAACAGACCAGACCACAGTGGTTCAACTGTGACAGGAAAATCACAAGCTGGTAGGCGTTTTGGAGAGGACGGCTTGGCCCCCCAGGGTCATGCAGGGACTCAACCTCCCATCTGGCTGTCCAGCCTCGGGTGTTACCCTCTCCGACCGTGTTGGAACTGGCTCATCATCACAGCATATTCCAGCGTAGAAAAGAAAAGAACAAAAGCAGTCTGCTTCTCTGAACATGGCCTGGGAGGATCTGCCACCCTGTGCAGCCCATTAGACGGAACCTAGTCACATGGCCCACATCCAGCTGTTATGTTAGACTGGGAAATAGAGTCTCCAGGGGCAGCCGCTGCCCCTGCATTTCAGACAGGTCCAGTCATTGAAGGGGAGAAGAAACGGAAGGCTGTTAGGGGTAATTGGGACTTTATACTGAGCTGATAGGCATTGGCTTCCTTGTTTGTAAGCTGAGGTGCTCTGTTCTTGTGGCTGTTGGAATTAAATCCACGATGGGTTAGTGGAGGCTTAGCTGAGCTGCCTCCTTGCTTCATCTGGAAGTAGCTTTGTTTATGGAGTCAGGGAAGAAGCGGTGTGGTCTCATCTGGCAGAAGACTTCGGATTCCTGGTAGATGTGGATAGGAGTCACTCGAGTTGTGTGCCTAAGCATGCATTTACCTACGCTCTCTCGCCGTCTGTAACAGGGGGCCTGAGTCATAAGGATCATACAAGGATTGGAAGTGAGGAAGAGTATGAGGTGCAAGTGCCTGCCATGTAGAAGATGTGTGATAATAAACACAGCTGATGGCTAAGTAGTCAGCACTTTTTTGGTACACATTAATGAGAAGACAGATCATTATGTGAACTTGGCAGCAGAAGGCTGCCGTGCCCTTTAAACTGGCCATGTGCATTCGTCAATGTGTGTGTGTGTGTGTGTGTGTGTGTGTGTGTGTGTAGTTTGAATACTTGGAGCGTAAGCCTACACAGTCCTTTCTCTGAGAAGGGCCAGCAAGATGTCTCAGTGGGCAAAGGCATTTAGCCCTGATGACCTGAGTTTAGTCCCTGGGACCCACCTGGTGGGAGAACAGAAAAACTCTTAATAGTTGTTCTCTGACCTACACACACACACACACACACACACACACACACACACACACACACACACACCACAAACTTGCTTTTTAAATTTTGAATAAAGACTATACTAGTGTCTGAGACATGCTAACATCATAGACGCTCAGAGGAAACACAGGCTCCTGTCCCCTTTCCTGCCAAAGCTCTTGGAGAGAATTTCTATCCTCATTTAAGCAGTTCCAAATAGTTGATGAATTTGAACATTTTTATAATACAAATACAAATTCAAATACTATACTATACTATACTATAATTTAAAAATTGGGTTAAATTTTTTGCTTGTGAGATTTCCATTCCCAAAAGTATTGATAAAATAGTGTATGGAAAGTTACTTTTCAGCAGACTTACTAGACTGCATTAGGAAGAGTGTAAATCACTTCATCCAATTTCAGACAAGCTAGATTAGAACTCTGTTGTTGTTGTTTTTTTTTTTTTTTTTAATGGACTTGGAGCTGAGATAACCCCACCCCTAAGTGTTACAACTTAAAACATCATAAATGTTTGCTCTGAATCTCTTTCAGTTACTGCGGAACCAGAGATTTCCAGCCTCCTACCATCATGCGGTGGAGACGGTGGTGAACATGCTGATGCCACACATTACACAGAAGTTTCGAGATAACCCAGAGGCATCTAAGAACGCGAACCACAGCCTAGCTGTGTTCATCAAGGTGGGGCCTGCGGGGGAGGGCGCCAAGGTGGGACCTCCGGGGGGAAGGGCACCGCTATGGTGTGCTTTCTAAGCAGCTACCCACAGGAGTGGTAACAGAAGCGCTCTGACAAGTAGAGGGTGTGTGCTTACATCAAAGCATAAACTTAGGAACAGTGAGTGCTGACCAGAAGCCAGCGTTCTGCAAACCGTGGGTCTCAGCTGACGGCTCTTGGCTTGTGTCGTCCACAGAGATGCTTCACCTTCATGGACAGGGGCTTTGTCTTCAAGCAGATCAACAACTACATCAGCTGCTTTGCTCCTGGAGACCCCAAGGTAGCGTAGCCCTCGGGCACTGTTCCCATCTGGGAACCCACCTGTTCCTCTCAGTTCTCGTCAGAATTGTCTTTTGTTCCTCGAGAGGCACACTTCGTTCCCCTCTTGAATGCCCTGGCACTTACTTGTGTGCATAAATGTGAGGTATTGGGGATCAAGTAGCCCCAAATAAGAAGTAGGCACTCCTGATCGCGGTTGTTCTTCAGCACTGAAAATGGCTTAACCAGATCATTTACCAAGACCAAAGAAGTAACCACGTAGCCTTTCTGACAGAATTATCTTTATTACCTCCCAGCTTACTGACTTTTTAAAATTGTATTGAATCTTTGTAATTGTAAGCTACCTGAAATCCTTTGTAGACGCGAGGAGCATAAATAATAAATGCCTTAAAGTCTGCTGAAGGCATCATTTAATGAAGTGTGTTCTTGGTTTTCACACAAATCCTGCAGCCATCCTAACATCTATAAAGAGACAATCATTCAGTCCCCATGGGCCAAGGAGCGAGCACTAAACGCTTGCGTACTTTGCTTCTGATACGTTTATTAGCATCGTATATGCAGCATCCAGCGAGGTTCTCATGTCTAAACGTTTCTTCCTGCAGACTCTCTTTGAGTACAAGTTTGAGTTTCTCCGTGTGGTGTGCAACCATGAGCACTATATTCCTTTGAACTTGCCGATGCCGTTTGGAAAGGGCAGGATTCAGAGATACCAAGGTAATCTGTCCCTACATGGTTCATCTTCTCACAAAGAGAACGATATCATTTGTAAAAAGAAAAGTATCAATTCAAATGTTATCCCCTAATTTGATTTTATTCATGAATGAGTGTTTTGGTGTGTGTGTGTGGTGTGTGTGTGTGAAGTTTCTATTCCCACAGTCATTGATAAAATCTTACGTAGAAACTGGCTTTTCAGCAGAGAGACAACCACACAGATAAGGGCAGATCTGAAGCTTTTCCGGGTTTATCAGACATAGACATCATGGCTTGGTTTTCATTTTAAATTCTTTTTCTTAACAGAAATCTGTCTTATATTTGTTCTTGTTTTGCTCTCCCCTCCTGTACATTAGCTTTTCTCTCACCAGCTGTGGAGTCAAATGACACCCCTGTAGGTAGGTGTGGGGCAGAGGCTTGCCCTTGCATTTTCCTCCGGTTTTAAAAACAAAGGAATGCAAGTGTCGCTCAGCTGCTTCATCCGCTGTTCATTGAGCCGTCTCTGCAGGTTTCCAGTTTCCGATGAATGGGTGCATTTGTTTCCCACGGAGCGAAGACATTGCTGCTGTCACACCCCAGACATTCTCTGCTCCTTGAGTGTGTCTAGATTCTCTGGCATGCTGTCTTAGGATGAAGCCCTGCTTCACCCCCAGATCACACCTCACCGCTCTCACAGCCCTTGTCCCTGGAGGCATCAGGAGCGTAGACACATGGCTTTTTCATGAGCTTTCTGTGTTTGCATGCTGGGTCCCCATGACCGAGTTCTGTGCGTCCACTGTTGTCAAGCACTGGACTCTAAGGCAGGCTTAGTGAGACCTAAGTCATTTTCTTCCTTAAGAGATTTAGGGGAGCCCCAGCCTTAGAGTGGAGTCTGCAGAAACTATTCAGTAAGCAGCCTCACATGGTCGTTCTGGAGGAACAGCTCCTTCCTTGCTGCTGATGTGCTCAGTAGGGACTTCTGCCAGTGTGTTGGGGACTTCAAGGGAACTATCAGGAAGGCTTTGGCAGTCAGAGGAGGGTCCGTAGGACTTGGTGGACGGTGGTGTCAGTGTGCTGACTCGGTCCTCCTCTGTGCTTCCTGCAGCTTGGGGGCGTGTGTAATCGCTTTTATTGCCCCCTTTATTCAGGTTTCATGTCTGCCCCCCCTCTTTTCCAGATGAGCTCTCAGCCTTACCATGCTGCTTGCCGATGAGTTACTGGTTTGGTTTGCTACATTGTGCATTCCAGTTTTAGTTTAAGAGGGACACTTTAGAAAAGACTGCAGAAATAGTGTATTCGTTTAATGAAAGCTGAATAAATAAGTTATGTGCTGCTGTATCATTTAAAATACATTGATTTTATTGGGGCTGTAACAGGCATTGATAGCCAGGGAAAGGATAGCTGAACTCAGGAAGTAAATGGCATTTGAATAAGTTATATGTATTAATTCTTTAGTGATATGGTTTTATTTTTAAAAAATCAATCTTTTGTAGTTAATACAATAACTTCATTTTTAAAAATTTGTCATTAACATATTTTTTATATGATCACTGTTGTAAATCCTAAAAATTGGTAGTGAATTCAGTTCCACACTCAACCCAGGGCAGCTGTTCGTATTTCAGTTTGGTTTTCCTAACAGAATCTGAAGTGTCAAGAGTAAGGCACCTTGCAGAGTCACCCGTTTCCCCACTGAGGCAGAGTCTTGCCCTCGTAGCCACACAGCGGTGGCCGAGTGGAGACAGATGGCATGCCTCCTTGGCTCAGGCGACACTGGACTCTCCTGAACCTAAGTACTGTGTGCCTCTTCTTTTCAGATCTGCAGCTTGACTACTCCTTAACGGATGAGTTCTGCAGAAACCACTTCTTGGTGGGATTGTTACTAAGGGAGGTGGGCACTGCCCTCCAGGAGTTCCGGGAGGTCCGCGTCATTGCCATCAGCATGCTGAAGAACCTGCTGATAAAGCATTCTTTCGATGACAGATACACTTCGAGGGTGAGAATGTCCTTCATTTTCAGTGGTGTAAGGGAAATAAATCACTAATTAGATAAAGGTCCGAACAAAAGCAACAGCCAGTGTAACGGAGTCTGCGGTCCGTGGCTCAGACCCAGGGAACACACTCACCGCGTCTGTCTTTTTTCAGAGCCACCAGGCAAGGATAGCCACTCTCTACCTGCCTCTGTTTGGTCTGCTCATTGAAAACGTCCAGCGAATCAACGTGAGGGATGTGTCGCCCTTCCCTGTGAACCCAGGCAGTGTACGTAAGCAGAGCCGGTGACTGCACCGCTCCGCGTCCTTGGGGCTGCTCTAACCGGGTGCTGCAGACTCCGTGACTCAGAAGGTGGAGTTCTGTTCCCTCCCATGGAGAGTACAAAGTCGGGGAGGCTGCCGGGGGCGGTGGTCCCTCGCTTCTGCCATGGCAGGCAGCAGCTGCCATGGCTCACGTGGCCTCAGTCTGCACAGGGTGCTCGTCTTTGTGAGCCCACCCGCTGTCCCGAACTGAGGGCCCACCCAGTCTGACCTCTTAACTTACATCCGATCTGTATGTGAAAAGATACCATTTTCAAGTAAGATAATACAGGGATCAAGGAACAAAAAGACGATGTAGCGCTAACCTTTGTCCCTTTCTGCTCGCGTAGACCTTGGTTCTGACCGCACCCCATGCCCATCCTGGGAAAGCCCCCTCTTTGAGCTCCTATTTCTCTTCATTAGACTGTAAGTCAGTGATGTCAGGAAGAGGAACATAGGACCTGCAGGCAAAACAGTCATACCCATAAAATAAATAAAGATTCTTGGAATCATCCTAGAATTCAACATTTTCAAAGCATGAACATCCAGTTCCCGGCTACAACTCAATTGCAAAAGGCTTTTTCCTTATTAACTTGTAATGAAAAGCAAGTGCTCACAGTGTGTGTGTGTGTGTGTGTGTGTGTGTGTGTGTGTGTGTGTGTGTGTGTGTGTAGAGGGCAGAGGTCATCGTCTTCCTCAGTCACTCTCACATTATTGGGGGAAACGACAGGGCCTCTCACTGATCCTGCTGCTGCTCACTGACTAATGGATGCCTGGAGAGCTCTGGAGATCTGCTCCCGCCCCCAATGCTGGCCGCAGCCACATGCCACCACGGCCAGATCTTAGGTGGTTGCTAGGGATCTGAACTCAAGTCTTTGTGTTTGATCGTGAAGCGCTTTATCCAAAACCATCTACTCAGCCCATTTTTAATTATTAAAATTTATCAGATTTTTGTATAATACATTTCTATATCAAATTTTCATAAACCAAAATGTATTCTTTCTTCCCCAAGCCCTTTTCCTGGCCTCAGTGTCTCTATCTGCTAATGATTTTACAGACAT
Source organism: Peromyscus leucopus (assembly GCF_004664715.2). Lineage (NCBI taxonomy): Eukaryota > Metazoa > Chordata > Mammalia > Rodentia > Cricetidae > Peromyscus > Peromyscus leucopus. Next base: position 2,904,197 of record NC_051070.1, read on the forward strand.
CACTGAAACCTTTGCCCTTATATTGACCATTCTTGACTCCACTGTTAATCCGGCCACTTTGTGGCACACACTTGGGCAATTTCCTGGTTGGTTGGTTGATATGTGTTTGTTTTTATGTGTATGAGTGTTTTGCCTTGATCTGTGTGCAGTGCCCATGGAAGCCAGAAGAAGGTGTTGGATCCTCTGGAACTAGAGTTACAGGTGATTGTGTGCCACCACGTGGGTGCTGGGAATCAAACCAGGTCCTTAGGCAAACAGCCAGTGCTCTTAACCCCTGGACCACCTCTCTAATCCCCACACTGTGCTATTGTTTACACTGTGCACCCTTAAATAATATCTAAGAGGATCCAGGTTGGTAGCATTCACTTTTCTGTTCAAATGGTGTAAAGTTTATCCTCCCTGGCCTCACTCACTGATCTGACATTATCCTGGATCACTGTCCACATGTGTATCCTCTGACTCCATGTGCCTCTCTAAGCAGAGAAATTCAGGACAGCACGTGACCTCCCTGTCCTGTTCTAATCCGGGGGGAAATGAACAGGTCTTGCTTTGGGTTTCACCAAAGTAAAATCCACCTTCTTGGTATATTTAAAATTAGTACAGTTTCTCCCCTGACAGCGAGTTCCCACCTGAGCATCCAGAGACCGTAGCTCATGCCTCTGGCTTACAAGGACAGGAGAAAAGGCTTCAGTGAGTCCTGGGAGGCAGGAAGCGGGAGTGTGACCAGGGCAAGATGGTAGAGCTGTGTGGGCCGGAGGAGAGATGGGTGGAACCAGAATCAGGCTTCTCTGCCTCCTCACATTGGTATTCCTGGCCTCCTCTGTGCTCTCCTCTGGTCCCTCTACTACCTCCTCTCTTGTGTGCCCTGTGGATCTGCCCACCCCCTACAGATGCTGAACATGTCCAGATGGTATGTGTCTTGTCTTCACACTTGAAGATCAGTCTGTGAAGCTTGTTCAGCCAGCTCAAATAGTTTCTTCTCTTCCCCTTGGCAGATTGTGAAGGACGAGCCCCTTGCCATACCAGCTGGGAATCCACTCATGACGCCACAGAAGGGAAACACACTGGACCACAGCCTGCACAAAGACCTCTTGGGCGCCATCTCTGGCATTGGTAATGCTCCTTGCTCTTACCGGTCTTGTCCTGTGTCGCTCAAACTGTTTTTACTCTCACAAGTCATTAGTGGTAAATTAAGAATTGAACGTTCTACCTTGGATATTCTCCTGGTTGTGGTGTTTTACCACTGAAGTCTCTCAGACACTAATCAGGATTCTTGTGAATCCTAAACAGGGTCACTCCTCTATCCTCTGTCCTTTGTCCTCTGTCCTCTGTCCTCTCTCCTCCCTCATCTCTCCTCCCTCCTCTCCTCTCCCTCCTCCCTCCTCTCCCCTCCCTCCTCCCTCCTCTCCCCTCCCTCCTCCCTCCTCCGTCCTCCCTCCTCTCCCTCCCTCCTCCCTCCTCCGTCCTCCCTCCTCTCCCCTCCCTCCTCCCTCCTCCCTCCTCTCCCCTCTCCCCTCTCCCCTCCCTCCTCTCCCCTCTCCCCTCTCTCCTCTCCCCTCTCCCCTCTCCCCTCAGGGTCACATGGATACTTGCTGCTGGATTACCTTTTGTCCAATGTTTCTTCAGCTGATTGGCTTTTAAACCTGAATTGGATTCTTTATGCTTTTAGAAGCAGACTGTCTGTAGGTTTGGGGGTGAGAGGAAGATTTACCTGTAATGCTGGTGAGCTAGATGAGTGTGACAGTCTTGTTCGTAATTCTGAAGGAGGCAGCAGTTTGTGGCTGGGATTTGATCCTAAAAATCGGTTTTCAGAAGTCTTCTGTTCTGTGCCTTTTTCCCTCCTCCGTATGAAAAGCAGCCCCATGGGAAGGAAAACAGATGGCCTAAATCAAGACTCAAGTAGAGAAGTCTGTCTGTGAGAAGATGCACCTATTTATAGTCTGACTAATTAAGCTGCAGCTTTATGAAGATAATGATGATGTAAACAGGGGTATACATATGCATGCACACCCAGATATAATCGAAGGATTTTAACAGGGGGTTCACACTCCACTTCTGCCTCTAATTCTCCCTCTGCTAACCACACTTTGAATATGTGAAGCATCCTACTGTGGCTAGTGGTTATGCCATCCATTGGTGCTACAAATTCATGGGACAGGAAAAGACATGGCTCTTACCCACTAAAGTCACAGGACTAAATCAGCCCCCTGAATTGGTGCTCTTACCTTCTCTACTGTTAATACCTCGTCTTACGGAGAAGACAATGTAGTGAGAGGAGACCTTGACTGGCATTGGACAGCCCATGCCAACGTCCGGATCTGTGCTACACGACCAATCCCAGGCCTGAGCTCATTTGTGTTTATGGATAACTTTCATGGTTATAGTCCCCCTTTCTATATATACATAGAGAGAGAAAGATTTTGTGGGTTAAAAGCTGATACATAATAAATGCTGGGAGCAGAGGGAGGCCCACGGTGAGCGTTCCACAAATGTTCACTGTTGCGGGGATCCCGCGTCACTGCCCTGCTCCGCAGAGGCGCTAAGCCGCTGCTGTGAGCAGGAAGTGACCTTTGGAGGGGTTGACTGCAGTGTTTCCGGCTCTAGCTTAGCCCCAACAGGTGAGGCTTTGCATCTTGGCTCCACCACAACCTGGTTGCCCCCCGGGGTGTTTTAACTACTGCAGCCTCTGTGTCCTTATAGCTAAGTAATCGTTGTCAGGAATAAAAGGCTGCTGCAGCGTGGAGGGTGGTTGCCATGGAAAACATGTGCTGTCGTTGTTACAGCTAGTTTAGTTGTGTTGTGGCATCCATGCTTTATAGTGCACTCTCGGGGCCAAATAGATGAGTCCAAAGCCTACTGATGTGTTTGGAAGTCTTGATGCTCTGTGCTCTCTGGCTAGCACTTGATAGGACCACCAGGGAAACATGGCAGACTTTGTAGAAGTGATCAAGCCACAGTGAGGGCATATTTGGCTCATCTGATTCTCTCCTATTCAGAATTCACAGTGTCCAGTTCAGAATTCAGTATTAGGATTTGAGAGTCCTTGGGAAGGTAGCAAGTAGGTACTGGGTGTCCTTAGCATGACCCGAATGGCAGTGGACCTGTACTGCTGTACGTACGTGGTGCGGTTATGAAAGGGGCTTGTGACTAATCTGTCTCTTCGTTCTTATTGAACTTCCAGACCCAAATCCACCTTTTCAGAAGGTGACCACAGCAGCTTTCTCTGTACTTCCTCCCATCTAACGGCACTGATCCTTATTCTTTGTAGAAACATCTTGGGGAAGCCCACGTGGGAACCAGGTTTGCTGCTAGGTTTGGGTTTTGTTCTGGATGCTATAGCAGCTGCGGCTGAGGAAGGAGCCTCCAGATGACTGTAGTCCTGGGGTTTGTCCTTCTGCAAACTGTGAACAAGTCCCTTAGATGTCTTCAGAGTATGGGAATCCTAGAACTGATTCCTGGATAACAATCACTCTGTGCTTCCTCCCACTTTCGAGGACAGCCCCTCTTAGATTCACATTTCCCTCCCACCTGCTCTGTACAAATGGAAGAGAGAAGAACCGAATTTTATTTTAGTCATGTGTTGTTAAGGTTTTAAAACCCATTCCCTGTGGGCTGGAGAGATTGCTCAGTGGTGAGGAGCACTTGTTGTTCTTGCGGAGGACCTGGGTTTTGTTCCCAGTGCCCATGGCTGTCTGTAACTTCATTTCCAGAGAATCGAACGCCCTCTTCTGAAGGTATACATGAATGCAGCCAAAACAGCCATATGCATAAAAAAAAATAATCTTTGAAGTCATTCCCTATGCAAGTGACATCACTGTATTAATGTCTGAAATAAATGTGCAGTAATAAAAATAGTTTTTAAAAAAATACTTGGATATGTAAAAAACTAAAGTGATTCCCTTGGTGAGGACACAAACACACATGCACCTGCATACATGTGCGAGCACACATACATTGTGAGAACTAAATAAGCGTGCTCGTTTTGAGTTATTACATTTGCATCTGTTTGCCTTAAATTAGACCTGAAATTGGAATCGGGTTTGGAAATCCGAGAATGGTAGGTGTAGTGTCCATTTCTTGACCCCTTTCCCCTGAGCTCCGTGTCCTGCCTCCACTGTGAGCTATGATTGTTTGAAGAGAAGTATAATTACCATGTGGCCATAGCATGCATTTCCTTTCTCTCCCTATAGAAAAGGTGTTATAATTTCTTCATGAGGTTGTCACTCACTCCTGTGACAGTCTGCAGTGCTGAGTCATGCAGCCTTGCATGTACTTTACAGTAGATGCCAGGAAGGGAGAAGGGTTTACACGTGCGTTACACACCATCTTTAGTCACCAAGGTCAACTCCAGGTTGTCCAAGAGGTGTTGGACTCAGGCCATTAGCAATGAAATTT